>NC_073379.1:52387990-53131740 GCF_028641065.1 Leucoraja erinaceus
ACATATTAAATGTGTTAATGGTGTCAATTTTGACTTAAGTGGATGGATAATGAATCCCAGCTGTTCAAACAATTGTTTAGTGGCAACCACTGCCTAACATGCCAATTCATAAGTTATTCCCACAATAAGTATATCATCCAACTATGCCATTACTCTATGATTTTGGTGTTGCGGCAATACCAAAGCTGGTTTAAAATTTTTCCTCTGTTGGATATTGTATAGTAAGCATCTTAAAGATTAATACTTGCCATAAAGTAGCCTGCTGAAACTAACTCTTTAGCACTGCTAAAAGTATCCATTTTTAAAATGAACATATTGCACAACATTGTGAAGCGTTGATAATCCATAATAATACGGCAACCCCCATCTTTCTTATTTCCAATAAATATGTTTGAGACAAAATCCTGTTGTTCAGGTTTGTTTGTTCGATTACCCCTTTAGTGAATAATCTTTGTAGTTCCCTTTTAGTAAGCATGTATATCTGTCCGGTGTATGTTGTACTGGAGGGTTTTGTTTGTGTAGAAAACTCTATCAGATATCCCTTAATACTGCTAAGGATATATCTGTCCATAGTTATATTACACCATGCTTCCAAATGAAGTTGCAATGTCCCTCCAACTTCCGTGCTCCCTATTAATGCTGGAGCCCCAGATTCACCTACCTCCATGGTTATCGGTGGTAACCAAGTTATTTTCTTGGTTTCATTTGTGGTTGTGGAGGGCCTTGAGGTTTAGGTTAGGGTAGATGCTGAAGTAGAGGCTTTTGCATCTTCCACAGTGGTCGTCCCGGGCCAAACCCTAAACAGGACGCTGCTGCTGGGTACCTCTGCCCAATTCTTTGTAGTATTATTACAAAAAAACTACCTCTCTTAGGATGCCCATAAGGTTAATGTCTTCCCCAGATATCCTTTGGATGCTCTAATCAGCCCCAAAGTCTAGCCTCCTCATCCAAATCTTTAACCTGTTTGGACAGGTCTCCCCCAAATAACAGGGTCTATAGCCCTTTGCTTACATAGTATAGCGAACTTAGGGTCTAGAGCTGGCTGAATGGCCCTCTTTCTAATATATTTAGTTCAAACTGCACATTGCAAAAATAGTGCAATAGCATCCTTGTGGTCACTAATTATGTCCACCTTTTCTAACATGCGGGCCAAAGCTGTTATGCCCGTCATGAGACCTTTCAGAGTATTTTGGATTTTAATATCCCGACTCCTAACGGCCTGCCCAACACGTCTGCAAGTGCACCTGTAACACTGGCTACATTAAGAGCACCACAATTTCCCGGGGTATAAATGCCTTGCCAACACTTCAGCAAAAGTATTAGCTTGAAGTTGATGGGTGATAGGTGGACATATATTCAATACTCACAGCCATCCTTCTCGAGATCATTCTCAGTGTGTTCCTGCTGGCAGTACTGGCTCATCATGTTCAGCAGGTTGTTTTTTCCCACCCTTCAATAGGGGAAGGTGGCTCCATCACCTGCTCAGATTTTACCCCGTCAGACCTTCAATACCCTCCTCAGAGGCGTCTGATATTTCATGCAGCCCTTATGGGAAACTGCTGTGGGACTTATATTTTTTGCCCACTGTGGCTATCCTCCAATCCCGGAGCCTGCCACTGTGGAGAAATTTACTCCAGCAACCGCTCCAGCCGACTTACATGCTCTCGGGCACTAGTCGATCGCGGGTGCTTTAATATATCGGACCGCTCCTGCCGACCTTGGTGCTCTCGGGCACTAGTCGCACGCGGTATTTCCCGCAGCCGGTCCCCATGCCTACGGGCACTGGTCGCTCCCGGCCTCCCGATATACTCATGCCGCTCCTCACGGTCCCGGTACTCACGGGCACCTCTACCCATTTAGGGTGAAGTTTGGCACTTGCTCCCTTATGGGAGATGCTGGTGCCGACATTCATTGCTGCCTGCTGCTGGTCAGTAAACAGCAGCGACATTTGTGTGGCGGCGATATCTGTGTTCTGTACTGACGTCCGTAGCTGGCTGCCTGCTGTTCAGAACACAGCAGCAACGTCTGTGGCTCTGCCCTGACGTCCGTAGCTGGCTGCCTGCTGCTCTTCAGAATACGGCAGCGACGTCTGTAAAGAACAAAGGTAAGGTAAAATTGTTCTTACCTGTGCTGGTTCTCAGCCTGCCGTTTGGGAGGAACGTCCTTCCTCCCGCAGCCCCACGGACCCCGTAGCGTAGGTCCTTGGGCTGTTGTCCGAGATGTCGGCTGACGGCTACGGAGTACTCACGGTACTGGTCGCTCGTCCCGGTCCTCCAGCCGCTTCAATCGGCTCCAATGCCGCTAGCGACTGTATCCAACCCGGGACTTGTTGCTTCGCTTCCCGCCCGGCAGCAGTGAATCTTGCCGGTGCGGGGAGCGACGTCGGGCACAGCTGTTTCCTCTCCGGAGGATTCGTGTGCCGTCGGCTGCTGCTGGCTGCTGGCTGCCCGCTGTCTCCGCGGTTCTCCCCTCCAGCTTTCCCGCAGCTTCTTGCATTTCCTACCTGCAAGGTAAGTGGGAAAAATTTTGCAGTCTCTTACCTGCTTCTTTCCATTTACCTCTAGGGAGACGTCCTCTCCCACGTCTGACTCGTACAATGCGTGTATGCGATATGACACGCATGCGTCGTAGCGGGCTTCTTTCACGTAGTCACTCACGTGACTCCGAAGTAAAATCAGGCACAGCTGAGGTTGAAAAGGCAAAAGAAGTAGATGACTAGTCTTCAGAGGAGCTGTTATTGAGGTGCAATAATACTATACACAGGCTGGGTGAAAGAGTTAAAAGAGTTACAATTCCAAGACAAATGCAAAGCATTGAAACCTATTAAATATTTCTTGAAGATTCACTAGCTTCGTGAAATTCAATTGCTTGATCTATTTCAGTGGGAATCTTGAAAATGCAAACAAGCAAATTTTGAATTTTTCGCATGGATCTGGAGGTCTGGTACATTTAATTAATATGATTAAGAAAATATAAAAATCAAATGCTTTAGATATAAAAATATTTTACAAAATCCAATAATGTATCACTACGATTTATCAATTAGGGTAACATTGTAACATGAGCCTTCATCGTGTGGATTAGTTGGTAGATAGATTCACAAGCCCTCTTCTACAGGACAGAGGCTAGATTTACGTCTTACTCCAACTTTTCAATCAGCCTTACTAACTCCAGCCAGAACTTAAATTTCTTCATGATTAGTTTTCTGGAGTAGAAAATACAAACAATCAGATGGCATCAAACAAAGGATCATAGGCTAGCCCCTATCCAGACGCGCCCATTGGTAAATTTCCTACCGTAATCTGCTATTCCAAGATTACTACACGAGGAAACTTAATATAGAATTCCCTGGAGGGCCAAATTGTATGATAAATTCTGTCCACAAATGTTCACATTGTGCATCAAGATCCTCTTCAGTGAATACTTTCTTTTTTTTCACTTTAGTCTTTATTTCGTTCAGACCGGAAGGTCTGAATGACAATAAAGGTAATTCTATTCTATTCTATCCTATTCTATTCTATTGCTTTTATGCATACACAAATAAAACACAAATATAACAATGAAACATACAATAATGCAGTGAAACGTACAACAGTGCAGCGGAGGGTTCAGTTTACAATTAATGATGTAGTATATAGAACTATTTTCTTATTAAAACATTTTCCAATAACTTGCATTATCTATCTATCTATCTATCTATCTATCTATCTATCTATCTATCTATCTATCTATATACTATTAAAACTGTTTGTGTGTGTGTGTTTGTTTGTGGGTGTCAGATTCGGCCTTTAATTCCTTGGTCCGCCAAAACAACACGCTGAAACTCCGTGATTTTTTCCATTTCGCTAGCAAATTCACTTTTACGTTCACTCATGCACTCCTCAAAACATTTGGACATTTTTATGTACACAATTTTTAATTAAATCCCCCCCTCACTCATTTTGTCGCTGCCTGCTGGCCACCCACCATAACTCAGTACTCGGGGTCTGAAGCATTTTGTCGCCTCCTGCTGGCAGCGACCATAACGGCTGCTGACGCCCGGCTCTGCTCGAAAAACGCCGACATTTTTCCCAACGGCTGGTGCCTGGCCCGGCTCTGTCACGCTGCCTCAAGCCAAACATCGGGGTCTGAAGCACATTCGGGGACCAGACCCAATGGGTTTGCACTTGGTCTAGTATACTTTTAAAACTCTGTGTGTGTGTGTGTGTGTGTGTGTGTGTGTGTGTGTGTGTGTGTGTGTGTGTGTGTGTGTGTGTGTGTGTGTGTGTGTGTGTGTGGTGTGTGTGTGTGTGTGTGTGTGTGTGTGTGTGTGTGTGTGTGTGTGTGTGTAATTTTGCCTTTGAAACAAATTTTCTCGAAAACCAGACGCAAATAAGCTGAGATTTTTACATATTTCGGTAGCGATTTAACATTTACGATTTCGGAAATCGACTCCTCTCTAAATTTGATCAATTATTTCCCCAGATTTTTAATAAAGTTGTTCACAAAACAGACTTTTTAAAAATCAAACCGCTGCTGCAGCTGTACACGTCACAATTGCCCTTGCTCGTGGCACCGCCTCCCCCCTCCCCTGCTCTCGATTAAAGCAGGTGATCTTAACGCGCAGGCGCACTTTCCACCACCCTTCCCCCCCACGTAGTCATTTTTTAGCCTCCCGCTGTGCTGCGGACCAAAGATCCAGAGGGAGTAATGGCCACCAGGGCCACCTTCTCATCGTGTACCTGACGCGACGATAACGGCTGCTTTCGCCCGGCTCTCCTCCGCTTCTTCCCCCCTCGAGGAAGCCACTATCGGCTGGTCCCCTCTGCTGCTTTTCACCGTCCTCAGATCGCTCCGTGCCTCACTGGCGACCCGCAGGCTCACTCGGGACCACGCCCACCCGCCCACTGCACCCTCCCCGTACTCGGGGTCTGAAGCGTTTGGGAATCGGTCCTCTGTGGCGACCCGGAGAAAACCTAAACTATCATATGGCAACTTAAAAAGCTGCCAAGGTTGCCTGGTTGACGACAGAGAAAAAAAATTAAGTGAGAGCCCTACAGTGTGTATCATATTTTTGACACTGTCATAGGCCTTTCTGACATATGCTGTCACAACGCACTGTAGTCTCTAAACAACCCTTCAGTAATTTTCCTTGCCCTCCATTTCAGAATAATAGTGTTTTAAGCTAATAACTCAACACTAGCACTGGCAATAAATAAATAAATAAATATGCACAGCTTTCCACCCCTTATCTCATTGGCCATACTCGGCTGCAAATCGGTGTCAATCTGGTGAACCATCTTCTTCTAGTCGTGGGGGTGGGGGATTGGGAGGGGCGTCACAAGTGGAACAGCTTAGGGCCTCTCTTCATCTAAATCCGGTCCTGATCCCATGTGACCTAACCTTCCAGAGCAGCCTCCCATGTGGAACCTTGTTGAATGCCTTACTGAAATCCATGCATATAGCATCTACAGCTCTGCCCTCATTGACCTTTTCAGTCACTTCTTGTAAAAACTCAATTCAGATAATCATTATATCCATTAAGCACTATTGTCAAAAGACAAATGTCCATCCACATCTGTGCTGATTGGGTGCATCCAATGTTTTTTTAATTATAAAACATTTAATTCTCTACAAATGATATGTTGATAACCAACCATAGCATTAATTCTTTAGCATGTATTATTAAACCAGGAATGAAGCTGATTCACATACTGTAACACTGAACATAAAGTTGCCATCATGGGTCTTGCTGGTACAATTCCAATGGAGTGTGAACTTGGGTATAAGATATGATTTAATATTATTTTAAAACTTTGTTTAATACAAATAGACGGACAGATAAATAGATTAGATTGGCAGATGAAAGTGTGCATTGGAAGGGTAGCCAGACACCTGTTCCTCTAGGATCTTTGGTCTTGTCTGCCCGCTGCACACACGTGGGGAGAGATTGCGCGTGCGCCAACGGCTCCCGGGCGGCGATGGCGCGTGCGGTTGTCCGTTGGTTGCTGCGGCGCGCGCTGGCGGTGCCGGCTCGAGCTCCGTTCCGGGGGGCGGCGGCGGGCACCGGTTACACGGCCGTGGAGCCGGGCAAGCCCGAGGAGATGGCGTTCGTGGAGTACGCGGCCGCACCGGAGGAGGAGGAGGAAGCGGCGGCGGCGGAGATCACGGCCCAGCAGCGGGCGCTCAGCGCCCAGGCGGCCCCGGTGGCCAGCGAGCAGACTTCTGCTGCACTAGGCGCTCTGCGCCGCCAGCTGCACGCCATGGAGGCGCTGAAGCCGACACGGGGAGCCGAGGTCACACGGGCGGTGCGGGGAGCCGAGCCGCTGGTGACCGATCCCGGCTTCCCGGCGCCCGAACTGCCATCCAGGAAGAAGCGGCGACGGCGCCTG
This sequence comes from Leucoraja erinaceus, assembly GCF_028641065.1. Lineage (NCBI taxonomy): Eukaryota > Metazoa > Chordata > Chondrichthyes > Rajiformes > Rajidae > Leucoraja > Leucoraja erinaceus. Next base: position 52,394,362 of record NC_073379.1, read on the forward strand.
GCCGGAGGCGAGGAGACGGCGGCGGATGACGAGCGTGGGGGGCACCGGGTGTTCGGCACCGCCGACCCGCTGGTGCCCGCCAGCGACTGCCCGTGTTCAGGCTGTGGCGCGCTGCTGCACTGCGCCGAGCCCTCGCTGCCCGGCTACCTGCCCAGCGAGAAGTTCAAGCAGCTGAGCGAGGCCGGCCCTGGGGCGATGCGGCGCGCCGTCTGCCAGCGCTGCTTCCTTCTCGTTCACCACCAGAAGGCCCTGGAGGTGCAGGTGCCGCTGGCCGAGTACCAGAGGCTTGTGGGGAGTATCGCCAGGCACAAGGCCTTGGTGCTTTATATGCTCGACCTTATTGACCTGAGCGGCGGCAGCGAACTGATCCCCAGCTTAGTGCCTCTATTGGGACAGCGCAATACTGTGCTGGTGTTGGCCAACAAGACCGACCTGGTCCCCGCGGACCACCCCAGCTACCTGCAGCGACTTCGGCACCGGGTGTTAGAGCTGTGCAGCCAAGCAGGCCTGTGGACCGAGCCCTGCAGCAGAGGAGACGTGCACCTCATCAGCGCCAAGACCGGCTACGGCATAGAAAAACTCATCTCCCATTTACAGAGCACCTGGCGCTACAAGGGCGACGTTTACCTGGTGGGCGGCACGAATGTGGGCAAGTCAACCCTCTTCAACACCCTTCTCCAATCGGATTACTGCAAATCCAAAGCCTCCGATGTCATCCAGAGAGCAACAGTGTCCCGCTGGCCGGGTAAGTTGAGCAGCACCATTTAAAGAAGATAGGTACAAAATGCTGGTGAAAGTCAGTGGGTCGGGTAGCATCTCTGGACAAAGCGAAAAGGGAGGTTTCACGGCAGTCAGGTCACGACCCATGACCCGTACTGTTGCTACCTACTCCAAATGGATTACACGCGATGAACTGCAGGTAGGCATTTACCATTGTTTCCAACGTAGCGGGCCCGTGAATTAGAATTAGAATTATATCCTTAAGGTCTGAACGAAATGTCGTTACCTGCAGCCATACATGCAATAATAAACAACAGAACAGACAGTAAACACAAATTAACATCCACCACAGTGAGTCCACCAAGCACCTCATCACTGTGATGGAGGCAAAAATCTTAGGGCTGCTGTCTCTTCCCTCCTCTTCTCCCTCTGCGCTGAGGCGATACCCCACCGGGCGATGGTAAGTCGGTCCCGCGGCTCATCGAGCTCCGCGAACGGGCCGGTTCAAACTCCGCGGCCCGGGGGTGGTCGAAGCTGCCGCCCTCCAGTCCAGCGGAGGCAGCTGTTGACGATGTCGTCCACTGGCCTGCGGCCGAACCCCGGACTCAGGCCGCCGCCGCCAGAACGCTGTCTCAGCCACCGGAGCACCGTTCCAGCCCCGCGCCAGGCCGCCCTCACGGGAGCGCCTTTACCCTCGAGCCAGGCCGCCCTCATGGGAGCGCCGTTACCCTCGAGCCGGGCCGCCCTCACTAGAGCGTCAGCCCCTCACGGGAGCGCCATTCCCGCCCCGAGCCGGGCCGCCCTCACGGGAGCGAGCCCAGGGTGAGTCCTGACAGGAGCCTCGAGGTCGCCAGCTCCGCCATTAGGCCTCAGCGCAGACGGAGGCAGAGAAGGGGGATACGACAAGAAAGTCGCATTCCCCCAAAAGGAAAGACAGAAAGCCCTGTTTCAACCCCCCCCCCCCCCCCCTCCACACATAACACAAACCTAAAAACCAAAAACTTAACTAAACAAGACGAAAAAACAACACAAAAAAGTAAAAACAAACGGACTGCAGGTGGGCCTCAGCTGTTCACCAGCGCCGCCACTTGTCAAAAACCCCGCTGAAATTGTCAATTTTTGCGCTATAAATAATTATGGAAATCGGGATAAGCGTGTGAGACATTTAGCCTACTTCAGAATTCCAAAAGTGAGGAGAAATGACGGTAGATAGAAACAAGAGCTGAAGGGACAACAACAGCGAGTGCTTGGCGAACATTGGCCGTTTGCGCACTGCATTTCATCAACTAAGGCATTATTGTGTTTTTTCTTGATTCCTTTGGCATCTAAAAAGTTTCAGAAGTGATAAATCTGGCTGTAATTTTTTTTTAATCGCCCATGGTTCTCGTGGGTTTTTACATATAAAATGAAAATGCACCTGAAGAAAAATTTACAGCCAGATTTATCACTTCTGAGAATTTTTAGATGCCAAAGGAATCAAGAAAAAACACAAATAATGCCTTACTTGATGAAATGCAGTGAGCAAACGCGATAATTCCCAATATTTTCAATGTTTACCAAGCACTTTAGCTGCTGTAGTCCCTTCAGTTCGCGCTTCTCTATACCTTCATTTTGCTTCATGTTTGGAATTCTAAAGTTGGGTACATGTCTCTCACACTTACCCCGACTCCCACAATTTTTTTCAGCGCAAACATTCAACATTTTCACGGTTTTTAACAGGTAGGAAAGTATGCGTTTCTAGCATTAATAACATACCGGAAGTGACGGGTGTCTTCCAGTTGGATTTAGTGGCTCTGTGCGTCGAGCCCTATGACCCAGTGACCTTTCGTGCAACCACCCTATAGGTGACGTTTCGGGTCGAGATCTTACTTCATTAAAAGATCGGTCTAGAAGTAATTTGGAGTGTTTGGCGGCATTTCTGTGGCGAGAAACCCTGAAAGATTCAGGCCAATGACACAATAGACTTTTTTTAGAGTTCAAGAAGGACCTATGGGTACAAGAGCAGAGGGGCAGGGGGGTGTAAAATGAAGGTAGAAGCAATAGGTAGCAAGGTGAAAAGTAAAAGTGGCAGGCAGACAAAACCAGGGCAAAAATCAAAAAAGGGCCACTTTTCAACATAATTGTATAAGGGGTAAGAGCGTTGTAAAAACAAGCCTGAAGGCTTTGTGTCTCAATGCAAGGAGTATTCGTAATAAGGTGGATGAGTTGAACGTGCAGATGGCCATTAATGATTATGATATAGTTGGGATCACGGAGACATGGCTCCAGGGTGACCAAGGCTGGGAGCTGAACATCCCGGGATATTCAATATTCAGGAGGGATAGAGAGAAAGGAAAAGGAGGTGGGGTAGTGTTGCTGGTTAGAGAGGAGATTAACGCAATGGAAAGGAAGGACATTAGTTTGGAGGATGTGGAATCGGTATGGGTAGAGCTGCGAAACAATAAGGGGCAGAAAACGCTGGTCGGTGTTGTGTACAGGCCACCTAACAGTAGTAGTGAAGTTGGGGATGGCATCAAACAGGAAATTAGAAATGCTTGCGACAAAGGCAGAGCAGTTATAATGGGTGACTTCAATCTACATATAGATTGGGTGAATCAAACTGGCAGGGGTGCTGAGGAAGAGGATTTCTTGGAATGTATACGGGATAGTTATCTAAACCAACATGTAGAGGAACCAACGAGAGAGCTGGCTATTTTAGATGGGTATTGAGTAATGAGGAAGGGTTAGTTAGTAGTCTTGTTGTGCGTGGCCCCTTGGGCAAGAGTGACCATAATATGGTTGAGTTCTTCATTAGGATGGAGAGTGACATTGTTAATTCAGAAACAATGGTTTTGAACTTAAAGAAAGGTAACTTTGAGGGTATGAGACGTGAATTGGCCAAGATTGACTGGCAATTAATTCTAAAAGGGTTGACGGTGGATATGCAATGGAAGGCATTTAAAGACTGCATGGATGAACTACAAAAATTGTTCATCCCAGTTTGGCAAAAGAATAAATCAGGGAAGGTAGTGCATCCATGGATAACAAGGGAAATCAGGGATAGTATCAAAGCAAAGGATGATGCGTACAAACTAGCCAGAAAAAGCAGCATACCGGAGGACTGGGAGAAATTCAGAGATCAGCAGAGGAGGACGAAGGGCTTAATTGAAAAAAATGGATTATGAAAGAAAACTGGCAGTGAACAAAATCTGACTGCAAAAGTTTTTATAGATATGTGAAAAGAAAGAGATTAGTTAAAACAAATGTAGGTCCCTTGCATTTTGATCATGGGGAACCAGGATATGGCGGACCAATTGAATAACTACTTTGGTTCCGTCTTCACTAAGGAAGACATAAATGATCTGCCGGAAATAGCAGGGGCCCGCGGGTCAAAGGAGGTGGAGGAATTGAGTGAAATCCAGGTTAGTCGGGAAGTGGTGTTGGGTAAATTGAATGGATTAAAGGCCGATAAATCCCCAGGGCCAGATAGGCTGCATCCCAGAGTACTTAAGGAAGTAGCTCCAGAAATAGTGGATGCATTAGTAATAATCTTTCAAAACTCCTTAGATTCTGGAGTAGTTCCAGAGGATTGGCGGGTAGCAAACGTAACCCCACTTTTTAAGAAGGGAGGGAGAGAGAAAACGGGGAATTACAGACCAGTTAGCCTAACATCGGTAGTGGGGAAACTGCTAGAGTCAGTTATTAAAGATGGGATAGCAGCACATTTAGAAAGTGGTGAAATCATTGGACAAAGTCAGCATGGATTTACGAAAGGTAAATCATGTCTGACGAATCTTATAGAATTTTTCGAGGATGTAACTAGTAGCGTGGATAGGGGAGAACCAGTGGATGTGGTGTATCTGGACTTCCAGAAGGCTTTCGACAAGGTCCCACATAAGAGATTAGTATACAAACTTAAAGCACATGGCATTGGGGGTTCAGTATTGATGTGGATAGAGAACTGGCTGGCAAACAGGAAGCAAAGAGTAGGAGTAAACGGGTCCTTTTCACAATGGCAGGCAGTGACTAGTGGGGTACCGCAAGGCTCAGTACTGGGACCCCAGCTATTTACAATATATATTAATGATCTGGATGAGGGAATTGAAGGCAATATCTCCAAGTTTGCGGATGACACTAAGCTGGGGGGCAGTGTTAGGTGTGAGGAGGATGCTAGGAGACTGCAAGGTGACTTGGATAGGCTGGGTGAGTGGGCAAATGTTTGGCAGATGCAGTTTAATGTGGATAAATGTGAGGTTATCCATTTTGGTGGCAAAAACGGGAAAGCAGATTATTATCTAAACGGTGGCCGATTGGGAAAGGGGGAGATGCAGCGAGACCTGGGTGTCATGGTACACCAGTCATTGAAGGTAGGCATGCAGGTGCAGCAGGCAGTAAAGAAAGCGAATGGCATGTTGGCTTTCATAGCAAGAGGATTTGAGTATAGGAGCAGGGAGGTTCTACTGCAGTTGTATAGGGTCTTGGTGAGACCACACCTGGAGTATTGCGTGCAGTTTTGGTCTCCAAATCTGAGGAAGGACATTATTGCCATAGAGGGAGTGCAGAGAAGGTTCACCAGACTGATTCCTGGGATGTCAGGACTGTCTTATGAAGAAAGACTGGATAGACTTGGTTTATACTCTCTAGAGTTTAGGAGATTGAGAGGGGATCTTATAGAAACTTACAAAATTCTTAAGGGGTTGGACAGGCTAGACGCAGGAAGATTGTTCCCGATGTTGGGGAAGTCCAGGACAAGGGGTCACAGCTTAAGGATAAGGGGGAAATCCTTTAAAACCGAGATGAGGAGAACTTTTTTCACACAGAGAGTGGTGAATCTCTGGAACTCTGCCACAGAGGGTAGTTGAGGCCAGTTCATTGGCTATATTTAAGAGGGAGTTAGATGTGGCCCTTGTGGCCAAGGGGATCAGAGGGTATGGAGAAAAGGCAGGTACGGGATACTGAGTTGGATGATCAGCCATGATCATATTAAATGGCGGTGCAGGCTCGAAGGGCCGAATGGCCTACTCCTGCACCTAATTTCTATGTTTCTATGTTTCTATGAACTGCAGATGCTGGAAAATTGAAGGTACACAAAAATGCTGGAGAAACTCAGCGGGTGCAGCAGCATCTATGGAGCAAAGGAAATAGGTAACTTTTCGGACCAAAACCAGAAGGGTTTCAGCCCGAAACGTTACCTATTTCCTTCGCTCCATATATGCTGCTGCACCCGCTGAGTTTCTCCAGACTTTTTTTGGAACTCATTCAACTTTTGATGCCCAGAGAAGTGGAGAAAGAAGCGCGGACGAAAATGAGAATCTCTGTAAGACAACAAGGATAAAGACACGGGCGATGATGTCTGGCAATAGAAAGCAAAGGAATCCTATACAATTCAGTCATCGAGTTGTATAACACAGTCCACTATGACCATGCCCATGTACACTAATCCCATTCTCCTGCACTAGGACTTGATCCTTCTGTGCCATGTCTTGATAAAATCTTCTTAAGTGTAATCATTGTATCTGGTTCTACTACTTGGTCTGACACCGTTTCAGATCACCACGATGGCGCTTGGAAAATAAGCCCTTTTCAAGTATTAACCTATTAAACCCAAAACGAATTACATTCAAAATAATGATTTTTTTTTTCCTTTAGATAAAAAAAATGATATAGTCTGAATGTTTAAGAAGGAACTGCAGATGTTGGAAAAATCGAAGGTAGACAAAAATGCTGGAGAAAATCAGTGGGTGAGGCAGCATCTATGGAGCGAAGGAATAGGTGACGTTTCGGGTCGAGACGGTTTCTACTCGAAACGTCACCCATTCCTCCTCTCCAGAGATGCTGCCTGCCTGAGTTACTCCAGCTTTTTGTATTAATCTTTGGTTTAAACCAGCATCTATAGTTCATTCTTCCACATGATATAATATTCATAATTCGCAATACTGCCTGTATTTGAAGCATAATGTGTCCAATTTTATATTCAGGTCCACTAGCATTAAACAATAATATTGTTTACTAAAACAATCTCGCTCTTCTAGGGAGATGCTAACTGCATTTTGTTGTCTCTGTACTATATACTGCACAATGACAATAAAGTCTGAATCTGATAAATCTAATTGCATGAAATTAGATGCAGCATTTGATCCTTTGAATCTGCTTAGCTTGTCAAGAAAATTGTGGCTGATCATTCGCATTCAGTGAGGATAAGGGAGCCCGAAGGATGGGAGGCAAGAAGATGGGGACTCGGATATATCCAAGGACACTGGGAAGCTAGAGAGGACATTACATGTGCCTTGGCTGAGATAGAAACGTAGAAAATAGGTGCAGGAGTAGGCCATTCGACCCTTCGAGCCTGCACCGCCATTCAATACGATCATGGCTGATCATCCAACTCAGTATCCTGTACGTGCCTTCTTTCCATACCCCCTGATCCCTTTAGCCACAGGGGTCACATCTAACTCCCTCCTAAATATAGCCAATGAACTGGCCTCAACTACCTTCTGTGGCAGAGAATTCCACAGATTCAACAGTCTCTGTGTAAAAAATGATTTTCTCATCTCGGTCCTAAAAGACTTCCCCCTTATCCTTAAACTGTGACCCCTTGTTCTGGACTTCCCCAACATCGGGAATAATCTTCCTGCATCTAGCCTGTCTAACCCCTTAAGAATTTGTAAGTTTCCATAAGACCCCCCCCTCAATCTTCTAAATTCTAGTGAGTAGTACAAGCCGAGTCTATCCAGTCTTTCTTCATATGAAAGTCCTGTCATCGCAGGAATCAGTCTGGTGAACCTTGTCTGTACTCCCTCTATGGCAAGAATCATTAAATTATGAGTCGTTAAATACTTTTGTCCACTCTTGCATTCCTATATAGCATATCCCGTTCTCCATAACTAGCTGCTTAGATCCATTCTCTACAAATTACTATGTCTAGAATGAGACAAATCACTATGTCCCCAACTCTATAGGCCCTTGTACTTGACAATTTGCACAACCATACTTGGATACATTCATGAACTATATGTCATATGTCATCTTATGCTCTTTGGAAACAGCTACTATCAATGCTGTATCCCTGTTACGTATCCCTTAAGCTCATCTAATTTACTAATTCGCTTATTGCTTTGCAAAGCTTTCTAAAGAGTCTTCTCTGTAACATATCCTCAACTCTTCCACTCTCACTTCATTTGTTTTTCCCATTTTCCCTATCCATTTTATTATTAAGTGCGATATAATGCTCATGTACGAGCAAAAGTGTATCAAAGGTATCAAAGATCAAAGGTGTTTTATTGGTCACATTCACATACACCGAGGTGTAATGAAGTGAAATGTTTTTTGCCATTTTGCAGCACACAAAGAAAGAATACAGACATAACACCAATGAGAGTCTTAAACACAAAGAACATCCCCCCCACAATGGCTCCCACCATGAGGGAAGGCACAAAGGACAGTCCCCAACCCCTGTTCACCCATAGTCGGGCCTATTGAGGCCTCCACAGTTGCCTCTACGGAGGCCCGATGTTCCTGGCCGTTCTCGCCGGGTGGTGGTGCTCCGGCGTCGGAAGAGTCCTCACAGCGGCATGGGAACCCTGGAACGGCCACCTCCGTACTGGAGGCCGCGGCTTCCGAAGCCGACAAGGCCGCGCCGGTTGGAGCTCCACAACTGGCGATCTCGTCGCGAGATCCCAGGCTCCCGGTGTAAAGTTTGGCGCCGCCGCCCGCAGCTGGTCGCTCCACAGTCCCGCAGCTCTGCGATGTTTTAACCGGAGGTCTCAGCTCACCGGAGCTCCAGCGCGGCGACCCGGGCAAGGCATCGCCCGCTCCACGATAGCGCTCCAGCGCTGTGCCGCCGCCGAAGCCGAGGTTCTGGGCGGTCCGCGACAGGAAACGCCGCTCCAGGCCCGCTGGTAGGCCGCGAGGACGGGTCGAAGCTGTAGCCTACAATGTGTACAAATGCACGTTGTGTTCACAGTGCCCGGCAAATTCAACTATCTGTCAGAGACTGCAGTATAAAACATTTAGTGAAATCTGCCACTTTTCAGAGAAATTGGTAAAAGTTTTTTTTTATTGGACTTTTATTTAATCAATTTTATCTTGTTTAACAGGAACTACGTTGAATCTCCTTAAGTTTCCAATTATAAATCCCACACCACATAGAATGTTTCGAAGGTTGGAGAGACTAAAAGCAGATAAGTCGCAGTCTGAAGATGACCTTATTGAGGAAGAGTTGAAAAACCTTCAGCTACTGAAGAAACATGGTTACTTGATTGGTAAAGATTTTTCTTTGTTAAAATATCTGAGACAACTTGATAATTCTGGGCTGCTGGACGTACAAGAATGTATTGCTTCCCGATACATTTTAGTCATACATACCGAATGGAAACAGGCTTTTTGGCCCAACATTCCCACATCAACACCCGACTTGCCCACACCAACAATACGGTACTTGTTTTTACAAGGCACCACATGAGAGAAATTTGATTTAAAACCTTCCTGGCCCTATATGATGAATTTTGGTTGTTGTAGCACCACATGAATAAATCTCCAAAGGAAGTGGAATAACATACATAACCAGTAACCACTTGGACTTTTCTATTAAATTAGTGATTGTTAGATCTTATCTTTTATTTCAATGATTTTCAGAGTACGTTTCAAGGCTTCTTTATTCACAGCTTATAATTGGTGCACCTTCAGACAAAAGGAGCAATCCAAGGCAAACAAAAAATCCAAAAAGCACTGCTGTATAAGCTTACTTTATTTATACAAATAATTTGACACTCTGGTCTACTTCTCATTGGCTTAAACCCAATCACATGGGTCATGTCCCTTTTTTGGTCCTGATCCTAGGGGGGCATTTGGCATTATCTCATTACCTTGTCCAAATAAGGGTTTGTGTAATACAGATCTAGGTTAATTTTAATCAGTTCAGGCTGGTAACTGGTATCGCGTTATTCAAGTTCATAGACTGTCCGAGTCCCTGGGCTCAAGTTACTTCAATTCGCAGACTGGTCTTTTCAAGGAGTCAGCAGTTCCTAGCAGTCTCACTTTAGCAATACTATGCAAACCTCTGATTATAAAGTTAAACAGTTAAGGGGAACAAGAAAGAGTTCAAATTAGTAACCAATTTAAACAGCAGTGTACATCATTTGGGACGACAGATGGCGCAATGGGCTAAGTGTTCGGCTGGCAACCGGAAGGTAGCCGGTTCGAATCCCGCTTGGAGTGCATACTGTCGTTGTGTCCTTGGGCAAGACACTTCACCCACCTCTGCCTGCGTGTGAATGTGTGTGAGTGACTGGTGGTGGTCGGAGGGGCCGTAGGCGCAGATTAGCAGCCACGCTTCTGTCAGGCTGCCCCAGGGCAGCTGTGGCTACAGACGTAGCTCACCACCACTGAGTGTGACTGAGGAGTGAATGAATAATGCGATGTAAAGCTCCTTGAGTATCTAGAAAGGCGCTATATAAATCCCATTCATTATTATTATCATTTTGTAGTAGTAGATTACTTGGATGAATTTCTACCTTTTCTGGATCTCAATATTAACAGAACAATATCTTTAACAGTATTAATAGCCCTGGTTTGAGATGTTTCACTTTTCTGGTGATTTCTTTACTTGATTTGTTGGACTTGCACGATAGTAATTTTCATTCTTTTTTTCAATTTTTTTGTGTGAAAAGAATTACAATTTCTAAAGCATAGTTTTGCTTGATTTATTATTGAATTTATTATTTTTCAGATGAAATTATTCAGCCTGTTTTACCTGTGTTAGGGATTGCTCTGTTGTTCAATTGACTTTACCTATATTCTCTGTTTGCTTTCAGTGGGAGGAATTAACATTTTGTGTAGTGATTTATTTATTTTCCCTCGGATTTTGTCGATAGATATGCATCTGCAATATTCATCGTTCTATGACATCTGCTGAGTTGCTGCCCATTGTTGCTCACAGCCACTCACATCTTTTTGTTTATTTCTCTTTATTTTTTTAATCCTTCTGTCTATTGAGGGACCAAGGTCACAATCTAACATCAGTCTACTGTTTTTAAGCAGGTTGTGGTCCGTTCACTTAGCCTTCCATACCATACAAGATTGTTGTTATCTCTGCAGATGCTGCATCATTTGCTGTCAATGGTTCAATGCCTTTACAGGTAGAGTTGGCAGAACATTTCGTAATACTACAGTGAGTAAAGGGTGCAACAATGGGATAATTGAATGGGATCCCGATAAACTTGCCCTCAGTCCAGAACCCGAAGATGTTAATCAAGAAAATGTCTCGAACACCCAAGACCTAGTGGAATTCACATACAATGAAATAAAAGATGCTCGTTGGTTTTATGATACACCTGGCATTATAAAACAGGATTGTGTAAGTAGAAAACTCTATAATTCTATAACATAATTCTATAATTTTATATTCATATATTACCATCATTGTTATGCAAAAGTGAGCCTATTTTATTTCTTGGAAAGCACTTAAAGCAAAATATAATGATTGGAAGCCTCATCTATAGAAAATATTTTGGATGCTTAGTCATAATAGGAACTGTGCTCTTTTTTGAGATTAATTAACCAGGAAAAGGGCAAAAGAGACAGCACTTCTGAAGATCAACAACAAATCTTAATCACAGTAATGGTTTGTAAATAAATTGGCTAATCATCCTTTTAAATGGGAAATAATTTGTCATATGAATGAAACAAAACAGGCTGAATTCATCTCCACATATCATATCATTACCATCCTATCCCCCGTCCAGTCCCTTCCAACCTATATTTGAGATCTCATATGCCCTTAAAATCTTCAATAACTGTCAAGATCTCTGACTCCGTTGCATCATATTTACCTTGGATGTCCATTCCCTCTGGACCCCCATCAGGAAGATCTTGTCCCTCTTTTTCTCAAATAGAGACCCAATCAATTTTCTTCTACTAACACTCTCCTCTGCTTAGCAGAACTTGCCCTCAACAACTTCTCTTTCCTCCTCTCACTTTCTCCAAGTTCAAGGTGTAGCCATGGACAGACTATCGACTGACGTCGACTACAAACCTACCAACTCCCACAATTATCTGGACAACACTTCAGTTCAGCTGGCATTATATTCCACAAGCATTGTGCACCGAGGGGCCCGATCCTGTGCTGCACTGTTCTATGTAAACTTCTGCCCGCCCTGCCTCTTGCAAAGATGCTATCCCCTATTCTGAATTCCTCCGTCTCCCCCACATCTGCTCCCAAGATACTTTCCATTCAAGGACATGCAGAGCTGCCAAGTAGTACGGATTTTCCATATTTTGTACGGAAATGCGATAAGAATACATATGTACGATTTTCTGTTGTTAAATACGGAGTTCAGTTCAGTCTGAAGGGTCTTGACCAGAAACGTCACCCATTCCTTCTCTCCAGTCGCTGCCTGTCCCGCTCCAGGTTTAAACAGCGGTGTCAGTTTATAACGCGTGGGAATTTAAATGAAGAGCTGTCGGCTGCGCGCTGTGGGTTCTAAATATAGCACTACCGGCTGGAGCGCTATGGGCTTTAAACATAACGCTATGGGTCACAGACTGTTCAGGAAAATTCTTGTATAACAATGAGTCTTTGGAATTCTCTTTGAGCTGATTATTTTTCTGCAGTGCAGCGAGGGAGGGAATAAGAGGGAGGAAGAAAAAAAGTAAGGAGAGAGGGAGGGTGGGAGGGAAAGAGAGAGGGTTGGAGAGAATGAGGAAGAGGGAGGAAGGGAGAGGGAGGCTTCCAAAATGGCTTCTACATCATCACCTGGTACTAAAAGCAGGAAGCAGCCGTTCAAACAGCAGCATACAAAGAGATGGTAATTAATGCACTGTCAAGTAAGGTGTTGAAAACACGTCAATTGGTAACAAAGCTGTGCATTCTTGTACTCTTACATGGGTATGATCGCACATTTAAAAAAAAAACATTTTTTCAGCAAAATGGCACCGTGTAAAAATACCGATTTCGTCAGCAAAATACTGATTTTCAGGTACTAGAATCCTGAAATGCTCAGACAAACTTGGCAGCTCTGGACATCAGATGTCCGCTTTCTTTAAAAAACGTCAAAGATGGACTGCAAGACTTGTGTCTCCTCTGTGTCCTGTAACTCTGCTCTCCCTCCCCGCAGACGCAACAAAGTTCCCCTGGTCTTTGCCTTTCATTCCACCAGCCTCCACAACCAACACATTGTCCTCCAACATTTCCGTTACTTCCAATGTGTCTTGACTACCCGTTACCTTCCCATCTCCACCACTTTCTGTATTCTCCCTTCACAACTCCTTTGTTCACTCGTCTCTTCCCATCTAGACCATGCCCTCTGTGGGTACTTTCCCCTGCACCTGCACGAGATTTCCCTATACATCCTCACCTTCATCGGGACCTCGACAGTACCTCCAATTTAGACGGAGGTTCACATGCACCTTCTCCAATAGCATATTGCATCCGGTGTTCCTAATGAGGACTGCTATACTTCGCCAAGACCAAGCGTAGCCTCGGTGACCTTGGTTTTCCAAGGCCTGTGGCAATTCCGAGTTGCTAACCATTTTAACTCCTTCTCATTCCCACCCTGACCTTCCAGACCAGCTCCATTTGCCAGAGTGAGTCCACACACAAACTAGGGGAACAGCAGCTCATATTCCATTTGGGTAGCTGACAACTCAACAGTATGAACATTGAATTCTCCAACTTTAGGTAAACTCTATAACACACCCATATAAAAAGTTTAACTTGTTAAAGAGAGAAATTGTTTATGTCCATTTGTGCTCTTCGTGCTCAACTGAATGTAAAGGCTGTTTTAATTCTTGTTAGAACATAATGTTACATGATGGGGAAATAGTGTACTTATCAACCTTTCAGCATTTCCCAAAGAGTTAATGAATTAGTTGTGAAAAAATATATATTGGCTTTGGGTTTTGTAGTAGAATCTTGCAGGCAACAGACAATTCTTTAAAGATGTTGAAATAAGTAATTGGATCATCTAGTGCACAGCTGCATCAAATGTTAAACTGTTCTGACTTAACTCCATTTCATTTACAGATTTTAAATCTACTTACAAGTCAAGAATTGAAGGTTGTGATGCCATATTCTGGTATCATCCCTCGAACATATGTACTGCAGCCAGGAATGGTTATGTTTTTAGGTGCCCTTGGCCGTATTGACTTTCTAAAGGTAACCTCAATTGAAATCTCAATTAAACAATAGCTGGCATTTATAAATACCTTTTAGGGGAATAATTCCACAAAACACTTCAAGCTTCTGCAGACATATTTAATGGAGCCATTATGGACATGAGGGTCTATATGGTTTTGTTCTTATGTTATACCAAATACTAAAGTTCTTAGTCAACCCCAATTATGAATTTGTGTTAAAGGATTTTTTTAAAAACACATTGAAGTAAAATACTTTAATTAACATAGTATTCAATTTCCAAACCCGAGAAATTTTTTTTTAAGAGCATAATCAATTTACAATTGAGCCATCTTGTCCTTTGGGCCATGTTGGAACTGGTAATATACAGGTTGTACTGATTTTACTGGCACCCACCACTATAATCCAGACAAAATGAAGTTCTGTTGAAATTCTCTGAGCAGCCGTAGCTGGCATTGCGAGTGACGAGCGCTCTTTCCGGTCATGTCCTTCTGTCTTAAAAAGTCAACTGTGCTCTCAATCTTCTCTCCTAATTGTTTCGCAAAGACAATGCATCCACTTATAACAGATGTTGGATATAGTGGACGGACCTGTCTACCCATCCCCAGCTCGTGCTGCCTCTGGCCATTTAGAGCCTGGCTTCCGACCCCACTCCTGACACGCAAGGTGCACCCGTGAGCCTTTCTTCACCCGCTGAAAGGACACAAAGTGCTGGAATAAATCAACGGGTCAAGATCTCTGAAGAACACAGATGTGGACCCTTCCTCGGACTGATTCAGTCGGTGGAGTTACTCCAGCATTTTGTGTTGTTTCACTTTAAAACTCGGTTCACCAGTTCACACGGCTATTGTTGCGATTCACGTTGTAGCCCGACAGGATGTGCTTTCATCGGGCTACTGCCAACAACAGAACGCACTTGGTCACCATGGGGCTCCTACCCCTCTCACCTGTTGTCGTTTCCAAAGTGGAGTATGCCTGCGATTCCTGGGGGGAGGAGGGGGCGGCGATCCAAAGGGGCTGCAACGTGACCCACAACAATGGGTGTCATTGGGACACATGAGTGAAGAAGGTCTTGCTGGTTCACTTTGAGAGTCCGCAAATGAGGTCGGAAACCGAGGTTCTAAACAGCCATGGAGATGGTGGGAGCCGGGGATTATTCAGCAGGTCATTCCATTCACACTCAGTTTACATTCTATATTTGTTTTATTTAAGTTCCTGGCGCTTTAGAGACGTGGGAGAGGTGTATTATCGTTTCACATGACCTCTTAGTCCAGAAAAATGGGTGATCCAGAAAGGCGCTGAGACTGAGGGTGTCGGAAAGTTGGTGTTCAACCTGTATTGACAATTTACTCGTGTTTCCTGTGACATTTATTCCAACTCTTCCACCTTCACTTCAATTGTGTGATTGTTTTCCTATCCGTTATTATTTAATCCTGCACATTGGTCAATGCATAAATAAGGGTGGGCAAATGTGCAATGTGTTTTGTGCACGATATACTAACTGTGAAAAATTACAATATGAAGAGTTTGTGAAATATCTGTCATGTATCAGAAATGTTTCATCCTGGTCTGAAGTTACAAGTAAACTGTGAGCTCCTTTATTAAAAGTTCTTTAGTTATAATGGTGGCAGTTTTACTGAATACTCCAATGAAAAAGTTGGAGATAGATTTCGGGATATGGGTTTCTAAAATCAAACGACATAAAGATTTGTGGAGTCAGCAAAATTACGATCACCATAATCCGATTCTGTGATTGATTTGCCTTGAGGGCAAATCTATCCTGCAATTTTCCTACACATCTATATTCACAGCCAGTGAAAGATTAATGGAGTCAGTTGAAATGTTGGAAATGTGATAGCCAATATGTATACACTGTTTCCACAAATGGATTGCTTATAACAAGGTTGATCTAGGTGACTACATTTTGACCAAAGCATCAGAAATAAAGTTGGTCACCTTCAAAACCATACTATGGTATCTGTTGAATCCTTCCTAAGAGACAATATTTTGAATTAATGCCTCATGTAACAATTCCTCCAATAGTACCATAACAAATAGTTCTCCAGGTTTTCAGTGCAAGTCCATGTGCTTAGATCAGAGTTTGATCTCAGAAAATTTGATCACAATCTTTCACATGGAGACAACTGAGTGACCGTTGACATCAACTTGGCACAATGTTTGGATAACTAGAAGTAGAAATGGAAGTACAATAAATCATCATCTTGAGTGCATTGAATGACATGGAAAACATGATTTAAAGAACCGAGTTGACACCAAGATACTCTAGAGGTGTCCCAGACAAGTGTTAACCCCCAACCAAAATATCATATGTCACCAATACAGTCTGCTGGGGAAAAAATGGAAGTAATTGAAGTAAACAAAAATTTGTTCATCTCTGCCTACAGTTAGGAACGCAACGTATAAAATGAGAAAATGAGTCTCTTTCATCACTGAACCTTGATTTGGCTGTCTCTCAACAGATACTGTCAGATCTGCTGAATGTTTCTAACATTTTGCTTTTGTGTTGGATATGCATTTTGTGGGTTTTTAATGAAAATCACATAATTTTAAGATATTTTCATTTCTTTCCAGGGCGAAAAATCAGCCTGGTTTTCAGTTGTGGCTTCCAACAAAATTCCAGTTCACATAACAAGCCTTGAAAAAGCAGATTCAATCTACGAATGTCATGCTGGAAAAACACTACTTGGGGTAGGCCATAATTATAAAATATTGTATGGTGTGCTGTCAAAATTTGTTAGTAATTTTACTTTTGGCCAATTTCTAGTACATGTGGTAAAGATGCCCCGTGTAATTTACCCATACATCTGACACAATACTAGTTGTCTTGAAGATGAGATACAGTAACGGCTCAATGACTGAAGCAATGAAAATACACAGGCAGAAATAAATATTGACTAAGTAGTGTTTCACCAGAATTCTGTTCAGTTATATACATTTTGTGAACCAATATGAACCACCACACTCGGGAACAGCTTCTTACCTTAACGGGTTTCTGAACTGTCCATAAGCTACGATACTTTTTGATTCACATCCACCGCACTGAGGACATTGGACTATGTCAATGGAACTGATGCGCTACAATGCTGAGAACTATATTCTGCACTCTGTAGCTTCACTTTTGCTCTATTGTATTTGAATTTCACTTGATGTTTATCTGATCTGTTTGAATAGCATAGAAAATAGCTTTTCACTGTACCTTGGTACACACAACAAACTTAAATCTAAAGGCTCGGTTATCAATATATTCAAGACAATAATCAGTACATTTTGGAATATTAAGGGACCTGAGGGATATGGGACTAAAACAACAAAGATCGTATAATTCACTGTAAAAGCATTTAGAAATCCAATGGTTTTCAAAGGTATCAAAGGTATTTTATTGGTCACATTCACATACACCTAGGTGTAGTGAAGTGAAATGCTTCTTGCCATTTTGCAGCACATAAAGAAGGAATACAGACATAACATTAATAAGAGTTTTAAACATAAAGAACATCCCCCCCACAATGGTTCCCATTATGAGGGAAGGCACAAAGTCCAGTCCCCAACCCCAGTTCACCCATAGTCGGGCCCATTGAGGCCTCCACAGTTTTGTATCTAGCTGATCTAGTTTTTTTGTATGGGTGAAAACGTAATCTTTACAAAATAAAGGGACAAATTGATGTTTTGTCCAAAGATCATGATTTAGATGGGAACGTGGCCTGAGATAATTGTAGTTGTCGAGGCTGAAGAGGGCACCATTGAGAGAAAGATTGGTATGATGTGGTGTGGAATAGTGTAAAATAAAGGAAACAAGCAATTTGCTTAAGAAATTAGAACCAGTTTAGGGGATGAATTGCTTGGCAACTGAACCTCGAACTCTACTTAAGGAAGTGAACATCAGGTTAGATTCAGCAGATATAGCTGTAATATAAAATCTGTATAATATAGTATAGTTGGTAAGAGATGATTTCAATGGAGCTTCAGCACTCCTAAGGGTGCTGAAATACACTTCCACGTTACTAATTCTCAAGTCTAAATTTTGAAATGTTTCTAAACTACCTGATATGTCACAATCTCTACTAGGTTCCTATTGGGGACGACGAAAGAATGAAAAAATTCCCCCCTCTGGTTTCTCAGGACATTGAATTGGATGGAATTGGAACTCTCGAGGCTGTTGCTGACATTAAATTTTCTTCAGCAGGTACTAATTGTATTTGGACATGTTTCAGATAACACAAATTTGCTTTGGTAAGCTTTTCGTGTCACCACAGTAGTATATTTAAAAATATTTACCAATATTTAATAAATATTATACATTGAAACACAGTGCTGTAGCCAAAAGAAAAAAAATGTTCTACTCCCCTTGATAAAAATATAAATAGTTACCTTCTTTATTGAAATAAAGTGTCTATGTAGATAAAGAAGCCGCCTAAAATTAAATTGTCTGTAATCATGTCTCCTGCCACGATTGTCAAATATGACTAGATGAACGGAAATGGCTGGATGTTTTGAGACTATTTACAAGGGACATAAGGGTCAAATGCTTCTAGATCGACATTGTGATTTTGATTTTCCTTAGCACTGCAATACAGCGAATTCTGCTAACATTATTGCTGAATTTGAATAAATGTCTGATCTTTTGTTTGCATTTTTCAGGCTGGATTGCAGTGACTGCTCATTCAAACGATAGAATTCACCTTCGAGCTTATATTCCTGCTGGAATTGGCTTAATGGTTGAGAAGCCACCACTCCTGCCATTCATTGTCGGTGTAAAAGGAGAACGAATTAAAAAAAGTGCAGCCTATAAACTTAAAAAGCAATTGCCATTTGTTCAGAACATTACAACCCATACGAAAATTGCAAAAATGTAGCAGATTTATTAAAGTGACTGTCATCTTATCTATCTATATACTTTTAAAACTGTGTGTGTGCGTGGGTGTATGGCATATTGCCGTTGAAACGTATTTCCTCGAAAACCTGACGCAAAAACGAGATTTTTACAATTTCGGTAGGGATTTATCTTATGTTCAGAAATCCACTCCTTGATCAATTATTTACCCAGATTTTGAATAAAATTGATCACAATTTATCACACTTTTAAAAAAATCAAATCGCCGCTTGAGCTGCTGACGTCACAATGTCCACATGCCGATCAATCCAGGCCCACCTGCCCCCCCCGCCGCTGTGGACTAAAGCCCCGCGCCCAGCACAAGTACGCTCGCTCCACGCCTCCCGCAGCTGGACTCCCACGCCACCCGCTCCAACCCCCCTGCCCCGTTCTCAAAATGCGCAGAAAACCAAAGATCCGCTATGGGATCTTTGGAAAGAACGAGCGTTCTGCAGATCGGGAGGTCACAGCAGGTTATAGCCGGTCACCGGAGGCCACCAGCTTGCTTCTGAATCCACTCCGTCTCCCCCACCCGATGGTAGAACATGGCGGCCGCAGTTATTGTAGCGCGGGGCACACGATGAGAAGGTGGACTGGCAACCATTACTCCCTCTGGGAAACCTGCAATTCCTCCGTTGATCGCAGGGACACGGGGAATCGTCACGCGAGAGCTACCGAGGCTCTCCACCTGCCCCTTCCCCTTCTTTCTCCACCCACTCCTCCCCCTGCCTCTCCCCTTCCCTACTCTTCCCCCTCTATCCTCTCTCTCCCCCACACCCCCCTCATCTCCCGCCCCTTCTCTCCACCCACCCACTCCCTACTCTTCCCCCCTATCCATCTCCCTACCGCTCTCCCCTTCCTTCCCCACTCTTCCCCCGCTACTCTGTCACCACTCACCCCTTTGTTCCTCCCCTCCACCCCCTCCCTTCCCCCCCACCTCTGGCCCACCCTCCATCTCCACCTCCCTCTGTCTCTTGCCCTTCTCTTTGTCTGCCCCCACTCTCTACCCCCCCCTCTCTAGAAGCACTTGCGAGTTGGGGCTATGCGATAGTAGATAGGGCTGTTATAGGGTAAAAGGAGCAAATTAATATAATATCAAGGGGGTAGTTAGCGTGTGTGACGCCGCATGCTGCGCCCCCTTCCCTCCCGCAACCGCACGTTGGGGGAACAGACCCAACGGGTCTGCACTTGGTCTAGTATCTATTAAAACTGTGGGTGTATGGCATCTTGCCTTTGAAATGTAAGATCCCTTCCCCCCCTCTTCCCCCCCCCCCCCCCCCACCCCCCCCCCTCCCCCTCCCCCCCCCCCCGACCTCCCTCCCCTGCCCCCCCTCAGCCCCCCCTCTACTTCTCCTCTCCTCTCTTTTTCTCTCCTCCTCCCCTCCAACCTCTCTCCCCATTCTCTCTCTACCCCCCTAAAGGACTTACCGTACACTGGCAGCCGTTTACCTTCCTCTTCATCACGGGTGTGAATTTCAGACAGCGCTCCCCTGCTTTCCCTGGCCCCCGTCTTTGCGATGTGTTTGTGTGTGTGTGCACGGTCCGTCGATCCAGCTTGTGGTTTCAACGCGGACGGTAGATCCAGCTCCAGCGCAGTACACAACCATCAATTAGATCATTTTTAAAGGGCCAGGTTTTACTAAGCTTTTAGTAAAGCAGAGAGATGAAGTTGTGTCGTTTTCTTCAATGGCCTTCAACCAAAAATGCTTACTGTTTCTCTTGCCACAGTTGTTTGCCCAGCTAAGTGTTGATCCAGCACATGCAGTTGATTTTTTGGATTTTCAGCATTTATTTATTTTTTAATGTTTCTGCTGAAGCTGTGCTCAAAGCTGAAATCTGCAAATAATCTTCCTCAACTCATACTTAGGTTTTCCGTTGTCCACTAATGACAGGGATATTTTTTGCTAGTTTTAACCATCTACTAAAATTCTTATCTAACGTAGTGAGGTGAAGATCAGTCCTGTTTCAGTAAATTAATCAGTCATGGAAGTCTTATTGTTGAGGTCAGTACTTAAGTTTAGAAAAACTTTCCAGTAAATCAAATAGGTACTCTCAACACAAACAAACTAACCGTGGTATGTTTGCATTGCATAAAATAAATTAATTTATACAGTAAATCCCAAAACACATTTCTACAGAAATTTCCTATATTTAGGATTAAAAAATGTTTCGTGAAAAAAGATAACCAATGCCTCTACATCCTCTGAAAACTGAATTTGGCCTGTCACCGGATTCTCCACTGAACTTCTACAGGTGTACAGTGGTGAGCGTGAAGAAGGGTTTCAGCCCGAAATGTTGCCTATTTCCTTCGCTCCATAGATGCTGAGTTTCTCCAGCATTTTTGTGTACCTACACATCATGGCCTGGTTCAGTAATTCCAATGCCCAAAAACTTAAGAGGCTGCAGAAATGGTGAACATTGGTCAGTCCATAATGGGTATTGACCTCACCAACAAAAGAGTACAGGAAGCTTTGATTCAAGAAGGTAGATAATATCATAAAGATCCTGTCCATGTTTTCAACTTGCTGCTGCCATTGGAAAGGAGTATCAGGCAATTGAATCACCCTGCACAACCCTAACCACAATCTTGCCTCAGCATCAGACCATTTTAGACTTTGTATAAATGTTGCACAATATACCTTGGCTTGAACTATTATGGTCTGGTTACCTAATATAACTGATAATTTGTATTTATTTGTCTTATTCATATGTTGTATGTTTCTATGTTTAATGCCTATAAAGCTGCAGCAAATAAGAATTTCATTTTTCTATTCCTAGTGCATATGATAATTAAACAATTATGTTTTAATTCTTGACTCTTGATCAACAGTTTGTGAAGGTGCCTGAAATGTTGTTTAAAAGCTCATGTAATTTTGTGGTGTAATTCAGGGGGAAAGTAATGTTCTATGTTATCTAACCAATATGATTCCAGGCCCACAACAATATGGTTGACCTTTGGCTAATCTGAGCTGACCCAGCAAACCATTCCGTTTTAATGGAAGTGCTGCAATACAGCAGTGGTTCAAAGTGGCAACTCAGCTCTGCCTATAAGGAAAATAATGGACATGCACAAAAATACTGGTCTTATTAGCACCGTCAACTTCACATCTGAATAAAATCGTGTCTGATAGATGAATTTTAAAATGGATTCCAATTCTAACAGTAAATTGAGCAGCATGTACCCGACCCGTGGAGCTGGAGAACGCCACCCGACCCGTGGAGCTGGAGAACACCGCGGAGCTGGAGAACGCCACCCGACCCCTGGAGACCCGCTGGGCTGGAGAACGCCAGGTAAGCCCCGGGGCTGGAGACCATCAGCAGAGCCGCGGGGCTGAAGACTGCCTGCGGAGTAACGCAGACGCGGAGCAACGGAGCGGCAGAACACCAGCGCGCACCAAGCCAGCTCGGCCCACCAGAAGCACCAACAGATGGCGACGCGTACGAAAACACCGCCGGGGACGCAGAGGTGGGTTAAAGGCCAGGTTAGAGCTAGCCCCACACAGGGCAGCGATTCCTAGCCTTTTCCTCGCCAACGTGCGCTCACTGGCAAACAAAATGGATGAACTCCGGCAAATTGTTATCTAACCCCGGGGCACAGACCTCCCACAACTGGATCAAGGACTGCAACATCCTGATCTTCACGGAAACTTGGCTCAACACTGACGTTCCTGACAGCGCCATCCAGCTATCGGGGCGTCATTTACTCCGAGCGGACAGGACATCAGACTCTGGTAAGACCAGAGGCGGGGGTCTGTGCATTTATGTAAACAAAGCATGGTGCACGGACTCCACCATCATCAAAAGTCACTGCTCAGCTAACCTTGAGTTCCTCTTGGTTAGATGCAGACCGTTCTATCTGCCCAGAGAGTTCACCTCCACTGTTGTGACTGCAGCCTATATCCCTCCTGATGCTAATGCCAAGCTTGCAATGAAAGAGCTGCATACTGCCATTTGCAAACAACAGACTCACAACCCCGAGGCAGCCTTCATTGTTGCGGGTGACTTCAATCACTCTAACCTGAAGACTGTACTCCCCAAATTCCACCAACATGTATCCTTCCCCACTAGAGTAGACAGGACACTGGACAAAGTCTACACCAACATGGCTGAAGCTTACAAAGCCATCCCCCTCCCCCACCTTGGTCAGTCTGATAACGTCTCATTGTTCCTGCTCCCTAAGTACTCCCCACTCATCAGACGGGTTAAACCAACTGTGAGGACAGTTAAAGTCTGGTCAGAGGAAGCGGACTTCACACTTCAGCAGTGTTTTGGAAACACTGACTGGAAGGCGTTTGCAGCCCAGGCCACCCTTGACTCCCACACGGACATTGATTCCTACACATCCTCTGTTCTGGACTTTATAAACTCCACCATCAATAGTGTCACCTCCCTCAAACAGGTGACCATATACCCGAATCAGAAGCCATGGATGAACAGCGAGGTCAGGCTACTGCTGAAAGCACGGGACACCGCTTTCAGGTCAGGCGATGCTCGAGCCTACAGTTCATCCAGGGCTAACCTGAAGAGGGGCATCAGGAAGGCCAAGCACTGCCATAAGCTCAGGATTGAGGAGCACTTCTACAACAACTCCGACCCCCGACGCATGTGGCAAGGCATCCAGGCCATCACGGACTACAGACCCTCCAACATCACCCCCACATCCAGCGACGCCTCCTTCCTTGAGGAGCTTAATCACTTCTATGGCCGCTTCGACAGGGACAATCTAGAGACAGCCATCAAGGCTGTGCTACCTGCCGATCACCAACCCCTCACACTCACCCCCTACGACGTATACGTGGCACTGAGTAGGACTAATGCACGTAAAGCTGCTGGCCCTGACGGCATCCCCGGGCGCGTGCTCAGGGCCTGTGCTGCGCAGCTGACAGACGTCTGGACTGACATCTTCAACCTGTCACTTGCCCAAGCAGTTGTCGAGCCCACTTGCTGATCTCCAACTCAAACCACCTCCATCTGTGCCAGTGCCTTAAAAACACTCCTACCCTCTGCGGCAAGTTCCTCAGATTCACACTTCCGTTCCCAGTTGCACTTACCCCCCCCATCATCACCAAGTGCTTCGAGAGGCTGGTCCTGGCACACCTCAAAAGCTGCCTACCCCCCACACTGGATCCCTATCAGTTTGCCTACCGCAAGAACAGGAGTACGGAGGATGCCATCTCAACGGCACTTCACTCCGCCCTCTCCCACCTTGGCAACAGAGACACTTATGTAAGAATGCTGTTCATCGATTACAGCTCAGCATTCAACACCATTATACCATCAAAACTGATCACCAAACTCGGTAACCTGGGCATCGACCCCTCCCTCTGCAACTGGATACTGGACTTTCTAACCAACAGACCCCAGTCTGTGAGGTTAGACAAGCACACCTCTTCAAACCTCACCCTGAACACCGGCGTTCCACAGGACTGTGTGCTGAGTCCCCTCTTCTACTCCCTCTTCACCTATGACTGCACACCTGTACATGGTACTAACACCATCATCAAGTATGCAGATGATACAACGGTGATTGGCCTCATCAGCAACAACGATGAGCTGGCCTACAGGGAGGAGGTCCAGCACTTAGCAGCATGGTGCGCTGACAACAACCTGGCCCTTAACTCCAAGAAGACCAAGGAGCTCATTGTAGACTTCAGGAAGTCCAGAGGCGGCATGCACACCCCCATCCACATTAACGGGACGGAGGTGGAACGTGTTTCTAGCTTCAGGTTCCTGGGAGTCAACATCTCCGATGACCTCTCTTGGACCCACAATACCTCTACTCTGATCAAGAAGGCTCATCAGCGTCTCTTCTTCCTGAGGAGACTGAAGAAGGTCCATCTGTCTCCTCAGATCCTGGTGAACTTCTACCGCTGCACCATCGAGAGCATCCTTACCAACTGCATCACAGTATGGTATGGCAACTGCTCTGTCTCCGACCAGAAGGCATTGCAGAGGGTGGTGAAAATTGCCCAACGCATCACCGGTTCCTCGCTCCCCTCCATTGAGTCTGTCCAAAGCAAGCGCTGTCTGCGGAGGGCGCTCAGCATCACCAAGGACTGCTCTCACCCCAACCATGGACTGTTTACCCTCCTACCATCCGGGAGGCGCTACAGGTCTCTCCGTTGCCGAACCAGCAGGTCGAGGAACAGCTTCTTTCCGGCGGCTGTCACTCTACTCATCAACGTACCTCGGTGACTGCCAATCACCACCCCCCCCCCCCCCCCCCCGGACACTTATTATTATTTATTCAAATCGTTTGCTATGTCGCTCTTCCAGGGAGATTATAAATGCATTTCGTTGTCTCTGTACTGTACACTGACAATGACAATTAAAATTGAATCTGAATCTGAATCTGAATGTAAGGTCACCTTTTGTTTGCCTAACCTAATCCTATTTTGAATGAATGAATGAATACGTTTATTGGCCAAGTATATTTACATACAAGGAATTTGCCTTGGTGCTCTGCCTACAGGTGACAACATGACATACAGTGACAGGAATTACACATTAAACATGTGAATTAAATAAAATACCAGAGCAAAAGGAATCTACAGATTTTTGGTTATTGAGTGGAGCTACTACTCGTGGAAAAAAATCCTTTTATGTCTGGCTGTGGCCGCTTTGACAGTCCGGAGTTGCCATCCAGAGGGAAGTTATTCAAAACATTTGAGGCCAGGGTGAGAGGGGTCAGAGATGATCTTACCAGCTCGCTTCCGGCCCTTGCAGTGTACAGTTCGTCAATGGAGGGAAGGTTGCAGCCAATAACCTCAGCTGATCGGATGATTCGCTGCAGAATCCGGATGTCGTACTTGCTGGCTGAGCCAAACCTGACCATGATGGAGAAGGTGAGGGCAGACTCTATGATGGCTGTATAGAATTGGATCATCATTGCCTGTGGCAGATTGTGCTTCCTCAGCTCCCGCAGGAAGTACATCCTCTGTTGTGCCTTTTTGACTGTGGAGTCCATGGTGGCCCCCCAATTAAAGTCCTTGGAGATGATGGTTTCCATGAACTTAAAAGACTCCACAGATGGGACTGTGGTGTTGTTGATGGTGAGTGGGATGAGGGGAGGGGGGCTCTCCTAAAGTCCACTGTCTTAAGAGCATTGAGCTCCAGGTTGTTGTCATGGCACCAGGACGCCAGCTGTCTCACTTCCTGTCTGTGGGCAGATTCCTCCCCATTCTGGATCAGTCCAATCAGGGTTGTGTCGTCCACAAACTTGAGAAGCTTGACAGAGGATTCAGTGGAGGTGCAGTATTGGTGTAGAGGAGAGGAGAGGGGAGAGTACGCAGCCTTGCAGCACTCCTATGCTGTAGTCTGTGGATCCAAGGTGCTTTCCCAGCATCACATGACTTCCAGCATTCAATCTATGGATTTGCAAGTTGCAGCAAAATACTTTTTAAATGACAACAATTTTCTGCTTCCAGCATCCTTGAGCGGATTCTAGAACTACTTCCAGCACACAATCAAAACAATCTGCTAATGCTGCCAGGTATTTTAAACCTAGCTAAGTAATTAAAAAGAAATATCTGAAATATCACATTTTCATAAATATTCATATCATTTCCTATGACACTCAAATTTGAGCTGAGGTTCATCCTGTTTCCATTGATTATCCTTGAGATTTTGTTACAACTTGAAAATCCACCAGTGGTAAATTAAATTGAACATGATTTGGAAAGGCATACACCTGTTTATATAAGGTCCCACAGCTGACAGTGCATGTTAGAGCAAAAATGAACTCACGTCCATGAAGAGGAAGGAATTGTTTGTACAGCTCCGAGACAGGATTGTGTCGGGACACAGATCTGGGGAAGAGTATAAAACAATTTCTGCAGCATTGCAGGCGGGGGAGAAGGGAATTAGTCAGGGAGGTGACCAAGAACCTAATGGTCACACTGACAGAGCTCCGCAGTTCCTCTGTGTAGATAGGAGAACCTTCCAGAAGGACAACTATATCTGGAGCACTCCACCAGCCAGGCCTTTATGGTAGAGTGGCCAGATGGAAGCCACTCCAGTAAAAGGCACATGACAGCCCACTTGGCGTTGCCAAAAGGCATGAGAAACAATATTCTCCGGTCTGAAGAAACCAAGAATGGACTCTTTGGCCTGAATGCCAAGCGTCAGTCTGGAGGAAACCAGGCACCGCTCATCACCTGGCCAATACCATACTTACGGTGAAGCATGGTGGTGGCAGCATCATGCTGTGGGAATGTTTTTCAGCAGCAGGAACTGGGAGACTAGTCAGTATCGAGGGAAAGATGAAGGGAGCAAATTACTTGATGAAAACTTGCTCCAGAGTGTTTTGGATCAGACTGGGGTGGAGGTTCACCTTCCAACAGGACAACAACCCTAAGCACACAGCCAAGACAATGCAGGAGTGGCTTTGTGACAAGTCTGCAAATGTCCTTGAGTGGCCCAGCCAGAACCCGATCGAACATCTCTGGAGGAACCTGAAAATAGCTGTGCATCGACGCTCCCTTGACAGGATCTGCAGAGAAGAATTGGATAAATTATGCAAATACAGGTGTGCCGTGCTTGTAGCATCATACCCAAGAAGACGCGAGGCTGTAATCTCTGCCAAAAGTGCCTCAACAAAGTACTGAGTAAAGGGTCTGAATACTTATGTAAATGTGATATTTCAGTTATTTATTTTTAATTACTTTGCAAACATTTCTAAACACCTGTTTTCGCTTTTTTATTATGGAGTATTGTGTGTAGATTGATGATTTAAAAAAATGAATTTCATGATGAATGAAAAAACGAATCTTATTTTAGAATAAGGGTGTAACATAACAAAATGTGGAAAAAGTGAAGGGGTCTGAATACTTTCTGAATGCACTGTATACTTTGACAGCTTTCTGCACCCACAGCAATCGTGGTGTCAATTGTAAACATGCTGATCAACCCATCTATGTTTAGGTCCAAATCATTTAAATATATCACAAACAGCATAGGTCCTAGCACAGATCCCTGTGGAACGCTACTAAACCTCCAGCCCAAATATTGTCCTTCCACCACAACCTTCTGTGGCAAGGTGGGAATAAGTGTAGTCTATTATAAACCTACTGACTCCCACAACTATCTAGACTACACTTCTTCTCACCCCTTCTCCTGCAGGCTATTCCCTACTAATTCCTCAGTCTACACCGCATCTACGCCCAAAATACGGTGTTCCATACCAGGGCATCTGTGATTACCTCATTCATTAGGGAACGGGGTATCCTCTTTTCTATTGCAGGTGAGGTCCTCACATGCGTCTCCTCGGTACCCCACAGCTCCGGTCTTAATCGCCCTCCCCCCAGTCTTCACATTTCATCTCATCAGTAATCACATACAACAGATAATCCTCTGACATTTTTGCCACATCCAATGGGATCCCACATCTTCCCATCTCACATCTTCCCATCTCCACCCCTTTCTGCTTTCTGCAGTGACCATTCCCTCCGCAATTCCATGGTTAACTCAATTCTTTCCACTCAAACCGCCCCCTCCCCAGGTACCTTCCCCAACTACTACAGGAGATGCAACACCAATCCTTATGCCTTCTCCCTCGACTCAGTCCAGGGACCCTGACAGTCCTTCTACGGTAGGCAGAGGTTCACTTGCACACCTCCTCCAACCTCATTACTGTATCTATAGTTCCAGGTGTGGACTCTTGCACATCAGCGAGACCAAGCATAGACTGGGCGATTATTTCGCTGAACTACTTTGTGAAGTCCACCTTGCCTATGTGATCTCCCGGTTGCCAAACACTTTAACTCCCCTTCCCATTCTCAGACTTACCTTTCTGTACTGGGCCTCCTCCATTGGCAGACTGAGGCCAAATGCAAATTTGAGGAACTCCTCATATTTCATTTGAGCAGCTTACAACCCAGCGGTATTAATATTGATTTCACTAACTTCAAGTAATCCTTGCATTCCCTCTCTCTCCATCCCTCCCCCAACCCTAGTTGCTGTACTAGTTTCACTGTCGTCTTGGTGACTTTCATTGTAGGTATAACTCATTATCACCGAGCCCACAGCCAACAATGGACCGTTTCCTTGATCATTGTCACTTTGTTGCATATCTTTCTTTCATTTGTTCTATAGCTCTCTTTATCACGGTCTATATCTCTCGTTTCCCTTTCCCCTGATTCTCAGCCTGAAGAAGGGTCTCAACCAGAAACTTGACTGTGAGTTACTCCAGCATTTTGTGTCTATCTGCCAAACAAAGTTGCTTGATGTATTTATGGTGCAGCAAAAGAATTTGGCAATTGTCATTTGAATATGCCGAATTTCATTCATCTTCTGAGGAAGTAGAGATGTTAATATGCTTTCTTGGCTAATTGGACTGCGACAAATTGTCTATATTTATGCCTGGGAACTTGAGGTTCTGCACCATCTTCACTATAGCACTGTTTACGTAGACGGGGAGGTGTACACCACCCTACTGTCTGATCTGGATGACTAGCTCCTTCATTTTGATGACATTGCATGAAAGGTTGTCGTCTTGGCACGACATCGCTAAGCTCTCTATCTCCTTCCTGTACTCCACCTCGTCATTGTTTGAGATCTGGCCTACTATGGTGATGTCACATACAAACTTGTAAACAAAGTTAGAGCTGTATTTGGTCACATGGTTGTAAGTGTATGGGGAATATCATTAGGAGCTCAGAACACAGCTTTGTGGGGCACTGGTGTTGAGAATTATTATGGAGGATATTTTATCATCTACCTAACTGAATGTGATATTTGTGTCTGGAAGCCGAAAATACAGTTGTTGAGGGGCATGCTGAGTTCAAGGTCCAGAAGTTTGTAAATTAATTTGGTCAGAATCATTTTGTTGAGAGCACGTTGTAGTCAATGAATGTGATGCAGGAGATGCAACAGCTTGTCCTTGTTATCCGGATGTACCAGTGGTGGTGTCTGCCACAGATCTGTTACAGTGGTAATTGGGGTTCGTACAGGAGGGCTAAAGAATGACTCACTTTAACATTTGGTCTTTGCATTTACACTTACAGAAAAAAAGGAAATGTCCAATTAAATTTGCAGCTCCTTTATAATTCAAACTATATCTGCAACTACATGGGTGGCATAGTAGCGCAGCAGTAAAGTTTCTGCCTTAGTTTCGATCCCGACTACGGGCGCTGTCTATACGGGGTTTGTACGTTCCCCTTGTGACCATGCGAGTTTTCTCCGGGTGCTCTGGTTTCTGTAAATTGCCCCTGTTGTGTTGGATAGAATAGTGTATGGGTAAGAGCTACTCTAATTCTTGGAACCTCTGACCCAACAGCATTAACTTCCCTAAAGAGACTGTAGTGGTTTGGGTGAGTGGCCCAAGAACATCTTCTCAAGGATTAATCCAAATCGGTTACCAAGTTTGGTCTTTCCATCAATCCATATCTAGATAAATGAAACATTAAATTGTACAACTGTCTCTCGCATAGCTTGTCTAAATTCACATTAAAGCAGATCTGTAATACTGACAGGGGAGGTTCTTCACTGGGGCAGTACAGTGGCACAGTGGTAGAGTTGCTGCCTTGCATCACCAAAGACCCGGGTTCGACCCCGACTACGGGTGCTACCTTTATGCAGTTTGTACGTTCTCCCTGTGACTGCGTGGGTTTTCTGCAGGTGCTCCGGTTTCCTCTCACACTCCAAAGACGTACAGGTTTGTAGGTTAATTGGCTTTGGCTTTGTAAGTTGTGCAGGATAATGCTAGTGTACAGAGTGATCGCTGGTCGGTGCGGTTTCAGTGGGTCGAAGATTCTGTTTCTATGCTTTATCTCTAAAGTCAAACATATACTTTAATAAAGTCAATTATATACAATTATATACAATTATATAATTAACACAACAAAAGTATTATTTCAATGGCACATCAAATTAAAGTGTTTGATAAGATAATGGCTCTCTGATATTCAAATATACATTCACATCCCATCATGGCAGTTTCAGAAGTCGATTTCAGTTTTTAAAAATATGGAATCAAAAAATTGATACCCGAATTACAGATACATTGCAGACACGATCGTTTTCAGATGGCAACAATGCAACTAGTCAGAAGACATGGTAGTGTATCTTGACCTGCACTGAAATCATGTTCAAGGTACACTACCATGACACACTACCATTATGATAGAGACAATGCTCATGAGAACAATTTTAGGGGTAATTAGAAGGTCAAAGTCAAACCCACAGATTGAAAAGGTGGCGTTCCACAAATCAGTCACCCAATCTGCATTCAGTCTTACCATAGTGGAGATTGCATTGTAAATATCCACACAGTACGCAAAAAAGAAATTAGTCTGTGTTTTACCCTTAAGATATATTCTCTGTACTAAGGAGATTGAATGTTTCCTCTTGTATTCATAAACCATTAAGAATTAAGCATATTGAATGAATGAATAAGTTTATTGGCCATGTATTAGCAATATTACAAAATTTTAAAAATCAAGTCTGCAATTTATCCCATCAGGTCCGCAAACTTGAGAAGCTTGACAGGGGAGTCAGTGGAGGTGCAGTCATTGATGGAGATCGCCAGGTGGGATCGGGATCACCAACGAAGAAAAGACGTCACGATTCCCCGAGTCCCTGCGATCGACGGAGGTATCGCAGGTCTCGATAGACAACCTCTCCCAGAGGGAGTATTGGCCGCCATAGCCACCTTCCCATCATGCTGCCCCGCGCGGCGATAACACCCGCCGCCATGTTCTAGAATGTCAAGGAGCCCAGCGGATCGCGCAGCACGACCTGAGCAGCAGTTTAAAAACGCTAAGTGACAAATTTAAAGAAGTGAAAGTTCAGAAGACAGAACAGGGGAGGCAGTTAGATCCATTGTGATGTCATCAGCGAGACCATCTCGTTTATTTTCTAGGTTATTTGAAATTTTTGAACATTTTCATAAATAACTCGAAAAATAATGCATTCAATTTTCAGATGGCGATTTTTGACATGGCATAAATCTATATCGGAATATGTAGAGGGGCTTCCCTCTTATAGCTGGTGATAATCACAAAATTAACAATACTAGAAAAAAAAATCAATGATTATATGCATAAACTATTAAATTAAAAATAAACTTTCTTCTTACCTTTCCACTCATAACCACTGTTTTATGCTCAAAGGTGAGCTTGCTGGATTTATACCATTTCTAATTTAGTGAAGATTCAATGACCAGTTTTCCTCTGCAAAACTGCTGGAATATCTGCCGGAGTATGCACACTGACATTGGCTTCACCGGGAAATTATTTGTGATCAGGTTCTTGGAGTTAGAGAATCACAAATCTACAAGGAGATACATTTTCACATCAAACTACCAGTATTTTTGCAGAAGATTCAGGGCATTATGTAGTTATTGTATCTATTTTGCTTGTGAGACACGGCAGTGGACAAATTGGCTATTGGAATTTCCACAGTACAGCAGTGACTACATTTCACTTCAGAACAATGAATTATCAAGAGGTTGTAAAATATTCTTGCTTTGAAACAAAAACTAAAATGAATCAATCGTTGCACAAAAAATCTGAATTTTAAGGATTAAATTCCACGCCATTGAATTATGCAATTTGATATAATCAATCTGCCTTTTCTGTTAGGCAGGATTGTTTTGGGAAAGCTAGTTTACTTCCAATGGGACTCCAAACACCATGTTCTATTACTTTTAAATATTATCATTATCATCAATAAAGTATCAATTCCCTTACAAAAAATGATCTATCTCTCTTCCGTTACTCAACTGAGAAAACAGTGTAGTATGAAGAGAGGACTGAGTTATAGAATAGACTGATACAGCATAGAAACAACCCCTTTGGTCCATTGATTCAGTGACAACCATCAAGCAGTGGTCTGCACATTTTTGGGATATGGAAAGAAACCAGGGCACCTGGTGGAATCACATGCTGTTATAGGCAGAACATGCATACAGCACTGGAGGTGAGGACAGAACCCTGGTTGCTAGAGCTGTGAGGCAGCAGCTTTATTAGCTGCATCACTGTGCTGCCTCAGGGTTAATGTTCAGTGATTCTGCAATATTCTCTTTGGGCTGCAAGCAATGTATAGCAAAGGCTTTTTGAATCTTGTTGAACACAAGTTTGTGTCAAATACTGCACTGGTCTACAATAAAAAGATAACATGAAAAATACAGTAATCTAAATGAATAGCACACACAGTTCAGCTTACAAATCTTTAATGCAGCAAAACTTTTGCTAAATACTAAGCCTTTTAGAAAGTTACACAGATTAGTTTTTTAAATATTAGTTAACAAAAACGCAAAAATGTTGTGAAAAATATCCTTTTATACATAGTCCTCGTACTAAAACAATGGAAGTTTTGTGTCCAACATAACTGTCAGTCATTTTCTTTGATAAATGTTTATCCTTGAAATCAAAATTAAATTTAATAATCTGAAAACAAAGTACAGTAGATTACTTTTCCAAACTTTGGTATCAACAGAAAAAAAACCCAGAAGTATTGCACAGATAAATGGTGTAAAGCAACTCTGAATTACTTATTTTTAATTTTAAGCCAACACTAATAGAAGTGCTTTTG
Organism: Leucoraja erinaceus; assembly: GCF_028641065.1. NCBI lineage: Eukaryota > Metazoa > Chordata > Chondrichthyes > Rajiformes > Rajidae > Leucoraja > Leucoraja erinaceus. The sequence continues at coordinate 52,427,616 of NC_073379.1, forward strand.
TACGGGGCAAAGTGTTAATCATGCTGCGAGAGGTCCTTTCGAGTGAAAATTTGTAAAAATGCCAGAGCATTAGTACACCTGTCATTTGGAAATTATCTAAATAAGTTATTCAATGCCAAATATTAACCGACTGATCCTCTGTAGTGTTCCTGTCTGCTTGTTAGCTAACTAACCTTTCCGAGTCTGAATGTTTAAGAAGGAACTGCAGTTTCTGGAAAATCGAAGGTAGACAAAAACGCTGGAGAAACTTAGCGGGTGAGGCAGCATCTATGGAGCGAAAGAAATAGGCAATGTTTCGGGCCGAAACGTTGCCTATTTCCTTCGCTCCATAGATGCTATCTTTCCGAGTCTGAAGAAGGGTTTCGACCTGAAACGTCTCTCCAGAAATGCTGCCTGTCCCGTTGAGTTATTCCAGCATTTTGTGTCTACCAACCTTTACGATAGCTTTGCAGCATACTTCACCTCATTTCCAACTACTTTACAACTCTGAAGAAGGGTCTCGACCCGAAACATCACTCATTCTCTCTCCAGAGATGCTGCCTGTCCCACTGAGTTACTCCAGCTTGGTGTCTATCTTACTTTACAACTTTGTTGCACTACACTCTAAACCAGATTTATGAGGCAAAACTGTTCAAGATGTTCTGACATCTAATTAATCTGCATTACAAGACTATCTTCAACACCACATTGCAGTGGTTCAAGGTGGTTCACTCTCAGTTTCTCAAAGGAGGGAAGAAAGGAGGGGCATTTACATTGGCCATGTGAGCAACGTCTATATCCCAAGAATGAAGAATTACATTTTGAAAAGATAATGACTCACATTTTTGTTAATTATTCTTTTAACATCTTATGTAATTGCAATCCTTCTGCCTTCACTGAACAATAATGTCTCTCTTGTCTGCCAAACAATAGAAACTCTTAAGTCTACTAGTCCAATGTTGATAAAAGTCAAAATGTCTATTTGCCCTATGTGGCTACAATTTACTTATAATGGGATGAAACCAAAAGTACAATTCTTAGTTAGAAGTTCTAAAAAAGTAGTCAATTGTCAATCAAAAATTATAGATGGCAGAAATGCAAGAGATCTGAGGAACAAGTTAATTTCACCCACACAAAGGATGGCAACTATCTGAAGCAAGCTGCCAGAAAACATGGTAGAGGCAGATAAAATTACTTTTAGACAGGCCATTGGATAGGAAAAGAGTAACCAGCCTAGTACAGGGAAATGGAATATGGATAATGAGCATCATAGTCAGCCTTGACATGATGGGCCAAAGTGTCCATATCTGTGCAGTATAGCTCTATAACTAATTATTTTGGCATTAGAGAATAATGAGGATTAACATGCATTACCCTTCATCGAGCAAGGAACTCAAAGCTCCGAATGTGGAGAATTAAATGTAGGTTGGAATCACCATCTACTCATTTAAGTGAAACTGATTGGAAATAATACTTTCCATTAACCAGAGAATCAGTCATCGGGAAACTATCAGGGAAATCGCAGCAAAGCATGCTCCATTAATATTATTCCTGAAGTTAGAGTTCAAGGACCATTAGCTATTGTTATTCCATCAGATTTAATTTAATTTGAGCACTCAGCCTATTCTCCTGTTACTGGATAAATTACCACAAAAGGAAAAAAGTAGTCACTTGTTCCACCATACATTGTTTTAAATGAACGCAGCAATTAGACTGCTATGCTGATCTCCCTCATACAATTTACAGGCTCTCTTGAGGGACTTTAGTGACAGCCAGCTCACCAATGAAATGGCATTGTATAAAAAAAAAGGAACGTGAGCAAATTTAGGGGAATAGTTACAAGATGGGTTCACATTGCAATACTGCAGGTCATTCCTGGAGGGAATGAAATGATTTTGATAAGCTTTTGCAAAAATGTTGTCACTAACAAACTTAGAAATCAGATCAGGTTCCAATGACTATGGCCCACCCAAATAAAGGTGGTGTACTCTAACGTGTTTTGGTGGAGAAATATTGATGGAATCAAAAGGAAGAAATATTTTCCATTAAAAGGAGAATTGGTCATCAGTGGACACAGCCATAAAATAACTAATAAAGGAATCAGGGGAAATTTTTTTTTTTTTAGATCAGCAAGTTGTGATTGGCAACGCACTGCCTGAAAGTGTACTGGAAACAAATTCAATGACAATTTTCAAAAGTGAATGAAATCTTTACTTGAAAGGAAACATTTGCAGACTTAGGAGAGAGGTTACGTGGGATGGTGATAAATTAAACAGTTTTCAAGAGCCAACAGTGATATGATGGAATGCAACACAGTTTGTGCTGTAAAATTTGATGTTTCTAATGGTTCAAACAATGACAAGCAACCTGCTAAACCCACAGGAGCTTCTACTGTAGATGGAACAGAATAATTTGTTTGCAAATTGTGTTATTTAATATATTAAGAATTGGAATTTTAAGAATTAACATTTTAACTTCACATTCAAAAATGCAGTCAATTTTACACATGCAGCTTTTAAAAAAAGGTTCTGCAATTCAAATGACATTGCAAAATTGCTTGAATCCTATGCTTGTTAAGTAACTGCAAATTAAAACTTAAAATGAATCTATGAAGAAACATTAAGGTGCAATATGATTAATAAATTAGGAGACTGATGTTTCAATCAGAAAACTAAAATTAGTTATGGTATACTAATGTCTGTTATTGATGAGATTTTATTGCTGAGGAAGATCTATCCACAGTTACAAGACTTTCACTGGCACCTCCGTCTTGTATTCAGTTGACAAGTAAAATTTACATTCAGTGATTAATTGGAATCTACTTTTGGATGCAACAGATATCAGAAAAAAAGAGAAGGATTACTTCACTTGTGCCTCACCCCAACTTGATTTTCCAATGTTTGCTGCACCCAGACAACCCAATGCACACATTAAACCATGCATTAAAATATTCTAGATCCAAGAGGTCCAAGCATTTTCCACCTTTCTGGTAGCTGCAGTAGTTACTGGTCTCACTAAGAAACACTATCAGTGCATGTCAAACCAGATAGAAACAGCTAAGTTTAATTATCTTTATTCCTTCTGCTATGTGATACTAGTTTGCAGAGAAAAAAGTTGAAAGTAGATATAAAGTAAATCAGAACAAACTAACTAATCTAGGGCCTTTCTGGAGATTGGTCAGATCTTAACAAGCAGGACACAAGTTTTCTATCACTCAGCAAAGTCTGAATTTTTAAATTAAATTAAAACAATGTATTTTATCATAATTGAATGGGTACTACTTATTACAGGAAATGCAGGAAAACAGATATAGTAATTAAGCATTTTAGTACCGAGGATTACATTAAACCATGCATTAAAATATTCTAGATCTAAAAAGTCCAAGCATGTTTCACATTTGCATGAGCCAAATCTCCAGACCTCTTACAGTATTCAATATTCAAGCTGTATTATTACAGATTTTTTAACTCCTTTAACTGTTTACTACAATTTAATTGAATGACTGCAAAACCTATGTATGAATAATGCAAACCATAAAATAAGCAAATTGCAGTTAAAAATCTATATAAACATGTTTTAATTTAATCACAGATATACATGACTTTTTCAACATGATTGTCAAAGCAAAGAAAATGCTATTCAGTACTTAAATTATTTCCCATATTCGTCAATCAAAGTGGCTACTCCAAACAACATACTGAACATAACATATTAATTCAGGAGAAAAACACAAATGAAAATCACAGTTATTTATATTCTTTGGCCATACCAACTCACTATCTAAGTCAATCTGAGGTGATTAAATCTTTCAGTTTCATTCCAATAACTAACAATGCTCTGTGTTCAGGGGTGCAGCATCTGAATGCAGAATCAAGACTGCAATAAGTTCTCATCATTATACAGGGTGCACTAGTCAGAAACAAATTGGGATCAAATCAGATCCATTTATATGTCATTTACACATGCCCACAGGAACTCCAGATTGCCAAGTATTATGCATGCTAGACACTGAATACTGGCAAGACTGTATCCCAGTAACAGTTCCAACTGAAAAGGATACCGGGCCGGGATTTTTATACCTCCACTTATTTGGGATGCTTGACATTTACCTTTTAAAAACTAGAGAAATAATATCCAATACAAATGGAAAATAATTTAGCATTTACCCAGCATTACTCCCAATCAGTTTGCTGCAGTGGGTTGGTTAATAGTCAAGTCCCAAACGGTTGTTTAAACACACAAATATAAATACATGATACAGAAAAAAAAACATTTCTATATATAAAACCATTACTAATTAATTATATTGCATAGTTGATTACTTATTTTGTGCAATTTTATAAGCACCATATTGGATCTTTTTTTTGTGAGGCTACCAAGAACTGTTTGCTACAAAATCCTAAGTATCATGACATTAGTTACTTGAGATCTGGTATCATCTTGCAAAGTGCTCTCTCCTGTGATTTGAATAAAATGCAGAAAAGTTTAACTTATTATCAGAAAATACTGTGCTGTCAATTTAAGATGCAAGTTATGATTTATAAAGGTAATAGCTAATTTTAATGAAAGAGTGCCTAAAATGCAAAATTATGAAATGGACTAATTCCACACATTGTGCATCAAGATTTAAATCCAAATTGCACACAAATGGCCTTGAAATGCAAGACTGCCTGGTAAAAGGCATTATTTTAACTTACTATGAGATATCCAAATCAAATAATTGAGTCTAATTTCTTTGACCACTATCTTGAGTTTTCAAATTATGACCAACCATAGTCATTATTGTAGATCAGCTTTAACCCAAAATCATGTAAAAACAGAACAAAATGTTGATGTCCAGTGTTACCACGTATTTACAAAGGGACAAAACAGAACGTATGAATCAGATTAAATGAAACTATTTCAGTACTAATAGTGCAATGAAAAATCAAAATCAGTGGTTGATTAAACTGGTACAAAGCACAATTAAAACATTTTGCTATTATAGATAAATGCTTTTGTACTATCTGAATTATGAGCAAGAAATTTGAAAAAGCAGAAAATACATGCAGTTAGCAACAAAAAGTTCAGTAAAGGAAATGTTAAAAAAAAAAATCCAAAGTCACTTTAGAGTGATTTGAATATTTTGTAACAGCTATGATTAATATTCTAGGGCAAACTTGCCACATCTTGGGACTGCATTTATTCCTGGCTTTTTGCTGCTTCCTCCAGATAGTATACATTTACCAGGTGTCGATTAAGATGCTTGGTAAATTCTCCTTTCATTCCGAATATACGATCACAGAATATGCAAACAAAACTCCCAGGAACATCATTCATACTTTCTGAATGTCCTGGTGTCCTCTTGTTCATTTTGTCGTCTGGAGTAGGCTTTGCACCATTCAGACCAGAGTCATCACTCCCTTCTGAATCTTCACTGATTTCACTTCCTTCATGGCTATGAATGCCTTCGTCTTCATCTATTTCCATAATTTCATCCTTGTTCGGTTTTTTGTTCTGTTCTTGCTTGTTTTTCTCAACCTTGTCACCATCATCCTGGAGCTGGTCCTGGTTCGGCTGGCCATTTTGTATCTCCTTTGTACAATCCTGCTGTTTATTCTGGTTACCCAATGCACCTGGAACCTTGTTGACATTATTTTGCAACTTGCTCTGATCATCCTGGATGTCCATCTGCTTATTTATGTCATCATCAACTTCCATCTGATTACCAATGTCATCCTGGCCCTTCTCCTGGTATGTAATGCCATCTTGGTCTTTAGTTGAATTGTTTGAGTTGGTAAGTTCAAAAGCAAGCTCAATGCTGATCACCTGAATGGAACCTTCTTGATCAGCACCTTCTCCTTGTCCAGAACTATCAGCAAAAACTTCCGTGGAACATACTGAGGCAATAGGTGTTTCCTTGACTGTTAATGTTTCCTCTGATTCCTCCGATTCTGGGGCAGAAGGGGATTTAGGGTCTTTTATAATCTTTTGAACAATTTTGCTGGTATTTTCTGCAGAGTGCACATTCACAGAATTCTCATTTTGTTCAATGACAATACCAAGTAGAGTTTTATTTATTGCTTTATCGCAGGATGGTTCTGATTTCTGGGGTTCGCTCGTGTGTGTATCTTCAACGTTACTATGGTCACAACATGCAGAATTTTTGGAACAATCTTTTTTCTTTTTAGGCACAATTGGTTGCTGTTCCGACTGATCAGATTTCTTACATTTAACTGCACTGTCACCAGTAGTATGTTCACCAACCTTTCTATGATTTTTGTTTTTCTTCTTAATTCGTTTACATTTAAAACTTTTCCTGTGCGACATATTGTCCAATTTGATTTTGCTTCTCTGTGTTTCACGTTCAATGACCTCTTTAGTTTTCCCTGTTTTCTTTATTTTTGCTTCTACAGGGGTTTCATCTGCAGACTCCTGTTGCAAAGATCCCTCTACTGTTAAGCATCTCTTCCGTTTGGTGCTCTTGGTTTTCCTTGCTTTTTCTGTATCAGTATCCCTTTTTGATAGATGCTTCTGTCTGAAAAGTTTATGATCTCGGGTCTTCATTTTTGATTTGATGGTGCCCAAACTATGTTCCTTTGATACAGCTGTAGTTTTCTCCACCTTGGTAGTGCCCTTTTTATCCAGATTCTCAGCTCTTTTCAGTTGCAACTTGTCTGACGTTTTCTTGCCAGTTTTAGCAGGAAAAACATCCAATTCAAGTCGTTTCTTACGCAACTTCACCTTTGACACATCCATGGTAATATCACTGCAATTTAGATGCTTGGACTTTATGTGATACTGCAAGTTGCATTTCTTGGAAGCTGCATACTTACAGACCGGGCACAGAAACTGGCGTGGATTCACATGGAGTTCAACGTGCTTTTTGAAGTTGCTGCGATCAGCTGTTCTGTACTCACAATGAGGACATGTTAATGGTTTGGGACCATTATGAACTTGTCTCGCATGTCTTGTCACCTCGTGCTGATTTGATGCTACATAGTTGCACTGATCACATTTAAATGGCTTCTCACCTGTTGAAATAAATGAAATGAAACCCTTAGTTTGTTCTGAACAGTGCATCATACAAAAGTATTCCCTGATGATCACTGAATTAGTCTGTTGTACTCAATATATTTAATCCAAATAACAGCTGCTGAGAGAATAAACTAATTTATCCAGTTTTTAATATATTTTATTTGTTTATAATACATTTAATTTGTGAAATATATAGGCCTTTCAGTAATTTTTATTACAATTATAGGAAGTGCATGAAAGTTAACATTGTTATCAGAATTCCAAACTTTGGAACTTCAGTGAACTGCCTGGAATGATTTTAAGCAATCACATACATTTTGATGTTTAGATCATCTTACTGATTCTTTACTGCAGCATCTCTATATTTTTAAGTAACTTTACACTTGTAAAAATAAATTATGATTTAGTCATTATCTTTAAACCTTTCTTCCAATTCACCTGAAATGCCTTGGACATTTTTTTAAATGTATTTTCCCCCCAACATCAGACCATAATACCAAGAATCTACACTCTGAGGACAATGGTAAAAAACGTGAATACTAAAAACTCGTAAGAGGCCACTGAAGGGAAAAATGAAATGCTATACACATAGATGTACAAATAGTGTACTACCACACATAATAATAACATGCACCTACTATTTTCAGTTGTATTTTACTGAGCTTGGTCATAATAGTGACCAAGATGCCCATAGTGACAACCAGGTCATACTCCTGGCCCTAAATCAATGAGTATCCCCCAGAAATAGGCAGAACAACTGAATTGGAATAGGAAGATATAGGTTAGGGGCAGGCAGTATGGTTTGAAGTAACTAATTCAGTATCATAACTTGGATCAATTTTATAAAAATGTCTGAAAAATCCAACTATAAAACAAAAAGATAGCATGCTGGAAACTATTATTGAAAACTAAATGTTAATACCTACCAATACTAACCCGTAAGAAAATACTTGCCAGATTAGAACAGTTCAAAAACCATCTGGTCCAGTGAAGGCATTGTAGAAAAAATGGAAATTAACATGTGGTAAAATGGTAGCAGAACTGCACTTTTCAGAAACAATCACAACAGAAGAAAAGATAAAACTCACCAAAAGCAATCATTACCTGGCCCAATACTGTAGGAAACATTAACCAAGTGTAGGCCGTCAGTCATTTTACACTCCATTTAGAATCTTTATCTCGCAAAAACAATCTAGCTCATATATTGCAATAAACAGTAATTTAACATGAAACCGATTCAAATATTTGGGTTCAAGAAAGTCATGAACTGAAGTATCTGGTGAAGCTTTGTATTGGCATTCTCTCAATACACTTAAATAATATTTTATATTAAAAATATTATATTAAATCTCTGCATTTGCATCTTATAGCGGACATGTAATGGAAAAAGTACTGTAATACATTTTATCCGTCATTTTCTTTCAGCTAATCTGTTCACTTATCAAATTCCCCTAAAAGTGGACTTCAAATCGGTCAGATATGTTGATGGGAAAAGAATATCTCAGTTTTTAAGTCAAAAAGTTGATTCATCGTCACCCGGAACAAATGGTGCATTGTGTATTCTGCAGTTAAACCATAATCATCCTAAAGCACGCTGAGGCATAGATCACTCGTTTAAAAGTTACATTTCTGGTGATATTTATACTTTAACCAGTCAGTTCCTTATAATATGTTAATTCATTAACCATTCAGGCTACTACTTATCAATTCCGACTACATCATGGCCAATCCACAGATGCCAGCAGCATGCAGTTACAGACTGACCTAAAATATAAGCTGGTGCATGCATTCAGGATAATCATTGTTATTAAAGGTTTTTCATTAAAGATTGTACTGCCAGACTGCTATCAAACCAGCACATATAGAATAAACAAAAGCCTGGTTACCTAGTAAACTGGTGCACTAAAGTAGTGTCTTAACCTGGATTGGGTTCAAAATCATAGAGTCACATAGCTCTGCAAATAATAACCATGACTACAACAAATGCTGCCCACATAGTTGATATAGTAATAGAAAAGTTTGCAAGTTTAGACATTAGATCTGCAAGTTCTAAATACTCGATTAATCTTTGTAAAATCTGGCAATTCTAGGCATGTATTGTGAAGCAAGTTGAACAGAAATAATGTGGAGGAAGGAACTGCAGATGCTGGTTTACACCGCAGATTGACACAAAATGCTGGAGTAACTCAGCGATTCAGGCAGCATATCTGGAGAAAAGGAATAGGTGACGCTTTGGGTTAGTTATAAATATGGATATGCAGATGCTGACATCCAGAGCAAAACACAAGCTGTTGGAGAAGCTTAGCTGGAACTCAGCAATTCAAACTTTTTCTTATAATAATAATACATGACAGGATATCACAATTTCCCCAGACCCAGGGATGCAGCCAGACTGTCACTGTAACACTAGTAAAACTGAAGTCAAAGTGTGCAGCTGCAATCATACTTCGCAAAATTAAAGATGGCCCTGATTTTTTACATTAAACATCCAATCCCCAAGGCATCTCCACTCGAATTCCTCGGGGCAGTATTGTAAACCCAATAATGTTCAGCTGCTTCATGAATTCCTTTTATCATTGTCAAAAATGGGGATGTTTGTTGATGATTGTGCAATGTTTGATTCCATCTGAAAGTTGTCCACGAGGAATGAAGAATGATTCTTGTGTTTATGGAGTGGATGTAAAAGTGCAATAACATAGAACTAGTGTGAACAGGTGATCAATGGTGGCAAGTACTCAGTGGATTGAGGGGCCTGTTTCCATGCTGCAACATTCAATCAATCGATCCATCTCATACAGCCCTGAGAATGCAATTAGGATGCAAATAACATGTTGATCTTTAACTATAAATGCATTACAGTATAAGAGCAAAAAATGAAAATATCCATCGACTTGGCCTCCACAGCCTTCTGGGCCCTGGTGAGTATACACATGGAATATTGTGTACAGATCTGGTTTCCCTACCTAAGAAAGGATATACATGTATAATTGGGAATATAACAAAGGTTCACAAAATTGATTTTTAAAATATACATACATCTGAATTGATGTTAACACCAAAATTGGTGTTGGTCTATGAGGAGAGTTGAAAAAAGCAGCAAAATGCTTTCAAGTAGAGACAAAATGAGTTGTGATCTCATCCTAAAGTAGATAATCCTGACAGGGCTTGTCAAAGTAGATGCAAGAATGATGCTGTAAAGTGGAGCTGAGGTTAAGATCAGCACTGAATGGTAGAGCTTGCATAAATGACCACATGTCCTCCTTTTATTTCTTATGTCCCTAAGTAGACAGTACATTCTAATCATACAAGATCTAGATGGATAGCTTGATATCAATAGCTATTTCTGAACGATGCATTGGTACTATTTTAATGTCCCTTGCTCCAGAGCCCAAATGCAAATTACTGATGTGTAAAGAAACTTTCATTCTCAAAACAAGATTCACATCTTAAGTTCCTCCGTGTAACCAGTGATCTGAGCAACAGTCAGAAACTCCAAATGACTGATAAAAAGAGTATTTTGGTATAGGATGAACTGATACAATTGGACTCAGTCTCATTTTAGATTAGTTTTTCCAGAACTGGACTTAATACTTCCTATATTTTAAATATAGAACATAAAACAGTATGGGAACTGGCTCATCGACCCACAATGCATACCGAGCATGATGCTCAGGTAATCTCCACATGCCCTTATTTCTCCATTCCCTGCATATCAATTTACCTATCTAAAAGCCTATTTTGGCATTGCAAATGCAATGTTAGCATTTATTTCACGACAGTGAGAATACAAAAACAGGGACATAATGCTGAGAGGCTCTTTAAGGCGCTGGTCAGGCTGCATTTGGAGTATGATGAGTAATTTTGGGCACCATATCTGAGAAAGGATGTGCTGGATCTGGAGAGGGTCCAAAAGAGGTTTACAAGAATGATCCCCGGAATGAGTGGGTTAACATACGATGAGCGTTTGATGGCACTGGACCCGCTGAAGTTTAGAAGGATCGGGGGGCGGGGGGACACCTCATTGAAACTTACCGAATAGTGCAAGACTTGGATAGAGTGGATGGGGGACGACGTTTCCACTAGTGGAAGAGTCTAGGACCAGAAGTCGTAGCCTCAGAATTAAAGGACATTCCTTCAGGAAGGAAACAAGGACAAATTTCTTTAGTCAGTGGGTGGCGAATCTGTGGAATTCTTTGCCACAGAAGGCTGTGGAGGCCAAGTCAATGGATATCTTTAAGGCAGAGATAGATAGATTCTTGATTAGTACGGGTGTCAGGGGTAATGGGGAGAAGGCAAAGGAATAGGGTTAAGAGAGAGAGAGAGAGAGATCAGCCATGATTGAATGGCAGAGTGGACTTGATTGATCGAATGGTCTAATACTGCTCCTATTACTTGCGACCTTATGACCTAAACAACATTATTATATCGGTTTCCGACATCATTCCTGGCAGCACGTTCAAGGCCACCATACTCCATGCCACACATCACTTGGGGGCAAGTATTTTACTTTTACTTTACCCTCTCATCGCAAAGCTATGCCCTCTCATCTTTGACATTTCCACTCAGGGATAAAAGTTCTGACTATAGCTTATGCATGAAAATCACCCTGGAATCCTAAGGCAAAGCAATTCAATATTCATTGCAGGTACTGGAACTTTCTAGAACTTCCAAGAACAAAAGAGTGCCTGTTGCTTGGAGGAAATCAAAAAGCAGTTCTCTTAATGGCAGCTTCAATCAATTTCCAAGCGACAGCCAAAGGTTAGTTTTATGTCGGGAATTTAACGTATTCCTAATATTATAATTTGAAGATGTTTGTGTCTTGGAGTTCCACACTTGCCAGCAATATTTATCGTGACTTAGTGAAAGGCCTGTCCCACTTTCACGACCTAATTCACAACCTCTGCTGAGTTTGCCCTTGACTCGTACTCTCAGCATGGTCGTCACGAGGTCAAAGGTGGTTGTAGGAGATCGTAGGTACGTCGTAGCAGGCCGTGATGCTAGTCGTAGGTACTTGTGGCATCAAGTAGGTCGGGGCGTTTTTCTAGCATGATGAAACATGTCCACGAGCAATAAAGGTTGTGAACTAGGTCGTGAAAGTGGGACAGGCCATTTCGGCTGCTGTTTACAGGCTGATATTTCCACTCCTAACACTGCAGGATCAAAATTATTCGTGCCATTCCTAATGTCAGCCCTGCTGAGATCAACCAACAGCAGAGATAGGGATTGACATTTGAATCTGCTTGTTTTCTTATGGTTCAGCTGCTCTTTGGTTAATCAAACTGAATCCACTAGCTTACTAATAATGAATACGTAAATTTGTATTTCCTGAAATGCAGAAGAAAAATTGTCTGAGTTAAGAGCTGAACACACCATTTCTGGAAGTACGAAGGTAGATATAAATGCTGGAGAAACTCAGCGGGTGAGGCAGCATCTATGGAGCGAAGGAATAGGTGACGTTTCGGGTCAAGACCCTTCTTCAGACTGATGTGGGGGTGGTGTGGTCGGGAAGAAGAAAGGAAGAGGTGGAGACAGTGGGCTGTGGGAGTGCTGGGAAGGGGAGGGGAAAGAGGGAGAAAGCAAGGACTAACTGAAATTGGAGAAGTAAACTACCCAAACGAAATATGAGGTGCTGCTACCGCTGGTTTGTAAACTACCCAAGTGAAATATGAGGCCCAGGACAGAAAGGTCAGATTCGGAATGGGAGGGGGAGTTGAAGTGCTGAGCCGCTGGGAGATCAGGTTGGTTATTGCAAACTGAGCGAAGGTGTTGGGCAAAGCGATCACCAACACCGATGGTCTCACCAATGTAGAGCAGTTGAAATCTAGAGCAACGGATGCAATAGATGAGGTTGGAGGAGGTGCAGGTGGACCTCTGCCACACCTGGAAAGACTGCTTAGGTCCTTGGATGGAATCAAGAGGGGAGGTAAAGCGACAAGTGTATCATTTCCAGAAGTACAGAAGGTTGCCCTTGTTTGAATTTTTACAGAGAAAATTTGATATGCCTATTGCTAAAAGTTCCGTAATCTCTATACATAAAACTCTGATCCTGGATGTGTATTTGTTTGTATGTAATCACATCTTCGCGAAAAAACGACGCGGTGATGGTAACATTTTTACATATTCCGGTAGACGTTTTTCCCCTGGAGTCCAATATCGCTTAAACTTAAATTTTTGTGCATTATTTCTCGAGTTATTACTGGAAATGGTAAAAAAATCGGACATAACTTTGAAATAAAAACGACTGTCTTTCGCTGATGACGTCAAAATGGGTCTGCGTGACTGCCATCTTCTTCTCACTGCGAGTGACATCACACCCTCGACCACTCCCGCCTGCCCCACTGGTTATTCAAAAGACGGTGAAAGAACGAGCAAGCCGGGCTCTGTACTCGCCCCGGGTCGGCACATGGTGGGGAGGTTGCTGCTGCAGCCCGCAGCCCGCAGCCCGGTGTGGAGGTGTATTGCTTTCATGAACCCAGCCCTCACCTGTGATACCGCGTGCCCTCCCCCCCCCACCCCTCAAACTCTAACCCCCTCCCTCTCTGTCCCCCCCGCTCCCTCTCTGCCCCCCTCCTGCTCCCTCTCTGCCCCCTCCTGCTCCCTCTCTGTCCTCCCCACTCCCTCTGCCACCCTCCCGCTCCCTCTGCCCCGCCCCCCCTCTGCCCGCTGCCCCTATCCTATGCCGCTGTCCTCTGCCCGCTGCCTTCGCCCTCTCTACCGCCCCTCCCTCTCCAGCCGCGCTTGCGAGTTGGGGGCCATGTGTGAGAGGATAGGGCGGAGGATGGGGTAAAAGGAGCGAATGAATAATCTATATAACTAAAAGTCTCATCTTGACCACTTCCTGTCTGTGCTGTATATTGATTTTAGGAAAAATCGCTACCAAATATCGCTATGATTTTGGGGCATCTTACTCACAGTCTTCCTCCGCTGAGGTAGCCCCGGGGAATTTTCCGATCGATGAAAAAAAAAAAGTTATGAGTGTTTAAAAAATCTTGAGATCAGCTGATTGGTTCTCTCGCCTGTCAATTACCATGAGGAAGGTAACACCCCTTTCGGGGGGGGGGGCAGGACTATAAAGCCCCGGATGCCTAGACGCGAGTCAGTCACTCTGGAAGATCGTGAGGGAGAGTCCACAACTGTTCTAATTCTAAGCTGTGAATCAACTGAGCTGTGAGACTGCAATGTACTTGCAATAAATGATTTGTTAGCCCTTAATGACAATGCAATGACTTGTTTGGCAATTTGGTGGCATGCACTCTGCTTGAAATGCTGTGAAGTTGATTGTGGTGGCCTGCACTCCGCTTGTGAAGTTGAATGTGGTGGCCTGCACTCCGCTTGAAATGCTACGAAATTGAATGTGCTGGCCTGCACTCCGCTTGAAATGCTACGAAATTGAATGTGCTGGCCTACACTCCGCTTGAAATGCTACGAAATTGAATGTGCTGGCCTGCACTCCACTTGAAATGCTGTGAAGTTGAATGTGGTAGCCTGCACTCCACTTAAAATGCTGTGAAATTGAATGTAGTGGCCTGCATCCTGCTTGAAATGGAATTTCGAGGAATAGCCATGAGTGAACTGCCAGTCCACCAGCCCTGAGTAACTGATCTGCCAGCCCACCAGCCCTGAGTGACTGAACTGCCAGCCCACCAGCCCCGAGTGACTGAGCTGCCAGCCCACCAGGCCTGAGTGAGCCACCAGCCTACCAGGCCTGAGTGACTGAGCTGCCAGCCCAAAAATCCATTTGGCCCACAATGTCCATACTAGCCCTCTGGAAACCAGTCCCTTCGGCCCACAACACCCATACTTGCATTTCACAATGCCCGTCCCCCCTCAATGGCCACCAATATTGGAATTGGTGGAGAGGTGGAATATATTGCGTTGGGGGACCAGCCCTACCGTGTGAAATGGGTCCCACTTAGTCTAGTATTAATATAATATCAAGGGGGGTTGTGTGTGTGTGTGTGTGTGTGTGTGTGTGTGTGTGTGTGTGTGTGTGTGTGTGTGTGTGTGTGTGTGTGTGTGTGTGTGTGTGTGTGTGTGTGTGTGTGTGTGTGTGTGTGTGTGTGTGTCCCCCCCCCCCCCCCCCCCCCGCAACTGCTCGTTGAGGGGATGGAACACAACGGGTCCCACTTGGTCTCGAATATTCTAAAAGTGGAAATAATCTGTAAAATTTAATAATATGCAACCCCGACCAAAGAAATGTAAAACAACACTGAAAAATATAGAAGAGGTCATCAAAGTACTTAAATTACTCTATGCGCCCTTTTCAGTGATAAATCAAATAGATTAATTCCAGAAAGAAAAAAGCTTGATATCTGCTATACATGTTCAAACACAACATAAATAATTAAGAACAACAAATTACATTTCAAAGATTGTCAAGAAATGTATTGGTTGCAGACAATTCATAAAGTAGATGAAGTCATATATTAGCCAATCCCACTTATGAAGAACAAAGCTTTTAGCAGAAACAGGCAGAGTGACTAGTGGAGAGGGCGAGGAATCTGCAGATGTGATCATGCAGGTACTTAAACTGGAAACTGAGATGCGTGTAGGCAGAGTGGTCCGAGTCTGGCTTCAGTGACCTGGTGTCACTCCAAATCAGAAACCTGCTGATAAATGACCTGCACTCATTTGGGGTTAGTGAAAATCAATCAAAGCTTTTGTTCCCAATGACATTTATACATTTGTGCCCATCAAATAGCAGAAGAGGCCTGACCTACCTTATTCTAAGGTTGAATTGCTTGTGACTTTTGCAATCCAAGGTTGAGCATCAGAGATATAATTTAAGTTGGGTATTTGAAACACAAAGCCAAATTTTAATTGAAAATAATTTCCAGAGTTGATAAACCTCAGGTTAAAAACAAATTTAAGACTCAGGAATTTGCAGGACTACATTTGTTGAACATTTCTAGAAGATGGCCCATCCTTATGTTGACTGCTGGTAGAAATTTTGATATAAACAGATGACATGTTAGACTACTTCAAATGGCAGTCATAATAGAACTTCACAACCATGCTTATGTAAAGTGAAAAATAAAATGCTGGAGAAATGTAGCGAGTCGAGAGGCGAGTTTAGGAAAGCAATTAATGGCATTTCTGGTCAAGACCCTACATCAAATTTCAAGGACTGGTGGTGGATCAGAATGAGAGAAAGAGAGGGGAACCTCCCACACACAGAGGGGGGTCGCCTGAAGTTGGTAAATTCTATGTTTTTACTATTGGGTTGTAGACCATCCAGGTGGAATATACAAAGTTCTTTATTCAATTTTCCAGTTTGTGTTGTGCCACACCCTGGCACAACACAACACAGCCATTGTGGACAAAGTGCAAGTGTTCTACAATGCTAATGTGAAACTGTGGTGCTAGAAGAGGCCAAAATCAGCAAGGCCATTAGTGTATTGGTTAGGGTTTTACAGCAAACCAATGGCTCAATCGTCACCTTTTCTGATACCAACCTATTTTAAGATCTTTTGTGATAAAAAAAATTAAATAGTAAAATTGCATGGCAAGATTTGAACCCACATTCCTTGAAATGTTGATTATTTTTGTAAGGACACATATTTCTTCAATTAATTCATCTGAAATGTGAACACTTGAACCCATTCATCACTCATTATACTAACCTGAATGTGTACGCATGTGCCTGGTCAGGTGGGTTTTCTGAGAACTTGAGTAAGGACACTGTGGACACTTGTAAGGCCGTTCACCTGTGAAACAAACATATAAATTAAAAAAAAGAATGCTACTCTACTTACGAGGTTGAAAACTTTACACACGGCTATCCAAACTGTGCTCAAGGAGCATCACCCAATTCAGCCTTTCGAGGCAACTTAATATTTGCCATAGCTCTCACTCTATTGTGTGTACCTTGGAATTGGAAAAGGGCGTTTATTGGCTGCGGTCACTTTTTTTCAATAAATCTTCTATCAGCAACACAGCAGATTCAGAGGAACAAAGATTCAAGCTACCCAGTGCACTCTCCAATGCACCTCTACGATAAAAGTTTAAAAGCTGTAAGGCCTGTTTACACAGAATCTTCTCAAGCATATGGTGCATTGTTTCATCAACTCAGTGACATCATTACACTTGTGTAGCACATTCCAAAGTCACGTGCTCAGCTTATCATTTCCAATATGTTAAAAAATGAACAAAATGTGGGTGTTTAAAATTCATAAGATATAGGATGCCTTGGAAACTGCTATGTATCTGCAAGCTATAGCATAATGCATAAAACCTCAGGATTTCCAACAACAGTATATACAGTGCATTCAGAAAGTATTCAGACCCCTTCACTTTTTCCACATTTTGTTACGTTACAGCCTTATTCTAAAATGGATTCAATCACTTTTTTTTTTAATCATCAATCTACACACAATACCCCATTATAAAAAAAGCAAAAATAGGTATTTAGAATTTTTTTGCAAATTAAAAATAAATAATTGAAATATCACATTTACATAAGTATCTCTCTGTACTTTGTTTCGTTCATCTTTCCCTCTATCCGGACTAAACTCCCAGTTCCTGCCGTTGAAAAACATCCCCACAGCATGATGCTATCACCACCATGCTTCACCGTACGTATGGTGTTGGCGGCGCGACTCACCCGTTGCAGCGGCCCCTACAGCCTGTCTGTCTTTTTTTTATTTTTTGTCTAGTTAAATGTAGTGCTTGGTGTTTTTTAATAGTATTTTTAAATGTGTAAATGTGGGGGGCGGGGGGGGAGGGGGAAACTGTTTAAATCTCTTCCCTGTCCGGGAGACCCGACTTTTTCCCTGTCGGGTCTCGGCTGTCGTTGGGGCCTAGCACCGTGGAGCAGCCTCCAACCTGAACGACCCGGGGGCTCCAGTCCCGGAGACTGCGGAGCTGCGGATCTGCGGACTCACCATCGTCGGGGGTGGCCGGCCTCGGAGCGTGGGGAGCGGCGGTGACTCGCTGCTGCGACTCGACTCCTGGGGCCCGGAGGCTCCAGCAACGCAGCCGCAGGTCCGGTGGACTGTGACATCGGGAGCTCGCGGGTCCGGGGGGAGAGAGAGAGACCGCTTCCCGGAGCTCCCGCAACGCGACTTCTCCAGCCGGTGTCACGGGGTTGGAACAACCCGGACCGGGACAGTACATCACCCGGCACGGCTTCATGGCCGTGGGACTCACCATCGCCCGTGGGGGTTCCAACCTTGGACTTTCAGACCGGGAGCGGGGCCGTAAATCGCCCCGCGCGGCCTAAAATGGCCGTGGCACTCATCATCGCCCGCCTGGGGCTTGGACATCGGGAGAGACACGGAGAACAGGGGAGAGAAAAGACTTGCCTTCCATCACAGTGGCTTCACTGTGATGGATGTTTGTGTGAATTTAATTATGTGTATGTCTGTAAGACAGTGTCTTTGTTTGTATGGCTGTGGAAACAACATTTCGTTTGAGTCTCACTGGGGCTCAAATGATAATAAATTTGTATTGTATTGTATTGTATTGGCCAGGTGATGAGCGGTGCCTAGTTGTTCCAGACGTGATGCTTGGCATTCAGGCCAAAGAGTTCAATCTTGATTTCATCAGACCAGAGGATCTTGATTCTCATGCCTTTTGGCAAACTCCAAGCAGGCTGTCATGTGCCTTTTACTGAGGGGTGGCTTCCATTTGGTCACTCTACCATAAAGGCCTGATTGGTGGAGTGCTACAAATACAGTTGTCCTTCTGGAAGGTTCTCCCATCTTCACAGAGGAACTCTGGAGCTTTGTCAGAGTGACATTTGGGTTCTTGGTCACCTCCCTAACCAATTGCTCAGTTTGGCTGGGCAGCAAGCTCTATGAAGAATCCTGGTAGTTCCAAAGTTCTTCCATTTAAGAATGACGGAGGCCACTGTGCTCTTCGGGAACCTGCTGCAGAAATTGTTTTGTACCCTTCCCCAGATCTGTGCCTCAACACAATCCTGTCTCGGAGGTTTACGGACAATTCCTTCGTCTTCATGGCTTGGTTTTTGCTCTGACATGCACTGTCACCTGTGGGACCTTATATCGACAGGTGTGTGCCTTTACAAATCATGTCCAATCAATTTAATTTACCACTGGTAGACTCCAATCAAGTTGTAGAAACATCTCAAGGATAATTAATGGTAAATGGTAGGGAATTGAATGGTAGGGAATTGAAGAATGCAGGTGAACAGAGGGATCTGGGAATAACTGTGCACAGTTCCCTGAAAGTGGAATCTCATGTAGATAGGGTGGTAAAGAAAGCTTTTGGTGTGCTGGCCTTTATAAATCAGAGCATTGAGTATTGAGCATTCGGATGTAATGTTAAAATTATACAAGGCATTGGTGAGGCCAATTTTGGAGTATGGTGTACAATTTTGATCGCCTAATTATAGGAAGGATGTCAACAAAATAGAGAGCGTACAGAGGAGATTTACTAGAATGTTGCCTGGGTTTCTTCAACTAAGTTACAGAGAAAGGTTGAACAAGTTAGGGCTTTATTCTTTGGAGCGCAGAAGGTTAAGGGGGGTCTTGATAGAGGTCTTTAAAATGATGAGAGAGATAGACAGAGTTGACGTGGATAAGCTTTTCCCACTGAGAGTAGGGAAGATTCAAACAAGGGGACATGACTTGAGAATTAAGGGACAGAGGTTTAGGGGTAACATGAGGGGGAACTTCTTTACTCGGAGAGTGGTGGCTGTGTGGAATGAGAAAGGCTGAAGCAATGTGTCCTGGGACTTAAGGGCAAGGCTGCTTTATCAAAGGGAGCTGAGGGAATGCTCAGTATTCTGTTTCACGGATTACTGAGACGTGGCTGCAGGCGGATGGGGCCTGGGAACTTCATATTCAGGGTTATACATCCTATAGAAAGGACAGGCAGATGGGCAGAGGAGGGGGGTTAGCTCTGCTGGTGAGGGAGGGAATTCAGTCCCTTGCGAGGGAAGACATAGGGACTGACGAGGTAGAGTCACTGTGGATTGAGTTGAGAAATTGTAAAGGCAAGAAGACATTAATTGGTGTTATTTACAGACCCCCAAATAGTAGTCCGGATGTAGGGTGTAAGTTGCAGCAAGAGTTAAAACTGGCATGTAACAAAGGTAATGCCACTGTGGTGATAGGGGATTTCAATATGCAGGTAGACTGGGAAATTCAGGTTGGTTCAGGACCCCAAGATATAGAGTTTGTAGAATGCCTCAAGATGGATTCTTAGAGCAACTGGTAATGGAGCCGACCAGAGAAAAGGCAATTCCGGATTTAGTGTTGTCCAACGAACCAGATATGATAAGAGAATTCGAGGTAAAGAAACCGCTTGGAGGTAGTGATCATAATATGATTAGTTTTAATCTGAAATTTGAGAATGAGAAGGTTAAATCGGAAGTGGCAGTGATGCAGTTGAACAAAGGGGACTATGAAGGCATGAGAGGGGAGCTGGCAGGAATGACGGTGGAACAGCAATGGCAGGAATTTCTGGGCATAATACAGAAGACGCAGGATCATTTCATTCCAAAAAGGAAGAAAGATTCTAAGGGGAGTAGGAGGAAACTGTGGCTGACAAGAGAAGTTAGGGATAGAATAAAACTAAAAGAAAAGATGTATAACACAGCAAAGAGTAGCCGTAAACCAGAGGATTGGGAAACCTTCATAGGACAACAGAAGGAAACAATACGGGCTGAAAAGATGAAGTACGAGGGGAAGCTGGCCAGGAATATAAAGAAGGACAGTAAAAGCTTATTTAGATATGTTAAGGGAAAAAGAGTAGCAAAGTCAAATGTGGGTCCCTTGAAGGCAGACAAGAGTGAAATTATTATGGGCAACAAGGAGGCAGAAGGGTTGAACAGGTACTTCGGATCTGTCTTCACTAAGGAGGACACAAACAATCTCCCAGATGTACTGGAGGACAGAGGATCTAAGGGGGTAGAGGAACTGAAAAAGATTTTCATTAGGTGTGAAATAGTATTGGGTAGGCTAATGGGATTGAAGGATGATAAATCCCCTGGACCTGATGGTCTGCATTCCAGGGTCCTCAGGGACGTGGCTCTAGAAATAGTGGACGCATTGGTGATCATTTTCCAATGTTCAATAGATTCAGGATCAGTTCCTGTGGATTGGAGGATAGTTAATGTTATCCCACTTTTCAAGAAAGGAGCGAGAGAGAAAACAGGGAATTACAGACCAGTTAGCCTGACTTTGGTGGTGGGAAAGATGCTGGAGTCAATTATTAAAGAGGTAATAATGGGGCATTTGGATAGCAGTAAAAGAATTAGTCCAAGTCAACATGGATTTATGAAAGGGAAATCATGCTTCACTAATCTTCTGGAATTTTTTGAGGATGTGACAAGTAAAATGGAGTGCCGCAAGGCTCGGTGTTGGGGCCACAACTGTTTACCATATATATTAATGATTTGGAAGAGGGGATTAGGAGCAACACTAGCAAGTTTGCGGATGACACAAAGCTGGGTGGCAGTGTGAACTGTGAAAAGGATGTTAGGAGGTTGCAGGGTGACCTGGACAGGTTGAGTGAGTGGGCAGATGCGTGGCAGATGCAGCATAATATAGATAAATGTGAGGTTATCCACTTTGGTGGCAAAAACAAGGGGGCAGATTATTATCTCAATGGGGTTAGGTTAGGCAAGGGGGAGGTGCAGCGAGACCTAGGTGTCCTTGTACACCGGTCACTGAAAGTTGGTGTGCAGATACAGCAGGCAATGAAGAAAGCTAATGGAATGTTGGTCTTCATAACAAGAGAATTTCAGTATAGGAGTAAAGAGGTTCTTCTGCAGTTGTATAGGGCTCTGGTGAGACCACATCTGGAGTATTGTGTACAGTTTTGGTCTCCTAATTTGAGGAAGGACATCCTTGTGATTGAGGCAGTGCAGCGTAGGTTCACAAGATTGATCCCTGGGATGGCGGGACTGTCATATGAGAAAAGATTGAAAAGACTAGGCTTGTATTTACTGGAGTTTAGAAGGAAGAGGGGGGTATCTTATAGAAACAGATAAATTATAAAAGGACTGGACAAGCTAGATGCAGGAAAAATGTTCCCAATGTTGGGCGAGTCCAGAACCAGGCGCCACAGAAATAGAATAAAGGGGAGGTCATTTAAGACGGAGGTGAAAAAAAACGTTTTCACCCAGAGTTGTGAATTTATGGAATTCCCTGCCACAGGTGGCAGTGGAGGCCAAATCACTGGATGGATTTAAGAGAGAGTTAGATAGAGCTCTAGGGGCTAGTGGAGTCAAGGGATATGAGGAGAAGGCAGGCACAGGTTATTGATAGGGGCGATCAGCCATGATCACAATGAATGGCAGTGCTGGCTCGAAGGGCTGAATGGCCTGCTCCTGCACCTAATTTCTATGTTTCTATGACTCGGCAACAGACCTGAACGAATACGCCACAGTTGTTACAGATTTCATAAAGAAATGTGTGGAAGACTGTATCCCAACAAAAACCTTCCAAGTGTTTCCCAATCAGAAGCCTTGGATGAACTATGAGATCTGCACTCTTCTGAAGACCAGACGTGTCTGATGATGCAGTGGTCTACACGAAGTCCAGATACGACCTTGGTTAAGACCATCAAAAAGGCCAAAAGGGACTTCTGCTCCAAACCAGAGGATGAGACGGATGTTCGGCAGCTGTGGCGGGGCTTGAATGCAATCACCTCCTACAAGGCAAGATCAGGAGGCAGCTCGAATTTCGGCGAAACATCACTCCCTGACGAGCTCAATGCGTTTTACGCACGCTTTGATAGGGAGAATACTGATGTGCCTTCTCGAGCCCCCATTTGCTGTGATGGTATTTCAGTCTCAGTCACAGAGGCCGACGTCAGAAAATCCTTCAGAGGGGTGAACCCTCGAAAAGCACCTGGACCTGATGGTATACCCGGTCGTGTTCTAAAAACCTGTGCGGATCAACTGGCTGGAGTTTTTACGGACATTTTCAGCCTCTCACTTCTGAGGTCTGAGGTTCCCACCTGCTTTAAAAGGTCATCAATTATACTGGTGCCCAAGAAGAGCAAGGTGACGTGCCTCAATGACATCGACCAGTGGCACTAACGTCTGTGGTGATGAAGTATATGGACACACAGATCTGTTCTGTATTCGTGCCTACTATGTTCTGGTGTGCTAAAGCAAAGCAAGAATTTCACTGTCCTATCAGGGACACATGACAATAAACTCTCTTGAACTACAAGACTCTTCAACAGGTACATGAATAGGAAATATTTGGAGGGAGATGGCTAAGTGGGACTAGCTCAGTTAAGCAACTTGGTTGGCAAGGACAAGCTGGACTGAAGGGTCTGTTTCCATGCTGCATAGTTTCATTACTTTATGACTATAACAGATGTGTACCTAAACTAAAGCAGATGTAAAGATCATCAAAGCAGCACTGAAAATGGTTCATTATACATCATAAGGAAAGGGAGCCAATGTCATTGGGAATCATAAGTGTAGAAATAAGTCAACTAATAGGTATGAACCCATATTTCAACTGACTCATAAAAACAAAATACAAAAATTAGGAAGACACCCTTCATAGGTTGGGACATTGAGTATAAGAGTCAAGAAGTCACGATGCAGCTTTATAGGAAGTTTGATTTGGCCACATATTGAGCATTGCGTGCAGTTCTAGACACCCCCATTACAGGAAGGGTATGAAGGCTTTGGAAATGGTATAGAAGAGGTTTACCAGAAGGTTGACTGGATTAACGGGTATTAGCTACAGGGAGAGGTTAGACAGACTTGGTATGGTTTCTCTGGAACGCTGGAGGTTCCAGGAAGACTTGACAGAGATGTATAAAATTGTGAGGTGAGAGGCACAGATAGGGTTGACAGTCAGAAACTTTGTCACAGATTGGAAAAATCAAATACTAGAGATCATATCTTTAAGATAAGAGGGGCAAAGTTTAGGGGAGATGTGCGAGGCAATTGTTTATACACAGAGGATGGTGAGTGCCTAGAATGTGCTGCACGTTGGTGGTTGAGGCAGATATAATACTGGCATTTACATAGACATTGAAAATAGGTGCAGGAGGAGGCTATTTGAGCCTTCGAGCCTGCACCGCCATTCATTGCGATCATGACTGATCATCCACAATCAGTAACCCGTGCCTGCCTTCTACCCATATCCCTTGATTCCGCTAGCCCCTAGAGATCTATCTAATTCTCTTTTAAATTCATCCAGTGAATTGGTCTCTATTGCCTTCTGTGGCAGAGAATTCCACAAATTCACAACTCTCTGGGTGAAAAAGTTTCTCATCTCAGTTTTAAATGGCCTCCATTTTATTCTTAGACTGTGGCTCCTGGTTCTGGATTCCCCCAACATTGGGAACATTTTTCCTACATCTAACTTGTCCAGTCCTTTTATAATTTTATACGTTTCTACAAGATACCTCTCATCCTTCTAAATTTCAGTGAATACAAACCCAGTCTTTCCGATCTTTCCGCATGTGACAAGTCCCGCCATCCCGGGGATTAACCTCATGAACCTATGCCGCACTGCCTCAATAGCAACGATGTCCTTCCTCAAATTAGGAGACCACAACTGCACACAATGCTCGAGATGTGGTCTCACCAGGGCCCTGTACAACTGCAGAAGGACCTCTTTATTCCTATACTCAAATCCTCTCATTGTGAAGGTCAATATGCCATTAGCTTTCTTCACTGCCTGCTGTAACTGCATGTTTACTTTCAGTGACTGGTGCTCAAGGACACCCAAGTCTCATTGCACTTCCCTTTTTCCTAATCTGACACAATTGAAATAATAATCTGCCTCCTTGTTCTTGCCGCCAAAGTGGATAACCTCACATTTGGACTACATTATACTGCATCTGCCATGCATCTGCCCACTCACTCAACATGTCCAAGTCACCCTGCAACCTCTTAGCATCCTCTTCGCAGTTCATACTGCCACATACAGTGGCTTGCAAAAGTATTCATACCCCTTGAACTTTTCCACATTTTGTCACGTTATAACCACAAACGTAAATGTATTTTATTGGGATTTTATGTGATAGACCAACACAAAGTGGCGCATAATTGTGAAGTGGAAGGAAAATGATAAATGGTTTTCAAATTTTTTTACAAATAAAAAACTGAAAAGTGTGGCGTGCAAAAGTATTCAGCCCCCTTTACTCTGATACCCCTAAATAAAATCCAGTGCAACCAATTGCCTTCAGAAGTCACCTAATTAGTAAATAGAGTCCACTTGTGTGTAATCTAAACTCAGTATAAATACAGCTGTTCTGTGAAGGCCTTCGAGGTTTATTAGAGAACATGAGTGAACAAACAGCAGCATGAAGCCCAAGGAACACAGCAGACAGGTCAGGGATAAAGTTGTGGAGAAGTTTAAAGCAGGGTTAGGTTATAAAAAACTATCCCAAGCTTTGAACATCTCACGGAGCACTGTTCAATCCACATCCGAAAATGAAAAGAGTATGGCACAACTGCAAACCTACCAAGACATGGCCATCCACCTAAACTGACAGGCCGGGCAAGGAGAGCATTGATCAGAGAAGCAGCCAAGAGGCCCATGGTAACTCTGGAGGAGCTGCAGAGATCCACAGCTCAGGTTGGAGAATCTGTCCACAGGACAACTATTAGTTGTGCACTCCACAAATCGGGCCTTTATGGAAGAGTGGCAAGAAGAAAGCCATTGTTGAAAAAAAGCCATAAGAAGTCCCGTATGCAGTTTGCCACAAGCCATGTGGGGGACACAGCAAACAAGTGGAGGAAGGTGCTCTGGTCAGATGAGACCAAAATTAAAGTTTTTGCCTAAATGCAAAACGCTATGTTTGGTGGAAAACTAACACTGCGCATCACCCTGAACACACCATCCCCACTGTGAAACATGGTGGTGGCAGCATCATGCTGTGGGGATGCTTTTCTTCAGCAGGGACAGGGAAGCTGGTCAGAGTTGATGGGAAGATGGATGGAGCCAAATACAGGGCAATCTTGGAAGAAAACCTGGTAGATTCTGCAAAAGACTTGAGACTGGGGCGGAGGTTCACCTTCCAGCAGGACAACGGCCCTAAACATACAGCCAGAGCTACAATGGAATGGTTTAGATCAAAGCATATTCATGTGTTAGAATGGCCCAGTCAAAGTCCAGACCTAAATCCAATTGAGAATCTCTGGCAAGACTTGAAAATTGTTGTTCACAGACGCTCTCCATCCAATCTGACTGAGGTTGAGCTATTTTGCAAAGAAGAATTGGCAAAATTTTCAGTCTCTAGATGTGCAAAGCTGGTAGAGACATACCCCAAAAGATTTGCAGCTGTAATTGCAGCGAAAGGTGGTTCTACAAAGTATTGACTCAGGGGGGCTGAATACCTTTGCATGCCACACTTTTCAGTCTTTTATTTGTAAAACAATTTGAAAACCATGTATCATTTTCCTTCCACTTCACAATTATGCACCACTTTGTGTTGGTCTATCACATAAAATCCCAATAAAATACATTTAAGTTTGTGGTTGTAACATGACAAAATGTGGAAAAGTTCAAGGGGTATGAAAACGTTTGCAAGCCACTGTAGCTTTGTGTTATCTGCAAATTTGCCACGGTTAGTTTTAATTCCATCATCTAAATCATTAATATATATATACCCTGGCGGCACTCCACTCGCCACTGCCTGCCATTCAGACAGGCCCGTTTATTCCTACTCTTTGTCTCCTGTCTGCCAAACAATTCTCTATCCATGTAAATCCCCATAACGCCTATACCTTGTACTCTAATTATGCCCACTAATCTTTTGTGTGGGATCTTATCAAAGGCTTTCTAAAAGTCCAGATTCACTACATCCACTGGCTCTCCTTCATCCATTTTACTTGTCACATTCCCCAAAAATTCCAGAAAATTAATAAAGCAGGATTTCCCCGTCATAAATCCATGCTGACTTGGACCAATCCTTTTACTGCTATCCAAATGCGCCATTATTACTTAATATATGACTCCAGCATCTTCCCTACCACTGATGTCAGGCTAACTGGTCTATAATTCTCTGTTTTCTCTCTTGCTCCTTCCTTGAAAAGTGGGATAACATTAGCTACCCTCCAATCCACAGGAACTGATCCTGAATCTATAGAACATTAAAAAATGATCACCAATGCTGATTTCTAGAGCCACTTCGAGTACCCTGGGATGTAGACCATCATGCGCTGGGGATTAATCAGCTTTCTGTCCCATCAGTCTACCCAATACTATTTCTTGCCTAATGCAAATTTCTATCAGTCCCTCTGTTTCCATAGATCCTCTGTCCTCTAGTACATCTGGGAGATTGTTTGTGTCTTCCTTGGTGAAGGCAGAACCAAAGTACCTGTTCAACTCTTCTGCCATTTCAGCTTTCAGCCTGTAATCCTGGGTTGCTTTATTCCACTTAAACTGCTGATAATTTCACCTGTTTCTGCCTTCAAGGGACTCAAAACCCCAACAACCTTCTCGGCCGATCAAACGATGCGTTGCAGTCTCCAGATGTCATGCTTGGTGGCTGGGCCAAACCAGACCATGATGGAAAAGGTGAGGACAGACTCTATGATGGCAGTATGAAACTGGACCATCATTGCCTGTGGCAGATGGTGTTTCCGCAACTGCCGCAGGAAGTACACCCTCTGTTGACCCTTTTTGACTATGCAGTCGATGGTGGCCTCCCATTTAAGGTCCTTGAAGGTGATGGTTCCAAGGAACTTAAATTACTCCACAGATGTGACTGTGGTGTTGTAGATGGTGAGTGGGGGGAGGGGAGGGGAAACTCTCCTAAAGTTTACAATTAATTCCACCTTCTTGAGCTCCAGGTTTTTGCAATGGCACCAGGACGACAGCTGTGTCACTTGCTGTCTGTGGGCAGATTGCTCCCCATCGTGGATCAGTCCAATCAGGGTTGTGTCATCCGCAAACTTGAGATGCTTGACAGAGGAGTCTGTGGAGGTGCAGTTGTTGGTGTAGAGAAAGTAAAGGAGGGGGGGGAAGAGTATGCAGCCTTGCGGTGCTCCAGTGCTGAGGGTCTGAGATGTGCTTTCCCAGCCTCACATGCTGCTTCCTGTTTGTCAGGAAGTTGGTGATTCACTGACAGAGGGGTTCAGGCAGAATCAACTGGGAGAGTTTGGAATGTAGTAGTTCTGGCACAGTGGTGTTGAATGCAGCGCTAAAATTCACAAACTGATCTACAATCTTTGCATAGGTCCCCTAGTCGTCTAGGTGCTGGAAGATGAAGTGCAGACCTAGGTTGATCCGGTACGCAAACTTCAGGGGGGTCCAGTTGATGTGGGGTGGGGTGAAGGGGGGGGGGGGGGGATGGGGGAAGGAAGAAGACTCTTCCTTTCTTCTTCCCACCCCCACCCCCCCCCCCCCAACAGTGAAGTAGAGTCTCGACCCAAAATGTCACCTATTCCTTTGCTGCATAGATGCTGCCTCACCTGTTGAGTTTCTCCAGCATTTTTGTCTACCTCTGATAAAGGTTAATGCTCTGAGTTTAAAGCTACAAAATGGCCAAAACTGAATAGACATTACTAATGCTATGAAAATCCACATCAACAAGAGGGGTCTGTTCTGAATCACTCACACCATGTTGAAATGATGCAATTTGATATTAAGGAAATGTGAAAACAAGAAAATTATAGAAAGTTATGTAAATGGAAAACTTAATTCAACCAAGTAAATGCATATTCATTAAACAAAATACTAAGCTGGCAGACACAATACACGTCTGATTCTTCAGCATGTTTTTTTTAAGGAATCTATGAAAGGATTCTGCGGATTACAACACAAAAGGCTGAAGTTTAACGATAAGACAGAGATACCAGAGAGACCTGAAACCAGGACTGATCTTTACAATTTTGTAATTCAATGAAATGGTGAAAATTTACATGAATAACAGAAATGTTAATAGGAGACAAACTGACTACCCTTAAAAGATGCAATGAAAACCAGGAGGTTCATCCCAAAGAAACATGGTCTACACACATCAAATAAATAAGGAAAATAAATTGGTTGATTAAATCTCAAAGGGAGCAGGGATTCACATGTAAACAGCAGAAAAGGCAGTACATGTTAATAAATAGTGCTTGAGAGAGTTCTAGAGCAAATGCATTGAAGATGAGGGTAAACTTAGTTACCAAAGATTTATTAATACACCAAGTGCCATAAAGGCATTAACAAATACTAGGGTGAACTATAGACCCAAGAACTTTCAAACAAACTGAGCAGAAGAAACAGATTTTTGCCTATTGGGTAACTCTTGATCCATTCATCTGTTGAGAGGGTGGAAGTTACTCAAACATGCCGAGGAAAAGTAAATAATAACTGAACAATTTCCCGCATTAGGTAGATCATTTAAAATGGGAGAAGCATGTATCCAGAGCTGAGGTTATAATGCTGACAGTTGTTTCTTTCATTGCATACCGAGTACTTTGCTTGTTTTGAATACCACTGTTAAACCAAATTGTCAAGATAATGCCGAAAAGAAGCAGAGTAGGACTGTTGCCTTCACTACCTTTGTCTGAAAATTGGTATAATTACTTCAGATGTATCCTACTGCTCATTAGAATTGTGGTGGTAGTTACTCTTACCAGTGCTATTGTGGAAGAAGCAGCTATGTCATGAATATGCCACTGTTCAGACCATGTATTTTGTTCAAGTATGATGGTCCGCTTACAATCTGACAGAGACTTTTGACAGCCATACATCTCAAAGTTAAGCCTGTTTTATTGTTCGTAGTAATGCCATACCATGCGCTGTGACACATTGAAGACCCATCCCCACTACCATTGCACTTTAAGTGTTGTTTTTCTTTTGGCAGTGCTAAATATAGTGCTGCATTGTCCGTTATTGGTAGAATCACTACAGTATATCAGCTCAGTGGAGAATTTGTGAGTTTTGCATTGACTGAATGCCCAAGTTACTTTTTAGCGTTCCAAGGATTTAGTTTAGAGATACAGCGTGGAAAAAGGTCCTTTGGTCCACCGGGCCTGCACCAACCAGCAAACCCCGCACATTACACTAACCTACACCCATTAGGGACAATTTTTACATTTACCAAGCTAATTAACCTACAAACCTCTATGTCTTTGGAGTGTGGGAGGAAACCGAAGATCTTGGAGAAAACTCACGCAGGTGACGGGGAGAACGTACAAATTCCATACAGACAGCACCCGTAATCAGGAGCGAACCCAGATCCCCAGCACTGCATTGGCTGTAAGGGAGCATCTCTAACGCTGCCCAATGGTGCCCGCCCTAATTTGCATGACGAACTGGGATTGAAATGCTTCAATCCTATTTAAAAGTTAAGATTAAACATGAACAAGTGTTCTTATAATTTTACTTTTCACACAATCTCTCTATTTATCTATCATTATATTCCTTGCTATTTTCTACATCAGAACTGTTTCCGAATATTGATCCTACTATCTACAAAGTAAGCATTTGCCCTTTGTTATTCCAATGCCTCATATGGGAATCCTCTGACCATGCAAAAATAAATCATCCTACTGCTGAATGACTGAAAGCTGCAGAATTATCATTGGCCACTTGTACATCCTCACCTGGATAGCTGGACTGGAGAAAGAAACACACAAGCATAATTTGGCAGCTAAGGAAAGGGTTCCAGCTATAAGGCTCAACTGGCCTCCACATCCAAATCAGCAGGTCAAGAAACAATACGATAAAAAACAGCCAGGCTATATGATGTTGGACTAAATTAAACTAAAGAAACTAACATGAAAATTGGTGGAGTTATCACCATGAAGAACATTGTCAAAGGTACAACAGGACAAAGGTACAATAGGAAAGTTGTGGGGAAAATGAGATGTGTTGTATGCAGTTTTGGTTGGCACACCATTAGGATATATTGGGACTAAGGAGAAGGTTTGGAAAGATTCTTAAAATTGAACTCAAACTGGATTGAAATGCTTGAATTATAAACAAAGGTTGGTCAAACATTGTGTAGGAAGGAACTGCAGATGCTGGTTTAAACTAAAGTTGGACACAAAAAGCTGGAGTAACTCAGCGAGTCAGGCAGCATTTCTGGGGAAAAGGAATAGGTGATGTTTTGGGTCAATACCCTTCTTCACACTGGTCAAACTTGGATTGTTTTCTATGAAGCATTGGACCCTGAAGAACAGCCGGATAGAAGTATATACAATTATGAGGCATGCATAGGGTAGAGTCCTTTGCCCAGAGTGGAAACATGACATATTAGAGGGTGAGGGTTTAAAGTTAGAGGGGGAAAGTTTAAAGAAACTTGAGAAGTGCTGCACTCTGAACTACTTTGGCAAACCGGTCTGACAAAATCTGAAATTTTAATTTCCATCTGTTTAAATCTTGTATCAGATCCGGTCCTCCCAACATCGAGGAATTTCAAGATTTTGACAAACTAAGTGGTCAAGAACACAACTTAAAAAGCTACCTGAAAAACAACTAAAATATTTCAAACTTTTGAAATTTTGAAGCTCCACACAAGGGTAAATTTACATCCTTCGCTTGTCAAAATCATTTGTCAATCAATTACATCCTTCGCTTGTCAAAATCATTTGACAAGCAAAGGAATTCCCTCAATGTCCTGGTTAATATAAATATGACAAATCAACATAATTATTTGAGATTATCTGGTAATTGTTCCATTGCTAATTGTGGAATCTTATTTGATGCAAACTGGCTGCAACAACTTCATTACAACAGGAGGCACAATCACCAGCAAAACATTTTGGGACAAGATCAAATTGTTACTGCTTCCAATTCAGCAATTGAAAGTTCCAATTAAAAGTTCCAAATATGCTATGAACAATTTATTCTCCTTGTTTTACTGTTTGCTTTAACATATATGTGCACTATAGTTCAAATCCATTTTTTTGTAATTCTTAGGAAAATGGCAAAGCAAAGACTTTTAATCAATTCCATAGTTTAATTGCTGAATAAAGAAGGCATCATTCATGTATTTGAGCACGTGACTTTGGGTGGTACTTCAGTGCATGATGAGGGACTGCACCACTGCCACATGGTGAATTCTGCACAAGTTAACCCACAATCCGATTCACCCCTTGAATAAAATATCCTATGTTAATAACCAAATCAAAAGTATGGAATTTTCCTTGTGTCTGAACAACACTCCTATCAACTATCCCACCATATATGGATTCAATTAATACCTATATCACTTACTGGGTTTTTTATGATTGTGTGGACATGGAAGATTCAATTAAATAATTATAACTGCACTGGAAATATACCTCATTGATTTAAAGGGGATATAAAATGATTCTTACATGAATTAACAGCAAACAGCTCTCACATCTCAGATGTTTTTCGAGAATAAACAAGGCCATACCTGTGTGTGTTCGCATATGCTGTACATAATTGTTCTTTCTGTCGGAGAAATATGAACACTGTGAACAGGTATAAACCTTTCGTGGAAAATGGTTCCGCAAATGCTTCTTCCAATGATATTCACTGACAGTAGTGTATGTGCAGATGGTGCATTTATAAACTTTCTCGTTTTCTCCAACTTTGTCATGATGTTTTAGATGTGCCAAGTAATGATCATATCGGTTTGTGTTATAGCCACATCTGTCACAGCGAATGGGACCTTTCGAAATATCTGCCTCTTCTGGAAGAGGATCTGGAACTTTGGATTTGCTTTGTTTTTCTGCATTTTCTTCAACAATGAACTTTTTGGCACTATGTACTTTGATATGATGCACAAAGTCCTTCTCAGATTCTGCTTCATAGTCGCATGGTCGACAACGAAATGGTTTTGACTTTTTTCCTTTGTCTGCCAAGCTTCCCTGATTCACTACTTCTGCTGTATCCGCGCTCAGGTCTTGAGACAAAGTTTCTGAACTATCCGTTGTTACAACATTCGGTACACTTTGATGTTCTGCATTTACATTTTCTGATTGCACTGTGTCATTTACATCAGGTCTCAATTCTTCCTCATTGTCTGATAAATTATCGTCGACTGTTTTCAATTCTGCCATCAGTACCTCCTCTCCTTGGCGATCATAACAGCTTATGTCACCAGTTAAGGCAACATTTGCTAACATAACCAGCTGAGGTGCTGCTGTCAAATCATTCTTGGAGAGGTAAGAAAAGTCACATATTTCCTCACTGGAAGAAGTCCCGATATTGAAGTGAGAAAACATGCTGGTCCCACTGGATTGCTCAAGTACTTGTGCAGCCATCTTTAATTTTCTGTGTGTAGAAACACCAACATAATATGAGATTTACTTTCAAAATGACTCACTTCTGCAATAGTTATAACCATAAAGCAGGATAATTATTATTTTGTTGCATTAGCATTATTATAATTTGGGACCAATTCAACAATTGAACACCATGAGATTATATGTATGTAGCATAGCACACAATGACATCTATAATACTTTCTCAATATCACAATTTTGTAATATATTATGACATTCTATTTAATAAAATCTCATTGATTAAATTTTCCTTGAGAAACCTATTGTGAATATCTATATTCTTGCCAAAAAAAAATGATATTTTGATAGTTTACTACTTAAGCAATGATAACTGATATTCTGAAGTTTAAAAAGTTCAACTCTGGAAACTCCTCAGTATTCACTGGAGTTCTGAGCATGCGTGAACCACTTTCTAAAATACTGTACATTTACACTCTCCAAATTGAACAGTGGATCCAACAAGGAAGTGGGTAGAAAGTTATTCCTTCTGTGCTCCCTTTCTCTTCAGGTACCAAGAGACAACTGGAGTAGAGAGATGGGGGAGATCCAGCCATGGTGATAGGAATGGAAGACCATGACATTATGATAGGGAGAAAATATTTTTAGATTGGGAAGGCTAGGAAGGCATGGTAAGGAGTGAGAAAATCCAGGGATGGCGATGTTGGGGGAAAGTGAACAAGGACAGAGAAGGATTGGGCAGAGTCCATGGAATCTTACAAACTGGGATTGGGAGAAGAACGATCAACCAAGTTAGGACTCTGTTGAAGATTACTGGGCAGGCAATGTGTGGGCTGAGGCAGAAGAAAAGCAGTGTTTGAGAGCACAGAATGCAACCCAATGGATCGGGAAACACAATGTGCAGATTATATCGGGCAGAAGAGGGCAGCTCCTAATGGCATAGAGTCTACAAGTACCAGAGGTATGGATGGAGAGTTTCCTGAATGTGACTGAAGGGTTCAGAGCGCCGGAAGTTTAAGTGGAGGTAAAATTAAAGAAAATGGAAAGAGATGGGCCTGATGGAATTGTGGGCAAGGGAAAACAGGGATTCAACAGTTGGCAGATGCAAAGGATGGATGGAAGTAGGCTAAGGGAATGATGATGGTAATCAGAGGGGTGGGTGGGTGAGGTGAGGGCAGGGGTCTGCAAGAGGGAGCACAGAAATCTGTCAGAGATTGAGGGAAGGTGGCACTCGATGAGAGAGCAGGAATTCTAGGGAGGTCTGCCAAGGCTCGCGGAGAAGGGAGCAAATATGTGGCAGATTATATCAGGATTTCCAAACAGCGAGATTAAAGGTGCGCATAGGTCTGGGAGGGGAGGAGGCAAAGATGAGTTTGTTCCTGGGTAGGAAGCAGAGGAGTGTCAGAATTCTCAACACATCAACCCCCAACACATACATGCTGACCAACATGATAAATTAGGCTAGTTCCATTTACCTGCATTTGGCCACATCTCTCTAAACCCTATCAATACATCTGTCTAAATTATTTTTATGTCATAATTGTAACTACTTTGCTGGTTTCCTCCGGAAGCTCATTTTAGATACACATTACCCTCTGAAGGAAATAATTGACCTGAGCTCATTCTCACCTTAGGCCTATGTCCTCTATCCTTTACATCCTCATGATTTTCTATACTAGAATAAGGTTAAACCTCAGCCTTCTAAACACCAAAAAAAAGTCACACCTCATCCACTCTCTCCCACAAGACCCTGTAACATCCTGGATAACGTCTTCTGTATCCTTTCCAACCTTATACCGCCCTTCCTATAGCTGGGTTACCAGAACTGCATAACTATTCCAAGGATGGTCACCATCGATGTCACAACAAAGACAAGCATGCCATACAACTTCTTCACTACCCCACCACTTTCAGGGAACATACACATGTCCTTCTCCATCTCTGTTCTGTAACACTCTCCAGGGCTCTACTACTTACTGTGCAAGTCCTGCCCTTGTTTGACATACATCTGCCCTAGTCTTGCACTAGCTTGCAACACCTCACACTTGTCAGTTGAATTCCATTTGCCATTCTTGGTCCACCTGCACGACTGATTGAGATCCTGTTTAAACTTAGATATTATTCTTCACTGTCCATTATACCACCAAATGTGTCACCTGCAAATTTACTAACAATGTCAACTACAGTTTTATCAAAATCATTAATGCAGTTAATAAACAGTAAACACAGCACCATCCCATGCAGCACATCACTATCATATGCCTCCAATTAGAAACCATGTACAAAAAACACCCTTTGATTCTGTCCTCCAAGCCAATTTTGAATCCAATTGGCTAGCTCATGGATTCAATGTAAGCTAACCTTCCAGACTAACCTATGATGTGGGATCTTGTCAAATGTCCTGCTAAAATGGAGAAGGGTGGGTGGAAATCCAGAGTAAGGTGGGAGTGTGGTGCTGTAGAATCCAGTGCTGGGAGAGGAGGATGCGGCTGTTTGGCATAGATGTATGGGAAGGGATTGGTTTGAAAACTGGGGATTGTCAGCAGGGGTAAGCTGGAGACTTGGGGAATGTTTAAGAGAGAACTACAGAAGCTGGTTAAATCGAAGGTAGACACAAAATGCTGGAGTAACTCAGCTGGTGAGGCAGCATCTATGGAGAGAAGGAATTGGCGACGTTTCGGGTCGAGGCCTTCTTCAGATTTGGGGAATAAGTGGATAGACTGTAGGTGAACTGGGATAGAACACAAAAAGTTCATAAGGAACTTAGTGGGTCAGCCAACATCTGTGCCAGATGATATTTCAGTTAGGACCTTACTTCAGATCTGGACGATGGTGGTGAAGTGCTGCAGAAGATCTGGGTCAAAGTAGAGTGGGTGTGCAAGGCATGTAAGTTAATGAGGGGATGTAAAGGGGGTTCGGGAACTGCTGCTAAAAATGTATGGAACGGTTGCTAGAGATCTGGAAATGGGCTGCACAGGATGTGGGGAGGGCACTGCGGAGTGGTGGGAAGGGAATAGATGGTGGGGGGGGGGGGTGTGATTGAAGAAGATACTGGGTCTGAGTGTGCAGGATATACGGGGAGTTGGAGCAGAACTGCAGCACAGCGTGGGTGCATCGACACCGTGGAGTGTGGCGTGGCGGGGAGCAGGCGATCTTGGCGGATCTCGGATACTGGGTGCTGGTATGCTTCAGGCTCCGCGGGCCGACATGTTGATTCCAGAACCGCTCGCTGTCCAGGCGGAACCCGAGATGTTTTGGGGGGACGGGACGGGGAAACTCCCTCCACCCTATCCCCGTCAAACAAACTCCACTCGAGAAGGAGACGGAGACACCCGGTGAGTGGGGCCCAGCCACTCGCCCACTCCCTTCATTGCCCCTCCGGGGGGGGGGGGGGGGGGGGGGGGGGGGGGGGGTCGAGGACGGGCCTGCTCCGCGATCAGCCCTGGACAGCGCCTCAGCGCCACGATCTCCGGAGCTCTGCTCCGAACGAGCCACCGAGAGGGGCTTCTTCTCTTCGGGCTGGGCATCGGTATTGGGTTCGGCTCACCTGCGGTCCGCTGCGGCTCGGCGGTGCTCTCTGCGCGACTCTGGGCGCCTCGCATTCCTTCACACCGAGGAGCCGAGCGAAAGTTTCAGCCCAACTCCAGCAACAGGTCTTCCGCCCGAGCAGGCCACTGACGTCAGCGCGCCGCGGCGAAACACAGCTGTCAGCGCAGTGCCCGCGGAAAGCAAGAGCTGCACCCCAATAACCGGTGCCTCAGCGCAGGGTGCACCCCAAAAACCGGCGTTCCAACGCACACTTACCCCAATCAACAGGGACTCCAGCTTAGGGTGCACCAGCAATAGCACAAAGTGCACCCCAATAACCGGTGCCTCAGCGCAGGGTGCACCCCAAAAACCGGCGTTCCAACGCACACTTACCCCAATCAACAGGGACTCCAGCTTAGGGTGCACCAGCAATAGCACAACGTGCACCCCAATAACCGGTGCTCCAGCGCAGGGTTCCCCGCCGATCACTACGCGCTCCAGCACAGGGTGCACCCCAGTAACCGGTACACCAGCACAGGCTGCACCCCAACAACTGGGACGCCAGCACAAGGTGCGTATCAATAACCAGGGACTCCAGAACAAGGTGCACACCAATAACGTACCCCTAGCGCAGATTGTACCCCAATTGCAGGGGACTCCACAGGTGGCACCCCAATAACTGGCGGTGCAGCACAGCGTGCCCCCCAATCACCGGGGACTCCAGCACAGGTTGCACTTCAATCACCAGGGCTCCAGGCACAGGGTGCTCCTCAATAACCAGGGGTTTCAGGCACAGGTGCACCCCAATCACCGGAGGCTGTAGGGAGAGGGAGCATCAACATTTGAAGTGGTTTCATGGAGAGAAAGGGAGCTCCCCAATGGAGAAACAATGGAGCAAAGAGGTCCTTCTGCAGTTGTACAGAGCCCTAGTGAGACCACACCTGGAGTATTGTGTGCAGTTTTGGTCCCCTAATTTGAGGAAGGACATTCTTGCCATTGAGAGAGTGCAGCTTAGGTTTACAAGGTTAATTCCCGTGAATGGTGGGACTGTTGTATGCTGAGAGAATGGAGTGGCTGGCCTTGTATACTCTGGAATTTTGAAGGATGAGTGGGATTCTTATTGAAACATATAAGATTATTAAGGGTTTGGTCACGCTAGAGGCAGGAAAAATGTTCCTGATGTTCGGGGTCCAGAACCAGGGGCCACAGTTTAAGAATAAGGGGTAAGCCATTTAGAACGGAGATGAGGAAACACTTTTTCACATAAAGAGTTGTGAGACTGTGGAATTCTCTGCCTCAGAGGGCGGTGGAGGCCGGTTCTTTGGATACTTTCAAGAGAGAGCTAGATAGGGCTCTTAAAGATAGCGGAGTCTGGGAATATGGGGAGAAGGCAGGAACGGGGTACTGATTGGAGATGATCAGCCGTGATCACATTGAATGGCGGTGCTGGCTCGAAGGGCCAAATGGCCTACTCCTACACCTATTGTCAATGAGGAATCCAAATCAATAGAAGCTCCAAGGACAGGGAAGAAAGAGTCCCATTCAACAAAACCTCCAGAAACATCCCATTCAACAGTTCTTGACACCCCAGTCAGCACAGCTCCAGAGACGGGAGAAACCACTGAGTAAGTAGGGCTACTGACATGGAGCGCTCCAATCAGCAACACTCCAGGAACTGAAGTATTCTAATAAATAGGGTTTCTCCCACACACAATGGAAGAGGAGAAGGACATTCAACAGGAGCACCAGGGATTAAAACCACAATCAGCAGGAATAACAGAGGAAGCACCCCAATGAGCTGTGGGTCCAGAGAGAGGTAGCATCCCAATCAACAGAATTCCAGGGACAGGTAGGACACTGAATCAGCATAGCGACAGAATATTTTTTTTAATTAAAAAAAACTTTATTCTGAATATACAAAAAAAACCTCTTCATAAATTCTCAGAGTGTATTCATTCAATAGTGTCATCCTCAGTAGTGTTCGCACCTATCTTTGCCACACGTGCCCATGGGTGATACCTCTTCCCTTGTTTGAGGGGCGTCCCCTCAATATCCAGCAGCAGAAGAGCCCTAGATTATGGTCTTCCCCCACGGAACCTTGGCATTGGCTGCACCAAGCTTAGAGCCTGGATTGACACCTGGAAGTATGATGTTGTTTCTTCCCTAGGACATTGAGGGAAGTTAGTGTAGAAATAGCAGGGGCTATGGCAGAAATATTTCAAGTGTCATTAGAAACGGGAATAGTGCCGGGGGATTGACGTACTGCGCATGTTGTTCCATTGTTTAAAAAGGGGTCTAAGAGTAAACCTAGCAATTATAGACCTGTTAGTTTGACGTCAGTGGTGGGCAAATTAATGGAAAGAATACTTAGAGGTAATATATATAAGCATCTGGATAAACAGGGTCTGATTAGGAACAGTCAACATGGATTTGTGCCTGGAAGGTCATGTTTGACTAATCTTCTTGAATTTTTTGAAGATGTTACTCAGGAAATTGATGAGGGTAAAGCAGTGGATGTTGTGTATATGGACTTCAGTAAGGCCTTTGACAAGGTTCCTCAGGGAAGGTTGGTTAAGAAGGTTCAATTGTTGGGTATTAATGGTGGAGTAGCAAGATGGATTCAACAGTGGCTGAATGGGAGATGCCAGAGAGTAATGGTGGATGGTTGTTTGTCAGGTTGGAGGCCAGTGACGAGTGGGGTGCCACAGGGATCTGTGTTGGGTCCACTGTTGTTTGTCATGTACATCAATGATCTGGATGATGGTGTGGTAAATTGGATTAGTAAGTATGCAGATGATACTAAGATAGGTGGGGTTGTGGGTAATGAAGTAGTGTTTCAAAGTCTACAGAGAGATTTATGCCAGTTGGAAGAGTGGCCTGAAAGATGGCAGATGGAGTTTAATGCTGATAAGTGTGAGGTGCTACATCTTGGTAGGACAAATCAAAATAGGACGTACATGGTAAATGGTAGGGAATTGAAGAATGTAGGTGAACAGAGGGATCTGGGAATAACTGTGCACAGTTCCCTGAAAGTGGAATCTCATGTAGATAGGGTGGTAAAGAAAGCTTTTGGTGTGCTGGCCTTTATAAACCAGAGCATTGAGTATAGAAGTTGGGATGTAATGTTAAAATTGTACAAGGCATTGGTGAGGCCAATTCTGGAGTATGGTGTACAATTTTGGTCGCCTAATTATAGGAAGGATGTCAACAAAATAGAGAGAGTACAGAGGAGATTTACTAGAATGTTGCCTGGGTTTCAGCAACTAAGTTACAGAGAAAGGTTGAACAAGTTAGGGCTTTATTCTTTGGAGCGCAGAAGGTTAAGGGGGGACTTGATAGAGGTTTTTAAAATGATGAGAGGGATAGACAGAGTTGACGTGGAAAAGCTTTTCCCACTGAGAGTAGGGAAGATTCAAACAAGGGGACATGACTTGAGAATTAAGGGACTGAAGTTTAGGGGTAACATGAGGGGGAACTTCTTTACTCAGAGAGTGGTGGCTGTGTGGAATGAGCTTCCAGTGAAGGTGGTGGAGGCAGGTTCATTTTTATCATTTAAAAATAAATTGGATAGTTATATGGACGGGAAGGGAATGGAAGGTTATGGTCTGAGCGCAGGTATATGGGACTAGGGGAGAATATGTGTTCGGCACGGACTAGAAGGGTCGAGATGGCCTGTTTCCGAAGTTGTGGGGCATT
Organism: Leucoraja erinaceus; assembly: GCF_028641065.1. Taxonomy (NCBI): domain Eukaryota; kingdom Metazoa; phylum Chordata; class Chondrichthyes; order Rajiformes; family Rajidae; genus Leucoraja; species Leucoraja erinaceus. The sequence continues at coordinate 52,467,937 of NC_073379.1, forward strand.
GATGTTGCTGGCTATCTTTTTGGTGCAGTTCCTGATATGTATCCCTTCAATGGTGAGAAGGCCAAATCCCATGATGGACCACGCAGTGTCCACCACATTTTGTAAACATCTTCATTCCTGGGAGTTTGAGTTGCCGAACCAGGTTGTGATGCAACCAGTCAATATGCTCTACTGTACATCTGTAGGAGTTTAAGAAAGTATTCTTCAACATACCAAATCTCCTCACTCTTCTAAGGAAGTAGAACCATTCACAAGCTTTCCTAAGAGGAAGAAGATTGGACTTTATTGCCTTCCATCACAGTGAGGAATGTGTTGAATCCGCTGTGGCGAATGTTTATGTTAGCTTTTATGTAATTGTGTGTCTTGCTGCTTTCTTTTAGTATGGATGTATGGTAATTCGCGTATCACTTTACCTTCATTGGTACACATGACAATAAAAGACCTCTAAAACCTAATGTTCTCTTTGATTGCTTCTGGGAATGTATTGGGGTGTCAAAAAGGGACTTCACAGTTTTCCAATCTGCTTAGTCCCACTTTAGTCTCTCGATGTTTTCTGGGGCCAGTAGTTTGACATCCTTCCCCCCTTTCCCCCCCACCCCCCCTCCCCCCCCCCCCCCCCCCCCCCCCCCCCCTTCCATCTACCTCCAGTAGAGAGGTTTCTTCTGGCAATGTTCGTGGTGTTGCTGGGGGGAGCTCTCTCCTTGATCTTCCCTCCTCCGTAAGTATCCTCTGTCTCCCTGACCTGGTGTGTGTTAGGCGCTTCACTGCCCCTGGTGTCCCAAATCTGGAAGCCGTGGCCTCTGTACTGTTCCTGGTCTCCTGGAGCTGGGGTGCATTGCATTCTTCATAGTTCCCAGTCTCCCAGAGTTGGGGTGCGATGCACAGATTTGTCTCCTCGCACGTGCTTATCAGTTAGCTGTCAATCTCCTTACTGACCGTATTATTGGTGCTTCTCCTGCCTGTTTATGAATTCTTGAGTTCAATTTATCCTCCAAAGAGGAGAGGTTGCAGGTGCCAGTCTGTGGCATGATTACTTTCTTGCCACTGTCATTGTTATCTTTTTATTCTTGGTGGTATCTTCTGTGGCCTTTTTTTCATCACCACCATCAGCCACACCCTCTCTCGTTCTTCCCCAACTCCCTCTTCCATCGCCTCTCCTTCTGGGGAGGAAGTTAGGGATTCATGTCTAGAGCTTGGGAAGATGGTTGGGCTATCTTTACTTCTCATCTCAGTTATTTCTGGGGTCCCAGTCATAGTACAGTGTGTGTTGACATTTCTGGGACTGTTGCTGTCAACTTACCCTCTTACTGCCTTTGCATTGGTGCAGGACTGTAGATGGCCTGCTTCCCCATACAGTTTGCTTTCCTTACATAGCCTAGTGGCCTTCCTCCTTGCTGTTTATGCAGATGACTGTACTGCATTAGGCCGACACACATCCGGATTTGTTGCAGTTGCGACTCACCCTGGGCTGTTTCAGCGTACAACATAAACCTTCGGTTCCCTGAGATAACAAACACCAAGGGGGGGGGTTGGATGATGGCTTCTTTGTCATCCATCCTCAGCTTGACTGACCTGGCAATTGCTGGTCCAAATCCCGAACAAATCTTTTATGTTGACGGAGCTTTTCATTCCCTCAATGTCACAAGCCAGGAAGGTGAAGACATCCATGATCAGCACAAGTGCACCGTAATCACATATTCCATCTGGGTGGGATGGTTGAAGAGTGGCTGCACCTTCAGCAGCGACAGCGGAGCTTCATTCCTCTTCTCCCTGGAATAGCTTCTACATCTCACAGAGTGCTTGAATGTAATATTGAAGCACCGTTATCATGGAGGTAGAAGATGTCCTTAGCCTCAAACCTGCAGGTTTCCAGTAGGATCTTACTGAAGAAGACCTCCCTGGTGATGGGGTTCCCTTGGCTAAGATTATTTACCAGCCTCCTGAGCAGGTTCAAAATCCCTTGACATCCCGAGGTAATTGAAGGTGCAACCATCCTGCTCAACCTGGTTATAGCTAATTTTTAAGATAGAAAGAGGTGTTCGATTTTGCCCCAAATCAGACTGGTCCATTTCTGTCTTAGCAGGATAAGCTCTCAGGTAGCCGCTTGCTCACAAAGAGCCTATACTGAGTCATGGATGGAATCCTAGCATCATGCAGCACGGAAACAGTCCCTTCGGCCCAGCGGTTTTATGCCCCATCGACTCGAGCCCCACCTACCTGCATTTGGCCCATATTCCTCTTGATTTATATTTTATTGTCACATGTATTTGGTACAGTAAGATTCTTTGTTTGCATACAGCACAAGTATGCAAGGATCTCCACGTAAAGGGTGCCAACAAAGTCATCAAAATATTCAATATGGACCCTCTTCCTTCTCCCCCAAACCCCCCATCCCCCTGTTTCTCTCTGTTATGGCGGCCCCCCCTACGCTGCGTTCCGCTTTGTTCTCAGCGTCCCCCCCCTCCCCCTCACCCATGCTGGCTTGATCTCGGCAGCCTGTCCTTCACTGACTGCCGGGACTCACGCGGGCCCATCCTCGACTGCCGGCACTCACATGGGGGACGGCGTCTGATGGCTTCCACTCTCACCGACCTCGCTCTCCAAGCCTTTCCTATCCATGTACCTGTCCAAATGTGTATTAAATGAGCAGGAGGAAAACTGCTCTAGTTGGCTTGCTTCTTCTTCTCTCACAAACGTGTGTCACAATGATTGTCCCACACTTGATCTTAGCTGAAAGATCATGCTAGGTCAGCAGAAATAGAGAGCACTCAAATTACCTGGGCTCCTGGGAGAGGGAGCATTCCAAACAAATGGGTTCCAGGGCCAGGGAACATCCCCGTAAGCCATAACTGCTGGTACAGCGGTTAACTTAAAACACTATTAAAAGGCCAGGACTATAACTCCAGAGCTTTACAAATCCCACCATTGTTGACGAGACATCTGCGATCATTAAAAAAATACATTGTTAGTAATTATAATGGCCGGTCAGTTATGCAAAAACTATTTGGTTCACTCATGTGTTCAAGGCGAGTAATTTGCCACTTTTATTGTTCTGGCCTGTAGGTGGTGCCAGGCTCCCCAATGTAGTTGATACTTAACTGGCCCATCAAGGCATTCCGTGCAAGAGCAGAGTTGTGCTGCTCAGGGATATCATTGCTTATGTGCAGGAGAGAGGTAAACACCTGCCTGGTCAGCGGGATTCGGCAGCGGCAGTGACGGGAGCCTCTGTGGCAGTGGGGCCTCGGCGGCAACGTGGGCCTCGGTGACGCCTCGCAGTTGATGAGCGTGGGAGGGGAAGACAATGGGACCTGTAGATTAACCCTTATTAATTCATGCCAATTATAACCTTCACCACACATATATGCATGCCACCCTTCACATGGAATTATGGTACTACACAAAGACCCTCACAAGCCAGCAAAGCCAGACGCGAGCAGCTGGCTGTTTGAATGTTCCTGTTTGCTTAATGGAATAAAGATTGATTTCACCATGTGTGTATTTGGATCGCTGATTCAGAGTCTTGAATCACGGCTCCAACTATTTTGCCTAAATTTATTTAGTTTTTTTTTTTACATAGAATCATGGAAAGTTCCTTGTGGCGACCAGATCCTTTGGTGTTCGACAGTGAGCTTGCTGAACGGTGGTGCATCTTCGAGGTGGAATTCGGGATTTTCATTGATTCTGCCCACCCTGCAGCTGCAGCCCACACCATTGCATCAATTCTCCTCAATGTGGCGAGCACAGAGGCTGCCCTGCGGGCACAGGGCCCCAGAACATACCGATCTGGTAACACATGTTGTTACCCCAGCAGAGTTCATCAGTGACCCGGTTTGCCTCCTCCGAAAGTTCAGAGACTGTGCCAACTTTGCACCAACGTTATCATGGAGCACCACAAGTTTTTTTCCCGCAGCCAACAAAAGGGCGAAACGGTTGAATCTTACATTGGTGCCCTCACTAACCACCATATATGTTTTACTTCTTTAAGAGGAAGGATGTAGATTAACCCTTATTAATTCATGCCATTTATAACCTTCACCACACATATATGCATGCCACCCTTCACATGGTATTACGGTACTACACAAAGACTCTCTCTCTCTCTCGATCACAAGCCAGCGAGGCCAGACGCGAGCAGCTGGCTGTTTGAATGTCCCTTCGGCCATCCCCGAAGTTGAGGGAGAGCATGCGCACCTCATTTGAGCGGATTGGGCTCCCATTTGCCGCGGTGAGGAGGGGGCCGCGTTTACTGGTGTAAAGGGTGCTAGAGGCTGGTACCTCGACGTTCACATTGGACATAGGGGGCAGGGAGGAGTTTGCCTCCGTCAGCCGCCTTAAGCCAGCCCACATCGACGAGTATAGCCCGATGGCTGTGGCCACTCCGCGGCGCAGAGGGCGTTTTGCCGCCCTCTGCAGCTGTTACCCCCGGTTATGTTTCATTGGTCCCCTCTGTTACGCCCGTCCCTCGTTCGCGTTTGTCGCGTCCTTCCGGTTCTGTTTTGCCGGTCCCTAATGTTACGCTCGCCCCGCGACCTCGGACTACGCGTTCCGGTCGAACCGTCCGGTTACCCTGCGTTTACGTACCGCGGATTCTTGGGGGGGGGGGGGCATGTAGCTGCACATGCTGGCACACACCGGTATCGAAAACGGCGTTCGGAAGCCGCGGTCACGTGACTCGGGAGGGGCTGCTGTTTTCGCGCGGATTTCGCGCCTCAGCAGTGTTGCTTACCACCGTTGTGGTCAGATGTGTTTGCAGAGATCTGTAAGCCAGTGACCTATTGTCTGAATAAATAAGTTCGCAAAACTTGGTTGTCGTCTTTGCATCCGCCAAAATAGTACAGAAAAAAAAAAGACTCCCATTCTAATTCCTGGAGCATGAGACATCCTACCAATATGAATGGGTACACTTAATCTTTGCATCTTATCACTCAACCAATTCTCAATTCAAGTCAATAGGGTGATTTCACGAAAGGTCACTGGAGCGTAGATCCGCACCCACGTGACCGAAAATCTCAAGTGGAGGACATGCTATACATCCGGTACATGTTAGTGAATGGGAAAACACGCACTTTCCCACCCGTTAAAAACATCGAAAACGGACAGTTTTTTAGCTGCAATTTACTGTGCCAGTCGGGGTGACCGTGAGGCACAGCTACCTAGATTTTCAGTCCAAAAAAAAGATAGAAACTAAGGTAAATTAAAGAGGGAGCTGAAGGTGCCAATCCAGTGGAAGTGAACAGCGGACATTTGCCGTGGAGATTTAAAGGTCCAAAATATCGGGAATTATCGCGTTTGCTCGCTGCATTTCATCAATAAAGATAAAAAAGTCAATAATGCCTTACTTTTGATGAAATGCAGCGAGCAAACGCGATAATTCCCGATATTTTGGATCTTTAAATCTCCACGGCAAATGTCCGAGAAGCATTTCCGCTGGATTTGCACCTTCAGCTCCCTCTTGAATTTACCTTAGTTTCTATCTTTCTTTTTGACTGTAAATTTAGGTAGCTGTGCCTCACAGTCACCCCGACTGGCACAGTAAATTGCAGCTCAAACACTGGCCGTTTTCGATGTTTTTAACGGGTGTGAAAGTGCGTGTTTTCCCATTCACTAACATGTACCGGATGTATAGAATGTCCTCCACTTGAGATTTTCGGTCACGTGGGTGCGGATCTACGCTCCAGTGACCTTTCGTGAAATCACCCTATAGGTTGCTTACAATTCCACGTGTTTATTTTAACAAGTCTCTGATGCTTTAATCTTCGTCAAATAGCTTATGTGGTTAAGATAAATATCATTCATAATCACGTGCATACATAGTGCTCGTTACCACATCAAGAAAGGTTTGTTAAACATGACTTATCTTTTAAGATCAATCCTGCTGTCTTTATCCAAATTGCGCTGTATTTGTCCAAATACTTGGTCATTGTCCAAAGTAACCAATTTCAGTATCATGCCAACATTGAGATTGGACTACCTAGTCTACCATTTCCTGTTTTATCACTCCTTCTCGCATTTTGTAGTCACTTAGGATCTTCCTCGCTTTATGATCCTGCTTTTCAGATTCTGCAAATGCAGGTTCAGTGCTCCTCCATTATATTGTTAAAAACAGCAAACTCACAATCAACAGCAACGTAGCCCATAGACAAGATTCATTTACTCCTGTATTCACCATAGTTCGCATGCTCTTCCCAACTTGTCCCTGCACGATTCCTGAACAACCCTGCTGCAACACACTTAAACTGGAGCCATGACTTGGATTTTGAAATGTAACGGTCGGCGTCTTTGGCATATTGAGTTTATTGTCTGGGTTTTTAAAAAAAAGGAATTGGCGCAGGATGTAGGGCGCTGGTCTATGATCGGGCTGGGATGTTAAAAGAGAAGAGTGAAATTAAATCTTGATAACTGTGTTGGGACCAAAGGTTATAGTTATTGAATTGGAGCTGAGTAGGAAACCGCCCTTCCCCGTTTATGAGGGAACAGCGCACGCGCTCCGCCCACCAGCTCGCGCTGTGAGTCATCAACGGAACTGGGGATATTGGCCAATCAGATCGAATCTGGCAAATTCAAACCGGGGAGTCGATCCTGCGAGCGGCGCAGTCGAGAGACATCAGAGTGGAGCCGGTCCCGCCGCAGAGGGAGGGAGAGATGGACAGACGTCCTTAACGTACCCGGTGCCGAGAGGGAAAGCGAGAGAGACACCCGGAGTGCACCTGGTCCCGGTGCAGAGAGCGTGGAAGAGACACCGGGAGTTTGCTCGGTCCCGGCAGAAGGAAAGAGCGACAGAGAGAGAGCAGGGGCGACACCCGGAGCGTAGAGAGCGAGTCTGGCGGAGCGGCCCCGGCCAAGAGGAAGACAGAGGGCCCTGGGTGCGGCGTGAATCGGAAGGATGGCGGAGGAGGGCGCAGTTCAGGTGTGCGTCCGCCTGAGACCCCCCAGCTCTCGGTGAGTCTGATGTTATCCCGATCATAGTACAGAGAAGAGTGGAAAGATCCCAGAAACTTCAGGTTTTTGCACGGGGGGGTTGAATGTGTGAACGGGAGGACTGGCCGTCGAACCTCCAAGGCGGCTGGTCCTACCCCTGGCGCTAGGGGTCCGCCGGAAACTCAACATTATATTAACATTACTTTTGCGGGTTGATGCTATAACTTGCCCGCGTGGATCGCGTTAATTGTTTGCCCATCTCTCAGTTGTCTCCTGGTTGCTGTCTTGAGACTATTGCCGACGTGACATTGACGTAGACTCGGCGACAGTTTTGCTGAACGTTTGTGTTCGGTCTGCCAAGGCTTACTGGATAGAAACATAGAAAATAGGTACAGGGGGAGGGTATTCGGCCCTTCGAGCCAGCACCGCCATTCATTGTGATCATGGCTGATCATCCACAATCAGTAATCTGTGCCTGTCTTCTCCCTATACCCCTCAATTCCGCTAGCCCCCGGAGGTCTATCTAACTCGTTTAAATTAATCCAGTAAATTGGCCTCCACTGCTTTATGTGGCAGATAATTCCACAAATTCACAACTCTCTGGGTGAAAAAGTTATCTTCACAGTTTTAAATGGCCTCCCCTTTATTCATAGACTGTGCCCCCTAATTCTGCACTCCTCCAACATTGGGAACATTTTTCTTGCATCTAGCTTGTCCAGTTCTTTTATAATTCAGAGTTTGCTTGATGGCGAGTTTAATAGCCTGATGACTGTGGGGAAGTAGCTGTTCCTGAACCAGATTTCAGGCTCCTGTACCTTCTACCTGTTGGCAGCAGAGAGATGAGTGTGTGGCCAGGATGGTGTGGGTGCTTGATGATGTTGACAGCCTTTTTGAGGCAGCGACTGTGCTAGATCCCTTCGATGGTGGGGAGGTCAGAGCTGATGATGGACTGAGCAGTGGTCATAACTTTCTGCATTATTTTCCGCTCCTGGACGCTCAAGTCCGCCCCAATAACATGTGCTCTAATTTTGCCCAATAATCTCCTGTATGGGACCTTATCAAAGGCTTACTGAAAGTCCAGCTACACTGGCTCTCCATCATCCATTTTACTTGTCACATACCGCAAAAATTCCAGAAGATTAGTCAAGCAGGATTTCCCCTTCATAAATCCATGCCGACTTGGACCAATCCTTTTACTGCTATCCAAATGTGCCGTTATTACTTCTTTAATAATTGACTCCAGCATCTTCTCCACCACTGATGTCATGCTAATTGGTCTATAATTTCCCCCTTTGCTCTTGCTCCTTTCTTGAAAAGTGGGATAACATTAGCCACACTCCAATCCACAGGAGCTGATCCTGAATCTATAGAACATACGAAAATTATCATCAATTTCTAGAGCCACCTCCTTGAGTACCCTGGGATATACAGGGCTCTCACTTAACTTTTTTTCCCTCTTGCCAGTCGGGCAACCTTGACAGCTCTTTAGGTTGACAAATGACAGTATAGGTGGTCATTTAAGACGGTTTGCATGACGCGTGCGATAATGTGCTCGGACGAAGTGCGTAGTTACCAATCGGAATTATGCTCAATGAAGCATTCACATATTATGTTCAAGAAGGAACTGCAGATGCTGTAAATTCGAAGGTAGACAAAAGTGTAGTGTGCATGTGTGCACACTACATATATACTTAACCATGCACACTACAGATTGATGCAAGTATATTTTGGCACAGAAACACTCTGGCTTCCCACATAATTTATCCATAACAAAATATACAGGTTGCAAGGAAATTTCTAAAGGCATTTTATGATAATAGCTGTTAAAATTGACTATACCCATCTGACAGATGGCCAAAGGACATAACTGCAGCAAATGTTCTTTTGGTAATATGTTTAAAGGTGTCAAAACGCCACATTACTGGACATTCAGATTAGATGTAGGTGGTGTGAACAGCAATGAAGATACCCAGTTTGTACGCACCAGATATTTAAAAAGTTATTGATAAACACTGTTTCCATCATTCCCACTTCAGAATTAACGTTAAAATTTCAACTGAAATATCTCCTGACCAATTTTGTGATGTATATGACCGACTGTAGAAGTAAAACCTGGATAAATCCAATGTATAGTTGTGAATGTTGCTCATTAAATAACTACAGTACTGATACTCCATATTAAGAGCATTGATTTGCAGTTAAAATGAATTCTGTAATAACCTGTCAATGGTAGCAGTGACAATCGAACACTGCGGTTTTAATGTTTCACGTGTTCACAATTTAATTAATCCATCTTTATGGACTAAAACAAATAATAACATTGGGAATTAAAACACATTTGATTGCATTCCGTTATCAAACATAGTCAATGTTCGCTCTGAAGACATTACCAGCACAATAGGGTCAGGGAAGGGGGTTGTGTGAATCAGTGCGGGGTGGACAGATGGCGAGGGGGGGGGTTGAGAAGGCAATCGGTGCGGAATGGATGGATTGAGGCAGGTGAATTAGTACGTGTTGGTTGGAGTATGTAAAATTGTGAGGGTAGAGCACGGGGGATGTCAGTGGTGTTGAATGGGGGGGTTCAGTACGAGATGGATGGGGGGGGTCAGTACAGGACGAATGGGGGGGATCAGTACAGGATGAATCGCGGTAGACAAAAATGTTGGAGAAATTCAGCGGGTGAGGCAGCATCTATGGAGCGAAAGAAATAGGCAACGTTTCGGGTCGAGACCCTTCTTCAGACTACAATCAATACAATTAGTTTTATTCGTCATTGAATGGGGGGATCAGTACAGGATGGATGGGGGGGAAGGGATCAGCACAGGATGAATGGGGGGGGGATCAGTACAGGATGAATGGTCAGTACAGTGTGGATCGGAGGGTCTGCAGGATGAAAGGAAGATCACTACAGGATGAATGAGGGGCTCAGTATAGGATGAATGAGGGATCAGTACAGGATGAATGAGGATCAGTACAGGATGAATGAGGATCAGTACAGGATGAATGAGGGGATCAGTACAGGATGAATGGGAGTTCAGTAAAAGATGAATGTGGAGCACTATGTTTGCACTATGATGGATGGGTGTGGAGATTTAAAGGTCAAAATATCGGGAATTATCGCGTTTGCTCACTGAATTTCATCAAAAGTAAGGCATTATTGACTTACTTTTGATGAAATTCAGTGAGCAAAAGCGATAATTCCCGATATTTTGGACCTTTAAATCTCCATGGCAAATGTCGGCTGTTCACTTCCGCTGGATTGGCACCTTCAGCTCCCTCTTTAATTTACCTTAGTTTCTATCTTTTTTTTTCCCCTGTAAACCTAGGTAGCCGTGCCTCACGGTCACCCCGACTGGCACAATAAATTGCAGATCAAAACCTGGCCGTTTTCTATGTTTTTAACGGGTGGGAAAATGCGTGTTTTCCCATCCACTAACATGTACCGGAACTCTAGAGTGTCCTCCACTTGAGATTTTTGGTCACGTGGGTGCGGATCTACGCTCCAGTGACCTTTAGTGAAATCACCCTATACAAAATGGAAAGTGTAGGATGAACTCGGTGGGCAACGCAGCTTCTTTGAAGGGAATAGACAGATGATGCTTTAGATAAGGACTGTTCTGCATGAACATTGAATTCTCCAGTTCCTTTCCCTTTCACCACCACCTGTTCACTTGTTTGGCAAACCCTTACAGAATGCTAACCCAGCCTTATGTTTCCTTGCATCATGAGACCAGCAGTGAACATTAAGCCTTTTCCAAGACATTTACAAACTTCATGTATTGAATTCTATATTCCCCTCCCTGCTCCCCACATAGTTTCCCCAACTCAACAGTTCACTATAATTATCTTCCATGCATCCAGAGTCTTGTCCTCGGGTATTCAGCGTGTTGATCCTACGGAAGTTATTTCTTAGTCTCGTTACTTCTTTTTCCCGACTTTATATGTAGGTGAGTAGCAAGTGGATCAAAAGACACCCCTCAGTCTTACACCATTCTTAGTAGGCCACGTACCTTCTCCCCCCCCCCCCCCCCCAATACGGATCATGATATCCTTCCAATATTGCTGTATTCCAGTATTGTTAAAATATGTACTCTTTGATAAAGGAGCTCCGGTATTTGATGTATTGCAATGTTATCTTGTCATGGTGGGCAATGTTAGTAGAGTTAGTCATGTGATTCGCACACTATGCAAAGGAGTGCCCTTGTAAGATATTGTCTTAGACTTGCCTAAATGGCAGTCTTTTGTGAATGTTGAAGTCTGATCTGGATAATGGCGACGCAAAGATCTGTTCAGCAGATGGCCCTTTCTGACTTAAACATTAATTTCTGAATAAATGTATTTAGATTTAGTGCCTGAGTATCTGTAAATGTGGTCATTGTTGGGAGATGTAAAATGATGCACGTAAGAGGCAAAATATAAGACCACTGGATACAAAGATGTGATTCCAAGAGTAGTTGAAAGTAATTCTTGTTGCAAAACACTGTATGTATGTCTTCACCTGAATACCAATTCAGATCTTCTCACAAACGTCTCTCTATTCACCATCAGAGAGAAATCTCCACAAGGACATGGTGAAGGCTCTGTTGTTCATTGGAAAACAGACAACCAAACTATTTCCCAGATTAATGGAGGCAAATCGTTTATTTTTGGTAAGTACCCAAGATGTTTTTGTTGCAAATCACAAGTTTGAAAGGTAACAACGTATTGCTTGTTTCTTAACTCGGTGATTTACTGATCAGTGAATCTAAATACAGAAGCATATAGCTTGGAGCTCAATTGTTTCTGACGTTTTATTGTAAGCATAAATCACTAACTGTATGTCTTATCCATTGCTCACCTCTGGGAATGATAACAACATCATTTTGGTGCAGTTGATTGATGCAGGTATTCAAATGGGTAGGGCAAATAATGTCAACATCTCTGTAAAATTAATAACATTTTCAGGCCACTCCAGGTCATGCCAATTTTAAGTGTCGCTATTTATTGATTTAGTAGCAGTACATTGTCAAAGTCAGATTAAGAAGATGGCCATTCAATGCAATTTTTGTCATGCCATTTCGTGAGTTAGCATTTAAATTTCTCTGACTGAGTATGATTCAAAAGGTTTCAAAGATCTTTTATTGCCACATGTACCAATTAAGGTACAGTGATATGCGAATTACCATACAGCCATACAAAAAAAGAAGCAACAAGACACACAACTACATAAAAGTTAACATAAACATCCATCACAGCGGATTCCTCAATGTGATGGAAGGCAAAAAAAGTCCAATCTTCTTCCTATTTATTCTCCCGCGGTCAGGCTGTCGTACCATCCATCAGGGCGATCGAAGCTCCCGCAGCCGACGGTCAAAGCCCCCACGTTGGGGCGGTCGAAACTCTCATGGCTTGGAGTTCCCGAAGTCGGTCTCTGACCAGAGCCCGCGAGCTCCGTGATGTTAAGCCTGCAAGCACCCATAGTCGGAGCTCCGAATTCGATCCTTGACAAAGGGATTGCAGGCACTGTGATGTTAAGTTCGTAGGCGACCGCAGTTTTCAAAAGCCGGTCTCTGGCAAAGGCCTCGACGTTAGGCCGAAGTGCGGACGGAGATACGATACGGGAAAAAAATCGCATGGACGTAAGAGATTAGAAAAAGTTTCCCCCAACCTCAACCCCACATAAAACAAGCTAAAAAACACTAAAAACATACATTTAATGCATACAAACAATCAATAAAAGAAGGAAGGGACAGACAGACTGTTGGCGAGGTAGCCACTGCTGCCGCCACCCAATGGCTGACTTGTTATAGAATGAGAAAATGTTGCTATTGGGTAGTTAATAATTTTTATTCTGCGCTGGACAAATGTTTTCCAGACCGAGTGTTCCATTCAAATGAAACAACGGAAACGGTTTATGGTGAAGTTGCACATTCGATTGTGTGTTCTATAACTGAAGGCTATAACGGTGAGTATACTTAACCCTCTAATTTTAAATTTCTGATAGAAAAAACCTGGTGATGGAGTACTTTGTTAGTTTTGTTATGGTGCACATCAACTCGAGAGTCGAGAGTGTTTATTGTCCCAAAACGGAAAATGAAATTCTAATTTGCAGCAGCACAACAAGGCACTGAAGCTAGGCTACTCTTGCGTGCTGATCACAAAGTGGGTCTGCTATATTCTAATTGCTCCGTTCTGTTAAATCTTTATTTCAACAGCAGCCTGCACTAAACATTATATTGTTTATCCTGCATATGTACACTGTGGTCGGCTTGATTGTAGTCATGTATAGTCTTTTTTGATGACGACAGCGTGGAGCAAAACATTTTGCTGCACCTTGCTACACGTGACAAGTATCTCAACATAATACTCTGCAAACACCATAATAAATGACAAAAATGTTCAATGTATATATAAGAAACAAACAAACAAAAATAGTATACGGGCAAAACAATGCCCACAAGTCTCTGTAGCTTGTAGCTCTGGAGGTTGTAGTACAGGTTCACAATCTCTTAACCGAAAACCTTGGGACCAGACACTTTTCGGATTTCGGAATGGAAGATTTATAGTGTAGATTTTAACGTTTTGCAGCCACGAGTGCTCGGCTCGTGGTCGCGAGTTTGCGCCTCGATCCCGGCAGTTAAAAATGTTCGGTTTTCGGAGCTTTTCAGTTTTTGGAATTTCAGATAAAAGATTGTGAACCTGTACTTGGGAAGAGCTGCTCATGAACCAGAACATTACTTCTTCCCGATGGCAGGAGTAAAATGAGATATGTCAACATGGTGTGGGTGATGTTGCTGGCTGCCTTTTTGATGCAGCGACTAATGAATGAATTAATAAGTTTATTGGTCAAGTGTTCACATACAAGGAATTTCCTCTGTAGATCCCTTTGATAGTGGGGAAGTCGGTACCCGTGACTGGGCAGTGTTTACCACTTTTTACAATCTTCTTTGTTTCTTCCTTTGTAAGAAACTCGACCCACTACGACTTGCATACTGTCACAATGGATCAACGGGGATGCAATCACACTGGCTCTCCACTCTAAATTGAGCCATTTGGTCTGTTAAAACACAGGCTGTAGAATATTGAGGAGATTTGGTATGTCAACAAATACTCTCTTGAACCTCGGCAGATGTACTGCAGGGAGCATATTGACCTGCTGCATCACTGCCTGTTTCAGCAGCTTGCACATGAAGGTAGGGGTTTACCAAAAGTGGTTGACAATGCCCGGTCTATCATGCGTGCTGACCTCCCCATCATCAAAGGGATCTATAGGATGCACTGCCTCAGAGGCAGCCAGCATCATCAAGGACCCACATCATCATGGTCTCATTTCACTACTGTCTTCAGGAAGAAGATGTAGGAGTCTGAAAAGTGCGATCTCTCGGTTCAGGAATAGCTTCTCCCGAACAACAGGTTATTGAACGCTATAAACACCAACTAAACTTTGAACTCCGAATGACTTGGTTGCACTTGGGGTTTTTACTTTGTTTGGCACCAATCTTTTTTTTAATCATTGAACTTTTTTTGGTTGTTTTTAATTTTGTTATCTATTGAGTACTGTATTTACAGACCACAGCTGTGCTGCTGCAAGTAAGAATTTAATTGTTCTATTTTGGTACCTATGACAATTAAACGTTCATGACTCTTGAGCTGTCAGCATTTGACTTTTCTACTTCATGAAGATAATTTTACAAATAGCTTTAAGCCCAAGTTATAATCACTTACATTTTTTGGATAAGATTTCTTGAATTTTGAAGGATTGTGACAGCTCAAATCCTCTGAGCTGGGGTAGAATCTTATTAATACATTTGATGCTATCCTGTATTTATATAGACCAAATTTCTGTTTGAAAGGATTTTATGGATTTCTTGAAATATTTACTGTTTAAATATCAAATTGAATTAAAGACCTTGCAGCGGAAAGAACGCCATAGCTGTTCAACATTGGGCAGAATGCAGCCACCTCTGGCATGATTTTAATATATGGTAGTTTTTTTTCACCATTTCGCCAGATTCACTTTTGTAGGGATTTTAATTTGATGAATCCTTCAAGTGAGGAAAACTGGTAACATTTTGACTGAAACTGGAATGGATTAAGATGTAAAATGGCAATATTTGAGGAGGATGGGTTTGGTATTAATATATTTTTGTTTATTAGGCACTATTTTTGCATATGGACAGACTTCTTCTGGAAAGACTTATACGATGATGGGAAATGCAAATGCTCCTGGTCTTATTTGTTTGGCGATCTGTAATTTATTCAATGTTATTAAAGATGTAAGTAACACTTACATGATTACTGCTGGAAAAATGTTGTTCTTTGGAAATGTGACTATTTTTAGTGCTGAAGTCGGCTCTTCCAGTTGTGATGAATCTTCCTTCTTGCAATGTCAGCATATCCACTGTTCTCCAGTAAGACATTCATTATTTTAAATATGCATTTGTGTAATTTCCATTTGGGACCTTTCATTAATGGGTTAGCCTTGTACTTTTGTTACAAGATTGCATGAGCATCCCCTAATTCCCAAATATTTAGATTTCTTCCTCTTGTTTCTTGACCAACTAACAAATATTTTGAATTTATTTTTAATAAAAATTCTGTGCACAGTCTGGCTGCCATTTCTATATGATATTGACTGCAATTTGAAAGGTAGCAAGGATAGAAAATCAATGCTCTAAATGCCCAGGTCAGCTCTGATCTGTGGACTTAACATCCAGATATAATCTTACGAAAGACAGAAAAGTAATTGGCTGAAATACTCTTGAATATCACAGGAATATTTGTCCTCATTTGTTTCATAAATTCTTGTTTTTTTAACTTTGCCTCACTTACATCTGTCATCACAGCTTTTTGTGACTCGGTGTTGCTGATTGTTTCTTTTTCAGATGCCAAATAGAGAATTTCTGTTGCGTGTTTCTTACATGGAAATTTACAATGAATCTGTATCAGATTTACTTAGTGATTCAAAACGAAGACCTCTGGAAGTTAGGGAAGATATGGAGGCAAGTACATCTAATTATGCTTTTAAATGGTGCTTCTAAATGCACTGACATTCACTTTTCTTTTTGTGTAGGTAAACTATCTTGATTTTCTATTAATTCTTTGCTAGTTTGAAATTTCATCCTCGTATGTTTTAATCGTTTTGATAAGCATATTGTCATTTT
Source organism: Leucoraja erinaceus (assembly GCF_028641065.1). Lineage (NCBI taxonomy): Eukaryota > Metazoa > Chordata > Chondrichthyes > Rajiformes > Rajidae > Leucoraja > Leucoraja erinaceus. The sequence continues at coordinate 52,483,998 of NC_073379.1, forward strand.
CACAAAGCAAAACTTTACACACACATTTCCTCATTTAAATCAGAGACCTGAGAAGCACCAGTGCTCTGTGACTGTGACTGACTTTTATAATCTTGACATTAAAGACCAATATCCTGATAAGGAAATGGTATTGAATCTCATTCTTTTGTCAACTTGAAAATGCTCTTTTTTCAGAGAATTATTTATGTTGCTGATCTGATTGAAGAAGTGGCTGTAACTTACGAGGACGTTATGAAATATGTCAAGAAAGGAGAAAGTAAGATTAAAATTGTGATTTTTTTTTTTTGCGTTGATAAATTTCAATGGTATAGTGTGGTGGCACAAGTTGGTCATACTTTCACTTAACTTGTACATTTAACCACACTTCAAGAAGTAAGCTCGTAATTCTGGTTAGTATTTTAATGCAATACCAAGGGAATGGTGTAATACTGTCCTCTGGATAAGAGGTCAATTTCTCCTCCATGCATCCATCCAGGCAAATATCAAGGATCTCATCATGCTATTCAAAAGATAATAATTTATGGTTACTACTCCCTTAAATTAACACCAAGATGCATGTTAACTGATGGTTCAATATTCTGTCGGTGCAAAATCCCAAAGATGTGACAACTTTGCTTGTGTAACATTGGCTTTACTTTCATCAGATATGCATTTTCAGATGTTCTTTGTTAGATAAATAAGTTCCTGCAAGTAGGGATTCCCTGCTCTTCAAATAATGATATTGATTGTTTTTTGCACCTATTTGAGGGTCATAGTTATACCAAACAAAAACAGGCCCTTCTGCTTAACTCGTCCATGCCGGCCAAGATATCCATTTATTTGAGTTCCATTTGCCAATGTTTGGCCCATAAACCTTCCCTATCAGTATGCCTGTCCAAATGTCTTATTTCATATATGTATGGCTGTCAGTGTGGAAGAAGTTGCATCTTTAGTTCCAATTAAATCTTTCTCCTCTCCCCTTAAACCTATGTCCTTCTCATCCTAGATTCGCCAACACTGCAACAAAAAAAACTGCATCCATCCTATCTATGCCCCTTGTGATTTTATATACCACTAAGGTCACCACTCAGTCGCCTGTACTCCAAGGAATAAAGTTTTAACCTGCTCAACCTCTCCTTTTCGAACAGGCCCTTGGATTCTGGTAACATCCTCATCCTTTTCTGCACTCTTTCCTGCTTCATGATGTGACCAAAACTTAATATAATTTTCCAAGTGTGGCCTTACCATCTTGTACAACTGCAACATAACATCTCAATTTATATACTCATCACCCTTACTAATGAGTGTTAACAGCCTCCATTACCATCCTGGCCACCTGTGGTGCCACTTTCATTAAACTGTACTTTGTACAACACTCCCAAGGTCCCCAATATTCGCTGAGAGAATCTTTCCCCGGTTTAAAAATACTTCCCTGAATTAATCAGGGAATTCCATTTGCCATTCCTCGACCAATTTGTGCAGCTGATCAAAAATTCTAGATAATCTTCTTCACTGTCTATAATACCATAATTTTAATGTCATGATCTTTCAAGCACAACACCGTGCTGACCATCTCTAAACAATCCCAGTCTTTCCAAATGCATGTATATCTTAGCCCTCAGAATTCCTTAACCATATAAATATAACAATATAACCATATAACAATTACAGCACGGAAACAGGCCATCTCGACCCTTCTAGTCCGTGCCGAACACATAATCTCCCCTAGTCCCATATACCTGCGCTCAGACCATAACCCTCCATTCCCTTCCCATCCATATAACTATCCAATTTATTTTTAAATGATAAAAACGAACCTGCCTCCACCACCTTCACTGGAAGCTCATTCCACACAGCTACCACTCTCTGAGTAAAGAAGTTCCCCCTCATGTTACCCCTAAACTTCAGTCCCTTAATTCTCATGTCATGTCCCCTTGTTTGAATCTTCCCTACTCTCAGTGGGAAAAGCTTTTCCACGTCAACTCTGTCTATCCCTCTCATAATTTTAAAAACCTCTATCAAGTCCCCCCTTAACCTTCTGTGCTCCAAAGAATAAAGCCTTAACTTGTTCAACCTTTCTCTGTAACTTAGTTGCTGAAACCCAGGCAACATTCTAGTTAATCTCCTCTGTACTCTCTCTATTTTGTTGACATCCTTCCTATAATTAGGCGACCAAAATTGTACACCATACTCCAGAATTGGCCTCATCAATGCCTTGTACAATTTTAACATTACATCCTTCCAGAAACTTATCTACCGCTAAAGTCAGCTATACCGATATATAGCTCACAGCATCTGTTTCCTTTTTTTTTATTGACCAAGGTTATAAACACTTCGGTCAACCAGGGTCCCTTACCTTGCGATCCTTATCCTACCTCCTCACTGGAGCATGTTTGTCCTGAACTCTGACCAGTTGGTCTTAAGTGACTCCTTGTCTGTGAATTTACCCAATAACAGCTGCTCCCAATTTACTCTCCCCAGCTCCTGGCTAAGGTTATAATCTGCCTTGCATCCAATTTAGTACCTTCCACCAAAATCCAGACGTCCTTATTCATAACTTTCTTATGAACTATCATTGTTCCCAAGGATCTCATCAGACACCTGTTTCCCAATACTAGGTCCCTCCTCAAATTGACTATCCACATACTGTTTCATGAAACATGCTTGAAGACACCTAACAAAGTATGCTCCATCTCAGCCTTTTGCACTTATGAAGTTCCAGTCAATATTGGGGAAGTTAAAGTCACCTCCCACCTCATAATTCTGCCTACATATCTATTCCTCAATCTCCTGCTGACTATTGGGGCTTAATGGATGATTTTTTTAGAGAGATTGCACCTTTTTTTATAGCTCAACTTGTATTCAGTAGATGGACCTTTCAGTCTGCGTGCTGTTGTGATATTCTCCCTCATTTGTAATGCAATTCATAACACTCATCTAACTCTTTTACCTCCTCTTTTATTACTTATGAAACCTTAGTCAGTCTTGTCACTCTCAGAACCAAGTCTCTATAATGACCACAGCATCATAGCTCCATGCATTGATCCAGGCTCTAGCTTCATTCACTTTACCCGTACTACTACTTGCATCAAAATAAACACACTTCAGCCTCTCTGTTTCGCTTTGTTCAGTAATCTCTTCCTGCCTGTCGTTCCTCTGAGATTTACAAGTCATATTATCTCCCATTTGTCGATCTGCTCTTGTTCCCAACCTTTGCCATTCTAGTTTAATCCCTCATTAGGACGAGCAAACCGTGCAATAATTTTGCTTCCCTTCCAGATTAGGTGCAGCACATCCATATTGTACAGGTTCCATGTTTAGGAATTAAAGCCCTGTGACCCATACATCTGAAGCTATCCGTCCTGCACCAACTCATCAGTCACGTATCCAAATGGACTTGTCTGCTCCTTGCCCTACTGCCACGCAGCACAGGTAATAATCCTGCGATTGCAATCCTGGAGGTCCTGTCATATAATGTACCAACTAACTCCCTAAATTATATTTGTAGGACATCGTTTCCCTTCCAACATATGTCATTGGTAGCAATATGGATCACGACTTGTGGTTGTTCGCTCCCGAATACATCATTGACCTTGGCACCAGGCATGCAAAAGACCGTGGAAATTTGCTTGCAGCCACAGAAATGCCTCACTCTATGGCTCATTATGGAGTCCTCAATCATTGTGGCTAGCCTAGATAGAGCCCTACCCTGAAATTCAACAGTGCAAGATGTGGTCCCACTGTCGTGGTGCTGTTATTATTTGCTCCTGAGACGCCATTGCCCCTAAATGGTATACTTACTTGAGAGGGAGATGGTCACAGGAGAATTCTGCACTGCCTGCCTTTTACTGCGAGCTGAGATGAGGATGATCTTGGCAATCACTTTTCTATCTTGTTCCAGCTACCTGAAACTACTGTATATAACCCCCTCTGCCCTGTATACTCAGTCTGTCCAACTGCTGCTCCAACCAATCCAGTCTGAGAGGAGCTGCAGTTGACATTCCTCCTTGACTTTTCCCTAATTTCCCTCATTTTACAGGAAAAGCATACCACCTCTCAATAGACAATAGATGCAGGGGTAGGCAATTCAGCCCTTCAAGCCATTCAATGTGATATGGCAGATCATCCACAATCAGTACCCCGTACCTACCTTCTCCCAATATCCCCTGACTGCGCTATCTTTAAGAGCCCTATCAAGCTCTCTTGAAAGTATCCAGAGAACCAGCCTCCACCACCGTCTGAGGCAGAGAATTCCAGACTCACAACTCTTTGTGTGTAAAAGTATTTCCTCATCTCGGTTCTAAATGGCTTACCCCTTATTCTTAAACTGTGGCCCCATTAAACGGCATCTGCCATGCATCTGCCCACTCACCCAACCTGCCCCAGTCGCCCTGCATTCTCATAGCATCCTCCTCACAGTTCACACTGCCACCCAGCTTTGTGTCATTTGCAAATTTGCTAATGTTACCTGTAATCCCTTCATCTAAATCATTAATATATATTGTAAACAGCTGCGGCCTCAGCACCGAGCCTTGCGATACCCCACTATTCACTGCCTGCCATTCTGAAAGGAACCTGTTAATCCCTACTCTTTGTTTCCTGTCTGCCAACCAACTTTCTATCCATGTCAGCACTCTACCCCCAATACCATGTGCCCTAATTTTGCCAACTAATCTATGTGGGACCTTTATCAAATGCTTTCTGAAAGCCCAGGTACACTACATCTACTGGCTCTCCCTTGTCCATTCTCCTAGTTGCATCCTCAAAAAATCCTCTCTGACTTCCATAAATGCCCCCTAATGTACACTTAAAATTAAATATATAGAAATTTGGAGAAGTAAACCTTAGACACCTTATCTTGACGTTCCCTCTTTACCAAAGTCTGGTATTCATCAAAGCCCAAAGTTTCATCAACCTGTGGTCCTTCATCCTCAAAACAGCCCCATTGAAAATGGCCTCTGGAACGTGTCTTCATTTTAATTGTATCTCAGACTGTTGTTTTTGAAAAAAACCTATTAATGGTTAGCTACAATAATTTGTTTTACCATTCTATGACAGTGAAAATCCTTCATGTTGTTACAATATATTTATCTCTGCAGAAAACAGGCATTATGGAGAAACCAAAATGAATGAACGGAGTAGCCGATCGCATACAATTTTTAGAGTGGTAAGATAAAGCTGTCCATATCCTAAATTTATTGTTTCAGTTGTGCCAAAGAATGTGCATTAAAACATAGAATAGTGAGGCACAGGAAGAGGCCCTTAAGCCCACAATGTCTGTGCAGAACATGATGCCAAAATCAATCCTTATCTGGCAAAAGTCTCTTAAATGCCACTCTTGTCTCTGTCTCCACCACCAGCCGTAACAGAGTGTTCCAGACACTCGACACCCTCTTTTTAAAAATAAAAAAAAACACAATCAAAATCTTGTCCTGCACATCTCTGAATTGTGTTCTGAACAATTGTCTTCAAAATATCTTCTGAACAATTTAACAGAATTTGATATAGATGCACAGGATTCTCTGGTACTTGGGGCCCCAAAATGAGGATATACTGGCATCCAGTCTTAACAATAAACGAGAGGGGCACCGTGTCTTCGGTAATAAAGAGTGCTGAAGAACAATATAATTAAATAATACTAAAGTGAGAAGGGCACTTTATCTATTGTAATACGGGGCCTTTTTATGAGGAACTGGAAAAACAATACAATAAAATAATACTGAAGTGAATTACTTGAATGCAGGAAATCTGAAGCAACTAAGGCCTTGAAAATGCCTTTAACTGACACCATCAGTGGAGGGAGATGATATACCTTTCTGTTTCATGTTTGTCTGATTTAAAGACCTGAAAGGTTCAATTTTCATATTTTAGTGCTTTAAGTTCCATTAAAATTGTTTATTTAAACTAAATGAAATATGGAATGTACAAAGGTCTCTAGAAAACCATCATAACTTATTTCTGGCATATTGTGACTTCAGCTTGCTTTGTTGTGAATTTAAATTGAGGATCATATGTCTTTGAATGGAATAAATAATGGTTAGTGATGCACAAACTTAGAAGGTTGTTTCATATCTCTATCTACTCTGAAGAGAACAACAATTTATTTTACTGATAATCCTCGTTGGTAAGCCATGCATGTGTACCAATACTATGAATGGTTTACATTAGTATGTTTTTAATTTAAATAGTAGAGTTGTATGCTTGATTTAGAAATGGGATTTTAATCAATGATGTGTCTATTTTACTGCTTTGTTAAAATTGTCCATTCCATATTTTTATAGAAATGTCTTGAACCTTTTTTGTTTTTGCATGTTGTTAATTTTCAGTCATTCATTTTGAAGATCACTGATTTAATGAACCTTTTGCATTTCAGATTGTGGAAAGCAGGGATAAAAACAATGAAGCTGTTATGGTTGCCCATCTGGTGAGATTAATGCGTCTCCATCTTACTCAATTAACTTGTATATTGTGTTTATTCCGAAATATCATATTTCTGGCTGTGGTTGGTGTTTTTGTAAGGAACTGCTGGTGTTCAGCCTTTTATCCCATTTCACATGGTCCCACAGTAGCGGCTGACATGTGGGATTGTTGAGATTTTGCTCCATTACTTTCCAATCTTAAACAAAGTTTGATTTCTTCCAAGATGGGAATTTCTGAGTTGCATTCTCTTTTAATGATTTGTAAATGATTTGTGCATTGCTGGTGAACTTTATTCCCAAAATAGTTATTTCCATTCATTAATCTTTGAAGATAGAGGAATGTAATATAATGTCTCTGAATATCTGATGAAGGCGAGAATATTGTTGAATACTGGTCTACTGTTATTGCAAGAATGCTTTTTGTGGGTTTGCCCATTAGATGGACTATATAGAAACATAGAAAATAGGTGCAGGAGCAGGCCATTCGGCCTTTCGAATATTTGAATTATTGAACTGGAAATGTAATTAAAATATATAACTTCAATAAGCTTCCTTTTGCTATCGTCACAAACTGCAGCTTAAATTAGTTAAATAGGAAATTCTTTGTTTTGTAGAATTTGGTCGATCTGGCAGGCAGTGAACGGGCCAGTCAAACAGGAGCAGAAGGTACTTAAACTTCTAGTTAAATGTTGAAGAATTAATCTCCATCCTATTCTTTTATTCCTCATATTATTAAACATTTTATAATGTTTAACTTTCTTTCAGGCTCCTAGCTATAAAAGTTGTATTTGTAAGCCCCAATTCTCATCTGTTAAATCAAAGTTTAAATTATATTTGAAAATATTGCTCTTCAAATTATAAAAACAACCCTTTTAAAAGCATTTACACATACTCCTTTGGTTATTTTGTATGTTGGCAATCTGTTGGTCTTATCTCAGATTCTGACAGTGGGAGTGTCATTTTTCGAGGTGTAAACCAACTATGTTGCATTTTGCAAGGCTCAAAAGTACTGGGAATTTCAAAAAACTAATGTGAAATGTTCACCCAGTTTATATCAGTGAATTATGTTGCTACAATAAATCATTAACTGCACAGTTGCCAAACTATAATTGCAGATATAACAGAGCCACATCGTTTTTTTTAAAACAATTTTAACATCAAAATTGACAAAAAATAATAATTTGTTCAGATTTACTTTATGCAAATGGAAATTAAAATTTCAAAAGGGAAGAATTGGTTAATATTTATACATGGCTAAAGATAAATCAATTTTATGGAGGTGTCCTGAACTGCCCCAAATTGATTTGAAATTAATGAGTATAGCAGACTCTGAGAAGAAACATGTATGGCAAAAAAGGAGGTAAGTAAGCTATTAGAAATTAGTTTTCCAAGTCATACCATAGAAGGTCTATCCCTTTTTATAGTTCTTAACACCAGTGTTAATTATGGCCTCGAGCTATTGCAAGGTTTTTTTTTTGCTAGGGAGTTCTATGTGTATTTCTAATTCTGGTGCTATGTATGGATTCTTGCCAGTTAAGGAAATCATCACCTTGCTCTAGTGTTTAAGTTTCTTTATATTGCTTTTCGTCTTCTACTTGAATGGCATTATTGTTGCTCTAAACTGCTTGCTCGTTTTTCTGTGAACAGAGAAAGTTTTCTCTTTTTATAATAGGTGTTCGTTTAAAGGAAGGATGCAATATCAACCGTAGTTTGTTTGTGCTCGGACAAGTTATTAAGAGGCTAAGTGATGGTCAAGCTGGGTAAGAAACTGTTTAGCTGTTCTGAATATGCTGCAGACGGGACATTTAACATGTGCAGCCCAACATGCTTAAATTACCCATTTGTCTTACCCATCATTCACTGGTATCTGAAAGCTGTGGCTGCAATGCAAATCAGTGCATTCCCTATGGCAAAGCCTCATTGGCTCTGCCAAATTTCTGATGGAATTGAGCAGTCTCTCCTTCCAGCAAAACGAGCTATGCTGATATAACTGTGTTCTGGAGCTCATTTGACTGTCTCTTTAAACATTGATGAAGCCAACATCAAAAATAACTTTCCTCTGCTGCTACAAAACATTTTTTTTTCTTTTTTGCTTGTGTATTAATGCCACAACATTTCCATTCATTCCAATAATGTAATGTGGAATAATAAATACCTTGCTGTGTTTTACACTGCCGGTATATGACCATGGTAGAATGTTTAAAACCTACACTAAATGGTATTTCTGTCACAGTAATAGGACTAACTAAAATAAGATCAAGCATACACTGCCAAAATCCCAAATTTTTCTCTGCTACACCGGTGACCACATCGGAGCCACATCCTGTACTCGTGCAGAACTTGTTGATATTAACTTCTCCACTAATTTTTACCAATCCCTCAGATTCACCTGGACTATCTCTGACACCACTCCCCCTTTTCTGGATCACAGGGAACAGAATATCAACTGACATCTTCCACAGACCCACTAACTCTCACAGTTAAGACACTATCACCTACTCATAATTATTTTGTCTCTGCTGCATCTACTGCCAATACGTTGTTTTTCATTCTTGGACCTCCAAAACTTCATCTTTCTTTAGTAAACGTGGTTTTTGCCTGCTTTCATAGATTTTCATGGATGTCTCACCCGCGTCTACTCGATCTTTTTCACCCACTTCCCGTTGGATCAAGAATAGAGTTCCCCTGATCGTCGCCTTTCATCCCTCCAGTCTCCGCATCCGACACATTACCCTCCAAGATTTCCGTTGTGGCTCCCTGTATATTGGTGAGACCAAGTGTAGACTCAACGACAGTTTCGCCAAAGACTTGTGCTTAGTCTGCTAAGGCTTACTGCCGTATAATATCAGAATGCTCAGAAGTGAAATGTCACATTGGCATATTTTCCAGACATTTATTTCACTTTTGTTTATGGGTGTTACATTGGATAATATTTTCCAGTGAGCCGGGTATGTTGAAAGTGACCGTGGTAACCAGACATCAGGAAGTGGGAGGGGATCACTAAAAACGTTACAGTCTGATGCCAAACTACCGCTATTTCCAAATAGTTAGATAACAGATTAGCAGTGTTTTTTACTGCATCTTGTAAATAGCAGGTTATTCAATTTGAAGTAATTGACCAGTCTGAAGAAGGGTTTCGGCCCGAAAGGTTGCCTATTTCCTTCGCTCCATAGATGCTGCTGCACCCGCTGAGTATTCTCCAGCATTTTTGTGTACTCAATTTGAAGCCCCTCTTCTTTTGCTATGTTTCCATCCTTCAAATACATTTTGGAGCCCTTATTTCACACTGGTAGGAGACTCCTAATGTGACCTCTGGTCATCTACCAAACCAGATGACCCCCTGGATGGTTCCATGATCATCTGCTCAACCTTATCTCTGAATTGCAGACTTTTTCATAAACCGCACCTATGATCCTTGTCCTTGCCCCTCCCCGCAGCCCACAGTAATTATAAGATTCCCTTAAGTAAGTATTCAGCTACTGTGCTATTAATCATATTTTTAGTTGACCATGTAGCATTTCATTATTCCTGTGGAGATATATGATCATTGCATTCAATTTTATCTGCATGGAAATGGAAATGAGTGATTTTATTATGAAGTGATTATATCGTGAAATTTAGAGGAAAGCATTTAAAAACATCTGGTTTCTTTTTCAGGTTCTGACATTTAATTATTCGATCATTGTAACACCTAAATTATAGAAATAATTTGTGATATAAGATTTGAGCATTGATTGAAAATAGCAAGAGTTGACTAATTGTATTTTTATAATAACGGAAGTGCTGAAGTAACTAAGTGGGTCAAGCAGCATTTCTGGAGAACATGGATAGGTGACGTTTTGGGTCGGGACCCTTCTTCAGATATTCCTTGTTTTTTATTCCTTATAAACTGTATTGTGCAATGTTTCGAGCAAATAGATATGTGAAGATTACAAGTACTGTGTGGAAAAAAGCTGGCCTAATCCAAGTTAACTTGGCATTTCCTGAATTTTGCTCTGGATGTGGACATCTCCATTCCTCTGCAGATGGGTAGGAAATTTGGGCAAAGAACAAAGCAGAGGGAATTACTACCCTCTCTTACCTTGGTCTACTTCTAGAGATTACAGTTTCTTGGGTGAATATTACATTCTACTAAAAAATAACTTGGAATACAGTGAACTATTGTATAGAATTCTCACTGAAACCAACTGTCATCATCTGAATCCTGAATTGAACCAGAGCGCATGTTTCTTCTTGGGGTGCCCCAAAGTCTGAGGTTTCCTACCGTACAACAAACAAAAATCTTAGTGGCTTATGGAATGTTCCAACGCGAGTCTTCAGCCAGTGTTAAGACTTCAGCGAGTCTTCAGCCAGTGTTCCCTGCACTAGGGGTCTGGCATGGGACTGAAGAGCGAGTTGATTGTTGCTTGAAGTAATGTAAGCATTTCATGTGATCTAGTCTTGTGTTTTCATTTTTATCTCTTCATTCTGATTTATTTTTCTATTTTAGCAATGGATTTGTAAATTATAGAGACAGTAAGCTGACTCGAATCCTCCAGAACTCATTAGGCGGCAATGCAAGGACACTAATTATTTGCACAATTACTCCAGCTGCTTTTGAGGAAACTCTCAGTACTCTTCAGGTAAGATAATCCACTTTTCTATTCTGTAATGAGCCCTTTTATATGAGCTATCACTGTATAACTTTGCTATGTTGGTGCATGTGATCCTTTAACTCCTCAAGCCTGCTTATCAATGAGGGAGGAAGAATTTGCAATTCGCACAGTACTTGCAGATTAAAAATTAAGGAAGTTATTCAGACGTTTCTGCCACAACTTGAAATACTCACCAACTAAATGTTCTGGACGTTCATGATGAAAGCAGCCAGGAATGTTGCTTGTGCATTCCTTTGCTTTGCGTACCAGCCTCTTGTAGAATGACTAGGATTTCTTATTTAAACTCCTGCAAGTATATTGCAGCTTACCTTAAGATAATTGAAAGTTAGCATTTTTGAAATGGGGTAAACAACAAAATCTTTCCTGCATAATTTTATATGTTAAAGATATATAAAGCAATTGTGACACAGTGCTGGAGTAACTCAACCAGTCAGGCAATAACTCTGTTTTATCAAGAGGGACCTGACCAAAAATGCCACCTGTCCATGTTCTCCCGAGATGTTGCCTGACCCTCTGAGTCACTGCAGCACTGTCTTTTTTAGTAAACCAGCATCTGCGATTCCTTGTTTCTACATACAGCAATTTATGTCCTGTAGCTCACTAATTGATGCAAATCCCAGCATTTTTATGTTTTCTCATGACTCGTGGGAAGCAATGTAGATGGATGATCCTCCTTGACAACTATGTTCAGCTCGAACCCATTCAGCCAAAACTCAGAGGAGAATGGTTCAAAACTTTGTTTTCAATATTGCTTTCCTGTTGATTTGCCAATTTAATTTTATATTCCACTCTCATTCCCATTTTACCGTGATTTCTTATGTGTTCTGTTAAAATTTAGTGATAGGAACACTTAAGTAACACTCTTATATTTTCCTGCTAGGTGCTATTGGATATTGACTTGAGCCCCTTCTTTACCGCAGGAGCAATTGTTTTAGGAAGACTCATTTACATGCATAAATGGTTCATTTTCAGAACTGCTTGGCCTCCCTTATTGTATTGAAAGTCATAAGAAAAAACCCCAACTGATCGTCAAAGTCCAAGTTAAAGTATCCTTTATTGTCAATCAGACCTTTCGTTCTGAACGAAATTTCGTTGCCTAGCAATCATACATATAATAAAAATAACAAAAACGCACAATAAACACAATTTTAACATCCACCACAGTTAGTTCACCAGGCACCTCCTCACTGTGATGGTAGGCAAAAGTCTTTGTCTCTTCCCTCCTTGTTCTCCCTCTGCGCTGAGACGATCCAGGCCTCCGATTTTGTGACCCCACCGGGTGATGGTAAGTAAGCCCCGCGGCCAGAGCGCCGCCACAGCTCCGAAGTCGGAACGCCGCCACAGCTCTGAAGTCGGAACGCCGCCACTGCTCCGTCGGGCTGCCTCCGGAAAGCCGCCACTGCTCCAAGTCAGGCCGCTGCCGCATTCCCGAGGCCGCCAGCTTCGCCATTAGGCCTCAGCGCAGACAGAGACAGGGGACACAACAAGAAAAAGTCGCATCCCCCGAAGGAAGAGACTAAAACCATGTTTCTCACATACACAACCTAATAAACTATATTTAACTAACTTTAATTAAAACACAAAAGAAAACAACACCAAAAATAGAAAAAACAGACGGACTACAGGCGAGCCGCAGCTGCCAGGCAGCACCGCCACTTCGGGTTGAGTTGAGGAGTGCAAATTCTCACTCGGCACTGACTGTCTTTACTGCCTTGATATTAATAGACAATAAGTGCAGGAGTAGGCCATTCGGCCCTTCGAGCCAGCACCGCCATTCAATGTGATCATGGCTGATCATCCCCAGTCAGTACCCCTTCTCCCCATATCCCCTGACTGCTATTTTTAAGAGCCCCATCTAGCTCTCCCTTTAAAGCATCCAGAGAACCTGCCTCCACCGCCCTCTGAGGCATGGAATTCCACACTCACCACTCTCTGTGAGAAATAGTTCCTCGTCTCCATTCTAAATGGCTTACTCCTTATTCTTAAAGCAAAACCTTTGCGTCCTTGCCTTTCGAAATGCTTCCCATCTTCTCTGTTTCCTTTTCATCTTTAAGACTACGGTAATTTATTTGTATTTAAATGCTTTGCAGTCTTTCATCTTCTCAAATATTAATTGCATTTTGTTCTCTTAACTATAGTGGAAATTTGAGCTTGTTTGTTCTCTGTGGAAATTTTTACACTGGGTGTTCAAGGTATTCTTTCTATGTTGAAACAAAGTGGAGGGAAGATGTGCAGATTGGTATTGTTTTAGTCGTGCAAAGTATCTAAAGTATTGAGGGGTCAAAAGTTTCATCATATGCTCCTGTTTTGACACGGTTGCAGAATGTTGGTGCTTACATTTTAAAATAACTTTGCTGTAGGAGCCATTTATGCTTGGGCTAGCTGTTGGCATGTTATATTATTTTCTCTAGATATTTCTAGCAGTCTTATTTTGAACATTTGGGGGCGGGCCTTTGATGCATAGAAGAGCGTTACATATAGCAAGCGGATAAGGGATGATCAGATCCGACGGAGAGAGTACACAGTTCTTACCAGACGGGAGAGAATGGAAAGTTACAGCTTGTATGAGAATAAGGAGAACCTGGTATGATCAATAAAGAATCAATTAAATTTGAAATAACAACTGAAGATCTGTTCTTTTAATCTGTGTAAGATCACTCCTACCTACCTGTGTAGTAATGGCAATGGAAAGGTGGACATTGGAAAAGGAAGAAATTGCCATTACATTTGCAATTATGAAAATTTTAACAGCTCGGGCATTGATTGGTTTTGATCATCCTGTGAAACTGCTGTCATTTCTCATCAGTACAAGTACTTTAATTTATTTTTTTACTGTTTTTTGAGGGCATGGAACTTTTCTAATTAACAGAAGCAAACTAAATGAGTAAATCATTCTCTTCCTATTAGTTTGCAAGCACTGCTAAATTCATGAAGAACACGCCTCATGTGAATGAAGTGTTGGATGACCAAGCAATGTTGAAACGATGTCGCAAAGAAATAATGGATCTGAATAATCATCTGGAAGAGGTAAGTTATTGTTGAAGGCTGTATGGAATTCTAAGCTATTGTTTTTTTCTGTTACTACTCGAGCTATAAACATTTTTTTTTAGTGCTTGTCTCTTACTACTTTTCTATTGTCAAACTTTAGTACTGTGCCAGCATTCTCAATTGAATCGGGCATACTTGATTTATGATCATATTTCTGGCATCTCATAATTAAGAGTAATATATATTTTACTGTAATATTAAAGGGGGAGTTGTCTCATTGGATGAGATGTCAAGGCATTGTGACACAGCTGGCCATAATTTAGCTTTTTTTAAAGCTAAATTGTGTTCTCAATAAACATTACAATGTGGCGACTCCCAAGGGTCGGTCATTTCCATTATCGAACCCCTCGGCACGGAAATGGATGAGTCCAGGGGCGGCCCTGAGCTACAGGGATAAAGGGCAGGAGTGGGCCCGCACCTGCATTCCGTGCCAGACGGCAAAAAAGCCAGCGCCATGACCGGGCACCCCTCCAGGAGTTCGGTCTTCCACGCCGGCGTTTCGACCAACTCCACGTGGACATTGTGTGGCCTCTCCCGCCGTCCCGGGGCATCGCCCACCTCCTGAAGATGGTGGACCGTTCACGTGGTGGCCGATACTTCAACCGCTATGTGCGCTCATGCGTTGTCCGCGCACTGGATTGCTCGCTTTGGGGTGCCGCTGGACATCTTCTCGGACCGGGGGCCACAGTTCACCTCTGAGCTGTGGTCGGCGATGGCTCACTTGTTGAGTGTGCGCTGCACCACACCACGGCCTATCACTCGCAGGCAAACGGCCTGATGGAAAGGTTCCACCAGCAGCTCAAGGCAGCGTTGAAGGCACGACTCTCCGGCCCGGACTGTATGGACGAACTGCCGTGGGTCGTGCTGGGCATCCGAACTACGCCTAAGGTGAACTTGGCCTCGTCCTCAGCGGAGCTCGTTTACAGGTCGCCACTCGTGGTGCCCTGGGAGTTTGTGCCGTCAGCGCTGGGGCAGTAGAGAATGCCCTCGTCCACTCTACAGCGTCTTCGCAAGGACATTCCGCCATCAGGGACTGCCCCTATGTTTTCCTGTGCCGTGATGCCCACCGGACGCCGCTCCAAAGGCCGTATGAAGGCCTGTTCCGGGTGCTGGAGCACGGACAAGCTACCTTTGTGTTGGACAGGGGGGCCGGCTGGAGGCCGTGTCGATTGACCGGTTAAAGCCGGAACATTTGGACATTGCCCAGCCTCGGCCGCGAGGTCGCCCCCTTTCGCAGCTCCCTCGGCCTGTGCCTCCGCCGGCCCCTCTGTCGGCCGACTTCCGTATGCGGTCCGGTCGGGTTGTATGCCCGCCGGTGCATTTCGTGACTCCTTTTCTGGCGGGGGGGAGGGGTCCTGTGGCGGCTCCCAAGGGTCGGGTCATTTCCACTATCGAACCCCATGGCACGGGAATGGATGAGTCCGGGGGCGAACCTTAGCTACAGGGATAAAGGGCATGGGTTTAGGTGCAATCTCTCTTGCAGACTCGCCTGGTCAGGAGAACGACAGCGAATAAAATACCTCCCGAAACACCTGGCTCCTCGCCTTCATTTCGGACTTATCGTCGCGCTACAACAGTGAATTTTCCTTCCTATTTATCGCTAATTGTGGAAACTTGCAAGCCGTTTGGTTCCTGAAATCCCTTCATATAAAATGATAACATTTGAATGTATTCCATTGGCTCAAATTCTGTTGATATCCTGTGGAATTACACAAATGGGAATTCTATTTTTTCTGCCTGGCAACTTGTATGTAATAACTGTATTCATCTATCTTCTTTTTCTATGCAAATCATCCACATCTTATTGGTTATTGAGATTTTAATTTGCTGTTTCTCACACTGGCTTGTAAATTTAAAAAAGGGGGAACATTTTAGTGATTAAAATGGTGCAAGGAGAAAAAATGGCGTGCTATCTAGTTGGACTAGTATCCAATTGGTCTCAATTCATTAAAACAGATAGTTACAACAATAGTTTGGCAATATTTGGATCATAAACAGTTTACAGCTTCTGGCAATTTTCTATTTATATTATTGATTTGAAATTTATGAGTGGAGCATTCAATTTATTGGGTGATATTAAAACTCTATGGTAGTATTGCTTGATGACAAGTGATAACGAGATGAATGTGGACTAATCTCTTCCAACAGGTATTAACTTTTTGGCTAATGTTTTGATGAGCCTACAGTCAGCAGGCACAGTTTGTTTTGTTTTATACAGATGTTATGTCGGATCCCTTTATAACAGATTTCAGTTAAGAGTGAATGGAGTGTTCCCAGAGTAATCGGACATTACTCTCTCTTTAAGAACACATACTGCAAATTGCATTGCAGAGGTTATTGAAATTGTCAAGCAATTGATTCGATCGACACATAACCTTAATAAATAATGTAACAGTCTTTAGTATTTTTAGCTTGCAGTAACAAAAAGCATTTTTAGTTATTATAAAGAACTTTGTGCACTCAACCGGTTAGGCAGTGCCTTTTGAAGGGGAACCGGAGTTAACATTTAAGGCTGATGGCCTTTCACCTTGACCTCTGAGCAGGCAATTGGTTGTGGGAGTCTCACTGAGAATGAGACGGGGCTACTTCTCCCTGTCAACCCGACACCCCAGGCCTTCCATTTTGCTCGTAATCTCTGAATGCTGGAATCAGCAGCAGGGGCAGCAGTTATTGCCGATGCACAGCTGCGCTGGAAATAGTGGTGTCAGGCAGCCTTCTTGGGCTGCTGCCTCCCTGTGGTAAGGGAGGTCCCACTGAGCTCTCAGCAACTCTGCTCCAGGATTCTGACTGGGCGAGGTTTTACTGTATGTTCAAAAGGTAATGCTAGAGGTACTATGTTTTGAGCATATAATTGCCCCTCCCTCATCTTGGCCTTTGTGTGGATTCATGTCCTAGTTTTCATAATGGATAAATTGACTTTTATAATCATAACAGACATATTTAAAAAAAATGACATTTGGCCATATGTGTGGAATAATATTAGGAACTATTGAATATTGTGTCAAGTCATTAAAAAAAATCTGTTGTTGGTCAGCTTGCTTCAGAAACACGTGTTCATGAATTGGAGAAAGCTCAATTTTTGGCGGAAAAACACCAAATTAAGCAGGAACATGAAGAAAAGATAAAGAACTTGACAAAGATGCTTGTCAGAGTTTTGCCTGAGGGAGAGCCGCTAAGTACAAAGGTAAGCAAAATATTTTTTACAAACAAGCCATCGTTTATTTACTTGGTTTTTTAATTTGTTTATTTACTTGTTAATTTGAGTACGTTTTGTGATGTACTTGTGAGCTTTCAACTTTGGGGTGATAATGAAAATAAAAATGGAATCAAAGTGGACCTTAATCTGTCTGGCTATGATGATGTTGGGGAGAATGGAACCCAGGTGAGTTCCAGTTATTGCAGCGCCACTGAACATTGCGGTGGTGAAAGGATGAGTCCTAACTTGGGAGGTAAATGCCAATTCTCTCCCCAGGTTTAGAAAATAATCTAGCTATGTCCTTTGCTTATCGGTCTTGCAGAAAATACCCATGATGATAAAAAATGATCACTTACTTTGTTTTTGCTAATAGTTGAAAACACAAGATCATACTCCTAGAATCTGGGCCCATCGAGTCTACTCTGCCTGGCTGATTTACCACAGCTCTCCCATCCACTCTTTCCAAGTCATTTTCTGCAGAGTCCCCTGCTTTAAACTCCACATATACCTGCCCCTCTCATCTGTGAACTTTCTTGTAATCTCTACACAAAGCCTCCTCAAAATCCGCTCATGTCCAAATGCGGCCACCAGCGCCTTAATATACAACGTGAAGAGCAGCAATCCCCCAGCACCAAGAGTACCCTGCAGAACTCCGCTAGTCTAGTCAGCAAAAGCAGCAGACAGCCAGAGAGCAACAGCAAAGCCAGCAGCAGCAAAGCAGCAGACAGAGCAGCAAGCAAAGCACAGAGAGCAGAAGCAATAGCAAAAAGCAAGCAGAGGAGCAAGAAACAGCAAGAGCAACAGCAGAAGCAGCACAGCAAGAAAGACGGGCAACCCCAACCCAGTAAAAAGCATCTCCCTGTTTTATTGCTACTGCTTTGCCTGCCCCTTCTGCCATCCAAAGCCCAACCTGATCCAAATCATTAAAGCTGTGAAGAGCTGCTCTTTGATACCACTAGGGCCTGTTTCATTGCAGCCTTCTGCCATCCAGCCACTGATATCCAAGGCACCATATCAAATGGGCTCTTCTATCAAAATCTGAAAGGTAGGTACAACATCTACTGACTGTCCTATGTCTGTCCTGCTATTTACTTCTTCAAAGAATTCCATCAAATTTGTCGGGCAAGACTTCTCCTTCACAAAGACATGCGGTCTATTTTATAGTGAACTTTTAAGTAGTATGTAACCTCATCCTTTATAATTCTGAAATTTTACCAACCACGGAAGTCGGACTAACCGGCCTATAGTTCCCACTATTCTGCTTTGCTCCCTTGTGCAGCGGGGTAATATTGGCAATTTTCCAATCACCTGGAACCACTCCTGACTCTAGTGATTCTTGAAATATCACCATCAATACCTCCACGATCTGTAAAGCCACTTCTTTCAGAACCTAAGGGTGCAGTCCATCTGTTCCAAGTGACTTATTAACATTCATCCCTTTCAGCTTCCCAAGCACCTTCTCCCTAATAATAGCCATTCCACTAACTTCCACCCCATGACTCTCTTGAATTTCAGGCTGGTGTCTTCCACTGTAAAGACTGATACAAAATGTTTTTCAACTCCTCTGCCATTTCATTATTCCCTATTATCAATTCTGCATTTTTTCCAGCTGTCCAATGTCCACTCTTGCCTCTTTCTAACTCTTTATATAACTGAAGAAACTCTTGCTATCCTCTTTTATATTATTGACTAGATTACCTTTGTTTCATCTTTTCTCCACGTATTGCCTTTTTAGTTACCTTCTGTACAGTGGAACTATTTGAAGATCACCTAAAGGCTGCAGAGAAGCAGAATGGTCTCTAGGGTGAGCGGCATATTGTGAAGCTGAAATAGCCCTCTCTGTGAGCAATGAAATTTGAAATGCAATTTAAAAATCATGAAGGAGATCATTCCTCATGGTGAAGGATTAAGAAGCGGAGGATGTAAATTTGATGATTAGCACAAGAAGCTAAGGTTGTTTGGAAGAAACTTTGTGCAGTCCAGAACATTTATTTGATGTGTATGTGGCATTTCAAGTAGTTACGATCAAGAATCTGTTGTTTGAAAGGGTGGAGGAAGCAAATTCAGTTGTTTGTTTCAAATGGAAACCGGCAGAATACATGCAGTAAATTATTGCAGGCTAAAGGGGAATGATGATGATTGTGACTGACTGAATTGATCTCGCAAACTATCAAGATGGACTTGAGCCTTCAATGGTGTATATTTGTTTAGTCTGTTTGTGTTAGACAGGCAATTTGATAACTTGGGAGACAATGGATGGATCAAGTAGAATGATGAGGTAGATTTTTGTGGTGCTAGTAAATGTTGAAATCGTTGTTTAAAAAGTCGTCTCTGGGGACAATGTGCAAATGATAATGGATCTTTGGGAGGAGGGCATGACAGTTAACAATGTGATGTTAGAAAATAAACAACTTCCAAAGATTTTCTGGCTATGATTAGTTGAAAAGAATAGTGAATGCAGTTCCACTGACCTAGGTGGTAGGATGAGATATAACAGGAGATGTACCACCCTCCTTTGTGCATGCCCGCATGCTTTATATATTGCTTATGATGGGGCTGCTATCAGAATTGGTTGGATCATTTTCTTTGAAACCGTTTGGTAACTCCAAAGCTGCAGAAGAAACTATAATCATAATCTAATTTTTCTAAATATTTTATTTTGTCTTTGAAAATAGGTTTCATGAAGTCATAAAATGATGATTGTGAGTAATGGGCCTGTCCCACTTTGGCAATTTTTTTTGGCGACAGTGGCGACAGTTTTTGCTGTTGTAGGTAGTCGCCAGGTGTCGTAAGTGAATTCCATTACAATTAGTCCCTGTCAATTGCCTAAAGAGTCGCCTGTGGGATAGGCCCATAAAGGTTAGGTAACATAGTGGGTAGAAGGTAAGTTCAGAACATTGAGGTGTAGAGCAAGCAATAAATGCAATTGAAATAAAAGCACGAGATTGACTGGGTGCTTGGAGTTGGCACTTATGTCAGCAGTATGCGGTACAACATCTGTCTTTATTTTTAAGGCCAGAAGAAAAAGGAGATTTACCTGGGCGCCTGGAAAATTGCGAAACAGCTTGAATACTGCAACAGCTAATGATGCAAAAATTATAAAATTAGATCAAGTCTTTCAAGAGCTAGATGAAAGTAAGTTAAATGTTTGTTCTATAGACCTTTAATTCAACTGCTACTTCACTACCGGCTATTGAAAATGAATCCAAAAACAAATGACTGTTCCCAAATATTCCTTTTGAAAGGCACAATTGATCAGTGTATTTTGGGAAATTGGGCTTCTTTGACCCACGGGATACTTCATAGGTGAATAGTTGATAACTACTGATAGGATAGAAACCACAATGTAAATGTATGGCCACTAAAGACCAAAGGGATATTGGTGCATGTCCAATGGTCCATCGGGATGACAAGCCGAGTAGACAATTAAGAAG
Organism: Leucoraja erinaceus; assembly: GCF_028641065.1. Lineage (NCBI taxonomy): Eukaryota > Metazoa > Chordata > Chondrichthyes > Rajiformes > Rajidae > Leucoraja > Leucoraja erinaceus. Next base: position 52,504,729 of record NC_073379.1, read on the forward strand.
GTTATTAAAAATTACAGCATAAGTAAGTGGGTTGAGGATTGGCAAATGGTGCTCAATTTGAAGGCTGAGGGAAGACCTGATAGAAATATATAAACATAGGTATAGATAGACAGTCAAAACCGTTCTCCCCAGGTTGGAAATGTCAACAACGCAAGAGGCCCTAGCATTAAGGTGAGAAGGTCAAAGTTTAAAGGAGAAGTGTGGGGTGGGGATTTTTTTTTTATATGAAGAATGGTGGGTGCTGGCATGTGCTGCCATGGGTGGTGGTGGTGCAGTCGGATATGATAGTGGCATTTATGAGGCTTTTCAATGTGCACATGTTTACTTGGGGAAAATTGATCAAGTGCAGACAGAGGAGATTAGTTTAGTTTGCCATCATTTTAAGCGTGGACATTGTGGACTGAATGGTCTTTTCCTGTGCTGTGCTGTCCAACGTTCTGATTTCGTGAAGTGTTTCATTTTTGGAAGTGAAACCACAGTGAAAGGTAGGGAACTGAAAAGTGTCGCAGAACACATTGAATGCACATGGTCTTTTTAGTCAAAGTCGAGTGAATCAAGAAATGAATGGTATAAGCTTAAGGTGTGAGGGAAAGGTTTAACCTGAGGAGAAACTTTTCTCACATGGAGGATGGAGGGTGTATGGACCAATATGCCAGAGGCAGGTACAATCACAACATTTAAGACATTTGGACAGGTACATGGATAGTAAAGATTCAGATATTTGGACCAACTGCAGGCAAAAGCGACTAGCTTAGATGGGGCATCTTGGACAGCATGGATAGGTTTGGCCAAAGTGATTGTTTCCATGCTGTATGATTCTATCTCCTGCTGACTGTTTGAACGTTTGCAAGACATCCCCGGCAGAGTGATTGCTCCTTTTTTAAGCTATGGCAAAGTTTGAAACCTCTTCTAGATATTCTCCTATGTTACCATCTTAATGTTTGGCTTGATTTCTTTACCTTTGGCACGAACTTCCACCCTGCCCTCAAATTCACTTGAACCATTTCCAGCACTTCTCCCCCTTTTTTCTGAATCACAGTTTCTCTAAGACAAAAAATCAATTTCTTTACCACCAGCCAACCCCCCTGATATCCCTCTGTGCCTAAATTTGTTTGCTTCTCCCACCTGATTTTTATCTGCCCATCAACCCTCCATAATTTGGTTCCATTTATCACTTTGTCTTTACCTTCTCCCTCCTCCCCACCTGGCTGCATCCGCCCATTGTCCTTGCCTTGTCCTGCCTACTAGCCATCTTTTCACTTTACTCTCAGTCTTAATGCACAGTCTCGACCCAAAACATCGACCACCTCTTTGCCTCAGCCAAGGAATGGATTTTGGGTTGAGACGTCACCCATTCCTTCTCTCCAGAGATGCTGCCTGTCCTGCTGAGTTACTCCAGCTTTTTGTGTAAATCTTCGATTTAAACCAGCATCTGGAGTTCCTTCGTACAGAGTTGTGGGTTCTAGCAACTTTGTCTGTGACCTACTTAATATTGTAAAGCCGAATCATTTTATATCCTGAAATGTTTCAGCCTTGCCTCCATGACAGCAGAAATGTTATATTCCTTTAAGCTATCCTTGTTCTTATTCCTTGCTAGTTTGATTCCTTGCATTAAGCTAAACACGTTAGCCGTCTCTGCCCTGTGTGTCCCATATTTTGCTTGTTCTGCTTACGAACCTGATTTTATTTTCCATCCCTATTTGAAAATGTCTGCCCAACAATTGTAAACCTGATTTGTTTGACATTTCTGCAACAGTACTAACCAATTTTCCCAAATGGATGTGGTACCTATTCCAAATTCAGGTGCAACAAGTTTGGTCTGCACATGCACCTCTGGCCTTGCTGAAGTCCATATGGACTGCACAGTCCGAAGTGATCCAGAAATCTAAAGCCCACCTTGCCCATAGCTTTCACTTTTTGAGGCATAATTTAAAACTTAAACGTATCTGGTGTTTTATGAAGTACAGGCCAAACATTTAGTGTTGGATGCATTTCTGATCTTCTCACTTGGGGGCATTAAGAATCAGGAAAGAATAGTCCCAAATGTGAGTGGGATTTGTTACGGTGAAGGCTAGACAAGCCAAGTCTATTGGAAAATATTAAAATATATTAAATATCAACAGTTTAATAATTTTTATTAGTCATTACTGATCTTTGCTGCCATTTGTGTGAATAAAATAAAGCTTGAATTTAATTTTATTGCAAATTATTACAAATCTGTCTAGTTACTGACCCATTTTTCAAGCAAAATATATTTTTGCATTTTTGTTTTGTCAAGTCTATTAATTTGAATAGAGTCAGTCTTGCAGCATGGAAACAGGCCCATCTAAGCTAGTCCCATTTGCATGTGCTGGACCTACATCCCTTTAAACGCGTCTTATCTAGGAGGAGGAGCCATCTTGGGAACGACTGCTAACCAGCAGCCATCCGTTTAATTCGCTTTTTTAATAGTTTTTAGTTAGTCCTGTGTCTCGTCCGTTTGGAGAAATGGACTTTCAAATGTGGGGGGTAGGTGGCAATTTTATTTCTAGGTCCCTACCTGGCCGGTGAGGTAGCTTTTTCTCCGGGCTGCCCGTCGACCCGTCCTCGCGGCCTACCAGCGAGCCTGGAGCGCCGTTTCCTGGCGGGGACCGCCCAGCACCTCGGCCTCGGTGGCGGCACAGCGCTGGAGCGCTATCGTGGAGCGGAGCGGGCGATGCCTTGCCTGGGCCGCCGCGCTGGATCGACGCGCTGGAGCTCCGGTGAGCTGAGACCGCCGAGTTCAACACCTCCGGGCTGCGGGTCTGCGGAGTGGTGCGGGCGGCGCCGATTTCGACATCGGGAGCCTGGGAGCTCCAAACCGGCGCGGCCTTGTCGGCTTCGGAAGCCGCAGTCCCCAGCTAGGAAGCGGCCGTTCCAGGTGGCCCAGCCGCTGAGAGGACTCTCCCGACGCCGGGGCAAGACCACCCGGTGAGAATGGCCAGGAACATCGGGCCTCCGTAGAGGCAACTGCGGTGGCCTCAATAGGCCTGACTTTGGGTAACTTGGGGTTGGGGACTGGACATTGGACACAGTGGTATCCATTGTGGGGGGATGATTTTTTGTCTGTACGTAATCCTGTTAGTCTTTGTCCAAGATGGCTGCGGTGAAGAGAGAGTGGATGCTGGCGTGCTTTAGCTGCCGCTGCTCTCTCTTCACATTGTGTTTTTGATTTTTTGTTTTTAGACTGAATTCTGTTTTTAATTTGTGTTTATGTGATGCCTTTATTATTTATTTTATTCTGATTATATGTTTTTTATTCCTGTTAATCTCTGTAAGGTGTCCTTGAGATGTCTGAAAGGCGTCCAAAAATAAAATCTATTATTATTATTATTATCCATGTACCTATCCCAAAAAGGACACAAATTGTTAGAGTAACTGCATCTCTGGAGGATATGGTTAGTGAATGTTTTGGGTTGACATCAATTTTAAGCCTGGCATCATCCCTGAGACACAACAGATTAGTCACAAGCGCCCAGTTTAAAAGATTTCGCCACCTCTCTGGTTTCTGTTCTGTAGGTAGGTCTCCCTGGATCCCATGCCATTTAACCTTCTGGACCAGCGTACTTGTGGAACCTTATCAAAGGCCTTGCTGAAGTCCATATGGGTTATGTTTATCTTAATCGTGGTTGCTTAAAAAAAGAAAAGAAAAGCTGATCAAATCCCAGCCATGCTGGCTATCTCTCGTCAACCAATTTCTCTCCAAATGCATCTATATCTTTATCAAAATCCTTTCCAGTAACTTATCTACCATGCATGTCAAGCTTATCTACCATGCATGTCTATGGTTCCTATTGTTTTCTTTGTGGCTCTTATTAACTAGTGGAAGACAGTGTCTCACTTTAATGTTAATCTGATGAATAGTAATCTTAAAGCGGTATTGCACCAACCTGCAAGACCAATCAAGCTTTTCCAATCTCTGCCATAATAAATATCATCTGTTCCATTGCCAAGATCTTGACATCCTGAGATTTGATCTCCATTTTTTTGAGTGACAAAGACAGCGGGTGGTAAATATCTAAATGTAGATGTTGCTTTTCACAAGATCTTTGACAATTATGAAATTGTTACCCCACTACTCCTGGGTAATTAGATCCTCTAATACTAGCCTCTCTTGTTCTATCAACAACTCTTATGTTAGTTATTTGGTATAATTAGCAATCCAAGTGTTGTAAAAGGCCACAGGTGCTTTTTCGCTGTAAACCTGTTTTAACTTTTTTTTTTAATAGTTCCTGAAGAAATTCCAGATGATCAGCAGTTAGATAAGCAAATCACAATAAGAGGAAGAAGTTTTAGCTACCAGATACAGCCATTTGATGATTCTCCACAGTTTGGTGATCAAAGTCAATTGAGTGAAAGCTCCTTTATGAGGTAAAGTATTTGAACATAGAAAAAGCAGTTGTTCTAGTTGATGCCCATTTACAATATTACCTTTTAAGCTTACCTTCAATCAAACCCTATTGTCTTTCATATTTAAGACATCATCTTATAAATTCCATTAACTGTTAGAAGCAACAATAGGCCATGGGTTATTGAGTGAGATTTGTGGCGGGCCATCTACCTCTGCTTCAGTTTAATAATTTCAATGTTCTCTCGCCTCTGGATCAGTTCCTGTGGGCTGGAGGGTAGCCAATGTAACCCCACTTTTTAAGAAAGGAGGGAGAAAGAAAACGAGAAATTATAGACCAGTTAGTCTTACATCTGTAGTGGGGAAGATGCTCGAGTCGATTGTAAAAGATGTTATAGCAGCGCATTTGGAAAGCAGTGACAGGATCGGTCAAAGTCAGCATGGATTTATAAAGGGTAAATCATGCTTGAATAATCGTCTGGAATTTTTTGAGGATGTAACAAGTAGATTGGATAAGGGAGAGGCAGTGGATGTGCTGTATCTGGACTTTCAAAAAGCCTTTGACAAGGTCCCAGACAAGAAATTAGTGTGCAAAGTTAGAGCACATGGTATTGGGGGTAGGGTATTGACATGGATAGAGAACTGGCTGGCAGACAAGAAGCAAAGAGTAGAAATTAACGGGTCTTTTTCAGGATGACAGGCAATGACGGGTGGGGTGCTGCAAGGCTCGGTGCTCGGACACCAATTATTAAAATATACATTTAGATGAGGGAATTAAATGTGACATCTCCAGGTTTGTAGATGACACAAAGCTGGGTGGCAGTGTGAGCTGTGATGAGGATGCTATGAGGCTGCAGAGTGACTTGGATAGGTTGGGTGAGTGGGCAGATGCATAGCAGATGCAGTATAATGTGGATAAATATGAGGTTATCCACTTTGGTGGCGAGAACAAGGCAGTTTATTATCTGAATGGTGTCAGATTAGGAAAAGGGGAGGTGCAACGAGACCTGGGTGTGCTTGTACATTAATCACTGAAAGTAAGCATGCAGGTACAGCAGGCAGTGAAGAAAGCTAATGGCATGTTGACCTTCATTGTGAGAGGATTTGAGTTTGGGAGCAAGGAGGTCCTACTGCAGTTGTACGGGTCCCTGGTGAGACTGTACCTGGAGTTTTGTGTGCAATTTTGGTCTCCTAATTTGAGGAAGGACATTATTGCTAGTGAGGGAATGTAGGTTAATTCCTGGGATGGCGGGACTAACATATGATGAAAGAATGGGTCGACTGGGCTTGTATTCAATGGAATTTAGAAGGATGAGAAGGGATCCTATAGAAACATAATAAGGATTTGACAGGCTAGATGCAGGAAAATTGTTCCCGATTTTGGGAGAGTCCAGAGTTTAAGAATAAGGGGTGGGCCATATAGGACTAAGATAAGGAAAAACTTTTCAGAGTTGTGAATCTGGAATTCTCTGCCACAGAAGGCAGCGGAGATCAATTCACTGGATGTTTTCAAGCGTTAGATTTACCTCTTGGGGCTAAAGGAGTCGAGGGATATTGGGGAAAAAGTAGGAATGGAGTACTGATTTTAGCTGATCCCCTGTGATCATATTGAATGGCGGTGCTGGCTCAAAGGGCCGAATGGCCTACTCCTGCACCTGTTGACTATTGTCTATTGAGAGATGGTATGCACCTATTTTTCTATGTTTCTACACCACTAAGATGTTTGAATTTCTATAATTAACTGCTATCTTTTGTTTTTTAAATCTAAAAAAATTTAAGGGAGAGTTTGTGGAAGACCGATTTCCTTAAGTCATAACCTGGGAGCTGCTGTAGTTGATCAAATATAATTGTGATATGATTGTGAAACGAATCAGTCCTCAGCTTGCCTTAAATGATATTTTGTAACACTTTTTAAATATTTCATTTTTTTGCACAGCGTGCTGCACGATAGATCTGCAAAGGATGAATTTGAAAAAAGAATTTCTGAGCTGGAGAACGAGAAAGAAGTCCTAACAGAGGAGAGAGAAAAGGAAATTATACAGTTAAAGGTGAGTGCTATTAAAATCCGGAAAGACGGTCCATTTCCTTTTATTGTATCAAAGTAGTATGCTAGAGTTACCACGAGCGCATCTTTCAACAAGTGATGGAAGCTATTAAATACAGTTTTGATTTCTGGCAAGAAGTTAATTATAATAAATTCATAGAAAGTTATTTAAATTTCTGCTTTGAATCTAATATTACCTGGAATAAAATGTACAAAGAATGGATGGACTGGGCTTGTATTTACTGGAATTTAGAAGGATGAGAAGGAATCTTATAGAAACATATAAAATTCTTAAGGGATTGGATGCAGGAAACGTGTTCCGATGTTGGGTGAGTCCAGAACCAGGGGTCTTGTAATTATGCCATGTTAAACATAAATTAAGACCAAATGTTATCATAGCAACATAGAAAATAGGTGCAGGAGTAGGCCGTTCGGCCCCTTGAGCAATATGATCATGGCTGTTCATCCAAAATCAGTACCCCGTTCCTGCTTCTGGGTTGAAATGTTTTCTTCGTCTCAGTCCTAAATGGCCAGAGTTGTGAATCTGGAATTCGATTTTTATATTTGATGTGGCTGGCTCTGCATAAAAACAAATCAAATGAGGTGCATGATATTATGTAGACAAATCAAGCAAATAAAAATAAATCAAATATGAGCATGATATTATGAAGAATATGGTGAAGTTGTCAATTTTTAAAGTTGGCACAGATAATCATGGAGCATGAGACCCTTTCCTACCAAGTCCGTCCTGACAGAGGACCACCAGGGAAAATGCAAACTATAAAGAAAGCACCGAATCGGGATTGCACTCGAGTTGGTGAAACTCTGAGGCAGTAACTCTACCAACTGTAATTGTGTTGAATTTTCATGCTACTATGATGCGGCCACTTATCATGTTTCTGTTCTGTCTTTGGTGGAAAATGTTAGAATCATTGGAACATTTTCAAAATAGATACCCGAAATTGGACAAATTATTTATTTTTCCCTGTAGAAAAGGGCTGACTTGTTTTTAAAATTATGAAAGTGTTTGACAGGATGAAATTCAAGGATCCTTTCTACTTGTGTGAGTGTTTAAAACTAGTAGTAATGAAGTCAAGATCTCATTAATAAATATGAAATTAAGGGAAAAACAGTTAATCCATAGAGGGATTATAATGTAGACTGCATCACAACCATGGGGTTCATACCATTGATGCATTGGGGGAAATGCAAATAATGAAAAATAATAGAAAAATAAACTTATAATAAACAATAGATGCAGGAGAAGGCCATTCGACCCTTCGAGCCAGTACCACCATTCAATGAGATGGCTAATCATCCACAATCAGTACCCCGTTCCTGTCTTCTCTCCATATCCCTTAACTCTGCTATCCCTAAGAGCTCTAACTCAGTTAAACTTTCTATCTTATTGCAGTACATTAAGAGGCCCATTGCAAATGTAAGTTACTGGCATAGATTTTTTTTTTTTTGTGGTTGTGTTCTTTTTTTGTGCTTTAAATTATATGAAATCACAGAGCTCCATTATAATATGTTTCCATCTTGATTCTTTCCTTTTCCAAAACTCTTATTCTTGCTTCATATTTTATAACCGTGCTCTGATTTATTTCAAAAGCACATAATTTTACTTATCCATCATGCCTACCTTCAGCACTAGGGGCTGCCTGATGTATAATTGAATTTCTTGTCTTTGCCTTCTAATTGGTAATTACTTTTGCTCAATACTGGCTCTACAACTCTTCTGGGGCTATTTTCTTTCCTACTCCAGTGTCTTTTTGAGCAAACCACCCACTCAACTGCTGAAAGTAGGAACTTAAGCTCCTTCTGAAATTCCCTTTAATAATATCATGCCACTTTCTACTAAAAGTCCTTGGTATTACAGTACTTTCGTAGAAGTGTACAATAAGTTTGTATGTTAACGGTGCTTGTATGTGGTTCCTCTATGGCCGGAGGAGTAAACTTGCATTGTGAATAGCAATTCTATAAAAATCTTCATTGCTTAAATTAAGTCTTAAATTCTGTTTCTATAAAATTTCATCTTAAACATAACACTACTGCTTTCCCTAACCAGAATTGCAGAACATTGCTAGCCTTTATTTCTGTTTTGTTTCCCTCTCACCGCACATTCCTCTTTGCCTTGTATCCTGCACCTCCCCGATTCCTACCCTTGTCCCTCATAGATAATTCAATTCCTCAAGACTTAGTTATATCTGATAAGAGATGCTGTGAGTGGGGGAGAATCTCAGGTTGAATTTTTAGTAAATGTTGTGTCTTGGGTCAACTAAGAGATCGACAATTAAATTGAATCTTGAATCTTGATCTTGAATCTTGAATTTTTAATTCAACTAAGAGATCGAGGCTTGCACTGACAAAAAAAATGTTGTATTCTTAACTGCTATTGTTTGGCTGTTATTAATTGCTTGCCCTAATATTACAGAATAATGCAGAGCACTTTGAGAAACAGTTAAAGGAGAGTGTTGAACTTTGTGAACTTCTCTATTCGGAAAAGGTATTTGTTTTTCTTTGATCTCCTTGCCAATATACTAGTTAGATGTCAGCTTTCCTGAAAGGATGTCAGTAATGTGTTTGCTTTACAGTTTGATGCAGAGAGTTTAAAAATGGAAAATGAGAAACTCAAGGAAGAGATCCAAGAATTAAAAAAATGTCTGGAAGAAAAGCAGAGAAATGAAAAATACTTCAAAATGGAAGATGAAAAACAAAAAATTGAATTTCAAGAACTAAAGCAGCTGAGAGATGGGATTGCAGACTTAAAAGAGAGGCGTGACATTGAAGAGTTTGAATTCTTGGAAAAAGAAGTTGTGAAACAAGAAAAGGTATTGAGCAAATATCTGGAGTGAACTTTGAAAATAATATGCAATTCGGTAGGGAATCATTGCATGTGTCACATACAACGAGATTACTGTGTCTCTCCATTTAAAATAACTTCAAACATTCACATACTCATACTTTTTACACTCCCTCCCTCCCCAAACCCACCCATGAATTCACATTTACATAAATTAACACTGCCTCCCACCCCCACCCCCCCCCTTCCTTCCCCATAACCCCCTCCCAAGACAGAGTTCAGTTCCAAGATTGCTGATGGGTAAAAGCTGTTCTTGAGTCTGGCAGTGCGTGACTTTAGCGACCTGAACCTTTTTCCTGAGGGCAGAAGTGTGAAAAGGTGGTGACAAGGATGTGTAATGTCTTTCACAATATTACAGGTCCTGCTGCGGCATCTGGAGTGGTAAATGTCCTCCAGAGGGGGCAGGGGGAGTCCAATGATACCCTGGGCAGTTTTTATCACCCTCTGGAGAGCTGCTCTGTCAGCTGCTGAACAGTTCCCAAACCAGGCAGTTATGCAGTAAGTCGGTATGCTTTCTACCGAACAGCGGTAGAAAGACTCCAGCAGTTTAGCAGACAAATGGGCTTTCCTCAGTGTTCTGAGGAAGTAAAGTCTCTGTTGCGCCTTTTTTACAACTACAGCATAATTCACAGACCATTTAAGATCCTCACTGATGTTGATCCCCAGAAATTTAAAACTAGGCACCCTCTCCACCTCCTCGCCCCTATCTCCAGTGGCCTGAGCTCCGCTCTATGTTGCCTGAAATCAGTGATGATCTCCTTTGTCTTTTTAGTGTTCAGAGAGAGATTGTTGTGAGCACACCACTCAGAAAGTCTGTGCACCTCCTCTCTATAGGCGACCTCGTTCCCATTTGAGATGAGCCCCACCACGGTTGTATCGTCCGCAAATTTTATGATCCTATTTGTGGGGTGATGGGGCAAGCAGTCATGTGTGTATAGGGCGTAGAGGAGTGGACTGAGCACACAGGGAATGTATCACAAAAAGCAACAGCAAAGGAAAGTATTCTTTTATTTTTAGCAAAGTTCTATTAATTTCTTTAATAAAGTTTGTAGAAATTAATTTAAACAGTTTTGCTTGCTTTTATACTTTGATGCAAATTATACAATGCACAAATTGTATAGAAAAGAGTCATTTGCCTCTTGCAGTAGACTGGAGGCAATATAACAACTGAAGTAGTAAGATAGAAATACGAGTCATCCTTTCACAATGTGTTTTGGAATAATGTCGCCAATAGGTAGTATCTAAATAAAAATAATAAAGGGGATTAAGATATACCATCATTCTGCCGACTAATAGTTATTTCTAATCCATCTTTATATTTTGCAGGCACAGCAAAATCATGAAATTGCAAAGTTAAAACAATTGGTTCACAATTCTGAGATTTATAATCAAGAACTTGAGGTATGTTGCTTTAAATGTAATCCTATTTTAATTCATTTGCATTGGAATAACAAGTGCAGATATGTCATGAGTAGAGCCATGATTTTGCCATTAATGCCACGTGCTTTTTTCACGATCGAGTACCAAAATCAGCCTTTTTTTGTGTGCCATTTTGCTAAAAAGTTGTGCTATTTTCTCTAGTTGTACCGTGATTACAATGATGTTTTCTATCTTAACATGTTAATATTAATATTATTATTAACGTGTTAGCATAGTACAACTTACAAGAAAACTTCCACCACCGGGGCGAAACCCGGGGCGCCACCGTCGGTCGTTCATTCGTTTGTGTCGCTGGTTCAGTTTTCTCCAAGATCTATTTAAGAAAGAACTGCAGATGCTGGAAAAACGAAGGGAGACAAAATGTTGGAGAAACTCAGCGGGTGAGGCAGCATCTATGGAGAGAAGGAATAGGCAAGGTTTCGGGTTGAGACCCTTCAGACTGATGTGGGGGGGGGGGGGGGGGAAGAAAGGAAGAGGCGGAGACAGTAGGACTAGAAGGAGTGCTAGGAAGGGGGAGGAGGGAGAAGACAAGGGCCATCTAAAATTAGAGAAGTGAATGTTGATACCGCTGGGGTGTAGACTACCCAAGCTTGGCTCCTTACTACATTTACTGCTGGCTCCAGTCGCAAATCTGAGTTTACGAGTGATTTGTGCAAGGCATTAATTGATGCTAGAATTCCACTGTGGAAATTTGAAAACAAATCTCTCAGAGGATTTTTAAAGAAATACATAGAGGAACATATACCAAACAAATCATTATGGAAAAATTATGTTGACAGCAACTTCAACATTGTTGTGCAGAAAATTGGAGATGAAGTTGCATGCAACAAAATATGAATCCCAATAGGCTAGATAACCGATGCTGTGGGGAGATATGTTGCCAATGTGGTCATTGGAACACTGGAGGCAGGTCAACCATCAAAGGAGTATTTAATGACATCGGAAGTATTGGAGAAGTCAAACAGCTCAACTATTGCTCAGTTGTTTTCATCTTTACGCTGTACTTTGGCCAGAAGGTATAAAACATGAGAATGTACTTCTGTTTGTGACAAAGTTTTATTCCCCAAAATGTTGCATTTGATATACTTAGCTCAAGGGCTTCATAGACTTGGCAAGCACAGACGTAGCTTGGTTCTAGTTTCCAATGTCAAGAAAATCTTCCTCAAAGTTCAGTCACGTGTGCAGTTGGTCGAGGAAATGGCACCCGAGATTCCGCTACCTCCGCCCGTTTTGGCTAGGTGTGGCACATGGCTCTCTGCTGTACTCTGTTATGCTTCAAATTTTGAAAAGATAAAATAAATCGACAACTGTTTTGATGAAGCAGAATCTGCTGCAGTCAGGATCGTCAGTGAAATCATGCAGAAAAAGTCCCTCCACCACAATCTTGTGTTTATTGCTTCCAATTTTGCAAACTTCCCACAAGCTATCACTTCCCTTGAGAAACGTGGCAAAACATTAGTGAATAACTTGCAGGTTTTCAACAAAGTAACTGACGATATTCGTAAAGTTCTTGGCGATGTAGGTAAAGACATACAAGAAAAATGTGAGTGTGATTTTAGCTAACAATGATCTTAAAGAAATACAAAACATAGATAAAGTTCTCAAAGGTAGTTGTAATGCACAAGATATTGATATGAGTATAGAGTCTAGCTTGTTTCGGGTACGCACCACTGACCTCAGCTGGGGTAGAAAGAAGTTTTTCACAACTGAAGCATATTCTGTCTGACAGACAGCATATTTTAAAACCAGATAATTTGAAAAAAATGCTAGTAATTATGTGCAACCAGGCAACTTTTGTCATTTTGTATACCTTCATTATTATGTTTAACCATATTTTGGCAGTGGAAATAAATGCCTGTTTACAAATGTCAATAAATGCCTTTTGTGTGAATTTATTATGCCTTTTTGCCTGCCCATTTTAGAGTTTCCTAGTGCCTAAACATCCTGTCTCTAGTCATGAGTAATTCAATTCTTAATAAAATGCATCAATTTTTTTAATAGATTGAACTAAAGGCAAAAATAAAACAATTAAAAGACCATGAGCAGAGTCGCCTTGTTCTTCAACAGCGGCTAGATCAAATAAAAGAAATTTCAGATGGCCAGACAGATCTTGAGACATTAACGATCCAGGTAATGGTGCGACATTATGATTTTATTTCTTGTTTTACATTTTTGAGAACTTCTTTTTAAATAGATAAGATAGTAGAATTTTACATGGTTGATTTGAGGATTTAATGAAAAATATTGTGTGCAATATTGTTTTGCGCATTTCAAAACTGCATCAGCTCGAACACATTGCCATCACAGAGAGCGTTAGAAATAGTACAGTTTGATAGAAACATAGAAATTAGGTGCAGGAGTAGGCCATTCGGCCCTTCGAGCATGCACCGCCATTCAAATATGATCATGGCTGATATGATGGAAAGCTTCCGAGCTGCACGGCTCATGGCTGATACTGCACCCCAATAGCTTTCCTATTTTATTTCCATAATCTTCTATTTCCTTAATGTCCAACAATTCTTTAGTGCCTTGAATGCACAACTGAGCCTCCTCTTGGATGGAGAATTCTGAAGAAAACATCCTGAGTAAAAGAACATCTCTCAATTTGAAATAGCTACTGCCTTTTGTTGGTTCTAGACTTTGGCTCGAAAAATCAGTCTTATGGTAAACATCCTATCGAGTATGCATCCTCCCCCACTTTATCCCTCTGCCAACCACAACAATCGGTCTGAGGAAGAGTCCCGGCACACATATCACCTATCCACATTCTCGGGGATGCTGCCTGACCTGCTGAGTTACTCTGCACTTTTTTTCTATCCATTCTTGTTTGCTTCACTGAAACCATTGATCTTTGAGGATAGGCCTGTCCTCTTTGTGTAAGAAGGAACTGCAGATGCTGGTTTAAACCGAAGATAGACAAAACTGGAATAACTCAGCAGGACAGGCAGCATATTTGGAGAGATGGAATGGATCTATCTTGGGCCTGTCATCTTTATTTTGTCCTGCTTTCACGTAAATTACTTTGGTCCAAAAATCCAAATATTCCACAACAGTGTGTGCTTTTTCTTTCAATATAATGCCCGACTTCTCTTATGCACAGATGGTGCAGCCTTTTTTGTCCTCTGCTGCTAATCTGCAAATTTGCATTTGAATCTACGTCCCAGTCTGCAATTTCACAACTCTATCAACATCATGATATTGTAATTACCTTTATCAATGTTTCAGACTCTTGCTTTAGATACAAGTTTCCTACCCACATATTTGAATTTGCAATTCTCCCAAGTTTTAGTTGTCCTTTCTATCTTGGCCTTGGGCAATGAAATTATTACTTAAAACCAGATCTAAAACAGCCTTTTCATGGTTGGCTCTTCACCTAGTTTTAAGAAATTATTCCATGTACATTCTTCAAGGCTACTGCCAATTTGTTTTGTCTGATTTATATGGCAATGAAAATAGTCTCAGGTTATTAATGTACCTGTTTTATAAGCTGTTATTTATTTACTTTCCTTATGTATGACTTGCCTTACCATTTTTGTTATCTCCACCAAACATTCTCTATCTGAAGCTACTGATGGAATGTCATTCTTCACCACTGCAGTGACCTCGCCTGTTGTTAATAATCTTCCACATCTCATTTTCTTTCCTGCCTTTTCTGAAATGTCAAGTATCTCCTGAGTGTACAGTTGACCTATTTGGCCATCTTAAAACCATGTCTGTAATGACCATCAGGTCACCCATATTTATTTGTATTGTCAATTTATCTTTGTTAAAGAATGCTGTATGCCTTCAAATAGTCGTAAATTTTAGTTTACTGTTTTTCTTATCTCTTTCTGCTGATTTACATTTCAGATCAAACAACTACAACAGTCATTGAATGATGCAGAGGTTGTAACCTGTGATGCAAAGAAAGACTCTGCTTTTCTCAGAAGTGAAAATTTGGAGCTCAAAGAACTCATGGTAATGAAATAATTTTGAGTAATCATGGTAATGAAAGAATATTGCAGGACCAATAAGATGCAGACAGTAATCAAATTATTCACTTTCGCTGGCTGTCTACATATCGCAATGTGGAATTTGAAGTTGAGAAGTTGAAGGGAGTAGAGAATTAACAGAAACTAGCATTGTGCTGGTCAAATTCAGTAATGTAAGAGAAGATGGAGAAAAAGGTGTGGAAAACTTTGGGAAATAGAAGGACATGTGATAAGAGATTAGCAAAACAATGAAATAAGTGGTTAACAGATTTAATAAGGATGTAAGGCAACAATGGAGAATGAGAAAGATGAAAAGGGGTTGAAATGGAAAATAAAGGGCTGCTAATTATACTGATAAAATGAACCTTTTTTCTGAAGCTGGTTTCATATACTATGCCAAGTCATAAGTTTTACAATTGATATCATCCTTGCAATCACATTATGGTCAAACTCCAATACCAGTCTATCTGGCCATTTGGAAATCGAAGGATTTGACATGTGGCTTACCAAGTGGTGATTGCCCTGCTTCCCATTCTTGACCGAGGTCCCGGCTCCCACTCTCCACAAACTCTCGACTAGCTTCCATGCTCTTTTTAAACTAAATGAATTGGAATGGATTTGCATGTTAATCGGCCTCTGTAAATTGCTGCCAATGTGCAAGGAGTGGTTGAGAAAGTGAGACCTTAGAGCTAGTGTGAATTGGTGACCAAATCAGCAGCTTACTTTAAACATGGATCTGAATGCAAAAAAACTAATGGATGTAGGAATCATTGCGCATCCCACCCTTGTTTTTCATCATGCTCTGCTTGATGCAACATAAGTAAAACTGTACAAGCTTGTCAGAATCATTAATGAATTGCTGTTGATGACTAGGCAATGGTCATTATGTGCAAATCTGTAGATCAAGTAAGGACTATAGTTACAGGAGGAGGAATAGCTCTGAGAAGCTGAATTTGGATCAGATTGAAGTGTCATAATTTAAGACCATATCCTCCTGGCACATCAGTGTGGGTACAGTTTCCGACCTTTAGATGCAGATTGCCCTAACTTTACCCAGCAACCTTAAGGATTATCTTCCAGTCCATAGATGAGTAATTTTGAGATGCGTCCTTTAAAATAAAGTGTGTGATTTTTTGGCTTCTATGTTTTGTAGCTGCCAAAAACATAAGTATTTATTCCTCAATCAAGTACTTAAAACAGGACAAAGCACAAAGTGCCGGAGTAACTCAGCAGGCCAGGCATCATCTGTGGAGACCATGGATAGGTGCCGTTTTGGGTTTGGTCCCTTCAGTCTGAAGAACGGTCAACTATCCATGTTGTGCAGAGATGCTGCCTGACCTGTTGAGTTACTCTAGTACTTTGTGACTTTATTTTGTAAATCAGCATCTGCATTTTCATGTTTCTACACTTAAAACAGGATAACGTGTCATTATCATATTGCTTTTGGGATATTGCATAGAAATTGACTGTAATATTTCCTGTAGCAATGATTATTCTTCAAACAGTCCATAGTCAATTAAATAATTTTGGAATGTTCTGAGGTTGCAAATAGATGCAAATTATTAAATGTAATTTCTATCAAGTAAATTAGAATGTAATTGATACCAAATGTATCTTTCAAATTGCTGTCTTCATTGTCACCCTAATGGAAACTAAGTCTAAGTTTAAAATACTTGCTATTGGAAGGAAAGAAAAATCTCCATTGGCTGTACATTATTTCTGGAGACGTTACAAAAAATCAAAATGTCATTTATAGATTGCTTCCCATGTGCAATAATGATGAACAAATGGAAATGGCATTCTGTTTTAAATCTCTTTTTCTTTCCTCTTTAACTTATGAACTGAAGAATGAAATGAAAGTGAACTATCAACAGATGGAAAAGGATGTTGAGTCGTACCGCACTAAGCTAGATACTGAACGATCGCGCTATAAGCAAATGCAATCTGATTTGCAGAAAGAATTGAAATCTGTTTACAGTGAAAATACCAAACTAATTTCACTTCTGGATGGGAAAGTTCCTAAAGGTATTGTTACTGTAATATTATACTTGACATTTATAGAAAACATTTCATTGGATCCACAGGTCTCGAGTATATTCACTACCTTTTGAGAAAATACATTTTTTCTCCCTCTTAAATGGGTATCCATTATTCTGAAAATCGATCCCTAATGGGTGAAACACGTCCTCAGATTCTTCGTGAATTCTCTTCAGAATCCTGCAAATTTGAACGTGATTAATTATTCTTATAAGCTCAATTAGACATAGTGTTAGTGTAGAAACAGACCCTTCAGCCCAACTTACTCACACCGGCCAACATGTTCCCGCTGTACTATCCCAACCTGCCTGTGCCCATGTCCATCCAAACCTGTCCTATCCTTGTACCTGTCTATAACTGTTTCTTATACATTGGGATAGTCCCTGCCTCCGCTACCTTCTCTGGCAGCTTGTTCCATACCCTTACAACCCTTTGTGTGAAAAGGTAAACCTGTAGATTCCTATTAACCATATAACCATATAACAATTACAGCACGGAAACAGGCCATCTCGGCCCTACAAGTCCATGCCGAACAAATTTTTTTCCCCTTAGTCCCACCTGCCTGCACCCGTACCATAACCCTCCATTCCCTTCTCATCCATATGCCTATCCAATTTATTTTTAAATGATACCAATGAACCTGCCTCCACCACTTCCACTGGGAGCTCATTCCACACCGCCACCACTCTCTGCGTAAAGAAGTTCCCCCTCATATTACCCCTAAACTTCTGTCCCTTAATTCTGAAGTCATGTCCTCTTGTTTGAATCTTCCCTATTCTCAAAGGGAAAAGCTTGTCCACATCAACTCTGTGACATCTGTATTACATCTCTATTACAACTCTGACAACTCTATTACATCTGTTCATCTTAAACCTATGTCCTCTGATCTTCGATTCATCTTTTCCGGGCAAGAGTGTGCATCTAAAAGATGTATCATTACTTAAATAACGAAAAGAGAATAGATAATACTCCAGGTGCAGCCTCACTAATGCCCTATGATTTCCCATCAAACCTTCCCTACTTTTAACACCATCCATCTTCAGAGCTCTCCAGAAACAATGTGCAAAAGTTATCTAGGAATTACCAATCTATGAGAGCCTAAGTTGCCTGACTGTTGAGTGGCCTGCCAGCCTTTCCTGAACCCTGCAAGTAAGCATTGCTCAGTACTATCACCAAAAAAACATCCTCTGTGATAGTAGTTCAACTCAATAGTGAGGAAGCAGCACTACAGCAAATCTTACTGTTTTTGGTGTTTTGAGTATATTGCAAGTTCCAACCTGCTCAGATCAGACTTCCTATGTCAGCAAAATGCCCCTTTAAATTGTGAGAAAAGTAAGAATGTTACGTGATGTTCTGTTGTTCTATCGAGGACATGAGAATCCTTTTCCTCGTTGTACTTGGGTGCTTTAATAATATGAATGAATAAGTTTATTGGCAAATATTCACATACAAGGAATTTGCCTTGGTGCTCCGCCCACAAGTGACAACATGAATACAGTGACAGTTAAGAATAATACATAAAACATTAAGCATTAATAATAAAACATTATTGATTAAACATGTGAATTAAATAAAATATCAGAGCAAAAGGAGGCTACAGGTTTTTGGTTATTGAGTTACTACTCGTGGGTAAAAGCTGTTTTTATGTCTGGCTGTGGCGGCTTTGACAGTCCGGAGTCGCCTTCCAGAGGGAAGTGATTCAAAGATTTTGTGGCCAGGGTGAGAGGGGTCAGAGATGATCTTACCCGCTCGCTTCCTGGCCCTTGCAGTGTACAGTTCATTAATGCAGGGAAGGTTCCAGCCAATAACCTTCTCAGCTGATGGGACGATTCGCTGCAGCCTCCGGATGTCGTGCTTGGTGCCCGAGTCAAACCAGACCATGTTGGAGAAGGTGAGGACAAACTCTACGATGGCCGTATAGAATTGGACCAACATTGCCTGTGGCAGATTGCGCTTCCTCAGCTGCCGCAGGAAGTACATCCTCTGTTGTGTCTTTTTGAATGTGGAGTCGATGGTAGCCCCCCCACCCCCCACTTAAGTTCCTTGGAAATTATGGTTCCCAGGAACTTAAGACTCCACAGATGTGACTGTGATGTTGATGGTGAGGGGAGGGGGAGCTCTCATAGAAACATAGAAAATAGGTGCAGGAGGAGGCCCTTCGAGCCAGCACCGCCATTCATTGTGATCATGGCTGATCGTCCCCTATCAATAACCCGTGCCTGCCTTCTCCCCATATCCCTTGACTTCACTAGCCCTTAGAGCTCTATCTAACTCTCTCTTAAATCCATCCAGTGATTTGGCTTCCACTGCCCTCTGTGGCAGGGAATTCCATAAACTCACAACTCTCTGGGTGAAAAAGTTTTTTCTCACCTCAGTCTTAAATGACCTCCCCTTTATTCTAAGACTGTGGCCCCTGGTTCTGGACTTGCCCAACATTGGGAACATTTTTCCTGCATCTAGCTTGTACAGTCCTTTTATAATTGTATATGTTTCTATAAGATAACCCCTCATCCTTCTAAACTGCAGTGAATACAATCTTTCCTCATACACCATCCCAGGGATCAATCTCGTGAACCTACGCTGCACTGCCTCAATCACAAGGATGTACCTCCTCATATTAGGAGACCAAAACTGTACACAATACTCCAGATGTGGCCTCACCAGAGCCCTATACAACTGCAGAAGAACCTCTACTCCTATACTGATATCCTCTTGTTATGAAGGCCAACATTCCATTAGCTTTCTTCACTGCCTGCTGTACCTGCATGCCAACTTTCAGTGACTGGTGTACAAGGACACCCAGGTCTCGCTGTACCTCCCCCTTACCTAACCTAACCCCATTGAGATAATAATCTGCCCCCTTGTTTTTGCAGCCTTAGTGGATAACCTCACATTTATCTATATTATACTGCATCTGCCCACTCAACCTGTCCAGGTCACCCTGCAACCTCCTAACATCCTCTTCACAGTTCACACTGCCACCCAGTTTTGTGTCATCCGCAAACTTGCTAGTGTTGCTCCTAGTTCCCTCTTCCAAATCATTAATATATATATAGTAAACGAGCCTTGCGGCAGTCCACTCGCCACTGCCTGCCATTCTGAAAAGGACCCGTTCACTCCTACTCTTTGCTTCCTGTCTGCCAACCAATTTTCTATTCATGTCAACGCCCTACCCCCAATACCATGTGCTCTAATTTTAGTCACCAGTCTCCCGTGGGGGACCTTATCAAAGGCTTTCTGAAAGTCTAGATACACTACATCCACTGGCACCCCTTCATCCATTTTACTTGTCACATCCTCAAAATATTTCAGATGATTAGTCGAGCATGATTTCCCTTTCATAAATCCATGTTTACTTGGACTAATCCTTTTACTGCTATCCAAATGCCCCATTATTACCGGTCTTTAATAATTGACTCCAGCATCTTTCCCACCACCGATGTCAGGCTAACTGGTCTGTAATTCCCTGTTTTCTCTCTCGCTCCTTTCTTGAAAAGTGGGATAACATTAGCTATCCTCCAATCCACAGGAACTGATCCTAAATCTATTGAACATTGGAAAATGATCACCAATGCGCCCACTGTTTCTAGAGCCTCCTCCCTGAGGACTCTGGGATGTAGACCATTAGGTCCAGGGGATTTATCATCCTTCAGTCCCATTAGCCGACCCAATACTATTTCTCGCCTAATGAAAATTTCTTTCAGCTCCTCTACCCCCTTAGATTCTCTGTCCTCCAGTACATCTGGGAGATTGTTTGTGTCTTCCTTAGCGAAGACAGATCCGAAGTACCTATTCAACTCGTAGTACCTATCAATAATGCTAATCTGCAAGTTAAATACACATCCTTGTTTAGTGAGGTTTGAGGTTACAAATGCTAACATTACAGTTTATTTTTGCTCCCTCATAACCCCCTTCCCATTAACTGCGAAAAGATGTTTTAAAATGTTAAATGTTACGTTGAATATATGTTTAGTAGAATCTACGAAGAAATGCAGGGAGTGAGACTAAATAAAGAATTTGATGACACAGAATTGAAGAGTTGAATAATTTTACTATATATATTTTTTTTTTTAAAAGCTATCGGGATTAAACCATAAACGGGAAATGTTATCGTAATTTTCCTTTTCTCATTCTGTTTTCTCTCCATCCCACTTCATAATTTTCTGTGGCACTCCGTTCCTGTGAAATGTTAATTACTTGAAGTTAGAGCAACCTATAATTATTTCAATTCAACTTGGTACTACACTGGAGTAGGCCCTTTGGCCCACAATATCTGCATGGAACATGATGCTAAATTAAGCTAATCCCTGCCTGCATATAATACATAATACCCATGTTGCTATTCAAAAGCTGTTTAAATGTCACTTTCATATCACATCTGCCTCCACCATCCCAGGCACCAGGTTCCAGGCACCCACTACTCTGTGTAAAAAAAAATCACATCTCTTTGTCCCTGTCACCATAATGCAATACTTTCTAGTCCTTGTCATTTCCACCTGCAAAATAAAGTTTCTGACTGTCTATCCTATCTATGCCTCCCAGAATTTTGCATACTTCTAACATGCGTCTTCCCTCGGCCTCTGACACTCCAGAGAAAATAACCCAGGGTTGTCCAACCTCTTCCTGTAGTTAATACTTTCCAATCCAAGCAGTATTGTGGTAAACCTCTTCTGCATCCTCTCCCAAGCCTGCACATCCTTCCTGTAGTGGTGTAACCAGAACTGCACACCATAGTGGATGTATTTATAGAAGGACACCCAACTTTTTTTCTATGTACTTGTGGCAAGAACAAGAACATTAGTTTTTATATTTAAATCCATGGTTGTGGACAGATGTGAAACTGCAGTTTTTTTTCTTTTTGATCTTAGATGTATTGGATCGTTGCTATCTGGAAAAGAACATTGCTGATCTTCAACAACAATTGGAAAAAGGAGAAAAAGAAAATATTAGTCTGCATCAAGAAGTGGTCATTTTATCTCAGGAAAAAATGCTGCCAGAAAAAGTAGATGAATTTGAAAAACAGGTAAAGGTAGAATTAGTTCTTTACCTCTACATTGGAAAGGAAGAACTCGGATACATACCATACCCTCGGGTCCAAGTTTTGAATTGCAATAACTATTGTTGTGCAGGTCAATTTAGAGACTTCCTGTTTTCTCCTTTCTTTTATTATCATAATCTGATGACAAATTTTAATTCCATTCCCCTCACCCAACTGAAGACATTGTATGAGTAATAACATTTAACTTACTCCTGGTAACTATTCTATTGAAGAGTATGTTATAAACCACACAATTAAAAATACATTTTGAAAAAACCTGAGGAGAAATCAAGTTAGGTAGATTTGGTGAAAATTGATGGTTGGGTTACAGGTGTGCAAGTGTAGAATGTACTTGCATGATTAAAGGCTTGGTTCTTGCAACCTTTGGGCAAGTGAAGCCATGAACTAACACAAAAGGTTTGAAGATTGCAAGTGAAATTGGAGGCTCTAAAGCTGAGTTTATATTAACATGGTAGACATAATGTTTATTGTTAAATGTGCATATAGGTGTCAAAGTTAACAGAAGAACTGAATGATGTTACCTCTGAACGTGATAACTTGTTGGTGGACAGAGAAGGAAATGTCAAGCAACTTGAGAGCTTGCAGAAAGAAATGTCATTGAATGGTCAAGAAAGAGAAAAATTCCAAGAAGCATTACTGAGCCTTCAATCTGAGAGGGATCATCAGGACAATTTGAAAGCCGAGCAACAGGTAAAACAAAATTGAGAAATTATTAAATGTTAAGTCATTTACATTATTTTAAAGAAACAGCTCATCCGGAACTCTTGTGTATTCTTCTTGAGGGAATTAAATGTTTCTTTTCAACAGAACAGGCCTTTTTTGATGCAGTAGAAAATACAAACAGCAATAGATGTTCACCTCTCTATTGAAAAGTAAAAATACTAATGGCATTTTCATCATTGCCCTGCTTAACTTGTCTCTGAACTCAATGTCTTTAATTTGTCAAATTAGCCAAAGCTTCCTTTGGTTAATTTGATGGGGGTTTTTTTAAGTCATTTCTGTTTCCTTCCTGGGAATTGCTATATAAACTGGAATATAGAAATGTCAAGACAAGAGTCAAGAGTGTTTTGTTGTCATATGTTCCAGATAGGACAATGAAATTCTTACGTGTTTGTAAATGGATATTTCTTCATAAATCAGTAATGAGGTGGCTATAATGAGCGTATGCTAAATATATATGGATTAGTTTGAAAGGAGTTGTAATTTTATCAATTCATATTTGAAACATAGGCTAACATTTTTGTTTTGAGAGAGATATTAGCAAAGTGTATATGTGTGGGTAATTTAGTACTCCGTCATTTCAAAAAGGTTGAAATAGCAATTGACATTTCTGTACGTTTTCAGAAAATAACGTGTTTGATTCGTTGCCCCATGTTTCCTGTGCATCCTGCAGAATGAAGTACAGGCAAGGCTCAAAGTGGAATTAGAATTATACTGCTCACAGCTTGATGAAGAGAGAGTTAAATGTTTACACCTTCAGCATAATATTGAAGACAAAGAATGTAAAGTTAAAGAGCTAGAGCAACAACTAATGCTGGAGGTTGTGAATAAAAAGGAATTGGGTGAGATTAATTATGTTTTATGAATTATTACATTGAGAATTTTTACATTGGATTTTGCGATTCATGTCATTGCAGGAAATAATATTTTACATTTTTCATTTGCCAATAGTTTAACTTCGGGAAAA
Organism: Leucoraja erinaceus; assembly: GCF_028641065.1. Taxonomy (NCBI): domain Eukaryota; kingdom Metazoa; phylum Chordata; class Chondrichthyes; order Rajiformes; family Rajidae; genus Leucoraja; species Leucoraja erinaceus. The sequence continues at coordinate 52,528,196 of NC_073379.1, forward strand.
GTATAATTAATTAAGGAGGGTAGGGTGCTATGTTCACAAATTGTCTGTATTCCAACAAACAATATGATGCTTTCTGAGTCATTTATTTTAAATTTGATGATTTTTCAATGCCAATAATTTGATTATAGATGTTCAAATTATTTTTTTGTAATCTGCCCCTGATCTGCTATTTTAAGCGTGGTTGTTGCAATTGAGTTACATTGTGAGGTAGAGCTTGATAAATGGAGTAAGATTTGATTATGTTGATCAAAAAGGAAAAGAAAATTGTCATCTATTGGAAGTTGAGCTTTCATGCCTCAGCTGTTTGATAGTAACTTTTGTCCCATCTGGCCAGTCTTGCACAAGGCATTAATATTTTGAAGTTGGCCAGTTACAGCTGTAATTTGGGTACATGTTTGTCACTTGGTATACTGAACACAGGAGAGCTTTATTAGGGTAGATGCCTTGTTCTAGCTGTGTCCAGTTTGAACAGCATGTGACCCTGGGTTGTAGAATCAGATTATTACTTTTGCCTCTGAGTCATGTGTGCACCATCTAAGAGTTTCAGTTTAATTTTTGAATGAAGCTATATTGGGAATGTATAGTCAACTGCAGCAGCCTCTACCTACAGCCTGTCTGTCCCTTCAATCTTTTTTTTATTTTTAGTTAGTCTAAAGTTTGTTTTAGGGGGGCAGGGTAAGGGGGAAACCGTTTCTCAGTCTCTCCCTGGCGGGGACGCGACTATTTCTCCGAGTCGCGCCCTCGTCCCCCCCCCCCCCACCTCGCGGCCTACCACCTGGATCGGAGCCGCCTTTCCTGCCGGGGACCGGGAACCGGACCAGGGCTGCTACAGCGGCGGCGCAGCGCTGGAGTCACCGCGGAGCGGGCGATACCTACCTGGGTCGCTGTTTGGAGCTCCTGAGCGTTGGGCCGCTGCTCCAACATCGTGGAGCTCTGGTGCGGAGAGATTCCAACACGGGCTCCGCTGAACAACATCGTGGAGTCCTGGGACGCCTTGCAGAGAGCCGCCAGCAGCAGTCTCCACCCGGCGCGGCCTGCGGACTTTGGAAGCCGCCGACTCTGGTGTCCACGCCGCTGAGGAAGTCCCGTAGCCCCGACGTCGGACTTATATCACCACGGCGAGCGGTCCTGGACATCGGGCCGCCCGTAGCTGCAACTGCGGAGGGCTTGGGGAGGCCCTGACCACGAGGAACAGTGGAGGAAGAGACTGACTTTGGTGCCTTCCCACACAGTGGGAAACTTTGATTCTGCTGTGTGGGGATGTTTTATGTTAAATTCTATAGTGTGTGTTCTTTATACCCTTTCTGGCTTAATCCCTCCCTTCACCACCTCCAGTTTAAATTCCAGTTGGAATATTTTGGAGGAACCAAGAACCTGTAGCAATAATTATGGGCTGGAGATATAACGTACCATTAGTTTGGTATAGTTTTGGTGGGAAAATTTTAGATGACAGATATTTGAGTTTAAAATTTAACAATCCGCTTTAGGACTGTAATATGTTCCAATGTCATTGAGATGTTTATTGCACGAAAGACATGCCAACAGGTGAACATGCATTCAGGTACAGTGGTTAGAAGTATCAGCTAAATTGAGGTAGAAGTATGAGCTAAATTGAGGTTGCAAGTGGAGGCACGTATCTCCTTGGCAAACCCATAATTGTGTAACATGACTGACCATTGCATTCAATCAATAACGTCACCTCTTGAAACTTGAACTATTACTGGCATTGTTTCACCTGTGAGGAGGGGTTGGGGTGGTTATGAAAATAATTGTATTTCTACAACATCTAATTACACCTGAACATTTCAAAACAATTCATATTACAATAATTGCTTTGTTAACTAGATATGTAGCAGCAATAATGCATACAGCATATTTTCCACTCAAAACAAAATGTCATATTCATCATAATAGGAATCGCGCAATGGAATAAAGTAAATCGTGGTATATAAACAAACTTTTGTTATTTCGTAATGCAATTCACCCTTTGCTTCCGTCTTACCAGATAATATGTTTTCTGAAATGTCAGAAAAAGTTGAAATGCTTAACAATGAAAAAGAAGAGCTGATGACTAAATTGCATGTTTTAACAAAAGCCAATGAAGACGTGACAATGTCACAAACCAGGCCTGAAAAGGTATGTTTAACTAAGCAACTTGAATTTGCTTCAAACTTCCTTGATTAATGTACTGCACATAACAAAATTAAGATTCATTTTAGGAAGTCTAGTTTGGCTAATATCAATGTTTTGTAAATTGATATTTATTCCTCTGTTCATTCCATAAACATGACACTCATCTTTCTTCTGAGATGATATCTAAGTTAAAAATGAATTTTATGTCCTGGTGTTTCCGGTCATTTTCCTGACCGTGACTATTCATTGATTTGGGAAAAATATAGATTACTAAACCACTAAATATAGATTATTAGACCCCTGACTAGTTGGGTCCCGTCCCCTCAACGCGAACAAGGCCATTGTGATGTCCGCAGCTGGGCAGCAGTTTGATTTTTTTTTTTTTAAGTCCGTTTTGTGAACAATTTTATTGAAAATTTGGGGAGATGACCAAATTTACAGAGGAGTGAATTTCTAAAATCAGAAGATAATTCGCTACTGTAATCTAAAAATTTCCTCGTTTTGGCGTCTGGTTTAGAGGAGATACGTTTGAAAGGCAAAATGACACACGCACGCACGCGCACACACACACAGTTTTAAAAGTATACTAGACCAAGTGCAGATCCGTGAGTCTGTTCCCCAGTTGCAAGGGGGAGGCGGCCTTGGGCGTCGCATGCATGCTAACCAACCCCACACACACTAACCCCCCCCCCCCCCGATATTATATTAATATTCATTCGCTCCCTTTACCCCATCGCCTGCCCTATCCTCTCACGCATAACCCCCATTTGCACAGGCGCGGCTAGAGAGAGGGGGGAGGTGTAGAGGGAAGGGAGGGGGTAGAGATTTGGGGGGGGGGGGGGGTGCGGCATCACAGGGGAGGGCTGGTTCCTGAACGCAATACTCCACCACTCACCATGGGTCCCAATATTCACCACTCCCTAGAGAGGGAGGGGGGCAGAGAGGGAGGGTCCCTCACTTCCCTCTTCCTCCCCCCCCTCTCTTCCCTCTCCTCTCCGCCCTCTCTGGGAGGGGTTAGAGGGGTGGGGCGGGTAGTGGGTAGAGGCAGCACCTACCTACCCAGGTTGTAGAGCCGGCCGTCGCACCGGGCCCCAAGCTAGGCTGCGGCAGGCGTGGACCAGAGCGAGGTACGGAGCCATCTGAGAACGGTGAAAAGCAGCGGGAGGGCAGCCGATCGTGGCTTCCGCAAGGGGAAGCACACCCACCAGCGTGACAGAGCCGGCTGGGCGGGGGGAACAGACGATCGGGCCTCCCCGGAGAGGAGGTCGTCCCCTGTGACGGATAGAGAGGAGAGGGGAAGAGGTGAGGGGGAGGGGCGGGAGAGGAGCCAGGCGGGTGAGTGGTTTGTGAAAAGCGCAGAGAGACAGAAACGACTTGACTCTGGAAACCTGCGACTGAGTGGGCGGGTGGGGGAGGGACGGGGCTTCGCAGGCTGCGCCGACAGTGGGGAGAAGCTTCTTCAGCGCGTGAGCGCCGCTGACCTCGCGATCTGCAGAACAAAGATCCTTTAGCGGAGCTGTAGGATCTTTGCAGCAGAACTTTCTCGTTCTTTCTGCGCCTTTTGAAGAACGGGTGGGTGGGTGGGCTAACGTGCCTCGTGGAAAAAACTGCGCATGCGCTTTGACAGTAGCTGCATTAATCCAGAGCCGGGGGGACAAGGAAAGGCATTGTGAGGTCAGCAGCTGAGCAGCCTTTTTTTTTAAATGTCAGTTTGGTGATAAATTTTAGCAAATATCTTGGGAAATAATTGATCTACATAGGATTGGATTTTTGAAATCATAAGGAAAATTTCTACCAGAAGATGTAAAAATTTCACTGTTATTGTGATGTCAGCAGCTGAGCAGCGGTCAGATTTTTTAAAAAGGTCAGATTGGTCAACAATTTTAATAAAAAAGGATAATAATGTACAAAATGTACAGAGCAGTGGATTTCTAAAATCACAAGGAAAATCTCTACTGAAATATGTAAATATTTCCCCGTTTGGCGTCTGGCTTTCGAGGTTATACGTTTCACAGGCAACATTTTTTACACAAACACACAGTTTTAAAAGTATATAGATATGATTAATTCTCCCATGCTAAACATAAATTAAGACCAAGTGTTATCATAGACAAAACAAGGAGGTGCAGGAGTAGGCCATTCGGCCCTTCATGCCAGCACCGCTGTACTCCGTTCCTGCTTTTTCACCATATCCTTGATTCCTTTGGCCCTAAGAGCTAAATCAATCTATCTCTCCTGAAAACATTAAATGAATTGGCTTCCATTGCTTTCTGTGCCAATTCCACAGATTCTGGGTGAAAAAGTTTTTCCTCCCCTCAGTCCTAAATGGCCTACCTCTTATTCTTAAACTGACTCCTGGGTCTGGATTCCTCCAACATATTTTTCTGAACTTTTTTCCTGCATCTAGCCTGTCCAATCCTTTAAGAATGTTATATGTTTCTCTAAGATATCCTCATCCTTTTAAGTTCCAGTGAATACAAACCCAGTCGACCCATCCTTTCATCATATGTCAGTCCCGCCATCCTGGGAATTAACCTGGTGAACCTACGCTGCACTCCCTGCAATAATGTCCTTCCTCAAATTAGGAGACCAAATTGCACACAATACTCCAGGTGCGGTCTCACCAGGGCCCTGTACAACTGAAGAAGGATTTCCTTGCTCCTAAACTCAAATCCTCTCGCAATGAAGGCCAACATGTCATTAGCTTTCTTCACTGCCTGCTGTACCTGCATGCTTACTTTCAGTGACTGATGAACAAGGTTTCCCATTTCTCATTGTACTTCCCCTTTTCTCAACTTGACACCATTCAGATAATCTGCCTTCCTGTTTTTACCATCAAAGTGGACAAGCTTAATTTCAGTGACTGATGTACAAGCACTCCCAGGTCTCATCGCGCCTCCCCTTTTCCTAATCTGACCCAATTCAGATAATGTCTGAAGAAGGGTCTCGACCCAAAACATCAGCCATTCCTTCTCTCTAGATGCTACCTGCCCTGCTGAGGTACTCAAGCATTTTGTGTCTACATACCATTCAGATAATAATCTGCCTCCCTGTTCTTGCTACCAAAGTGGATAACCTCACATTTATCCACATTATACTGCATCTGCCCACTCACCCAACCTACCCAAGTCACCTTGCAGCCTAATGGCATCTTCCTCGCAGCTCATACTGCCACACAGCATTGTGTCATCCGCAAACTTATAGTTTGGTTCACAGTGTAGGTGCCCGTAGTTATTTGGAAGGAAGATTATACAGATGTGATCTAGATCCCTCTAGGTTCTGGTCTTATTATTATAGATGTTTGCTATTTAAATGTTTTTTTTAACAACCCTCAAATTGCTAGTTGAAAACTGGGGGGGGGGTGATTTTTCTGCTGGGTCATGCTGGGATTCTTCAGCACTAGCAGTTGTGTAGACAAATATCAGATTTCTTGCCTTTTCTTTTGACTTACTTTCTGATTGTCAACTCCAAAGGATGTTCTTACAGTGATGTTATTGTTTAATGTGAAGTGAATATCAAAATGTAAAGATTGATACCAAATATTTAAAGAACAGTATTTGAAATTAATTATTTGTTTTGTTATCAGGATCAAGTACCTCTGAATGTGACCTCTGAAGCTGAAACTACTGAGACAAAGCGTTTAACTGAAGAACTTGTCGTACATCAGAAAAATTACACAGAAGTCAGTGATGAGAAAGAGAAGTTGCATGAAGAATTGTTGAATCTTCAAACTGAGAGGGATCAGTTGAAATGTGATCTTCAAGAAAATATTGAGATGGTAATTTAAATCAATCAATTAGCTAAACAGACCGATATAATTGATTAGTACCTATATGACAATTAGACATATTGACATAGATATACTATATAGATATTTTCAGGTTTAAGATTTTATTAAATAAGAATTGTGAAGTAAGATCAATAATCCATCTAAAAGTTTCAATGCCCATGTTTACTTCAAATGAAAATAACTCAATTTTTCTTTGAACTGATAGACAGTAGTTTGATTGTTCCAATATTACTTTTGTCAGGATATTTGGATTCCACCTTGAGACGGCGAGTAATTTTGTTTATCGCAGGTGCAGAAGCTGCTTAATCAGAAGGGATCATGACACTGCTGGCCTAGATAATCAGAGTGAAGCATTTAGTAAGTTCAGCCAGACTAAATGAAATCACTGTGGGTCATGTTTTTTTTTTTAAATTGCTGCAAAGAAGCCTTTTTGTTCTGTTTGTTATGGACAGTGGCCATGTTGACAATATATTTCATTAGCTGTACAGAGCTTTGCAGTGCCTTGTAGTTTGTTGGACGAGTGATGTGCACAATGTCAATTCCAATTATCCCTGTTAAGACCTAGCTTCTGCTACTGTTGCTCCCCCGACCCACCATCTCCAATGTTTGATATCTACAAATGCATTAATTTCAAGTCAAGAGAGTTTATTGTTATGTGTCCCAGATAGCACAATGAAATTCTTGCTTGCTGCAGCACAATATAATATTGTAAGCATAAATACAGAACAGTTCAGTTCAAAATACACATAAATAAACAGATTAAGTGCAATATCCTGTTATAGTTCAGAGTCTGTTTGTTGGCGAGTTTAATAGCCTGATGGCTGTGGGGAAGCTGTTCCTGAACCTGGATGTAACAGATTTCAGGCTCCTGTACCTTCTACCCGATGGTAGCGGAGAGATGAGTGTGTGGCCAGGATGCTGTGGGTCCTTGATGATGTTGGCTGCCTTTTTGAGGCAGCGACTGCGATAGATCCCTTCGATGGTGGGGAGGTCAGAGCCGATGATGGACTGGGCAGTGGTCACAATGTTCTGCATTCGTTTCAGCTCCTGGACGCTCAAATTGCTGAACAATGCAACCAGTCAGCATGCTCTCTACTAGGCACATGTAGAAGTTCGAGAGAGTCCTCTTTGACATGCCGACTCTCCGTAATCTTCTCAGGAAGTAGAGGCGCTGATGTGCTTTCTTTATAATTGCATCAGTGTGCTGGGACCAGGAAAGATCTTCGGAAATGTGCATGCCCAGGAATTTGAAGTTCTTGACCCTTTCCACCAACGTTGATATAAATGGGATTGTGGGTCCCTAACCTACCCCTTCCAAAGTCCACAATCCGTTCCTTGGTTTTGCTGGTGTTGAGAGCCAGGTTATTGTGCTGGTACCATTTGGTCAATCGGTCAATCTCACTTCTATACTCTAACTCGTCCCCATCAGTGATTCGTCCCACAACAGTGGTGTCGTCAGTGTATTTGATGATGGAGTTTGCACTATGTCCGGCTATGCAGTCATGAGTGCAGAGTGAGTAAAGCAGAGGGCTGAGCACGCAGCCTTGAGGTGCTCCCATGCTGATTGTTATCGAGGATAACACATTTCCACCAATACGGCCAGACTGGGATTTAGCTTTTAGCTTTCAAAAAGTGTAATTGTAACTGGAAATTTGGATTAATTGTATTTAACTCTTCAACTGAATATTTTAACAAGATTTAGGTCGTTTAGCTGATAATCAAACTGGAATTAAATCAAATGAAATTTATTACAACACATTACTCTAAAGTAGCCATCGGGTCATTTTTGTTTTTCTGGTAGTTATCTATGACAAGATTTTGCTAATTGATTGGTGTTAACCTGCTGCCCATCCTTTAGTGTACAGAACATTTTTTTCCTATTTTAATTCTAGGCATTGCTTTATTTTTATTTTACTTTTGTGCTTCTGTGTCAAATATTACTCCCTCCTTCCTTGTCCCCATACCTCCTTTGTTCCCCTGGAATGTCCAGATGATATTTCATTTTTAAATCTGCACACGTTGATCATTGAAGTGTAACTTGTCTGGTAAGAACTGTTTGGTAGCCTATGAGAAAAGAGAAAATTAGGATGGGTGGGAGTAGGCCAACGTCAATTATAGTAATGGAAAACATACCTCCTAAAAGACTCCACTGTTCATTATCTTATTTGCTGGATAATAAACAAGAATCTATAGAGATAAAAATTAATGTTACTTTCCAAGCTCCTAATGCTTTTGTTATTGAACTCTTCAGTGTTTGTTTCTGATATCGCAAAATAACTTGCTTTTTTTTACAGATGGTTTAATTTCTTTATTTCTGTGAATCCAAGATCATGTTATTTTATTTGTATTTTTATATTAGTGTATAGAGAACCAAGCAGAATTGAGAAGCCTATATGAAAAAATGAGAAAGAAGGAAAATGTGGAGGTGGAATTAAAGAAAAGTTTGGCTGAAAAAGAGTGCTTGTTAAACGATGAGAAGGAAAAGGTTCTTACATTTGTTTTTCTATATTTACGAGATGGTAATTGCAGTACAAAAAAAAGTTGTTTGATTAGTCCATTTTTATAATCTTCTGCCAACAAGCAATAGTTTTTCTCCTAATACTCTTCCTGCTTCCTAATTCCTTTATTCCTGCAATAAATGTGTTTACCTTTCCAAAACTGATGCAACTCTAGGAGTTTTTCTTCTAATACTCTTCCTGCTTCCCTAATTCCTTTATTCCTGCAATAAATGTGTTTACCTTTCCAAAACTGATGCAACTTTGTTTATCATTAATTTCAGAATTCCTTGTTTACATTTTTTCTGTTTGAAATTTGTTGTTTACGAGACGGCCAGTGGACCCGTTGGGTCCCTATCACACACAAGTCCCGTTCCCCCCCCAACGTAATATTTCACCCATTCCCGTTGTGATGCCAGAGATCCCCTTTGTGACACGAGTGAAAATGACGATCTCAAAATGGCGGTCCCCAACTGCGCAAGTGCGGATACCAGGCCCACTGCGCACGCGTGGGGAGACGCCGTCATTTTGCGTCACTAGCGCGGCACCGGCTCCATTTTCAATTGTGACGTGGCTGATGGGCCTCCCCAAACTGCGCAGGGTCAGCTGAAGGAAGTTAATTGTAAGTTTTTAAAGGAAATTACTTGGTCGAATCGAACAAAACTTGGCTAATACACATCGCTGGACAATGGAGAGTAAGGTGGGCCAAAAAGTGTAGCGCTATCGTGTACTGTTTTTGCGCCGTTTCGGAAACGCACAAATTATATTTCACCAAACTGCATGTGCGGCAGGCAAGTGGGGACACTGTTTTAAGTCCATTTAAGTTTTAAATGTCAATAACTTGTAAAATATAACATCAATCTGAACAGAACTTGCCACTGCACACCCTCGGACAATGGTGAGCAAGGTGGGCCAAAGATGGTCCACCAACGCAACCCGTTTCCCAAGGCAATCTTCCACCACTCGCCCGTTTCCCCTTCTCAACCCGTTCCCCCAACACAATATTCCATCACTCACCCGTAGCCTCCAACTGCGCAGGGGCTGCACATTTTGTCTTATTCAAAATTCAGTGCACTGTGACTTCAAAATATTTTGTTAAAATGCACCTTCCCTCCATGCTGCCAGCAATATGCTTGCTGCAACAGTGTTGCACCTGATAGTGCTGACAGCTTGGCAGGACTGATTGCTGAGATTGCGACAATGTAGCATTGTGAAGTTATAGCTGCAGAGTGAAGAATATTTTCTCGAATCTTGACTTTTTACATGTGAAATTACTTGTAAAATATAACATCAACCTGAATGAAACTTGACACAGACCACCACAGAACAATGGTGAGTAAGGTGGTGCAAAAAAAAATGTAGCGCTATCGTGTATAGTTTTGATGTAATTTCAGTGGGACTGAGTAAGGTGGGCAAAAATCACAGCCGTAAGTGGTAGCGTTTTACCTAAAATCAATATAGTGCAAACAGGAAGTTGTCAAGTTTAGACAAACAACCCTTTGCAGTGCCTTTTCACTTCAACCCAAATAACCATTTGCAGTGCATTTTTACTTCAACCCAAACAACCATTTGCAGTTTTTTTTTTTTACTTCAACGCAAACAAACCATTTGCAGTGCATTTTTACTTCAACCCAAACAACCATTTGCAGTGCATTTTTACTTAAAACCAACCATATTTTCATTTTCAAACCACATTAAGGGCACTCAGTTTAGTAGACATGTGTTCAGTGTTATTCAGAGAGAGAGACGTGACCCTCTGGCTTCCTCCATCTTGCAGAGACTGAGTGAGGCACATGTAATCACATAGATATCTTATCTATATTACTAAAAGTCTGATCTTGACCGCTTTTGGCTCACTGTGCTGTGATTCCCGAGAGAACGCCGCCACCTACGGCCGTCATTTTTGGCCACCTCGCTCAGAGCCGCCTTCCGGGACCAGAGGATTTTTCCCATCAATGAAAAATCAGAGAGATATTAATGTGTTTTAAAAATTAGCCATTCTCTCTGCTGCCCCTGCTGGAGGGAGGGGGAGGGACTATAGAACCAGGAAGTGGTGTGCCTCACTCAGTCTCTGCAAGATGGAGGAAGCCAGAGGGTCACGTCTCTCTCTCTGAATAACACTGAACACATGTCTACTAAACTGAGTGCCCTTAATGTGGTTTGAAAATGAAAATATGGTTGGTTTTAAGTAAAAATGCACTGCAAATGGTTGTTTGGGTTGAAGTAAAAATGCACTGCAAATGGTTGTTTGCGTTGAAGTAAAAAAAAAACTGCAAATGGTTGTTTGGGTTGAAGTAAAAATGCACTGCAAATGGTTATTTGGGTTGAAGTGAAAAGGCACTGCAAAGGGTTGTTTGTCTAAACTTGACAACTTCCTGTTTGCACTATATTGATTTTAGGTAAAACGCTACCACTTACGGCTGTGATTTTTGCCCACCTTACTCAGTCCCACTCCGCTGATCAGGTGCAGAGGAGTCTTCCCATCAATGAAAAATAAAAGTGTTATTAGTGTTTAAAAAATGTTGAGAATCTCTCTCCTGTCAATCACGCCATGAAGGCCACACCTTTTCCGGTGGAAGAGGGATGGATTATAAAACCCGGAAGTGTGGGTGTGGCTCAGCCTGTGCATGATGGGGGAGGGAGAGGTCACAACTTTGTCTGAGCTGTGAATCAACTGAACACACTGAATGTCTACTGAACTGTGTGTGTGGTTTTATGGTTGTTTCGCCTTGCTTGAAATGGTATGAAACTACATTTGAATGTGGTGGCCTTGCACCCTGCAGCAAATGGTATAAAACTGCATTTGAATGTGGTGTCGTTGCACCCTGCATGAAATGGTATGAAACTGCATTTCAATTTGGTGGCCTTGCACCTTCCTTGGATGATATGAAACTGTACTTGAAGTTGGTGGCCTTGCACTCTGCTTGAAGTGGTTGGAAACTGCACTTAAATTCGGTGGCCTTGCACCCTGCTTGGAGTGATATGAAACTGCACTTGAATTTGGTGGCCTTGCACCCTGCTTGAAGTGGTTGGAAACTGCACTTGAATTCGGTGGCCTTGCACCCTGCTTGAAGTGGTAGGAAACTGAACCTGAATTCGGTGGCCTTGCACCCTGCTTGAAATGGTATGAAACTGCACTTGTATTTGGAGGCCTTGCACCCTGCTTGATATGGTAGGAAAATGGATTTGAATTTGGTGGCCTTGCACTATGCTTGAAATGGAATTTCAAGGAATAGCTGTGAGTCAACTGCCAGCCCACCAGCGTGAGTGAGCTGCCAGCACATCAGGCTTGAGGGACTGAGCTGCCACCCCAAGAATCCATTTGACCCACAATGTCCATACTAGCCCTCTGGAGACCAGTAGTCCCTGCAGCCAACAACACCCATACCAGCTCTCCAGAAATCCCCCCCCCCCCCCCCCCCCCCCCCCCCGGCTGGCCACTAATATTGGAATTAGTGGAGGTGGAATATTGCGTCGGGGGACCAACAGGTCCCCACTTAGTCTAGTAACTATTAAAACTCTGATCATGGACATATGTGTGTGTATAATCACATCTGCTCGAAAACACGACGCCCTGTTGGCCAAATTCGTCCTATCTGAAAAATTCATACTTTACTTCTCAAGTTATTTATGAAAATGTTCAAAAATCTCTAAAAACTTGGGGGGGGGAAACAACTATCTTTCGCTTATTCCCTGTGCGTAGCCCTGCTCGCAATATTGTTGCTCTCCAAGTACACCGTGCTAGCCCTAACAAGTGCAAATGCATTTTTTTTTAATTCACAATGCACTCAGTTCTGCTAGCTAGCAAGTGCAAATGCATTTTTTTAAAGTTTAAAAATGAGGGAGGCTGAAAAAAGGCGAAATGAGCAGCCCCTGCGCAGTTGTCGGCTATGGGTGAGTGTCGGAATATTGTGTTGGGGGGACGGGTTGAGTTGGAGAAACTGGTGAGTGGTGGAATATTGCCTTGGGGAACGGGTTGCGTTGGGGGACCAGGCCTCCTATGTGACAGAGACCCAATGGATTCCACGGTCTAGTGTATGTGTATACATATACATGTATGTATGTGTATATATGTATGTGTGTATCAATATATGTGTATATGTATGTATATATATGTATGTGTATATCTATATATCTATGTCTATATGTATATCTATATGTATATATAACTGCCTTTTCCATTTATTCTGCCTGTTGCCATAAAATATAATCATCACTACCGATTTATATTTTGCTCTTTGTTTGAAGAGAATATTTTAAGATTTTCGTTAGTATTTCTGCATATCAGGCCAGACAATTACTTCTCAAGAATCTACTATAAATTCTGAGGCAGAGTCAAAGGGGCATAATTCATTATAAACTTCCCGCAATCTATTAAATCTTACATGGGTATCATTATTTACCTTGTGTGCTTTCTTTATCTCTTTAATTGGATGTTTTTAAGTAACCTCAATGAATTCTGTTACTGAACAAATGTGTGTTTATTTGGCGCACCTGGCTAGGCTAGCCTTCCACTCATCTTGTCAATTCACACTAGCCTTCTCCCAAACTCTTTAACAAAATCTTCAACTTTTTTTTTTTTTTTTTTTAAATCATAAATAGCAATATGTTTATGAGATTCATATTCTTGCCATGGACATTCCTCCTAGAGCAAAAGTAATTTTGTGGTCTGTATTTATTTGTTTCTATAAAAAATGGTAATATATTTTCAGTTATTCTGTTAAAGCCTGTCTTTGGCACAATGCTGACGGGTATTGCTACCTCACAGCTCCAGAGTATTAAATCGGTCCTGACCTATGGTGTCTAATCAGCAATCTCATGACTGCATTTCAATTGCGTGCTCTGATTCCTCTGACATCTCCAAAATATGCTGCTAAATTAATTGGGTTATTTAAGTAACCCTTAGCAGCTAAGTGGCAAAATAATCAGAGAAGCATTGATGGGCATGTGAAAAAAATAAAAAATTGCCAGCTAAAGGGAAACAAACAGGGTGGATTGGGATTAATAAAATTGTTCTGTGAGGGCAGGATAGATTTAAGAGGCTGAATTACCTCCTTTTTCAAAGTAAGTCTGTTTTTCAAGGTCTTCTTGTTCCCAATGACCACCCTGACTAATCCTTTGTGTAATCTGAAGGCCACCAATGAAATTGGGTAAGGTTTTTTAAATATTGGGAATATGCAAAATTTAATCACGAGTAAAAGTGCACAAAATCTAAAAATTCAGTTACATTTAAAATGTCAACATCGCATTATCTGACTGGAGTAGTTTGGATAAGGAATTTCTTATTACAGTGTCCGTTCCGTATAAATAAGGAATTCATATTCTTATTCCCTTCAAGATTGTTGCTCTTGGATTTTTTTAGTGGTCTCTATTAGTGCCACATTTGGTTTTAACTTTCAGTTAAGTGAACTGGAGTCTTTCTCAATATAATTTATTTCAATTCAAGAAATGCCCTGGATCAATTGTTCAAAAAAGTGTTTCTGGATTATCCATCGAGTTGCATTACACAGTACATTTCTCTATCTGGTAGGACTTAAAAGTTGATTTAGAAACGGAATCTTTTGGATTAATTGAAATTTGGCTGTTCATCTAGTTCTTGCAGGCCAGTCAGGCATTGGATGTTGCCCAAGGGGAGCTGCAATACGAGCGTCAGCTGGTGAATGAAATAAAAACAGAAATTCACGAAAAGAAAGATATGTTCAGCATTCAAGAAAACCTTCCTGAAATAGTTGATAAAAAGGTGAGCTTGAAGGAGGAATGCGAACTGACTCCAGTTCAAGTACTAATTTTCTGCTGTAATTTTAACTCGTGCACATACACACACCCATGTCATACATCATGGAAACGGGTCCTTTAACCCATCTTGCGCATTCTGACCAAGGTGCCCCATCTACGCTAGTCCCACATGCCCGCCTAAACCTTTCCTATCCATGTACCTTTCCAAATGCAACATTTTGTGTCCCCACTGCAATCTTCCCTCTTTCAAACATTGTGTACATGTTTTGGCAGATAATTGTCCTTCAAATAATCATTCTTCATTGGTGAACCAGACAGCAACAGTGACTGTCATTGACGTGTTTAAGAAGGAACTGCAGATGCTGGAAAATCGAAGGTCGGCAAAAGTTCTGGAGAAACTCAGCGGGTGCAGCAGCATCTATGGAGCAAAGGAAATAGGCAACATTTTGTGCCGAAATGTTGCCTATTTCCTGCGCTCCATAGATGCTGCTGCACCCGCTGAGTTTCTCCGGAACTTTTGTCTACTGTCATTGACCTTGTCTGTCGTCTGCTTAAATTGTTTCTGTGGAGATTTCTATAAGTCGCCCTCATTGAGAATTTTGTATTTCTTGCCTAATACTAAATTCAAATTTGACTGTTAACTTCAACACCAGTAGCCAGCCTGAATCTTTTCCGATTGGTATTGTTCAAATACTGGTTGGTTCTGGATTATCAAAATTCTGATACTGAGTTATGCTCTGGAAAAGTCAACAGTCAGATTTGAACTTGAGCATCATCCTTGTTCTTTATGTGATGGATTTTGATTGAAGGCAAACTGCAGGATTATTGAAGTATATACCACACAACCAAATGAAGCCGCTAATTGGTGGAAGCCAACTCGAGGAAGCAGCTAATTGGGAGTCCGATCCCTGCTGATTTCTTCTAGCACTTTGTATTGTATCCTGGGTAAGGGGGGGGAGTATGAGGGCCAGGGCAGTTTATTGTTCTGGATGTCAGATGTGGGAAGTCATGGAGTCTGATAGCCTTCCAGACGTCCACATCTGCGCCAGGTGCGTCGAGATGGGGCTCCTAAGGGACCATATTAGGAACATGGAGCAGCAGCTCGATGACCTCTGTCTGGTCAGGGAGAGTGAAGAGGTCATAGAGAGGTGGTCACTCCAAGACCACGGGAGGCAGACAAGTTGGTCACGGTTAGAAGGGGCAGAGGCAGGGACTAGAGAGTACCCCGGTGGCTGTACACCTTGGCAATAAGTACTCCGATTTGAGTACTGTTGGGAGGGGACAGCCTACCTGGGGGCAGCGACAGCGGCCGGGCCTCCAGCACAGAGACCGGCCCTGTTGCTCAGAAGGGTAGGGAAAAGAAGAGGAGGGCAATAGTAATAGGGGACTCTATAGTTAGGGGGTCAGATGGCGATTCTTTGGACGCAGTCAGGAGACCCGGATGGTAGTTTGCCTCCCTGGTGCCAGGGTCTGGGATGTGTCTGAACGTGTCCAAGATATCCTGAAATGTGAGGGAGAGGAGCCTGAGGTCGTGGTACATATAGGTACCAATGACATAGGTAGAAAAAGAGAAGAGGTCCTGAAAGGAGAATTTATGGAGTTAGGAGGAGAGTTAAGGAGAAGGACCGTAAAAGTAGCAATCTCAGGATTACTGCGTGTGTCACGTGACAGTGAGAGTAGGAATGAAGCGAGGTGGGGGATAAATGTGTGGCTGAGGAACTGGTGCAGAGGGCAGGGATTCAAGTTTCTGGATCATTGGGACCTCTTTTGGGGAAGGTGTGACCTGTACAAAAAGGACGGGTTGCACTTCAATCTGAGGGGGACCAATATCCTGGCGGGGAGATTTGCAAAGGCTACTGGGGAGACTTTAAACTAGCACGGTTGGGAGGGATTCAAATAGAGAAAGCTAGTAGACGGTGTGTGAGGCAGGAGGCAGAGAAGGGAAGCACTCAGACCCAACATGTAGGGGAGAAAGAAGAAAAATATAATAAACAGAGAGTAAGAGGTGGTGGGTTTCTTAAATGTATGAGCAGAGAGACAGAAGGGTGTAAAATGAGGGTAGAAGCAATAGGTAGCAAGGTGAAAAGTAAAAGTGGCAGGCAGACAAATCCAGGGCAAAAATCAAAAAGGGCCACTTTTCAACATAATTGTATAAGGGGTAAGAGTGTTGTAAAAACAAGCCTGAAGGCTTTGTGTCTCAATGCAAGGAGCATTCGTAATAAGGTGGATGAGTTGATTGTGCAGATAGTTATTAATGAATATGATATAGTTTGGATCACGGAGACATGGCTCCAGGGTGACCAAGGCTGGGAGCTGAACATCCAGGGATATTCAATATTCAGGAGGGATAGACAGAAAGGAAAAGGAGGTGGGGTAACGTTGCTGGTTAGAGAGGAGATTAACACAATAGAAAGGAAGGACATTAGCATGGAGGATGTGGAATTGATATGGGTAGAGCTGCGAAACACTAAGGGGCAGAAAACGCTAGTGGGAGTAGTGTACAGGCCACCTAACAGTAGTAGTAGAGTTGGGGATGGCATCAAACAGGAAATTAGAAATGCGTGCAACAAAGGTAAAACAGTTATAATGGGTGACTTCAATCTACATATACAGTGGCTTGCAAAAGTTTTCATACCCCTTGAACTTTTCCATATTTTGTCACGTTACAACCACAAATGTAAATGTATTTTATTGGGATTTTATGTGATAGACCAACACAAAGTGGTGCATAATTGTGAAGTGGAAGGAAAATGATACATGGTTTTCAAACTGATAAGTGTGGCGTGCAAAAGTATTCAGTCCCCCTGAGTCAATACTTTGTAGAACCACCTTTCGCTGCAATTACAGCTGCAAGTCTTTTGGGGTATGTCTCTACCAGCTTTGCACATCTAGAGACTGAAATTTTTGCCCATTCTTCTTTGCAACATAGCTCAAGCTCAGTCAGATTGGATGGAGAGCGTCTGTGAACAGCAATTTTCACGTCGTGCCAGAGATTCTCAATTGGATTTAGGGCTGGACTTTGACTGGGCCATTCTAACACATGAATATGCTTTGATCTAAACCATTCCATTGTAGCTCTGGCTTTATGTTTAGGGTCGTTGTCCTGCTGGAAGGTGAATCTCCGCCCCAGTCTCAAGTCTTTTGCAGAATCTAACAGATTTTCTTCCAAGATTGCCCTGTATTTGGCTCCATCCATCTTCCCATCAACTCTGACCAGCTTCCCTGTCCCTGCTGAAGAAAAGCACCCCCACAGCATGATGCTGCCACCACCATGTTTCACAGTGGGGATGGTGTGTTCAGGGTGATGTGCAGTGTTAGTTTTCCGCCACACATAGCGTTTTGCATTTAGGCAAAAACTTCAATTTTGGTCTCATCTGACCAGAGCACCTCCCTCCACATGTTTGCTGTGTCCCCCACATGGCTTGTGGCAAACTGCAAACGGGACTTCTTATGGCTTTTTTTTCAACAATGGCTTTCTTCTTGCCACTCTTCCATAAAGGCCCGATTTGTGCAGTGCATGTCTAATAGTTGTCCTGTGGACAGATTCTCCCACCTGAGCTGTGGATCTCTGCAGCTCCTCCAGAGTTACCATGGGCCTCTTGGCTGCTTCTCTGATCAATGCTCTCCTTGCCCGGCCTGTCAGTTTAGGTGGACGGCCATGTCTTGGTAGATTTGCAGTTGGGCCATACTCTTTCCATTTTCGGATGATGGATTGAACAGTGCTCTGTGAGATGTTCAAAGCTTGGGATATTTTTTTTATAACCTAACCCTGCTTTAAACTTCTCCACAACTTTATCCCTGACCTGTCGGGTGTGTTCCTTGGGCTTCATGATGCTGTTTGTTCACTAATGTTCTCTAACAAACCTCTGAGGCCTTCACAGAGCAGCTATATTTATACTGAGATTAGATTACACACAAGTGGACTCTATTTACTAATTAGGTGACTTCTGGAGGCAATTGGTTGCACTGGATTTTATTTAGGGGTATCGGAGTAAAGGGGGCTGAATACTTTTGCACGCCACACTTTTCAGTTTTTTATTTGAAAAAAATTTGAAAACCATGTATCATTTTCCTTCCACAAACTGTAGCAGGAGCAGGCCATCTGGCCCCTCAAGACTACCCTGCCACTCTATATAATCATGGCTGATCTCTGTTGGCCTTAACTCTTCCTCTTCTGTGCCAGTTCTTATAACCCTCAATCTCTCAATTTATTAAATGTTTACTTATCTTCACTTGTCTATCTTGTGAACTGGCCTTCAACCCTCAGGCAGAGAACAGCAGTAACCAGAAACTCTGAGATGTTTCTAATGTTTGCATACAGGAGGAATGCTGTATCCTGGATGAATGTAATACTGAAATATTATTTGGCAAATAAATTGTAATTGGGTACAAGAGTTAAATGAACAACTCCAAAATGTGGTGTCTCAATATGATCGGGAGGATGAGAAGCAGGAGCTGCTTGTTCATATTTTGGGGAAGCAAAACACAGGTTCACAATAGACACGTCTCAGTGGGTCAGGCAGCATCTCTGGAGAAAAAACTCACTGAGCTACAGCTTTTTGTGTCAACCTACAAAGATTCAAGAGTTCAACCAGTGCATCCAGCAAACAGGATGAAAAATCTTTAATAATGAACTTTGCTGGATGCAAAAATACCGATCAAAGAATGAAAAGAAAAAAAGGTAGTGATGAAGAATTCTGAATTTTTAATGGTTGGATTATTTATATAGTAGCTTAGTCTTTACAATGTCAATTAACGAGTTTTCCATGCTTGCATTGGGTTCTGGTCTATATGGAATATTTGTGAAAATACAACCAATGGTATACCATACAACCATGGTTAGAAAATATGCTAACTTCTGGCATCTTTTTAATTAAAAGCAAAACCAAGTTGATGAACTTTGTCTGGAGGCTCGGCATGATACATTGGTTACTGAGATCGAAGAGCTGAGAGCCTGTGTTTCCAAACAAAAGGAAACAGAAATTCGGGAAGAGGAATTTAACCAGCGGTTCCAGCAATTGGAGGATGCAAAATCAAACTTGCTAAAGGAGAAGTATGAGTTCCAGGAGACACTGAAATGTATCAAAGCAGAAAATGATGAAATGAAAAGAGCCCTTGAAGAAAAGACTGAGATGGTGAGTTATGCATTTTAAGTAAGTACCTGGCATAGGTTTGAATATAGTCAATACATTTTTTTTGCTGATTTAACTGTAATTTAGCTTGGTATGTATAGAATAACTAATTCACATGATTTAAAATAATCACTGGCAATCCAGCAAAAGCGTTCTATATTTTCATATTTTTGTGCAGTTGAGCAATACACCTGTTTTTGTTATTAGACACAGAAGCAAGATGACAAACTTCACCAGACAGTAGCTCAGTGTGACATATTGTGTCCTGAGATCGAAGAGCTGAAACATGGCATTTCCAAAGAACGGGAAGTAGAAATTCAGGAAGAGGAATTCAACCAACGGTTCCAGCAACTGGAAAATGAAAAATCATCCCTGATTAGGGAAAGGGACGAGCTCCAGGAAAATCTCAGATGTATTGAAGAGGAGAAAGATGAAATGAAGAAAATACTGCAAGAAAATACGGAGGTGGTAAGATATAATTTATTTAATAATTACTGTAGACTATATGTTGCTCAAGGAGATGGTAAAGAGTAAAACTAGAAGGGGATGAAAGGGAAACTAGAAGGGAAGAGAACCCTACAAGAAAATAGTGAAACGGAGTTGTAATTTTTTTTAAGTAAATGGATGTATACAATAGCTTTAAATAATGTGTTCTGTGCAGTGGCTATTAACTTATCAATATTAAAGCAGAATTAATAAAACAGGGTGCCTTCTTGAAAACACTTTCCTATTTCTATTAGATGCAAACGCAAACTGAAGAACTCTGCCGTGTGAAATTTCAGCATGACGTGTTGCTTGCTGAGATGGAAACGCTAAGAACTCGTGTTTCCAAAGAACTGGAGGTAGAAATTAAGGAAGGGGAATTAAACCAACAGTTCCAGCAGCTGGTGGATGAAAGATCATCCTTACTAAAGGAAAACAACGAACTCCAGGAGTCACTGAAATGTAACAAAGCTGAAAAAGATGAAATGAAAAGGGTTCTGCAAGAAAACTCTGAGGTGGTGAGTAATACATTTAAGATGTTACATGGAATAAGGAGTATGTCCCTTTAATAAATGTACTAGCCAATTTTACTGTAGTTTGACTTGGCATGTATAGGACATGGTTGGTGTAACTAATGGATTTGCATATTGTGTAATTTAACATAGTACCTTTTTTCTAAATTAGGTTCAAAAACAAAGAGAAGAACTTCACTGCACATTGTCTCAGCGTGACACGTTGCTTGCTGAGGTTGAAGAGCTGGGAGCTCGTATTTCCAAAGAACAGGAGGTAGAAATTCGGAAAGAGGAATTAAACCAACGGTTCCATCAGCTAGAGGATGAAAAATTTTCTTTGGTAAAGGAAAAAGACAAACTCCAGGAGACACTGAAATGCATCAACACAGAAAAAGATGAAATGGTGAGAACACTGCAAGAAAAAAACAACATGGTGAGATTTAATTATTTGTTTCATAACTAAATGGACATTTAGGATAGGTTATAGCAAATGTAATATCTGAATAACAAATTTAGTGTAAAATGGCTTCTGGCCTATATATGGATCATAAAATGTGAGGAAAATATCAGTGTACTTTTAGCTTCTAATAAAAACAAAATTTTACATTAGATGCAAAAGCAAAGTGAAGAGCTAAGCTGCATGGTTTCTCAGCGAGATGCATTACTTGGTGAGGTAGAAGATCTGAGAGAAAGTGCTTCCAAGCAACTAAAAGCAGAAATTCAAGAGGAATTTAACCAGCAGTTCCAGCAACTCGCAAATGAAAAATTATCAATAGTAAAAGAAAAGAACGAGCTTGAGGAGAAATTGAAGAGTATCATGGCAGAAAGGGATGGAATGAAGAAAACCTTGCAGGGAAACACTGAAATTGTGAGTTATGCATTCTACATATGTATAAGGAGTAATAGCACAATAGCTTGTAATCATGTGGGTGCTGAATTTAGTAAGCAGATCTGCTGCACTACAGCTTTCGACTTGCCTAGGATAATCTTCTAAACGTGTAAATGACAATTTTTCCAAGTTGTGCCATCAAGCAATAAAGTTCTCCCTTGCTATTAGATGCAAAATCAAGATGAGGAACTATGCCAGATAGCATCTCACCGTGACATGTTGCTTGCTGAGACTGAGGAGTTGAGAACTCGTGTTTCCAAAGAACAGAAAGCAGAAATTCAAGAGGAGGAATTCAATCAGTTGCACCAGCAGCTGGAGGATGAAAAATCATCCATAATGAAAGAGAGAAATGATTTTCATGAATCACTGGCCTGTGTCAAAATAGAAAGTGATGAAATGAAGAGAGCATTGCAAGAAAAGGTTGGGATTGTAAATAAGTAAATTAAACATAATAGTTTTTAATTAAGCACTTGTATCTTACATAAGTGTTAGCCAATTTTGCTTGCAGTTATATCTTACATAAGTGTTAGCAAATTTTGCTTTGTACAATGTAACCTCAAATGTTTGTGGAGATTCTACTGTTGTCCAGTGATTCTGTTTTCACTGTGTTTTGTTCATTAGATACAAGAGCAGGCTGAAGAGCTCCATCAGTTGACATCTCAGCGAGACTTGCTGCTCAAAGGTATTGAAGAGTTAAGAACATGTGCTTCCAAAGAGCAGAATCTGGAAATTTTAGAAGAAAAGTTCAACCTGCGTCTTCAGCAATTAGATGATGAGAAAGCAGCCATTGTAAAGGAGAAGGAGAAGTTACTGGAGATGCTAGAGCGGCTTCAATTACAAAAGGATGAAATGAAGGGAACCCTGCAAGAAAACATTGATGCAGTGAGTTATATGTTCTAATAACTATAGTGAAAATACATTGTTTTCCCTTTTTCTCTAAATCCTTGATAAATTCATGAGTTATGTTTACTGCGGTATAGTTTCCTATTGACTACAGTGTAATTTAATTACAGCATGAAGTAAGACTTCACTGCCATAGGCAGCTGATAATAACAGCTCCATTCTCATTTCTAATGCTTCCGTTAGATACAAGTTCAAACTAAAGAGCTGAACAGCGTGATTTCTGAGCGTGACATGCTGCTTGCTGAGATCAAAGAGCTAAGAGTTGTTTCAAAAGACCGGCATAGAAACATTCTGGAAGTGGGATTCAGCCAGCAGCTGCAGCAGCTAAAAGATGAAAAGTCGGCCATGGACAATGAGATGGCTGTGCTCCAAGCAAAACTAGAGCGTGTCAAGGTAGAAAGGAATGAAATGAAGAGAACACGGAAGGAAAACACTGAGGCAAGATACTGATTGTAAACAACATACTTATGTGTAGTTATTGTCACAAAATATTGTGGTACCCATGTGGTTGAAGTGCTAAATATAGAACTTGAGGTGCAGGTTACTAATTGATCTAATGAAGCGGAAGTAACTGAGTATTGAATAATTTTAAATACATAACTGATGCTTTCTTTATCCCTTGAAAGAGTAACTTGATATCCCCATCTTCTCCGGCCCTTGTTTGACTCGTCTCTTACAAACGCAAATGGAAGTAAAATATCCCAAAGTTATCTTAAAAAGAAAAGAGCAACGTTGACAGTGTTGAATGATTCTGGCATTATAAGAGATCAAGATCAATAAGGTGGTTAAAGTGAATAAAATGTTTTCCAATCTGTGTGCTCCACATCATAAATCCCATCCATTAAGTAAAATCTAAAACATGACTTCCACTTTTGGAGGCCCTATCTGAAAGTGTGGTAGGTATGTACAATTTCCCGCAACAAACCCTGCAAGTCTTGGTGTTGATTCAAGAGCCTTTCATAGCTTCCGGTCTCAATGTTGAGAATATTGCTGATTACTGCCAGCTTGTGAGTTTATATCAATTTCTGGCTTGCTTAGTTTCCTTCCTGCTGACACAATTTTAAATAAAAAGCAATTTTCCTTAATGGATCCATTTTTTTTAAAATTTGAAGCATGTCACTCCAAAAAATGGCTACTATTATTGCTGCCCACCATGTATGCAAGGTGTTTCAAACGTCTCTGGAAAATACTGCTGTAACCATGGTATACTAACTATATAGATTATGTTTTGAGTTGACCGTGGGTTAAGCAGCTGGGTCTGGAATTGGATATCTCCATTTGATTGAGTGGAATGCAATTTGAAGACATTTCAATGTTTTGCTCTCAATCATGCCACCGTTTCTATGTATAATTTGTGAAATATTTCTGACAGTTGCTTTGATGGACAGTGACCAGTGTAAAGCCATGAGAAGCCACCAACTATGCATGAGGGCATGAAGCTGATAACTATGGTCAATTGAATACTAGTCATTCAATATCAAAGCAATCATGCTGACCAATTTATTTTATTAATTGTTATTAGTATACTGAAAATATGGCTTTAATTTATTTTATGAAACCATAATTTACATTTTCATAGTGCTGTGAGAAAAAAAATAGATGCTTCAATGCATTGCTTTATCTGCAAGTAACTTCAATGCAAATTACTTGGCTTTGTATCTGTATTATAATGGCCATAATTATAGGCAAATGGAATCATAATTTTAAGCAAAATTGCTAATTTCATTAATTTCTTCCGTTGCAAACCCTCTCTTTACTTTGAACCCCTCTGCTAGCCTCTAATCCCCAAGTAAATGTACTCCAATACTCCAATTGACTTGAAATTAATGTCAAGAATGTGTTGCTCTGATTCTTTCCCAATTAGAGAACTGAAACTATCAGTACAATATACAATAATTATTTTGGAAAAAGTCAAGGCATATTTAAATTCCAGTTTTCTCAAACATACCCTCTACCTTGTATTGGATTGTAAATGCATGAATTTTGGTCAACAGGAAGAAAGAAGAAATAAAGAGCTTACTGAACTAGTCGCAAGCTTGGAAAAACAAATTGCTACTTTAAAAGAGGAGCAGGTGCAAATTGAATCCACTATTCCAGAAAATCAGGAACTTGAAACTGAAATTAAGAAGCTTTTTAACCATCTAGAGGTGAAAGATCTTCTTTTGCAGGTAAGATTTAAACAATAATGTTAACTGGCAATAGCAGAAAAAGAAGCAACGTGTGGTGTATTTAATAAGTCTGGATGTTTGGATATTTTTAAATGAAATGCATTTTCCTTTGAGGACTGGCTTGATGTGGAACTCAGAAGTATATTTCCTTGTTTCTATTTATCAATGTCACAAAATTTAAATGCTGCATACAATTTGAAGAGGTAATTTCCCGTCCGTTTATTGTAATGTGAAAGTCTTGGATTAATATAATGCCTTTCACATATCTTTTACACGTCTCAAAGATTTCTACAATTAGTGTAGAAATTCAGTATATTGGATGTTATAGTTTTCAGTCCTTGGGTACCTCGCTAAGGTGTTGGAAGATGTTCCTTTAGGTTAGCTTCTATAGAAGGCCATCAATTAATTATGTGGCATTTCCTATACATCTGGAAATATGTCCCAGTCTTCGTGAATAATGGTAACACCAGTGTTACCAACAGACAAAATGAGAGATCCTGGGTTATTGGGAGGAAAATAATGAGAAACCATTGAATATTACCAATAAAATAATTAGGGGTACATAGACAGAACCTTAACTAATATGCAGTATTTTGTTATAAACCAAAATCATGTATATAAAGCAGATGATATAAAAATACTGTCAGTTCAAAATGTTAGGGCATTTTCCATTCTATTGTTTTAATGGAACAAATTTCAAGATTTAGTTGGTTTTTTTTTAACTAACTAATTGATAGTTAAAGTATATTTTTGAGAGAGATTGTTGGACTGTGGATGTGGCTGTATCTGTGCATGATTCTTTAAATGTTTTAAAAATCAATATAAAGTATAGGCCATTATAATACATATACAAATGCTAAATTAAGTAATTCGTATTGAAACTGCGCATTAAAGTGTTGCAACTTATTTTTGTTATAGCGCAATGAAAATTATGTAAAGATCCTGAAGCTTTTGGAAAATATATATTTGTGGTGTTGGGAATAATTGGCTTAGACTGATTTTTTAGGATTTGTTAGAATTTTTCTCTTAAAATACAAGGTCGTGAGATTTAAACAATTAGGCCCTGGGCTGAGCATCGAAAATGTGTCTAGAATTTAACTTTTGTGGCCCATGTCTGGTATCTCCTTGAAATTTGGCACAGATTTACATAAAATATAATTGAGAAGGAATTCATAACTCGTCAGTGCCAAAAGTTGCACATTAATTAATTAAGCTAATTAGAAAATTAGATCGAAAAAGTAAGCGTCATCTAGTGCTCAATGCTCATATTACTCTATGGGGAGCTTAATTCCATGATGCGGTCTATTTAAACCATATTATTATGTAGATTCCGGTTCTAGATTTACCCCCCTAGTCCGGTTCAGTCAAACACGAGCACTGGAAATCCACCTCTCCTTTATTGTACACAATACCGCGGGACCAATCCTCGTTACTACTTATTCCACACAGCCTCGCGCAACTAGAACAAACCCTAGACGATCAGCACACCCCAATGTGCTCCCCACCCTTTTATACCCGTACAAAATAAAGGCGCAAAAATACATGGGGGAGGCAACCCCTACAAGCCAATTACCAATACAGGCTGCAACATAGTTTCAACACAAAGCACTTGGGGGGGGGGGGGGGGGGGAACACTTCCTTCCATTAAGTAAAGAAACATCACTAAATGAAGAAACATCTTTGAGGCCACTCTCTTGGACCAATCACAAGTAGTGGCGGGAAGGCTCTGCAACATAATTGAAACCTAACATTTCCCCAACCAATCCTAAACATGCTTTTGCACAGTGCATAGACCCTTCTGCAGAATCCCATACATATTAACAACTTGCAGGCCATATGGACAAAAGACCTCTCTGCAACCCATTCCCATGTCACATGGCTCTGCAGCTTTCTGCAAAATATGTCAAGCAGGTTTTACAGATCCATTTTCCCAAGTACCTAACATTCCTGATATTAACACTTTTATATATAATTATACTCTCTCTCTCTCGCTCTCTCTCTGCCAGCTAAATCAGAGGATCTCTTTTGCATTTGTTTCCAATTGGAATATATTTTGAGAAACTCGTCAAGAGCTTGGGAAAGACTCTGGAAGTACTTGCTCATGGTATTACATTTCAAAAATAGAAAGAGTGGACCTGGAAAGGATGTTTCCAGTAATGGGAAAATCCGGAACCAGAGGGCACAGCCTTAAAATAAAAGGATGTACCTTTAGAGTATAGATGAAGAGGAATTTCTTCAGCCAGTGGGTGGTGAATCTGTGGAATTCATTGTCACAAATGGCTGTGGAGGCCAAGATATTGAGCATTTTTAAACTGGAAATTAATAGGTTCTTGATTAGTAAGAGTATCAAAGATTATGGTGAGAAGGCAAAATAATGGGGTTGAGAGAGAAAAATAGATCAGCCATGATTGAATGGGCCGAATGGTATAATTCTACTCCTATGTCTTATGGTCTAAAAAGGCAACTCACTACAATCTGCACCAGGACAATTAGAGATGAGTATTTATTTCTGGTGTGCGCATAATAATAAAATCCCATGTATGTATGGCAAATAATTTACAGACTACGGCTTAAAATTAAATTAATTACATTTCATTGTAAGGCTAATTTCAAGATTGATGCAGTGGAGTTTGTTCAGATTGAATTAATATGCACCAAGATAATGGATTTTAAATTGTGATGTGAATACTTAACATTCTACAGTGGTCTGTCCTTGTCCTGTATTCCCGCCTGCTGGTTGCCAGCAGCACTAATATCACTAATTTTTTCTCTAGTTCTCTTGGACAAAATGTATATATTTTTTAATTATTCAGGAAACAATTGAAGGTTTATTCCAATTGGAAAATGAGTACAAGATTGATTTAGATGAAACTAACCAACAGCTTTCAAGAGAGAGGGAAGCATGGAATGAACTACTGGTCAGATTTTGTGCTAAATTCCCTGAAGAATCAATAGAGTCGATGAGAATTAAGAAGCTACAGGAAGAGAAGCAAAAACTATATGAACACCTTCTGTTGTGGAGGAATCATTTTATGGTAATTGGATTTTTGCCTCCACCACAGTGAGGAGGTGCTTGGAGGATACACTGTGGTGGATGTTAATTTGTGTTTAGTGTTGTTTATTATTGTATGATTGTATGTATGACTGCAGGCACAAAATTTCGTTCAGACCGTAAGGTCTGAATGACAATAAAGGAATTCAATTCAATTCAATTTAAAAGTGCCATCGTTTTCTGTGAATAGGACGGCATGGTCCACAAGGACAGTGTGGTTAATATTTACAAAGTAAAGCACTACAAACTTTAGAACCTGGAATAATTATGAACTTCAGGAAACAGCGGGTCAAATATCAGGGTAAAGTAGATTCATATGTTGTGTAAATCATCTGAAAAAGCAGAAAGTCCTGAACCTAAAACTTTGATTTCTCTTTGTGTCCAGTCTAGCCAGCTAAATGTTTCCAACATTTTCTCTTTCTAGTCTCAATTTATTTTGGTAGTTAAGTATGAGGATACAAGGAACTGCAGTTTCTGGAATCTTGCATGGAACACAGTGCTGGGGTGCTAGTCGCATCTCTGGAAGACATGAGTAGGTGCCATCTTGGGTTGGGACCTTTCTTCAGTGAACTCTTTGACTTCAGTTATGATGAAATGCCGTTGTGTATTGGGATGGCAGTGGGAAGTAAACTCAAGGATAATTGGTGTAGATCAATTCTACAGATTTCAATGTGGTTTGCAGTGTTTGATAAATAGTTAAATGAAGTCATCAATCAAAGTTAGACAACAATGCTGGAGGAAGGAATAGGTGACATTTCGTGTCGAGACCCTTCTTCAGACGGAAATGTTGACCTGAAGCATCGCCATTCCTTCTCTCCATAGATGCTGCCTCACCCGCTGAGTTCCTCCAGCATTTTTGTCTACCTTCGATTTTTCCAGCATCTGCAGTTCTTTCTTAATCATTAATCAAAGTATATCATTTAAGCACAAATGTTGTTTTGTGAATAAATCTTGTAAAATATGAAACACTTGCAGAACATACTATGTATCTTTAATAAATAAAGAATTAATCTTTCAAGAAGAACACATTTATAAAAAAATTTAAAAAAGTGGATTGATGTTATATTTATACTGTTTGAGGTATCCTATTTTCTCTTCCCTGTCTTTGATCAAAATCTACCCAATTTCCAATTTCAATTGAGGCTACTTCATGGCACTATATCAAAACCATTGATGTGCACAGTTCAGTTCAACTGTCTATTGTTTCGATTGATTTTCCATTTAACTGCTTTGCATGTTTGTGTTAACTCATCACTTAGTCGATTACAAGAAAGGGACGATGTGATTAGTAACCATTGAAGGTTCTGTATGAATTTAAAGCATTCACAAATCTCTGTTTGTCAGCCCCTGATGAATATTGAACATGCAAAAAGTAAAGGGTATTTGTTTCTGTTCATTTCTGAATATGTCTTGTTTTCACGTTTTTTTTAACAGAGAGATTTGAACACAGTACCTCAGAATGTAAAGTGGTATCAAGTCCCAATAACTAAACGTGACATGGGTCTAGCAGATGAGAAAAAGAAAAGTGCCGAATTGTGCATACAGTTACAGACTATGAAAAAGCAGGTTTCTGATTCGCCTTTGCAAGAGTTTACATCGGAAGAGAAGAACCCTGAAATACTGCGACTTTCCACTTTAATTGAATGCAAAGAAACCCATTTGAAGGTCCGTATCACTATTTTAAAGAAAATATCAATGAATTAGACAATTGTAAATCCAAATTTGTTGGAGGGTGATTTTAATGCAAAGCAAAATAATTTAAGGTTTACAGCAATGTTATTGGATCCTGACTCGGCAGGAACCATCCACTGATGGGTGTTTAACTGTTTTTGAAGTATGAAAATATCTATATTGAAAGTGAAATGAAAACATTTTCCATGTTAATTTCATAGGATTATTTCTTGGGTATTTTGTTAGAAAATTAATTGAATATCGACATTTCTAAATATGTTGAAAGTTTTAAGAATCATTATTTAAAATAATTGCCTGGTTATAATTTCTGTTATTTGAAAGTAACCTCAGGATAAGCGAGTATGTTTGAAGGCATCTAGGGCAGGGTTATTCAACTGGGAAGCATCAAAATATTGAATTCAAACCAAAGGCACGTCAGGATTTGAGATTGATCATTCTTCATCTTGAAAATATAAGAACCATATAGTAGTTTTTTGGGGGGGGTTTTAAATCCTTTCACTGTGTCCTTTCTTGTTGTCCCAACTATCATGTTGCTAATTTGAATTAGTTTATCCGCAGCTCCCTAGTCTGGTTAGCTGAAAACATTAAACAAACATAGAAAATAGGTGCAGGAGTATGCCATACGGCCCTTCGAGCCAGCACCGCCATTCAATGTGATCGACTAATCATCCAAAATCAGTTCCCCGTTCCTGATTTCTCCCATATCTCTTGGTTCCGTTCGCTCTAAGAGCTATATCTAACTCACTCTTGAAAGCATCCAGTGAATTTACCTCCACTGCTTTATGTGGCAGAGAATTCCACAGATTCACAACTCTCTAGCTGAAAACGTTTTTACTCATCTCAGTCCTAAATGGCCTACCCCTAATTCTTAAACTGTGACCCCTGGTTCTGGACTCCCCCAACATCCGCAACATTTTTACTGCATCTAACCTGTCCAATCCCTTAAGAATTTTATATGTTTCTTTAAGATCCCCACTGATCCTTCTAAATTCCAGTGAATATAAGCCCAGTCCTTCACGAACTGATTTCCCCCATGATTGGTGCCATTATTCCTTTAACAATTCTTTTATGCTTTATTTATTATTTATTCATTATCTCACTATCTTAACTTGATTAGTTTGCGTGTCAAGCGTTATGGGGAGAAGGCAGGAGAATGGTGTTAAGAGGAAGAGAGAGATATAACAATTACAGCACGGAAACAGGCCATCTCGACCCTTCTAGTCCGTGCCGAACACGTATTCTCCCCTAGTCCCATATACCTGCGCTCAGACCATAACCCTCCATACCTTTCCCGTCCATATACCTATCCAATTTATTTTTAAATGATAAAATCGAACCTGCCTCCACCACCTTCACTGGAAGCTCATTCCACACAGCCACCACTCTCTGAGTAAAGAAGTTCCCCCTCATGTTACCCCTAAACTTCTGTCCCTTAATTCTCAAGTCATGTCCCCTTGTTTGAATCTTCCCTACTCTCAGTGGGAAAAGCTTATCCATGTCAACTCTGTCTATCCCTCTCATCATTTTAAAGACGATATAGATTATCAAGCCCCTCCCTTAACCTTCTGCGCTCCAGAGAATAAAGCCCTAACTTGTTCAACCTTTCTCTGTAACTTAGTTGCTGAAACCCAGGCAACATTCTAGTAAATCTCCTCTGTACTCTCTATTTTGTTGACGTCCTTCCTATAATTAGGCGACCAAAATTGTACACCATACTCCAGAATTGGCCTCACCAATGCCTTGTACAATTTTAACATTACATCCCAACTTCAATACTCAATGCTCTGATTTATAAAGGCCAGCACACCAAAAGCTTTCTTTACCACCCTATCTACATGAGATTCCACTTTCAGGGAACTGTGCACAGTTATTCCCAGATCCCTCTGTCCACCTGCATTCTTCAATTCCCTACCATTTACCATGTACGTCCTATTTTGATTTGTCCTGCCAAGATGTAGCACCTCACAATTATCAGCATTAAATTCCATCTGCCATCTTTCAGCCCACTCTTCCAACTGGCATAAATCTCTCTGTAGACTTTGAAAATCTATTTCATTATCCACAGCCCCACCTATCTTAGTATCATCTGCATACTTACTAATCCAATTTACCACACCATCATCCAGATCATTGATGTACATGACAAACAACAGTGGACCCAACACAGATCCCTGTGGCACCCCACTAGTCACTGGCCTCCAACCTGACAAACAACCATCCACCATTACTCTATGGCATCTCCCATTCAGCCACTGTTAAATCCATCTTGCTACTCCACCATTAATACCCAACAATTGAACCTTCTTAACCAACCTTCCGTGAGGAACCTTGTCAAAGGCCTTACTGGTCCATATATACAACATGCTTTACCCTCATCAATTTCCCGAGTAACCTCTTCAAAAAATTCAAGAAGATTAGTCAAACACGACCTTCCAGGCACAAATCCATGTTGACTGTTCCTAATCAGACCCTGTTTATCCAGATGCTTATATACATTATCTCTAAGTATCCTTTCCATTAATTTGCCCACCACTGACATCAAACTAACAGGTCTATAATTGCTAGGTTTACTCTTAGACCCCTTTTTAAACAATGGAATAACATGTGCAGTACGCCAATCCTCCGGCACTATTCCCGTTTCTAATGACATTTGAAATATTTCTGTCATAGCCCCTGCTATTTCTACACTAACTTCCCTCAATGTCCTAGGGAATATCCTGTCCGGACCTGGAGACTTATCCACTTTTATATTTCTCAAAGGTGTCAGTACTTCCTCTTCTTTGAATCTCATAGTTTCCATAGCCATAGATCAGCCATAATTGAATGGCTTAGTAGATCTGATGACCCAAATGGCCTAATTCTGCTCTGATTACTTATGACCTTGACAACTTTATTGTATCCAATGTAATTTTCCTCTTTGCACTTATCGTTCTGACTAATTTTCAAGCATATCCTCGACTTTTTGTAAACCAAGTTCATTTTTGTTTCTGTAATTGGGGTGAGATGCAAGTACAATGAGAATCTTGGTTCCAGCACTATCACAGGCACATGGCCCTAGACAATTCACAAACAAATTATGCAAGAATGTTTGCAAAAACGAGATGTCGGTGCAAACCACAATTAGAAAACAAGTTTATGTTAGTGCAAGAGGTGGGCCATAGTATTCTGGTGCTGAGGTAGGATTAGGATTGTGCAGCTCAGTCCAAGAACAGTTGCAGAGAAAGCTGCTCTGTTTCGATCCCTGCACCACCTGTCTGATGGTAGGAGCGGGAGGGGGGCATGACATGAAAGATGGTGGATCCTTGATGATAGATACAGCTATGCCTATGATAGGCTGGACTGAGGCCCTCAATTTAGATTTGAAAACTTTACTTGTGAACACTATATCCTTGGTACCACCCTTGAAGAATCGAAACCGACCAAGTATCTTGACATCAAATTACAGAACGATCTATGATGGAATGGTCAGACTCATCATGCAACGGTGTAAACAAGTGTCCTAAATTTTCTGAGACGCAACTTTCATCATTGTTCAATTTCAATCAAGGAGAAGTTATACTTTGCCCTTGTTAGACCACATTTTGACTACGCAGTTGCAGCATGGGATCCATACACAAATAGAAACATTTCTTCCATCGCACGTGTCCAAAGACAGGCAGTTCGATTTGGTACAAATACCGATGAGAGAGAAGGAAGTGTTACCAAACTTCAGAATTCACTGGGTGGAACCTTCTCCAAGACGGATGTAAAGCTCACCGCTTGACCTGTTTTTACAAAATGTTAAATGGTCAGCTCGATATAGATTACCAAACCTACACCAAACCCAAACTTATTAGGAGGAGTCGAGGGCATTCGATCCAATTTTAGATACCAGCTACCAAGACATATGCACAGCAATTCATTCTTCCCCCGCACCATTAAAACATGGAATAGTCTTCACCGTACCATAGTTACTCAACCAGACGCAACTAAATTTAAGGTAGCTCTTCAAGAATCATTGTTTGCTTAAGTCCACCCTCCACCACCTCAAGTTTAAATTCCATTTGGAATATTTTTTATAACCAAGAACCAAGAAGAACCACTGTTTTACTTTAAATTTTAATTGGGCAACGGAATTTAAATCATTTATCTATTATTTGTAACGTTTTCCACCATTGTGCAATTCCACTTGAAAGCCCTGGGGAAGTGTGTGGTGAAGGTTAAGCCTGAATAATGGGGTTGATGGAATCATCAGTTGTCTTTATTGATTCAATGTCAACATGCGGTGCAATTAAGCAAATTGGCACAGCAATTATTTACATAGTTGATATGCATGACTTCAGGTTATTCTTTCATTTCCAAAAATACCAATGAAGTTTATATTTTATGGTTAGACTAATATGTTAGTGGAATGCACTCTGGAGTGCTGATAGCTAAAATTTTGTGTCTGTCATAGCACCATTGTTCTCTACAATACAAAGTTTGTTTTAAAAACTAATGCTGAATTTTAATTTTCCTGGATCTATTACATACACAATTATCCATGTTCCCTTATATTCACCTGGTTTATAATATTATACGGCTGCATGGTGGTGCAGTGGTAGAATTGCTGCCTTACAGCGCCAGAGACCCGGGTTCAATCCTGGCTATGGGTACTGTCTGCATGGAGTTTGTACGTTCTCCCCATGACCTGTGTGGGTTTTCTTTGAGAGATTGATTTCCTCCCACACTCCAAAGACATGCAGGTTTGTAGGTGAATTGACTTGGTACAAATTGTCCCTAGTGTTAATGTGCAGGGGTTGCTGGTCGGTGCAGACTTGGTGGGCTGAGGGGCCTGTTTCCACGCTGTATCTAAACTAAACTAAAAATTCCCCTGAAACATTAGTTTGCAGTTGCCTGCATTTTTAGTCATTTTTTGTTTAAAGTAAATAATTGTTTAAAGTAAATAATAGACTATGCTCCCACAATTTAATTTAGATGCTTTACATTTTCTTTTCACACATTTCTCATTCAGAATACACAGCAAACCTTGTCTGACTTGAAGCTAAAATGCCAAAACTGCCTGAGAAGCACTAAGAATGGATTATCTTCCGTGACAAAAGCTCGAAATATTCTTATGGAAAGAATTTCTGTTGTGCCTTGTACTAACGTTTTGAAAACAATTCAAGAAATTGAACATGAAATGCGAACTCTGAATCATGACTTTCAACGTAAAAATGAAGTAGTTCAGGTATAATTTTTGTCTTTCTTCAAGATTGGCAATAGTGTGTGGTATTTTTTTAAATGCCATGATCAAGTGTGAATGATATACATAGAAATCTAAATCGAAAAGCTGAGATTTTAAATTATGGTCTTGCTAATGAGGTAGAGCATTGTGCACTTCAAAAGCATGTGCAATGTATGAACCATTCGTGATCATCAGTGGATCATATTTTATCACATCCCCATAGTCTGATATCAAAGAATATATGTAGCAGGATTTTGCGTTGTTTATTTGGTAAAATTGACTGCTATAATGCAATAAAGGTTGATTACTTGTTCTATTCCAATTAGCATTCTTTAAAATGAGATACAGAAAATATCAATTTTATTTAGCATAATAGACAAGGACATACATGAAACATTGATGTTTTGACTTCAGTGGGCCATGTGATTTCACCAATAAGGAATTAATAGCTTTACAATTCAATTAAGCTATCAAAATGCGTCATAACATTAATTGAATATTTTTTCAAAGTCCACACATAACTTCGTCTATTTTGCTAATTACAAATCCAATTGTACATTGAGGACAAACCACACTCAATTAGTAAAATGGAGTCTGTGGTGCCGAGTATTTAAGTATAGACATTTAAATTGTGAGTAATATTTTGAAGCCTCTCTGTACAGTCTCTTTGATGTGTTATGTTGCTGGAAGTGTATTTCTCTTTCCTGTGCCTTCAGAATGAAGTGACATTTTCGAAGTCATTGCAAACTGAATATGTAAAGTACATCAGGAATTCTTGTAATGAGATGGCTAACGAGAAGAAAAAGAATGAGAAGCTGCTTTTGGAAATTGTTACTTATAGACAGCAATTCAACAAAAATGGCTGTGATCCACTATTGGCTATGGAAAACCAAAACCTGAAGAAAAAAGTGAAGGTGGATGAACAATCGCTTCAGGTATGTAAACAACATTTTTTTTTAAATTCTGAATTCATTTTGCAGGCTTCCGAAATACTCAGCAAAACAATTAATAACTATGATTAGTAGAATTTGTTAGTTGGAATTTAAGAACCTTGTAAATTTGGACTAGGACCAATAAAACGGAATTGCTCATAATCACTAAAAATGTACTCTTGTACTCTATGAATACTTCACTTGTTTTTTGTGCACCTACCACATATGATTTCTGTGCAAATTGTACTTGGTATGGTAATCCTGGAATATAGCTGAGCTGCACTCAGTAGACTGGATTGGTCCAGACCTGCCTTCAGATGGCAACATATTAGAATCCACAAGCAAGGATATCATCCCTCAACTGTCAGAAGGAGTAAAGGAAGAGATCAGAAATTGGTGACCTATCTCACTAAATTTAGATTACATTATTTGGTTTAAAATCATTTCCAATCAAGTTAAATCTGCTCAGAGGAT
Organism: Leucoraja erinaceus; assembly: GCF_028641065.1. Classification (NCBI taxonomy): domain Eukaryota; kingdom Metazoa; phylum Chordata; class Chondrichthyes; order Rajiformes; family Rajidae; genus Leucoraja; species Leucoraja erinaceus. The sequence goes on from NC_073379.1 coordinate 52,563,793, forward strand.
AGTGTGTCATTCCAGCAGTAAGATCTCTTGATGGCTTTGTGCTGTCCAGGGATTGATTGCCTTACGGCTGGACTGGGAGGGTAGATGCATGCTTAGACAGTTTGGTCTATGGTGGAATATGAATATGCTCTGCAATTGGATATGATGTGCTGTTTCTGTGCATTTGTTATTTAGTCCTAATTAATGGGTGTGAAACGAGAATCTTCCTTTTCAAACTGGAGTTTGACAAGAATGCCCTCTCTCTCTGTCTTGTTTATGTGTTTATATGGGGTAGTGGAAGAGCTCTGGTCAAAACGTGGACACTCTCACTGTCGTCTGCTCTGTTTGACTGTTGGTCTGCATTTGGAGCATCTCTGATCAGTTTGAACTGACTGTGGGTCAAAGTGAATCACAGAAAATCAAAGCCATCTTCTTTGGCACCCGTTCTGAGTGGTCCCATATTCTTTTCACTGTCTGATCAGATTGTCTGATATTGAAAATATTGTTTGATGATGCATGCACCAAGAGCTGGCTAGGGCTTGTTACAGTATCTGAACAATTTAGAATATGGGAGTAACTGTCCATCTTTGACAAAACGAACATGGTCCTCTGATGTAAGGTGTTCTGTGTTGCATGATATGTGTGTGATCCATACTCTGACATTTGAGAAAAGAAAAGCAGAAGGCTATCGGATGATAGCCAGACTTGCTGTCAAAGGCATTGGGCACTATACCTAATTACCACAACTTTCAAAGGCTTTACTAAACTGGTGGTGACAGGGATGTCTCTGTCAGATCAATTGTGTACAGCCCAAGTCCCAGTTTCACTCTATTTCTGTCACGGCAGCTACGGTGGGCATTTTACCGCCATCCATCCCCTATTGGGATGTCTCCTTGCAAAGAAGTGCAAAATGAATGTATAGCTTTTACTGATTGAGAAGCAGAAGCACATGGGCTATTAATCTCTTGATTATCACCTAAACCACATTTATATTGACAAAGGATAAATAGGATTTTAGAAGTAAATACATGGCTCAAAGTACTGAGGTTGAAAGGAATCCAATGCATGGAATACTAGCATCAGTACTATGGGTAGAAAGAGCAGTTCTTTAGGGATTGGGTTCATCTGAACTGTACTGGGACAAATGTCCTGGCTGGTCTCAAGGGTTGCAAACAAAGCTGTAAAATAATAGGAGGTAGAGGGCTCCAAGAAAACCATGTGTAATAAATCACAAGGAAATGAGCAAGAGGCAGTGAAAGAGAACTTGATGGGCTGAGGCAGAAAATGTTATGGAAGGTATGCAGCACAAATCCAGGAAATAAACATAAAAATATCAATGTTTAACTGCCTTTATTTGAGGCAGTGGATAGTAATGTGCAATAGGTCTGGTTGAAATCATGAAAATGGGGATAAAGAGATAATTGTGAGGAGTAATCTATAGATACGAGCACAAGAGGACCTTGTGATAGGATAGAGCAGAAATAGGAAACTACTCAGGGCAAGTTTGAAGGGAACTACATTTGTTGCCAGTGTTTAATCTAGAAGATGATTGGTAAACCAAACTACGGGGAACTGCCGCAGAAGGGGAATTAAGGGGAGTCGAAAGCTAGATTAACTGTTTTAAGTGAGAGGATAGATTTAAAGGGAATCTAAGATATGTTTCCCATGAAGGAAGGTGGATATACAGTATGGAATGAGCTGCCAGACAAAGTGGTAAAGGTGGGGCATGATTACAATGTTTAAAATACATTTAGACAGCTTCATGGATAGGAAAGTTTTAGAGTGACATGGCCCAGCGACAGGCAATTGGGTCTATCTCCGGGAGACCTGTTGAGTGGTATTCATGAGTTGGGCTGAAGTGCCAATTTCCATGCCATATAAATCTGTTTATGCCAGCATAGATCAGCTGTGATCATATTGCTCTTTTGGGCTACTGCTGTTTGTTTATGATCTTGCTGTACAGCTGCATAATTTGGGACTCAGATCTCACATGTTGCTGGAGAATTGACTGGTACATACTCCTACTGATACATGATCAACATGGTGAAATGTGCTTTCTAGGCTGTCCCGTGGTCTCCCAATGCAGATATGCATGCCTGCATTAGTGCAGACATGTTCATTCCATGATCTGGGACTATGCCTGAGACGCATTTAAGCTGTAGTTGAAGACAGGTCTGTGTTGCAACTGAGGGATTGGAACCTGGGTAAAGTCCCCTTGGATTTCTCACTCATGGAATTTGCAAATGGAATGTTAATTTCATGTTGCTGTAAGAAGCTGCATTATATATGCATAGATATTATGAATATAATCATATGACAACATCTTGAAATGCAGAATTATGAAGTAAATTGGAATCGGTAAACTGGTTTTCCTCGCCTTATAATTTCAGGAGATGGGAATAAAGGTTCAAGAATTAGAAAAGGCATTGACCACAAGCCAAGAAATAAACAAACGGCAAGAAGATAAAGTCACGCAATTGCAGACAGAGTTGAGCGCCAAAACATTAGAGAAGAAACTGGAAGATCTTCAGATAATATTATTAATGAAGGACAACCACATTAATAGTTTGGAAGAAACTCTAAAGAAGTTGCAGGTTTGATATGTTGTTGTGAATTATAAAGATCTTCTGATATGTGTTTTTTGGGAAACATGTCTAGGATTTCAATCGGGTTGAAATGCCGAAGGCAATTAATTTCTAATTTGCTCTGACTTGTGATGTTAAAATGTGAATATTCCCATGCCCCTTCTGCCCTCGTCCTTGATAGTGGAGTTAACAGGTGTTACTGTTACAGGTCTTAATAGGTGTTACTGAAGAATCCTTAGCAGCTTGCTTTAATGCATCTTGAGGATGATATGTTGCCATTGGAGGAAATAAATGTTTCAAAATGAACATTAATTTGCAAATCAAATAGGTGTCTTTGTCTTTTATGGTATTAGTGGAGCTGCTCTCATCCGGGGAAATTGAAAGCATTCCATCTCAGACCTCACTTGTGCCCAGTAGGCAAACTTAACACTTTGGGGTGTGTCCTTCTGGAAAATTATAGCTTCTGACCTGCTCAAATAATCACAACATTTATGTTGTTAGTCAATTATGTTTCTCTTAATAATAACCAAAATATATTGATAATGGAGGACTAAATCTTGCTGATTACTACTCCTCAGTACCAGTCTGAATAGTGCCTAGCTCTAGCTGTATTATAAGATATGATGATAAACAAGCAATGCCTAACATTTGAGGAATTAATACTTGCCACAAAAAAATAATAGAAATGCAGTCAAGCTGTGACTAATAGTGGTTTAAAAATTAGTGGAACGCCGTTACTGAAAGTCTGGGCACTTTGCTTTGAAATTCTCTGCTTTTGAGCATGTTTCTATTTGAGCTCAAGTTGAAGAGAACTTTCTTAAAACAAACTGCTGGAGGAACACGGCAGATCAGGCAGCATCTATGGAGCAAAGGGATGTTCAACATTTCGGGTAGAGACCATCAATCAGAACCTATCGGCTGATTTTCTCCAGCAGTGTGGATTTTGCTCCAGATTACCGCATCTGCAATCTCTAGTGTTTCCAACTTTCTGATCTGGTTCATGAGTGGTAATGAGCACAAATTGTTCATTTCAAATTTGGAAATGATGGTAAGAGTACTCGTAACACTGAATTAAAAGACAATGGTTCAGAAAAAAACTTTTTCAAAAGCAGGAGCATTTTCAAAGTATGACAAAATTATGTAGGCAAGTTTAATGTCTGCATTATACTGACGCAAGCAAGTAATAATTGGGTTATCTTTTGCATTAATTTTCTGAACTTGCAGGCTAAGCTGGACATGGGAACTCAGCCCTTCAAGGAGGAGATGAATGAGCTGAAAAAATCGCTTGTTTACCTTGGAGATGGACAAGGTTAAGGAAAGCAAAAGTCTGGAAAATCAGTAAGGATATCCACTCCGTGCGGATATTAGTTAGTTTATCAGATTTTTTATTTAGTGACATTGAAACTAATGTGATTTTTTTTGAAATTGTAGGATTAGTAATCTAAAAGCCCGTTTGGAACAGAAAGAAGAGCTGATGCGACAAACAAAAGAAGATTTACGTAGATACCAACAAGAACAGGACACCACAAGTTAGTGTTTTAATTCATTTTTCAAGAACAAGGCAAAATCACCAACCCTATCAAACCATAATATTTTAATTGTATGCACTGAAATTCAGGTGTTGTGTTTATTCACTCAAATTGATCAAGTTTTGAAAATTGCATTAGGAGCTCGGATAGCAATATCTAAATTTGCAAATGATGGCGTGAAAAGGACAGATGCCAGGAAAGGAAAAGCATTAAAATTCAGATTATCAAAAAAATAATTGATAAAACTTGAAAAAGGAGTGAGAAACTCGTGTGAATGAGATAGATAAAATATTCCAGAATGGGCAGCATTATACAGTTAGCAATACTTTCCAATGTTGTCAAATCTATTTCCCCATCCCCTTACCGCTAAAGGTTATAATTGAATGTGAGTAGCATTTTTCAGAATGCCAAACTTATTAATAGTTCACTTTTAACATTTCTTCCAGTTGTAGTTGAAAATAATAATGAGATGTGTTCCAATGAAGCATCTCTGACATGCAGTGCAGGAAGTGGAATAGTTCAGAATGCACTTTTACTTGTGTTAAAGTGTGAGAAAGCTAAACTTCATGAAGACCTAAATCGTGTCAAGAAGGAAAATGCACGTCTTGTAAGGTAATTTCATGCGTTCACATACATTATCTTTATCCTGTTAAGATACTAAAATAAAATACTAGTTTTCTTATAGTAATGTGCTTTGATAGGTAGATGGATCTTGCAACAATGAGCCTTGAACTAAAGTTAAAACATTCCCTGGTCCATCTAACACCCAAAATATTTCCACCATTTTTATGGGATGCACTTGTCTTGCTCTCTGTACAAAATGAACTGCAATTACTTGCCCAGGCTACATCAAAGTATCTTCTGCAGTACATGAGTTTCGATTGATGAGAATGACAAAGTGCAGTGGAACTTGACTAACTAGGTTCTTTTCCAAACTGCAAACTATCCAGCTTGCAGATAGACTCAGAAATTGCTGTCCCTTCAATACTGAGGCAATATCCTGGAACAGTCTATCATCACCTTAGGTGTATCTTCATTGGTATGCCAAAGGGTTCCCGAGGGTGGCTTACCATGATCTTCATGGTATCCAGTAACATACACCTCTATTGGGGAAAAATGAAATAAAATTGCTGTGCTTGCGTAAATAATAAACTGTATGTGATGGAAATGCTTAATATTCTGATTTGCAATGATCTGGAAGCTCTATCAATCAGACTGAGTCTGGAATTAGGGAGTTAATTTGGTTTTAAGATGCAGCAATTCAGAAACTTAAGAATTTCTGCCATGAATGTTCAACAACATAAACATTCATTTCTCAGTATTGCCCTTTGTGAAAATTATGGTCAATGTGACTTCATAAACTTTCATAGTATGGAAGATAAGATAAAATGTATTTAGGTTTCGTATTCTCATGTTAAACTGTCGGCTTTGGTTTCCCACGTTGCTGCTTAATATTTATGTCAAAATTTGTGAAGTATTGTAAACTTGTAATCTTCAAAGAAAATGTTGTGAATATTTCAGACTTCGTCTTTTTCCCTTTTAGAACTTTGTCTGAGCTAAAATATGAAAATACTAAATGGAAAGATAGAGCATTAAGACTTAAAGAAAAGGAGAAAGCGTCATCAGGACATCAATGTGAAAATATTCCGTGTACTTTGACTCCAAGTCTAGAAGAGAGCATTACTCCCTATTCATTCCCAGAATGCACACCAGTGCCACAAAAAACAGAAATTTCAACAGCTTTATTTCCTCCTGAAGTCAAAACTGGTGCCCAAACTGATGAAACGTCACTCACTTCAGAAAAAATGCGACCAGTTGATTCTTCTAAAGTGTCATCTTTTGGGACTGAGTCCAAGTGGCAATTGCCTAGCTCCAAAATTTTCGATAACTCACAACTGGGTTTCCCAGCAGGTAAGTGCCTTCACCTTATGGTTGAAATGGAACTGCAAGTTTTCTAATTAATATGAGAACCTATTAGACTGGGTTCAATTTAGGCTGAGGGTCATTGGTAAAAACTCATAACATATGTGAACAAAACTAGAATGCAGCAATTTGTGAAAAAAAAGTTGTGTTCCACACTATCTATAAATAGTGCGCCAAGTTTAGTGGTGCGGAAGAGCCTTAACACAATTGCTTCATGATAATTTGATTAGGACGTAAAATGTAATTAAGCTCACAATACTTACGTTTTCCTGTTTTTTAGTTTCGAACAAAATTTATGAAGTTCTTTATTTTAAACTTGATGGTGTAAATTTGCAGCTTAGGTAATATAACAATATGTGCTTTGCTAGATTTAACTAAATTGTCAAATGTAGCATTGGAGAAGTCGTCAGCTAGAAAACATTAACTCCGCCTATCTTCGCCACTTGATTTCATTCTTAAAAACATTCTTAAAAGTTTTCTTCCTCCTGAATTGTAATTAGTATGGAGCTACACTACTTTGAACTTAAAATAAACCACATACAGAATGGAAATGTTTTCCCTCATTTAATTCAGTTAGCCTAAAAAACACTCCAGCTACTGAGGAAATTGGATCATCCTTTAGTTTTTATACATATTTTCATGCTTTTTTTTGATGTCAAAAAGCTAAATATAAATCTAATTCTGAGATAATGCGGTCCTAAATAATTAATAAAGCCTAAATTATTCAGAAAATTTAACATAATGGGGTTGCCAATCTCAATACTTAAAAGTGAGGTTACAATGAAAACACAGGAACATTTATCATTATAGTTGTCATTATAGAATCGTCAATGAACAGAATAGGAAAATATTAATTCCTTGAAGTAAAAGGAATACATGGGAGGAGGGTCCTAGGCAAAACAATGCGGGGTAACAGTAGGGAGATGGTAGCAATATTAAATTGTTGCTTCACTTCCGTGTTTGGAAGAATATAACGCGAGTCATGAGAAATGTATTTAAAATAGGAAAAATGTCTATTAAATTATTCAAACACTGGGGATAAAACCACTGGCCCAGATGGATTACATGCAGGTGTATTAAAATATCTCTTACAGCCTAATCTCCTACAACAAACATACATCTGACCTAACTTGCTGTTTCTGCACTTGCAAGTGTGCAGTGCCACAAATAACCCAGAGATTAGTCTTTAGTGCTGTTTTTAATTTGCTATCTAGCTCTATAACCCGTTCTTCATTTTATGTCATGATGGTTTATTATCCCCCTGAGAATGCCTGCAAGAGTCAGTGACATTCTTGATCTTTGCAAACCATCTTTGATTTTGTTCCTACAGCTGCAGAAGTACCTTTTTCTTTTCCTCACTCTTGAATCTCCTTCCATTCATACTGTTCTCCTCTGCAGTTAAGCCACCCACAGTGCCTAGAATTTTGTTCAGTCTGCGCTATTGCGTGGAACTTTCATGCCCACTGTTATTCATAATGGAAAAGCAGTTGTGGAGTGTGCTTTCTTTTGCTTCCTACGTTCCTTAGCCTGGTGGTCACCCTTTCCTTCACTGACTTTCCTTGAGCTGCGGATGACCACCTTTTAAAAAATAAATAAATAAATAAAAAAATAATAAAATGTTTTTAAAAAAAGCACTCTCCAAGTAACACAGCCCCAACGATGCATGATAATGTCTCCAGCTGGTACTCGCATCCCTCAATCCCAGTTCAACCCAGTGGTGGCACTTTCAGATATGGTGATCTAAATTCCAAGGAATATCTAGGAATTTCCACCAGCTGAATGTCACATAACACATGGAGGAGAATGGTGGAATGAGGAGATATGCTTTTGAAGAGTAATGTTGGGAGAAAATTGCAGTGAAGTAATAGTCCTAGCATGGTCTAAAAGTTAATTTTCTGTGCTATCTTTTCTTTGTATCCAGTGATGCATTTTGTAAAGAATGTGAAGCAGTGTAAATTAAACTAGAGATTGAAGTAAGCACATTTTGTACAAGGATTTTTTTTTTAAATTGGATTTGGGTGGCAAAAACATAAATGAAAAGACTATTGGGAAAGCTGGATTGTGTCAGAGCAGCAAAGGATCAACAAATGCACAAAGAGCTGAATGGCCTCCTGTGGTTAAATTCCATGAACTGAGAAAGCAGTTAATCGAGGGACATATACTTGGCATAAACGGCTTAAGGATGCAAAGTCACTGAACGTTTTATGTGAGGAAGTTTGTCAAAGGGTTTTGGCAGAATCTGGACCAGTTGGAAATAAGGGGAGAGAAATGGCAGAAAAGTTTAATTCAGATAAATGTGAGATGTTGTACTTGGGGAGGTCAAATGTAACAGGAAAGTATGCAGTAAATGGTAGAAACCTCATTGACTAGGGTGCAAGGGGCAACACGAGCAGATAGGGTCATAAAGAAGGCGGACATCATACTTGCCTTCATCGGTCAGGCCATTGTGTATAAGTCAAGAGTTGCTGTTGCAGCTGTATCAAACTTTGAAAGTCAGTCTACCCCACGACAGAAGAATAGGAGTTGTACAGTTTGATAGCCACAGGGAAGAAGGATCTCCTGTGGTGTTCTGTCCTGCATCTTGGTGGAACCAGTCTGTTGTTGAAGGTACTCCTCAGGTTGACCAGTGTGTCATGGAGAGGGTGAGCTGTATTGTCCAGGATTGCTCCACAGTTTGAGGAGCATCCTCCGCTCCACGACCACCTGCCATGAATCTAACTCTGCCCCCAGGACTGAGCCAGCCTTCCTGTTGAGTTTACTAATCCTATAGGCGTTGTGGCCTTCACCCTGCTGCCCCAACACACGACAGCGAAGAAGGTGGCACTGGCTACCACCAGTTGGTAGAACATCTGCAGCGTCTTACTGCAGACATTGAAGGAGTGGAGCCTTCTCAAAAAGTACAGCCGGCTCTGTCATTTCTTGTACAGGGCCTCGGCATCTATAAACTGGACCATTCCAGTTTGCTGTCCAGGGACACGACAAGGTATTTGTACTCCCTGCTAAACTGCACATCCACTCCATTGATGGAGACAAGGGTGTTCCTCTCCTCCTAAAGTCCACCATTAACTCCTTTGTCTTGTCGGTGTTGAGCTGCAGATAATTCAGCCCACACCACTCAACAAAGTCATTGACTACACCTCTGCATTCAGCTTCCCTCCTCTCACTGATGCAACCAGGTTCACAAGGCAGATATTTTAGACTGGTAAATTACTGAAAATGTGCTACTCGTGGAAGTGCAGGAAGTAGATACAATAGTAATATTTAAGAAGCATTTTGAACAGACACAGAATAGGCTAGGAATGGATGGATGTGATCAATGTAAAGACAGATGTGTAGTTAAATTGGCATCATGGTCAACACAGACATTGTTGGTCAATGAGTTTGTTTCTGTGCTATATGTTCCAGAAACAGCTATAACATGAAAGTAACCAGTGCCGGTGAAGTTTTATTACGTGAAATCTTGATGTAAATCTGCAACTTTATCTTGTTCGGCATGTTGTTAAAATTGAGATTTTCTTGGAGCTTGAGAAACTGAGGCATAATCAATTATTCTGAGAAGGATAAAAACACTGGGCCAGCAAACAGGCTTTAATGGTATGAATTCCAATCCTACTGCAATGGACTGGGGAAATGGTCATTTTTGAAGCATTTGGTTTACATTTATTGATTCCCTCAGTACTGTGGAACAATTTTTTTCATCTGAATTAGTTATTGGAGAAATATATAGTTTGGATCTTAATTTTGAATGTTTTTGCCTTTAGCTGAAAGTCCTCAACGCAAAGCTAAATCTGAGGGGAATGAACGTGATGACTGGCCCAAACCTTCTGCTTCTGATCCTCAATGTAAAATGCAATGAATGGTGTCTGATGCGGAGTGTGAATAGGTTAAAATCCATCAGGTGGATTCACTATTGTACAGCTATTGTTATGTTGCTCACTGAACTGTAATTAGATTGTACACTTTCAATTGTACTTTGTAGCTCAGATTATCAATGATGTTGCAATAATAAGAGGTTATTTTCTTAACTGTGGTGAACAAGAAAACAAATGACGAACACACAATGCACAGATTTGGAATACCTTTTTTCTGCCAACATTGGTATTTCTTGTTTCTGATTCTACTTTCATAAAATGAATAGCGGCAGCGACATTTATGTCAAATAAACAAGGGTAATAGTTGAATTGTGTGAAATATTTCTGTATCACTTTCTGTAGCAATATTTAAACAACAGTTGGTAATAAAAGAGGCTGTTTATTGAAGTATGACAAGGAGAATATGATGCCTACAGACATGCAGAATGGAAAGAAACCCTTTATCCAATTAGCCCGTGCCCATCTAAGTCAATTCTATTTGCTCGCGTTTGGCCCATATGCCCCTCATTGGTTCCTATCCATGTACCTGTCCATATGTCTCTTAAATATTGGTATTATACCTACCTCAAGCACTTAATCTGGTATTTGTTCCATATACATACCACCATTTGTATGGAAAAAGTTGCCTCACGTTTTCCAATTAAATCTTTCTCCTATCACATTCCAGTTCTTGATTCCCTTTATCCATTTGAGTTTATCCCTTAAAAATCTTCTCTTCACACTTTCGGGCTTAATGGCATATTTCCTATAGCTTGGTGACCAAAACAGAACACAATATTTCTAGTACAGCCTCGCCAACATCTTCCACAACTCCAACATTACATTCTAAGCTGTCAATAATCACTATTTCGAACCATGGGTTCCCTCTCCCAACCATGAAGCAGCCACCCCTAGCGATCAAAGTAGTTTTAAGCACAGTTGTATTTTTGAATAAAGCAAGTTTGATTATGTTTAATTTCTACAAGACTCATACGGGTAATTTACAAAGGATTTAATACGCATTTTATCCTTTACAAAGATTTCAATGTCACCAGTACAATTATTGCACTACTGGAAAAAGATGGCAACAAGTGGTTGACAAACAAGCCATCTGTTGATAAAGGAGGCTGAAGAGTGCATTCTGTCTCTTTCTCTGTAACTCTTTTCCCACTCAAAATGCCCCCCTTATTGTTATATTGGCCAGACCAACTGAATGATATGACTTAATTAATTTGACATCTTATTTTTCTATCAGACCACATTACTCACAATTGCCTGGTGGTGTGTTTTATTAAAGTTTTGTCAAGATTGATGTTATATTTTACAAGTTATTCACATTTTAAACTTTCCAAAATTCACTTTTCAATTTACAAAAACTTTTCACTTTAAAACTTGCCCTGCCTATTACAATATTAACAAATGACAGGACTCCCAGTGCAATGAGAGATTTGTTACATTGTTGTAAGGAGTGGGAGGGAGGTGAGGAGGAGAAATATTATTTAAACATCATGTTTAGTGGGATAGGGGAGAGATGAGTGGGAGAGCAGGAAGGTAGAGGAGGTGGGTGGAGAGTGGGGTTATGGAGGAAGGGAGGGAGTGAAAGGGTAGGGGGAGGGAGTGCTGGGGAATGAGGGGAAATGAGCCATACCTGCGCAGTTAGGGGCTATGGGTGAGTGGTGGAATATTGTGGGGGGACGGGTTGCGTTGAGGGAACGGGTAAGTGGTGGAATATTGAGTTGGAACGGGACCGAATGGGTCCCACTTGGTCTAATGTTATTTATTACTAAAACTCATCTTGTTTGTTTGTATGCATGGGTGATTCCAAAACTGACAGAACGGACATGATGGCGCGACAATTTTTGGCCCACCTTGCTCTCCATTGTACTGGGGAGTCCATTCACCACGTTTCGTTCAGATGTTATATTTTACGTTATTGACATTTTAAACTTTACAAAAAACACTTTTAAAGCACTTTTCCGCTTGCCCTGCCCGTCATCGTGTCATAATGACCTCACAATGGGATCCCGATTCTCATTTACATAAATTTAAAAATAATCTGTTTTATTCTAATTCTTCTGTTTTCATTCACAATGACGTCAAAATGGGATCCCAAATCACATTTACATTAAAAAATCATGACCGGCGCGGGGGGGTTTCAGGGACGAGTCCGACAGGGAGAAGATGGAGTGAGCGAGGGAAAGGTGGGATGTGGGAGGGAGGGGGGGGAGAGAGGGGGGAGTGGGATAGAGCGGTGGTGGAGTGCAGGGGGTGGTGGGGTGGTGGGCAAGGTGGGATAGAGGGGGGGGGGGCGGTAAAGGGAGGGAGGCAGAAGGGGTCTGGGGTGATGGGCAAGGTGGGATAGAAGGGGTGGGAAGTAAAGGGAGAGGGGGACAGGGAGGGGTGGATTTGATGCGAAAGGGATAGGCGTTAGTGGTGGAATATTGCGTTGGGGAACGGCCGAATGATGGAATATTGCGTTGGGGAATGGATTGTGTTGGGGGAACAGGCCTCCCATGTGACAAGGACCCAACGGGTCCCACAGTCTAGTATGTATGTGTGTGTATATATATACACATATATATATATATATATATACAAAACCCTGCTAAAACGGGATAACGCTACAATTTTTGGTCTGAGGAATCCATTAGTCAAGTTTCGTTCAGATTGATGTTATATTTTGCAAGTTAACGACAATTTACACCACTTGTCCGTCGCGTCACAATGGGATCACAAATCTGACTTACATTAAAAAGTTATTTATTATGTTTTATTCAAATTAATCCGTTTTCACTCGCAATGGGATACCGAATGTTATTTACATTAAAAAATCGTGAGTGGAGGTGGGTGGGATAGGGGAGAGATTTAGTTTTTTTTTTAATCGCAATTTTCATTGTGGATTGGGATATGGGGGAGTTGCGGAGTGGGAGAGGGGATATGGAACGCGGGAGTGGGAGAGGGGATATGGAACGCGGGAGTGACAGAGGGTAGGGAAGGAGAGGGAGGGAGTGGGGGAAGGGAAAGAAGAGGCAAGGTGAAGAGGCCTGGTTTGGGCCCAGCTTTGGGCGCTGGGGAGCGGACATGGACTGGGCCCTGAGCGCATCTCCACGTCCTGGGCTGGGGTTCCAGCCGGTGCAGGTTCCGGGGGTTGCTGCTCCGGGACCGTGTGAAGGGAGAGGAGGAGGACCCGGGGCAAGGACTAGGACGCAGCCTCGGCATCTATAGCTCTGCCTTCAACACGGTCATCCCCACCAAACTCCACCAGCTAGGCCTTAGCTCGCTGATATGCGATTGGATCCTGAAGTTTCTGACGGAGCGACCGCAGGCAGTGAGACTGGGCCCGCACCTGTCCTCCACTATTACCCTGAGCACCGGCACATCACAGGGCTGTGTACTAAGCCCCATGCTCTACTCCCTCTTCACACGACTGTGTTCCTGCATTCGACACCAACACCATCGGTGAGTTTGCAGATGACACAACAGTGATTGGGCTGATCAACAACGGTGATGAAACAAAATACAGAGCGGAGAACACAGAACCTGGCGGACTGGTGCGCACGTAACAACTTGTCACTAAACACCTCCAAGACCAAGGAGCTGATTATTGACTTCAGGAGGTCACATAATGGAGAATATGCCCCAATCTCCATCTACTGGGACAGCGTGGAGACAGTGTCCAGCTTTAAGTTTCTGGGCACTCACATTTTAGAGGACCTCACATGGTCCACCACCACTGCTGCGTTGGTCAAGAAGGCACAGCAACGACTGTTCTTCCTGAGGACATTAAAAAAAGACTGGTCTGCCCCAACAGTTGCTGACAACCTATAGCTGCACCATAGAGAACATATTAACGTATGACATCTCTGTGGTATCTCAACTGCACGGAGGTGGAGAGGAGGGCTCTTCAGCGTTCTCTCCCTCTCCCTCTCCCCCCTCCCCCCCCCCCCTCCCCCCTCTCTCTCCCCCTCCCTCCCTCTCTCCCCCCTCTCCCTCTCTCCCCCGTCTCTCTAAAATGTCGTCACTTCTGGCTCTGCCCTAGAGTTTTCTTCTTCCAGTATCATGAACTATTAGTCTTTAAGAAATGAACCCTTTACATGCCACATGATTTTTACAAGCAAGTTATTAACTTCCTTTCGTGGAATGTGAATGGCTTGAACCATCCCATTAAGAGGAAAAAATGTATTTAAGTTCTTCACAGACTAAATGCTTAGATTATCTTTGTCCAGGAAACTCATGTAAGGTAAGATGACAATCAACGATTCTTCAAGTTTTGGAGAGGACAGCAGTTTCATTCAAATTCACAGGCTAAGGTGAAAGGAGTCTCAATTTCTATTGACTCCTCAATTCTGTTTGTTCATTGTGAAACAATTTCTTATCCATATGGCAGATTTTTGGTGATTACTGGTGTTCTTTATACGCAAAAAGTTGCTATGGCGAATGTTTACGCACCAAATATTAATCACCCTGAGTTTTTTAAACCGTTAATTGCATCCTTTCCTAATTTAAATGAACACTTTAATAATGGGTGGAGATTTCAACTGCTGTCTGAACCCCTTGATTGACAGATCTACATCTGATCATGTGCTTCCAAATAAATCAGCTAGTTTTATCAATTCTTTTTTACTTGTCTCTGGAATGTTAGAAGTCTGGAGATTCTTACACCCAAATGACAACGAATTTTATTTTTTCTCTCATGTATATCATAGTTATTCTAGGATTGATTACTTTATAATAGATTCTCGGCTAGTTTCACCGGTCACTGCATGTGAGTATGATGCAATTGCTATTTCTGAGCATGCACCATTGAAACTATTAATACCTGATTCCAAGTTTAGTGCTAAACAATGGCGATTTAATGCTACTTTGCTTCAAGACTTAAACTTTATTAATTTTATGAAAGATCAGATTGCTTTGTACTTCTTGACAAACTGTACTGAAGAAATATCCAATGGTGTAGTCTGGGATGCTTTTAAGGCATATATTCGTGGACAAATTATTTCATATTCCGCAGGATTGAAAAAACAAACTCAAAAAGAAATGCATACATTGGCTGTACACAAAAAAGCTGGAGAAACTCAGCGGGTGCAGCAGCATCTATGGAGCGAAGGAAATAGGCAACGTTTCGGGCTGAAACCTTTCTTCAGACTGATCGGGGGGCGGGGACAAGAAAGGAAAAAGGAGGAGGAGCCCGAAGGCTGGGGGATGGGAGGAGACAGCAGGGGGACTGAGGAAGGGGAGGAGACAGCAAGGATTAACAAAATTGGGAGAATTCGATGTACATGCCCCCAGGGTGCAGACTCCTCAAACGGAATATGAGGTGCTGTTCCTCCAATTTCCGGTGCTGCTCGCTGTGGCCATGGAGGAGACCCAGGACAGAGGTCGGAGACGGAGTGGGAGGGGGAGTTGAAGTGCTGAGTTCCTCCTCCTTTTTCCTTTCTTGTCCCCGCCCACCCCCGCCCCCGATCAGTCTGAAGAGGGTTTCGGCCTGAAACGTTGCTTATTTCCTTCGCTCCATAGATGCTGCTGTACCCGCTGAGTTTCTCCAGCTTTTTTGTGTACCTTAGATTCTCCAGCATCTGCAGTTCCTTCTTAAACACTACATACATTGGCTGATGAGATAAAAGAAATTGATAAAAAATATTCAAAAGCTCCTAGTTTAGAGCTCTATAAGAAGAGTTGAACTTCAATTGAGACATGATTTGTTATTAGTATCACCGATTGAGAACCAGCTACTTAAAACCAAAAGTCAATTTTATATATATGGCGAGAAATCTGGTAAATTACTCGCTAATCAGTTGAAAGCGGTGTCGGCCAAGCGTCCAATTACAAAAGTGAGTAAGCGGGATGGTACACTAACTGTAGACCATGACGAAATTAATAAATCCTTTCAGGAATTTTATACCTCCCTATACCAATCAGAATTTCCCACTGGGGCCTCGTTACCTTTTACAATTACGAGATTGAATAAATATATGACTAACCCAATAATAAGACATACGTTTTGAATATGGTTTCAATTTCGTACGTTTTTCGAACTAAATGTTTTTTTCTTATCGAGTCCTATCTTATCCAATTTTCTCTTCCAACCTTCTAGTACTGATCAAGTCTTTTTGTTATGGAAGAGGACGGGATTAGTAGCTTTTCGTAATTTGTTTTCCTCTCTGCAAATGCTGCTTGACCTGTCGAATATTTCCAGCATTTGCTGTTTCTCAAACATTCCCAGAGTTTATTGAAAAAAAGTTTTAAAAAAAACACTTGGGAGAATAGTCAAGTGAACATTGAAATTTTGTCTTCGAACAACTCTCCAATAAATATAATTTACCTATTTCACACTTTTTTAGATATTTTCAAATTAGACATTTTTTGAAGGCCACTCTACCCCTTTTGCCGCTACCACATCAAACTGAAATTTTGGAAAATTTTTTACATTTGAACCCTTATCAGAAAGGATTAATAATGACTATGAATTGATTTTAAAATTACAAATAGATATATTTGATAAAATTAAGAATGACTGGGAAAGAGAACTCCAAATTTCTCCATCTATAGAGAAATGGGAGAGGATTCTTCAATTAGTCAATACCTCTTCAATGTGTGCAAGGCATGCTCTGATACAATTCAATGTGGTTCACAGAGTTCATATGTCAAAAGATAAGTTGACTCGTTTCTATGGTCATATAAATGCCTCTTGTGACATATGTAACTATGAAGTGGCCTCACTGACCCATATGTTTTAGTCCTGCCCACTTTTGGAAAAATATTGGAAATACATTTTTGATACTATTTCTGTAGTCTTAGGTATTGATTTACAACCTCATCCTATCACTGCAATTTTTGGGCTACCAATGTTAGATTCTATTCATTTGTCCCGCTCCGCCCATCGGTTGATTGCTTTTACCACACTAATCGCCAGAAGATCTATTTTATTTAAATGGAAAGACTCCAACCCTCCGACCACACTCCAGTGATATTCTGAAACGATATCATGTTTAAATTTAGAAAAAATCAGGAGTGACATTGTTGAACCCTTGGTTAAATTTGATAAGACTTGGGGGAAATGTATTCAACACTTTCATACAACATAATTTAACATACAACATAAATTAATCCCACTCTAACCGTTATAAAAACTATTTTACCTCTATCTGTTTTGCTTTGCTTTGTTTTTATTTATTTTTTTTTTCTTTAGTTTAGGGGGGTTTTGTTTCTTCCTTTTTTTCCCTCTTTTGTTTATCTTTGTGTTTTTTTTCTACATATATGTTTTCTTTTAAATATTTAACTATATTTACATAGAGATTGGAAGGTCTATATTCATTCTGTATTTTGACTCCGGTCTCATATTAGGTTATACCTGTTATTAATGTAATCCTGATCCCTATGTATCAATATCATTGTTATGTTTATCATTATTCTTTTTGCTCTTTTTTTATGTTTTGTTTTTGTTTTTGGGGAAAAAAAACGAATAAAAATATTTTTAAAAGAAATAAAGTATCAGCACTGTTAATTTCACTCAGATTCTGATGTGATTACAATATGGTGCATGCTGATTGCTTTTAATAAAATAGATTAATTGTGGTTTCTTCAACTTAGTTTCTGGCCCCATGTCCTCTCCATCACTAAGACCCTGTTTCACCTGCAGTTATATAGAGTATAAGAATGGGACCTTCGACACACAACGTTTGTGCCGAATTTATGCCATGTCAAACTGATCTTGTCTGCCTGTACATGATCCATATCCCTCTAATCCCTGCACTTCCATGTACTTATCTAATAGTTTCTTCAAAGCCACTATCGTATCTGCCTCCGCCACCATCCCTGGCAATGTATTCCAGGTCCCCACCACTCTGTGTGGAAAAACTTGCCATGCACATCTCCATTAAACTTCTCCACTCATTAAATAATGTTGCACAATTCTAGTCTGTGACAAATGATTCTGACTGTCTCCCATATTGTTGCCTCTCATAATTTTATATACTTCTGTCAAGTCTCCCTTGGGGTGGAAGGTTGCAACTTTCACGTGGCCCGCCCTGTTTCGACTAATGCAATCAACTCGACGTGCACAAATGGAAGATCAAATAGAATAAGTTTCCAACAACTTTAGGCTGTGCACGCCACACGAAAGAAGGAGAAGTCTCCCTTCAAACTTTGACGTTGCTGAGCGGTGCGGTCTTCGAGCGGTGCTGGCTCGAAGGGCCGAATGGCCTCCTCCTGCACCTATTTTCTATGTTTCTATGTTCCAAAGAAAATAATCCAAGTCTTTCCAACTTGTTCCTGTAGCTGAAACCCTCTAATCCAGGCAGCATTCTGGTAAAACTCCTCTTCGCCCTCTTCAAAGCCTCCACATCTTTCCTTTAATGGGGCGACCAGAACTGCAGACAATACACCAAATATCACTCATCTCCTATGTGTAAATTCCTACTGGACTTCATTCTTCATAATCCAGCCTTGCATTACAAAATAAGGTTTGCTTTCCTCCATTTCTGATCTGTTGTGCATCTTCCACTCTATTGTAGGATCCAAAATATGACGTGTAAGTGTCCTGACCCTAAATATCATCTGTTCATCCCCTCCACAGATGCTGCCCAACCCATTGAGTTTCTCCAGTGTTTGTTTTCTTGCTGTAGATTCCAGCATCTGAAGTTTAGAGTTCTTTCTACTTTCCATTAATGGCTGCAACATCAATTGCAGGACCATAAGCTATGTACTTTGAGTTTAGATACTGTCATGTGTACCGAGGTATAGTGAAAACTTTATTTTGTTGCGTCCTAACCAGAAAACAGAAAGACAATACATGATTATAATCGAGCCATTCACAGTGTACAAATATATAAGGGGATAACATGAATAATGTTTAGCACAAGATAAAGTCCAATCAATGATAGTCCGAGTTTCTCCAATGAGGTATATAGTAGCTCAGCCTCTCTCTAGTTATTGATAGGATGGTTCAGTTGCCTGATAACAGCTGGGAAAAACTCCCTGAATCTGGAGGTTTACGTTTTCACACTTATACCTTTTGCTCGAACGGAGAGGGGAGAAGAGGGAGTGCCCAGGGTGCGACTCATCCTTGATTATGCTGTTGGCCTTGCTAAATGGAGTCAATGAAAGGGAGGTTGGTTTGTGTGATGGTCTGGGCCATGTCCACAATACTCTACAAATTTTTGCGGTCTTGGATGGAGCTAACCAAGCTATGGTGCATCCCAATAAAATGCTTTCTATGGCGCATCTGTAGAAGTTGGTGAGGGTTGTTGGGGACATGTCAAACTTCCTAAGCCTTCTAAGGAGGTAAAGGTAAAGGTATTGCTTCAGTATGGGCTGTCCGGAACAAGTTGCTGGTGATATTTACTCCTAGGAATTTGAAGTTTCCTCTCGACATCTCTCCACCTGTTCATAACTATTTCTTTGTGATCATCCCCTTCTGCTGACCTTGCCTCTGTCTGCTTTTATAATGTTTGTCTAAATGTGTTTGTGAAGCACCTTAGGAGATTTAATTTTGTCAAGGATGTGATGCTATAGTTGAAATGGCTTGTTTTTCAGTCATTAAAAGTACAAACAATATTTGGCTCTCATACAAAACAAAAACTTTAATAGCTTTAAAAAATGTAAAGACACCATTTCCAGCAAGTACATGTTTTGATTGTCTCTATTTTCCCCATTGTTGACACATACATACAACCGACAATAATATGTTAATTTGACCAATTAGTGGAATCTGGTTAATCGGTGCGACGTTGATTTCCGCATGGTCCGAATTTCTGGATCAAGATTTCAGTTTGGTCTTTTCTGGAATATAAAAAAAACATTAGCTATACTAAGATTATTATCGTGAAACGGGATTATTGAAACACAGTGTGTGAGCCTGCCACTGATTTCTCCAAGTTGTACTAATATGGAAATACTGTACTTGGCTTCATGAGTACTAAATCCCCTCGGGTTTCTTTCAATCATTAACTCTGTGGTTATGGGAGTACTATATATCCAAAGAATGTGAATGAATGTATGATTATTCTTCAAACTGCTACAAAGCTTGGCAACAGGTGAATATTTAGGAAAAGTAGAGCATGTGTGCATTAGCTTGGTTCCTCAGGAGACCCTGAGGGAACCTATATCCAATTAAGTAAAATAAGTAAATATGTAATCATATGTTGGGTCCTGCAAGAGGAAAGAATGGTGAGGAGTTAAGAGAAACAATTTTAGAGGTTGGTTGCGGGTGGCATGGCTGCCAGTTGTGGGTGGAATGAAAAGACAGTTTCAAGGCTCGGAGTGTATGAGCCTTCAGTTCCAGTTAATTGTACACTGTGCCGTCTTAAATTGTGTCCCAATGACTGAAACTGTTGAAAAAACAGAAAGAAACAAATGGAAGGAACTCTGTACTTTGTAACATTGACTGAAAGAAACTTATGTCATTGCCACACTGCGTGGAGCTGAGAGTATACAAAGAACCTAAAATATCACAGATGCTGGAAATATGAAATAAAAACAGAGAATGCTGGAAACACCAAGACAGAAAAATCAAGTTAACATTTCAGGCTTGTGAAGGGGTCTCACCCACACTTCACCTGACCTATTGAGTATTTCTATGACATTTAGTTTTAATTTGCAATGTTTTGAGGTGAGAGGGAGTCAGCAGAGCAGAAGTACAGATAAAGTAGAAGATCAGGCTGCATAAACATGTGGATAGAAAGAATGGTGTACCCGTGGGGATAAATATTGTTACTTTGTTAATGTATGCAACATTTGCTCCTGATTGCCATTATATGGATCTTGAAATGTATTCTGTTGTGAGATGAGGGTGTTGCTGTCTGTCACTCATTGACCCTGTGTGTGGGAAGGAACTGCAAATGCTGGTTTAAACTGAAGATAGACACAAAATGTGGGAGTAACTCAGCTGGCCAAGCAGCATCTCTGAAGAAAAGGAATGGTGACACTTTGGGCCAGGTCTGAAGAAGGGTCTCGACTTATTGACCCAGGACTGAATGACAAGTGAGGTCATCGCAGAAGTCATTGGAGAGCAAACCAAATTGGAGCTGGAGTTACTGCCACATATGGATGGCAGATTTTATTCCCTGAGCCAGACAAGTTTTCGCAGCAACCCAAGATCCCAGTTTCCTTCAATTACTTCAATGTAAATTCTTCAACCTCCACAAGGAATTCAGAATCACAGCTTTAGTTTAGAGATACTGCTTGGAAACAAGCCTTTTGGTCCACCAAGTCCATGCCAACCATCGATCACCCAATCACGCCAGTTATCCCACTTTCTCATCCACTTCCTGCACACTAGGGATTTTTTTACAGAGGCCAATTAACCTACAAACTTGCACATTTTTGGGATGTGGAAGCACCCAACGAAAACTGACACGGTCACAGGGAGAACTCCACACAGCCGGTGCCCAAGGTCAGGATTGAACCCAGGTCTTTGGCGCTGTGAGGCATCAATCAGCTCTACTAGCTGAATCAATGGCCTGGATTCCTGGTCTCTGGCAGCAATGCTGCCAAATCATTTAATAATTATATGGTTATTATAGTATACGATCGTATGGTGACAATGACCCCCATTAATAAATAAGTGGTACTAAGATGTAACAGCAGCTTACTTTTCTGACCATAAGTTCTGTCATATCCCTGAAGTGACACTTACTGAGCTGCATTGCAAAGGTGGCATTCGTTGTCATAGGTGATGCCATCAGTTCCACACACGGGTATGTAACTTTTTGGGCATACTTGGAACAATTCTCTGAGCTGCTCACAAATCGGCTGAAACACAGAACATAATCAGTTGCAGTCGCTCAATGCCACAAAGCAAAAGCAAGCTAGCGAGAGAGACAGATGCAAAGTGAAACATTGCTACTAACCTCGGTGGCCTCATCCGAAAATGAAAATTCTGCAGCTGAAATGCAAAAGGTGAGGGTCAAATCATCAACGTGGCAACAAAATATTGTCATACAAAAATCACAAAAAAACCATCAAGGTCTGAAATTTCACAAGAGCCTATTCCAGAGCTCGGAGAAATCTCATAGACTGAGTCCAGAAAACAATTGGGACTTTAAGGACAGTGTTTGTCAATTCAGCAACTTGCACCATTAATTCTCCTTTACTCTCTGCAAATGCTGCCTGACCTGCTGAATATTTCCAGCATTTGCTGTTTTTCAAACATTCCCAGAGTTTATTGTAACAAAGTTTAAAAAAAAACGCTTGGGAGAGAATTCAAGTGAACATTAGACTTAGACTTAGACTTAGATCCTTTATTTGTCATTCAGACTTTTCGGCCTGAACGAAATGTCGTTGCCTGCAGCCATACATGTAATAATAAACAACAAAACAGACAATAAACACAAATTAACATCCACCACAGTGAATTCACCAGGCACCTCCTCACTGTGATGGAGGCAAAAATCTTCGGGTTACTGTCTCTTCTCTCCTCTTCTCCCTCTGCGTTGAGGCGATACCCCACCGGGCGATGGTAAGTCAGTCCCGCGGCTCACCGAGCTCCTCGAATGGGCCAGTTCGAGCTCCGCGGCCCCGGGGTGGTCGAAGCTGCCGCCCTCCAGTCCAGTGGGCGCAGCTGTTGCCGCGGGAGCTCCAGAAAACAGGCACTAGCCTGTGACCTGCGAGCTCCCGATGATGTCGTCCACTGGCCCGCGGCCGAGCCCCGGATTCTGGTCGCCGCCGCCAGAACGCCGCCTCAGCTACCGGAGCACCGTCTCAGCCCCGCGCCGGCCCACTACGGCCCCCGGAGTCGCCTCAGCCCTGCGCCGGGCCGCCTCAGCCATCGGAGCGCCCCCACGGGAGCGCTGTCCCAGCACCCCGACGGTCCTTTAATGTGAGGCAGAGGTTCACTTGCACCTCCTCCAACCTCATCTACTGAATTTGTTCTCGGTTTGGACACACTGAACTTTTTTTTCTCTTGTTTATTATATTGTTTACAGTGTACAGGTGCACAACCTTTTATCCGAACGCCTTGGGACCAGACACTTGTCGGATTTCGGACATTTTCGGATTTCCGAATGGAAGATTTTTAGCATAGATTAGGTAGGTAGCGCGGGCGGCTTGGAAAGTCTGGAGCGGCTGCCTCCTCCCCGGAGACCGGGGAATCATTGTAAATCATTGCATAAATGTTAGTCAGTTAGTTTGGAGGGATTTTATGGGGTGGTGGTGGGGTGTGAAGGGGGAAACTTTAATTCTTAGTCCCCTACCTGGTCGGCGACTCCCAACATCGCGGAGCTCGGGGCTCCGTCCGGCTGCGGAGCTTACCACACCGCGATGTTGGGAGTCGCCGACCAGGTAGGGGACTAAGAATTAAAGTTTCCCCCTTCACACCCCACCACCACCCCATAAAATCCCGTGCCACAGCGCTCCGGAGCTTACCGCACGGCGACCCGGTAAGGCATTGCCCGCTCCCCGCTGGTATCCCAGCGCTGCGACGCCGCCGACTCCCATCATTCGTGGAGCTGCGGGCGTCCTGCCGCGGGCGGCGGTGGATTTGGAGCGCCTCGCAGCCAGGGGTAGAGTTGCCGGGGTCGGAGCTGCAACCGGCGCCGCCCGCAGCCCCAGCTGGGAGTTGGCGGCCACAGCGCTGCGGAGCTTACTGCACGGCGACCCGGTAAGGCATTGACTGCTCCCCGCCTCTCCGACCAGGTAGGGGACCAAAGAATTAAAGTTAAAGAGGAGGCAGCCGCGACAGTAGTATAGACCTGGGTTGGCCGTGGGTCGTTTCAAGTCAAGTTTGGCGCCAAACGCGAGCTTTGGTGTGCAGACGACATCCTGGGAAAAAATGGCTGGTTTTCGGAGTTTTTCGGTTTCCGGAACTCCGGATAAAAGGTTGTGCACCTGTACTATGTTTACATATTCTGTTGTGCTGCAGCAAGTAAGAATTTCATTTTTCTATCTGGGACATTACATATGACAATAAAACATTCTTGTCTCTCATATATTGGCAAAAACAAATGTAGACTTGTCAATTTTTTCACAGAACACCTACGTTCAGTCCATCTTGGCCTACTCGACCTCCCAGTTGCCAAACATTTTAACTCCCCTTCTAATTCCCATACTGACCTTTCTGTCCTGGGCCTCCTCCACGGTTAGAGAAATTGGAGGAACAGCACCCCATATTTTGTTTATATTATTTTGTTATGCCAGCGGTATGAAGATTGCTTTCTCTAAATTCAAGTAACTGGTGCATTCCCTCTCTCTCTCCCCCTCGCTGTCCCTCCCACACCCTGGTGGTCCTGCTAGTTTCACTGTTCGTATCCCTTCGTAATCACCTCATCCACAGCCAACAATGGACCATTGTGGGCTCCACTTTTCCTGGGTCATCGGTGCCTGACTTGTTCTGAACCTTTTCATACCACTAGTTTCCCTCTCACCCGTCTGAGTCTGATGAAGGGTCTTGACCCGAAACATCACGTATTCCTTTTCTCCAGAGATGCTGCCTGCCACTGAGTTACTCCAGCATTTTGTGTCTATCTTGAGTGTAAACCAGCATCTACAGTTCCTTCCTGCACATTGAAGATGTACATCTCTTGAGTCACAGGATGGTGTTGTATGTCAGAGAGTCTGTGAAACATATCGAAGGAGCATGAAGCATGATATTTTAGGTGTGTCTTCCTGACAACATTTTGCCCTTTTTGAACAGATGGACAAATATCAACACAGACCCTCTCCCCTCAACTCCTCATCCATTCAGGTATGATAGAAGGTGAAACCAGACACAGGAGGTTAACCATTCTGGGTGTTTGCAGCCCTGAATAATTTATGTAATGTTCTAAAGGGAAAGTAACCTAACACTTCTATCTGGTTTTCTGTAAGACTTGATCTGTATCAGGGTGCAGGGCTGATTCTTAAAGCCCTTTAACAAGGAATAGACAAATATTAAGACTTTATGTGTAACTAACAATATCACACTCCCTCTACTAACTGCCATCTCCCAAACCCACAACAATTCACAACAACATTGTAGCTTCCCAGGAAGAGGTCTTTGTGGTTTCTATTGGAGAAGGAGAATCCACCTACAGTTATTAAAAATTCTTCATTCCACTTTGTTTTTTCCTTTATTTTGATATTTGCGAAGTTGCACAGAGTTTTGTTCACATTCCACACAGGATACCGAATATGACACCATTGGAAGAACAAGTAGACAGCAGAGTGGATGCAGTGCAGGTTCACCAGAATAATAGCACACCTGAGGACGGTTCGTGTCAGAAGGATAACATTCCTGGTTTTAACTTGTATGTCCCAGAGTACAAGGTTGAGTGATGATTGGAATCAGATGATGAATATACAGTAATGTACAGAAACACAGCCATGAACAAGGACCTTAGCTTTAACTGTAGAGTTGGATGATTTATGAATTAAATCAGGAAACTTTTTCTCATCTAAATGAGAACATATGAACTAGGAGCAGGGTAGACCTGTAAGCCTCTTTCAGCATCCACTAATATCATGGATGATCCAAAGACTCAACTCCATTTTCCCACCAGGATTCCACATCCTTGATTCCCATGGTCACGAAATGATATCAGCCTTAGTTTTACCTTCCACATCCTGCTGGGGCAGAAGATTCTAAAGATTCAAATTGGGAAATGTAGATTGGTTTATGCATGTGAACCAATCATAGTAGAATAGCATCACTAACCCCACCCTACAGTACGATTCATACTAACACCCACTTCCTACATTAGTCAGTCTTGGAAGCGGTCACGATGTACTAACACCTAATGACCTGCTGTACCGTTATAATATGGTCACTGATTAAAGATGATCTTGAACTTCAGATTGTATTCTTAAGCTAATTACATGGTGTCAGTCAACATGGAGTAACCCACGCGTTCGTCTATCGGGTTTTATTTCTGTTTATCAGTTTTTTGTTTCTTGCTTTACTATGGCTCAATCGTGCAGAAAGCCTGCACAGCTTACCTTTGGTTCTGACGTCAGTGAGCGATGGCGGATATTTGAGATTGATTACCAACACTACATGAACATCGTCCACCGAAATGAACCAGACACTGTCAAAGCCTCCTTAACCTTGTCTACTTAACCTTGCGGGTCCCAAGGCCATGATGAGAGCTCGGACTTTTGAATACGCTCCAGCAATTCGTGACGACAACGGCCAGGTAGTTACACCTGCAGAATCTATGAATGATCCTAATGTTTTACTGCGTAAATTCAGTGAGATATGTGACCTGCCTTCGAACCGCATTTTAGAAAGAGCTAAATTCTCCGCGAGACACCAGCTTCCTGATGAGCCGGTGGAGAAATTAATTTGTGATTTACGATACATGGCCCAGAGGTGCTGATTTGAGACAATGACTAATCAGCTGATAAGGGACAAATTGGTCTCTGGGATGAATGATCAGAAGCTACAGTGAGAGTTGCTGCGGAATCCTAATTTAACACTTGAGCAGGCTGCACACGCCTGTCGTTTGGCCGAGTTTGTCGTTCCATAAAGCGAGCAGTTTGACTCAGAAAAAAAATCTATCAATTTGACAGGGTTTAACAGACCGCGAACACCGACTGATAACAGAAGATTTATGACCTAGGCCCCTCGACCGGCTAATCGGGGATTTGCTAATGAGCCCCCCAGGAGATGTCCTAACTGTAACTACCTCCACAACAAGCGAGACACATGCCCTGCTTACGGGAAGTCTTGCAATTACTGCAAGAAGATGAACCATTTCTCTGCCGCTTGCAGAGCCCGTGGGAAAAGACCTTCTAGTTCAGCGTCTAATCTACACCTGCTACAAGACCAAACAACTTCTGCTTCTCAGTACCAGTTCGACTCTGCCCCCGAGGACAGTCCAATTAACTCATATGGGGAGTCAACTGTGTATTCACTCCTTCACACAGCTGGTAAGATTCTCAATCCTACAGTTCTGATGTCAATTAATAATAAAGTCGTCAAGGCCAAGCTCGATACTGGGGCCAAAGTAAACGTAATGTCGGTGCACCTACACACCAAGATAAGAAATAATGAGGCCTTGACTAAAGACAACTACACTCTGCATGCTTACGGGGGGGGAAAGTTTTGCTTCCATTGGGAAGAACCACTTTTAAATGAGTGCTGAAAAAGAATACAAGGAATCTGACCTTCTATGTTTTAAATTCTGACTCTGTGACTCTACTGGGCATCCATGCATGCCAGGACTTGGGGCTGATTTCCTTTGACCAGTTGGTCTACAAGCTACTGATATCTGTTGACCCAGTAAAAGAATACCAAGATTTGTTCGATGGCAAACTAGGCAAGCTGCCTGTGACCTACAAGATATCCATTGACCCCAATGTTGACCCTGTCATCCGTGCACCACATGCCATGAGAGACAGGATTGAGTCTGAACTAAAGAACATGGTCTCCTTAGGCATGCTAGAGGAGATCAGCGAGCCCACTGAATGGGTCTCCACTATTGTTGCTAGTCTCAAGAAGGATAAAGACAAGCTCTGTGTGTGCATCAATCCGAAAGATTTGAACTCTGCCATCAGGCGCCCACATTATCCTATGAGGACTGTCGAGGACGTTGCGGCGCAGATCGAGGGAGCTACCGTATTTTCCGTCCTCGACGCAAAGAGCTCTTTCTGGCAGGTACCGCTAGAAGATGAGTCGTCAAACCATACCACATTTGCCACTCTATTTGGCAGATTCAAGTTTCTAAGAATGCCATTCAGCATCAACTCGTCCATAGGAACATGGAACTGCTGTTCCAGGGCCTCCCATGTGCCATCATAGTCGACGATATCCTGGTGTATGGCAAAGACACACCGGAGCACGACAACAACCTAAAGTTTATCATGGACCGGGCACGTCAGATCAACCTGAAATTCAACCCTAACAAGTGTAAGTTCAGGGTTTCAGAGGTCACCTATGTCGATCATGTGTTCACTCTTGACGGTCTCAGGCCGGATCCGAAGAAAACTGCTGCCATCACAGAGATGCCTGTCCCAACCGACGTGCTCGGCCTGCAGCGATTCCTGGGTATGGTGAACTATCAGGGAAAATTCGTACCAAACCTCAGTGAACTGCTTTCTCCTCTGCGACAACTAACTAGAAAGGATACTGCCTGGTCCTGGTTCCAGCAACACCAAAAAGCATTTGACGCTTTAAAATCGAAGCTGACCAGCGCACCCACCTTGACATTTTTCGACCTGAAGCGCCCTGTGACAGTGACCTGCGATGCCTCACGATTCGGACTCGGCACAGCCTGCCTACAATCATCTGTCGATGGAACTTTGCGCCCTGTCTCTTCTGCCTCCCGCACCATGACCGACTCCGAACAGCGCTACACGCAAATCGAGAAGGAGCTGCTGGCTGTTGTCTTCGCTTGTTCCAAATTCAAGGACTTTATCTTTGGTAATGTTTTCATGGTCGAGACAGACCACCATCCCCTGGTGACGATCCTCAACAAACTTATCCACGCAGCACCTGCACGTCTGCAGCATATGATGATGCAGCTCCAGCGATTTGACTTTAAACTTCTTTACAAGAAGGGTAAAGACATGCTCGTTGCGAACACCTTCTCTCGCGCACCACGGGCATCCAGCGAATGACACCCCTACGAACGGGCCGAGTTTACGGTTCTCAGCATTGACTTTGTTCCTACAAAACAACTGCGCCGCTTAGCCGAACACACAGCCGCCGATGCCACCCTCCAGGTACTTTCATCCAGAATCAAAAGAGGTTGGCCAGACACAATCCAGCGTACGAGAGGTGCAGCCGTTCTTCTCAGTCCGCGATGAACTGGTAATACAGGATGATGTCATAGTTAAGGGCCACAAAGTCGTGATCCACTCATCACTACTTGATGAATACTACAAGGAGGCACACAGCGGCCACCCAGGATCTGATGCCGCGCTGGCCCATGCACAGAACCTGTTCCACAGGCCCAGGATGACCAAGTGTATACGGGACAGGACAGCCTCCTGCCCCATTTGCAACAGCCTCGCACCGCATCAACAGAGACAACCCTTCCTGCAACAACCTCCACCAGCACTGCCCTGGACGTCGCTGGCGGCAGACATCTTCCAGTGACACGGTAAACACTATC
The DNA here is from genome assembly GCF_028641065.1 of Leucoraja erinaceus. Taxonomy (NCBI): domain Eukaryota; kingdom Metazoa; phylum Chordata; class Chondrichthyes; order Rajiformes; family Rajidae; genus Leucoraja; species Leucoraja erinaceus. The sequence goes on from NC_073379.1 coordinate 52,592,688, forward strand.
TTGTCCTGGTTGACTCCTATTCTAACTGGTTAGAACTCGACCTACTGACCTCGACCACATCAGAAATGGTCATTCAAAAGCTACAGAAACACTTCTCCACATTCGGCGCACCTGTCCATTTGCAAATGGACAACGGAAGACAGTTTACCAGTCACGCCTTTAGACTCTTTGCTAACCGATGGAATTTCCACCACGTTACGAGCAGCCCCGAATACCCACAAAGTAACGGGCATGCTGAACGAGCTGTCAGAAGCGCTAAACAGCTAATGGAACGCGTCCACCTAGCCAAGTCAAATATGTATCTCGACCTCTTAAACCTAAGGAACATTGCTAGAGACGGAATCCTGGGCTCGCCGGCCCAGCAACTGATGTCCAGGACAACGAGACCTCCGATTCCGATTGCCCAGCAGAAGCTGGTGCCACAGGTGCTGAAGCCAACTATGATCCAGAAGCGCATCCAGGAGAAACACGACATCCAGAAACGATCGCATAACAAGTCCAGCAAACCACTTAAACCCCTACTGCCGGGCCAAGTCGTCCATTTACAAACTTCCGTGGGACATTCCTGTTTGGGTAGTGTTGGCCTGGCTGAAGAATCACGATCTTACCTTGTGGACTATGATTGCGCCCTATACCGTGGCAGCCACCAACACGTGCTTGCTGTGAAGGAGCCACGTCCACCACCAGCCGGTCCTTATGCTCCACCTCTACAGTTCCAGCTGTCTGCTGCTGCGTTCACCACCAGTTCCAGCATGTCCCGTACCCCGCCACGACCGGTGGCTATGACTAACCACTAAAGTACCTCTCCTGCACGCTCCCCCTGTCGGTCACCATGGGTGCCCCTTCTGCTTTCTCACTTCCAGGTTCACCACCTCCTTTTAATCTTTCTGGCGAAGGGGGAGAGGGCTTGGTCCGTACACGTTTGGGCCGTATTAGTAGAACGCCTGACAGATATGGCGAGTATGTTTGAATTCTTACAAGTATGTTGTGTGCTTACTGTATTCACTCTTTACGGGGAAGGATGTAGATTGGTTTATGCATGAGAACCAATCATAGTAGAATAGCATCGCTAACCCCACCCTACTGTACGATTCATACTAACACCCACTTCCTACATTAGTCAGTCTTGGAAGCGGTCACGATGTATTAACAACTAACAACCTGCTGTACCGCTATAATATGGACACTGATTAAAGATGATCTTGAACTTCAGATTGTATTCTTTCGCTATTTACAGGAAATATTTTTTTAACTCAGTTCTAAATGATCTGTAATTTATCTTTCAATCTGGACACCTCAGCCAGGGGCAACGGCTTGTCAATGTCTACTCTTCCACATCGAAGAATTTTGCATATCTTCCAATCATCTCAGAGTCTTCTAATCTCCAGAGATTACGGGTTCAATCCATCATTCCAGCACTCAGTTTAGTGAAACTGTTACACCACATCCATTCTCAGGTAAAGAAAACAAATGTGTTTCTGGTTCTCCAAGTTTGGTCTCGTAAAGCATCATTTGGATGGATGTTCATCCACGAACGATGGTGAGTGCTGTGTTTATGAGGGTTTACAAGAATAAGATAGTAAGATTTTCTTCACTGCCCAACGCTTAAAGAAAATTGAAATAAGAGTGAGTTTGGCTTCAACTCAGTTATGTTCACAATTGAATAGTTAGTTTGATGGGCAAAATGGACTATTCCTGTTTCTCTGATCCTGTGCTATGAAAAGAAAAAAGAAAACATTAACCTTTTCAATTTCTACCTTTCCTAAATACCTGATTTCCTAAATCCCAGAAATATGTTGGCAACTTTGCCTTCCAACAGCACAACACTCCCTCAAGTTTTCACATTCTTATGTAGCAATGTTACAAAATTTTGAGATTTAAAAAATCAAGTCTGTAATTTATCCCATCAGATAAAGCATAAAAATAAGTTTAATTTGACACCTAATTCACTTTCATATCTCAAGTATTTAAAAAGTTATGGCCATTTTCATACTCGGAAATTAGCATCTTGTTCCCTATTGATTTTCTATGGACATAACAAAAACGCTGTGATCATGTGCAGTCAAAAGCCCATAACCTTCTTAAAAATTAAGAGAACTGAATGAAATTTTCAGTTATCGTAGATTGAACCATTCTGAAACAAATATAAAATAATCTTACTTGGATGACCTGAAATTAAAGCATATAATTAGTTAGTTACCCAAGTGTAGCTAATTTCAAACTTCAATTACTAGATCCAAACATCTATCCATTTCTTAATAAATGATTAACAATTTTAAATAGCCTGTGTCCAAATAATATTCATAAATAATTCACAATAAAACATGATTTTTAAATCTCATTTACATTAATTTATAGGCCAAATGAAAGGAATTTAGTGTTCAATTGTTGTAAATTAAAGCCCATTTTAAATCAGCTTTCTAGTGGGCTCCTGTGAACGCGCTGGTTTAGAACGTTCACATTGCGGTAGATTTGTGCCTCAAATGCCCAGAAAAATACTGCGGGATATAATGGGCCCAAAATGAGCTACTCGCAATATTAAACTTTGTATAAAGGGATCTTAAGAAGCCCTTTTTAATGTAAAAATAAGCAGCCTACCTTCTGTTATTTGCTCTATGCGACCCTGACAGCTGCCGGTGGTCGCGGGTTTAGAGATTGATTTTTAAACTACTTTAACTATTATACGAGGCCTTTAAAAATAATAATAGCTTTTGCGACGGGGTCTTCCAGCGATTTTTCGTTAATAATTAACTAGGCTGAACATCTTCGATTTGAACAGCCTAGAGAAAATCGCGTTTTAAACCCGCCCCCCTCTAAACGGCGCCAAAATCGCGCACACCCGCAGCGACAGATTTTTAGCGACGCTTCAGGTAGGCTTTGCAACATACCTATCTTATGGTTTCTTTCATCTGAAAGATGATGCATATCAACAGATTACATGACAAAACCCAATGGGTGCCTGTTTCACATGTCAGCTTCATGGACTCCTATCAGCATTTTTTTGCAGTTTGTGCAGTTACCTGTCTGCTTTTGGCCCATATCCCACTAAACCTCCCCTATCCATGTACCTGCCTAAAAGTTTCTTAACTGTTGCGATAGTACCTGCCTCAACTACCTCCTTCGGCAGCTCGTTCCATACACCCACCACCCTTTGTGTAAAAAAGTTAACCCTCAGATTCTCATTAAATCTTTGCCTCCTCACCTTAAACCTATGTACTTTGGTTCTCGATTCCCCTACTCTGGCCAAAAGATTCTGTGCATTTACCCGATCTATTTCCCTCATAATTTAGTACACCTCTGTAAAATCACCCTTCATCCTCCTGCACTCCAAGGAATAAAACATTAGCCTGCTCCTACTTTCCATCTAGCTCAATCCATCGACTCCTGGCAATATCCTGGTAAATCTTCTCTGAACCTTTTCAAGTTTGACAACATCTTTCCTATAACATGGTGACCAAAACTGAACACAATATTATAACAAGACCTCCCAACTTCTATACTAAATACTAAATCATTGATATAGATGACAAAGAGTAATGGGCCCAGCTCCGAACCCTGAGGCACATCACTAGTTACAGACCTCCAGTCTGAAATACATCCACCATCGGCCTCTGCTTCCTTCCATGAAGCCAATTTTCTATCCATTCAACTATCTCTCCTTGGATCCCATGCACTCTAACTTTTCAGAGCAGCCTACAATGCAGAACATTGTCGAATGCTCCACTGAAACCCATATATACAACATCTACAGCTCTGCCCTCAACAACCTTTATTGGTCACATTTCACAAAAGTCACAGGTTCACGAGCCATGATCTCCCATATACAAAACCATGCTGACTACCCCTAATCAGTCCTTGTCCATCTAAATGCATGTATATCTTATCCCTTAGAATACTTTCTAGTAACTTAGCTGATAGAAGTATACATAATTATGAGAAGCATAGATAGGGTAGACAGTCAGAACTATTTTCCCAGGATGGAGAAATCAAATACCAGAGGGCATTTTCTTCTACTTTAAGGTGCGGAGCAAAATAATAAAGGAGGTGTGCAGGGCAACGTTTTTGCACAGAGGGTGGTGAGAGTCCAGAACACACTACTGGGGTTAGTGGTTGAGGCAGATATGATAGTGACATTTAAGAGGCTTTTGGATACGCATATGGAAATATGGGGCGGCACAGTTGCACAGCGGTAGAGTTGCAGCCTTACAGCGCCAGAGACCTGGGTTACATCCTGAATACAGATGCTGTTTGTACTGAGTTTGGACGTTCTCCCTGTGACCACGAGGGTTTCCACCCACACTCCCAAGATGCGCAGGTTTGTGGGTTCATTGGCTTCAGTAAAAATTGCAAATTGTCCCTAGTGTGTAGGATAGTGTTTGTGTCTGGGGGTCGCTGGCCGATGTGGATCCTGTGAGCCGTAGGACCTGTTCCTCTAAACTAAATGGTGGGATAGATGCAGGTAGATAAGAGATGTCTTGATATCATACTGGGCACAGGCATTGTGAGCCGAAGGGTCTGTTCTTGTGCTGTACTGTTCCATGTTCGTTTTTTTCTGTTCAGGATGTCATGGTCTGAATACATTCCTGTATTTTCAAAGTTCACTAAATATCAAAGTCCATTTCTATCTGAATCTGGATCAGAAAGTCGAAGGCACAAGCTGAAAGAATTCAGTCAGATACAGGAGAAATGAAAGTCCAACGGAGACACCAAGAGTAACTTACCCACAGTGGAGAGGAGAAAGAGGGAGACAAGAGCAAATGCTGAGAATGGTTTCATTCTCCCACAGCAGAGACCTGTGTCGGTGATGTGCAGTCCTCGCCTTCTTTCGACCCTTGTCTCTGCGTTGCACAGCCTTGGGTTGAGCTGGTTTATATCAAGGGATGGCTGACCAGTGACTCATTGAGCAATGTGGATCACACATTGGGTGAAGCTGGATGAGGACGGCCCAGAGTGCATGCGTATGTGTTTATGTATACGTATACTTGTGTCCGTGTGTGAGTATGTGTGTGTGTGTGTGTGAGAGAGAGTGTCTGAAGCAACAAATAACAATGATTAAGCTGGAACATATGTAAAGCATTACTCAGGTCCAGGCACAGCACAAACATCCGAGGACACAATCTCTTGAGGGTCATCCAAAATGCCCTGTCTTTACTGAAGTAGAACAGTGAGCACTTTGTCTCCCTGAAGCTGACTGTTACAAATCATGACAAGTGGCCATGGCCTTGTGTATAAACCACAGCCACTATCCACATGGGGGGAAATTGGGAATTCATTTATGGGCATTTGCCACTTTGATTATTAAATGGCATCATAATAGCATTGAATACAATTGTACAGAAGGAGGCTATTTCGTTTTTTTGTGCCTTCATCACATTCACTTCAAAGTTATACCATTTAGTTTCTATTGCCTTTCCATGTTATTAAAACGCCCCTATATCAAGCTTACATGGGAAATAAGGGTCATTCATTTTAGTGGGAAGAATATGGAACAAAATGTAATAATTTAAATTGTGCTTACTAAGTGATTGTAGTGATTGTTTGAAAGATTTATTAAACAAAGGTTTTTCTAAAATTCGTTCAAACAGGTCACCACAACTTGTTGAAATAGAGAAGTCCCTATCTTGCCTCTGGTATCTCCATGTACCAGTTCTCTGGGGAGAGGTGGGTCTACATTCATGATGCACTCCCTGCCAGTTCCCAATTAAGCAGAGACAGACCTTGTGAAACCAGTTTCTTGGAATGCCAGAGTCACTGCCTGTGGAAACAGATGATCGAACCAGCAGACTGAAATCACCAGCCAAGATGAATCTCAGTCACATGCAAAAAAAACACTAGCCAATTGAATATTTTTTTCTTTATATTTTCAATCAAAATGATTCGCCATTTCCAACATCCGCACCAGCATATCCCATTGATGGTCTCTGTGCTAAGAACAATCCCTGTTTCCAACAAAATCTCTAATGCTAAGATATCCATCTGCCTGAAAGTGTCACTGAAGTTCACAAAGCGCTGGAGTAATTCAGCAGCTCAGGCAGCATCTCTAGAGAACAGGATAGGTGACATTTCAGGTCGAGACTTTGATTTTACTTCTTAAAATGTGCTGCTGTGGCGCCACCCGGTGGTTAGGCCACTTACTGTGCGAAACCTCGGCAGTCGGGGCAGGGTCATGTAACTGGGTTTGGCGGGCAGGAGTCGTCATGGGATTTTGGGGGTGTGCCCTTGTATATATAATGAACCCCTGGTTAACCTTCCCCCATTCACTTGTGTGCTGTTCTCTTTGTCAATAAAGATTTATTTGTTTCACCACGCATGCCTTGCTTCTTCGCCTGCCATATTGGTGACTCAGACGATCCAAAACGGTAATTTTCGACGCAGCCAACGATTAACCTCAACAGCCCGAGGTCGCTGTCAATCCAGCCCAGCAGAATGCGGTCTCCCTGAAGCTGCCCGTGTTCTGGAAATCGCAGCCCCAAGTATGGTTGCAGCAAGTCGAGGCCCAGTTCCACATCCGACGCATCACGGCTGATGACACCCGGTACCATAACGTTGTTTGCGCGTTGGATCAGGAGACGGCCGGTCGCTTGATCCATTACCTATGCGCGCCGTCAGATGAGGACAAATACGAGGGCCTCAAAGCGCTACTACTGTGTACCTTTGGGCTCAGCCACCTGGACCGCACAGCGCAGCTCATGCACATGGGCGGCTTCAGCGATCGCAAGCCATTGGTGCTCATGAGTGAGATGCTCACCCTTATGATCATCAGCTCATCCCTTCGAACAGGCGTTCTTGGAACAGATGCCAGACGACATCCGCCTGCTTCTCGCCGGTGAGGATTTCACTGACCCCCTGCAGCTAGTGGAGCGTGCAGATGAGCTGTGGCAGTCCAAGCACCAGGACAGTGGCTCGATCAATCAGGTGTTGGCTGTGTCCTGGAGGGCCCAGAGACCAATCCCTGCGTCCACCGGGAGTTCAGCTGCGCCGTCTGTCCCAGGCGACCCCGGTAAGGGGAAGTGGTGTTACTACCATCAGCGCTGGGGTCCCGCGGCCCGTCAGTGTCGCCCACCCTGCTCGTATCCGGGAAATACCAGTCCAGGCCGTGACCCACTGTGTCCATCAGTCGCTGAAAAGCCTACGCGGCGTTCTTCAGGCCAAAAGGTATCGAAGGAATTCAAAAAGCCCAAAGGGAGTGATAATGGCCGTCTTGGGCACGTCTTCCGGGCTACAGGGATCTGATGATAGCCCCGCACCAGGTCAACCTTGGAGGAAAAACGGGCGCCGGCCAGAAGGGTGGAAAACTCCTGAATGTGCGGGATAGGGTACTGGTCTGCGGTCGTGGCACCGGACACCTTGGGAACCATGTGTAGAGGAGGCGCCCACGTACTGTTAGAGCGCCGAACAATCCCTAAGGCCTCCATCTGACGGAACTCCGCCTTGGATATACGGAGCTTGTCGGGAGGAAGCCGGCGTGCCCGTGCGTGGAGCGGTGGGCCTGAGATGAGGATGAGATGCACCACTCCATGCTTGTGGCTGGCCGAATGAAATTGTGGGGTCAGAATGTCAGGAAAGACCGCCAGTATCTGTGCATAAATATTGTCTAGGGAAGACACCGGGTCACTGCGTGGTGTAGCGGATGTAGCGGGAGGGTAAGGTCGCAGTATGAACGAGGCGTTGCCCCCGCACATTCACCAACAAGGATTGGGCCCGGAGGAAATCTGCGCCTAGCAGCGGCTGGGAGACGTCGGCCACCGTAAAAGTCCATGTAAAATGGCAGGGGCCAAAGATGAGCGGGATCATATGAACCCTATACGTCCATGTGAGGCCCCCACTTGCTGGAACGAGTGTTGACCCCCGATGGGGGCAAAACAATAACCTCCGCACCCATATCAACGAGGAACCGTCGTCCCGAATGTCGGTCCCAAGCATAGAGGCGGTGTTTTAGGCCGATCGCCGCGGCGACTACTGGCGGCCGGTCTTGGTATTTCCCGGATACGAGCAGGGTGGGCGTACATCTCGGAGTTTACGACAAGCATTCGCCCCATCGAGGGTAAAAGCTGAGGCATTGTCTCGGCCTGTCATCGGTGCTGACTTGGATGTCGCTGCAGGGATCGACTATTCCGCCTTGGTGGCTGTTCAGCTGGAGGATGCCGAGATGCCCGCCTACTGCACTGCCATCTGCGGCCTGGTGTTGGAGGACATGCCGTGTGGTCCGACTGGTACCACGGTTCTGTGCGATGTATCCACTGGTCAGCCACGACCCATCGTCCCGGCCACCTGGCGCCGTCGGGTGTTTGATGCTATCCACGGGTTGGCGCACCCTTCCATCCAGGCGATGATTGCGTTGGTGGTGGCCCGGCTCATGTGGCATGGCTTGCGCAAGCAGGTCGGTCACTGGGCCTGGGCGTGTATTCTGTTCCAGACGTCCAAGGTCCAGCGTCACGCCCATGCGCCTGTTCAGGACCTTGCTGTGCCTCACCGGCGGTTCCACCACATTCATGTGGATATCGTGTGTCCGCTGCTCCCGTCCCGGGGTGTCACACATCTCCTTACGGTGGTGGATCGTTTCACGCAGTGGCCGGAAGCTGTTCCGCTAGCTGATACCTCTGCTGTGACGTGTGCCCGTGCCCTTGCTGCTCATTGGTTCGCCCGTTTCGGTGTGCCGGTGGACATCTCTTCGGACCGGGGGGCTCAGTTCACCTCTGAGTTGTGGTCTGCTCTGGCCTGCCTGTTGGGGGTTGAGCACCACCATACCACGGCCTATCATCCCCAATCCAACGGTTTGGTGGAGCGGTTTCACCGCCATCTGAAAGCCATTCTCAAGGCGCGGCTCACCGGGCCAGAGTGGATGGACGAGTTGCCGTGAGATTTGCTGGGGGTTAGTACTGCCCCGAAGGAGGACTTGGTTTCGTCCTCTGCAGAATTGGTTTATGGTGTTCCGCTTACGGCGGCACATCTGTGTTGGTCCGTTTGCGGGAGTAGGTGGGCACGCTCCCTTCTGTCCCAACATCTCGCCATGGTGTGATGTCTTCCAACGTTCAGTCTGCCCTCCAGGTCTGTTCCTTTGTGTTCCTGCGCCGTGATGCGCATCGCACGCCACTGTAGCAGCCGTACGAGGGACCCTTCCGGGTGCTGCACAACTTTTGTTTTGGACATGGGGGGGGGTCGGCGTGAGACTGTGTCGGTGGCTCATTTGAAGCCGGCCCATGTCAACCTGAGTCAACCTGTGTTGGTGGCCCAGCCTCGTCGTCGGCGCATCCGCAGTCGCAGCACTCACGCCTTTGTCTTCCCCGGTTGTTTCCCCTGTGGGGGAGGGGGATGTGTGCATGCGGTCCGGCCACCTCATTCGTCTGCCCTTTCGTTTTCGTACCTCCGGTTCTCCGATTTACTGATTTCCCAGTAAGTTTTATTTTCAGTGAAGGGAAGCTCAGTGGGGCTACAAGGTGTGGCTTGAAGTTCAATGAGGGTAGAAGATCACACCTCAGCTCCGCATGGGTTGCTTGACCCACCCTGTCTAATCCACACACATGAGTTTCTTTCTTACCCAACAAGCTCTTTGTACTTCAGTAAAAAGGCTAGCCTCACAGTAACACCACCCCCATCTCATGATTCCTCCTTTGCCTCTCTCACTTTTCACCACTTCCCACTTCCAGCACAACCCACCCTCCTCTTCTGTGCTTCCAGATGATTTTCTGAGATCTAACGCAAGGCTCGAGAAGATTGTGGCCTGACCATGTAGTGAGACCTCTCCAGACTCACATCGAGGAAAGCACAGAGGAAACACTCCCTCGGTGTGCCCCCATGTTTGTAGGCTATACTAATCATCTAATGTGCGGTACCTTAATCCTACTCAAATCCTAATACCAGCTACTGTAAGGCCCTTGCAATACAGCACATCTCCGTTGTAGCTCCATAGATAGACACAGTGGTGGAGTAACTAGCGGTCAGACAGCATCTCCACCAGATTGACACCGATTTGCAGCTGAGTGTGGCTAATGAGATAAGGGGCTGGAAAGCTGCACTTTTTATTTATTTATTTATTGCCGGTGCTAGTGTCGTGTTATCGTCTTAAAACACTATTATTCTGAAATGGAGGACAAGGAAAATTACTAATGGGTTGTTTAGAGACTACAGTGCGTTGTGACAGTATATGTAAGAAAGGCCTATGACAGTATCAAAAATATTATACACCTTGCAGGGCTCTCACTTAATTTTTTTTCTCTGTTGTCAACCGGGCAACCTTGGCAGCGTTTTAAGTTGCCAAATGACAGTTTAGGGGGTAATTTAAGATGGCTTGCATGACGCGTGCGATAAGGTGCTTGGACGAAGTGTAGTTACCAGTCGGAATTATGCTCAATGAAGCACTCGCATATTATTTCTGCTTCAAATAAAGTCACAAACTAAACATATTCACCAATCAAGACATGATATATACCACAATTACATGCAGCAAAATTATAATACAGTATCTCAACTCTTTTTACACGTTACAATGAATGCAATTTCTATTATTTTTTTCCACTTCCAAACACCAATGTGGCTGGATTATTCAACGTATGATCAGCCTCGGTGAGACCAAGTGCAGGCTTGGCGATCGCTTCGCACAACACCTCCACTCAGTTCACAATAACCAACCTGATCTCCCGGTGGCTCAACACTTCAACTCCCCTTCCCATTCCGAATCCGACCTTTCTGTCCAGGGCCTTCTCCATGGCCAGAGTGAGGCCCACCGCATATTGGAGGAGCAGCACCTCATGTTTGCTTGGGTAGTTTACACCCCAGTGGTATGAACATTAGCTTCTCTAATTTCTGGTAGTCCTTGTTTTCTCCCTCCTTCCCCTCCCATTCCCAGCTCTCCCACAACCTACTGTCTCTGCCTCTTTCTTTTTCGTGTCTCCCCCCCGACATCAATCTGAAGAAGGGGCTCGACCCGAAACGTCACCTATTCCTTCGCTCCATAGATGCTGCCTTACCCGCTGATTTTCTCCAGCTTTTTTGTCTACCAATGGGATCCCACCACTGGCCACATCTTCCCATCTCCTCCCCTGTTGGTTTTCCGCAGAGACCGCTCCCTCCATAACTCCCTGGTCCATAACTTTCCCTTGCAACCGCAGCAAATGCTACACTTGTCGCTTTACCTCCCCCCTTGACTCCATTCAAGGACCCAAGCCGTCTTTCCAGGTGCGGCAGAGGTTCACTTGCACCTCCTCCAACCTCATCTGTTGCATCCACTGCTCTAGGTATCAGCTGCTCTACATCGGTGAGACCAAGCGTAGGCTTGGCGATCGCTTCGCCCAACACCTCCGCTCGATTCGCAATAACCAACCTGATCTCCCAGTGGCTCAGCACTTCAACTCCCCCTCCCATTCTGAATCTGACCTTTCTGCCCTGGGCCTCTTCCATGGCCAGAGTGAGGCCCACCATAAATTGGAGGAACAGCACCTCATATTTTGCGTGGGCAGTTTACGCCCCAGCGGTATGAACATTGACTTCTTCAATTTCAGGTAGTCCCTGCTTTCCCCTCCCCTTCCCAGCTCTCCCTCAGCCCACTGTCTCCGCCTCTTCTTCTTCCCGTCCCCCCACCCTCACATCAGTCTGAAGAAGGGTCTCGACCCGAAACATCTCCTATTTCCTTCGCTCCATAGATGCTACATTACCTGCTGAGTTTCTCCTGCATTTTTGTCTACCCATTCACACAAGTTCTGGTATCCCAATTTCCTCACCCACTCCCTACACATTAGGGGCAATTTTACAAAGACGAGTTAACCTACAAAGCCAATGCATCTTTGGGATGTGGGAGGAAACCCACACGCTTGCAGGGGGAATGTGCAAATTCAACACAAACAGTGCCCGAGGACAGGATCAAACGCAGATCTCTGGCGTGTGAGGCATCAAGTCTACCTGCTGTGCCACTTGATTTTGTTTTCCAACACAAGTTACTAAAAAAATGAAAATATCCATTTTCAGTCTTAAATCTCCAAGTGACGCTATGTCCCCCTTTACAGCTACTGTATGTTTTAATTCAGTCAAGACTATGGGGCAGTACATTGGCCACACAGTTGCTGCCTAAAAGTGCCAGAGACCCGGATTTAATCCTGAATATGGATGCTGTCTGTATGGAGTTTGCTCCTTTTCCCTTTGATCTCATGGGTTTTCTCCGGGTGCTCTTGTTTCCTTCCACATTCCTAAGGTGTGCAGGAACCTATTTCACACCCAACCCTAAACGCAATATTTTCCTTTTGTCCAGAGATTCTGTCTGACCTGTTGAGTTATTCCAGCTTTTTGTGTCTATCTTCAATTTAAACCAACATCTGCAGTTCTTTCCTACACACAGGATACTATACAATAGAACTGTATTAATCCCAGGAGGGAAATTGTGTATGTGTGGATATATATATATATATACACACACACCTATATATATATATGTATTTAGTTATATATTCATATATAAATATACACCGGTTTGTTTTCTCGTTTTTAACATTGTTTACAGAGTACTATGTTTACATATTCTGTTGTGCTGCTGCAAGTAAGGATTTCATTGTTCTAACTGGGACGTGAGAGAATAAAACACCCTTGACTTACGTCGCTAATGTGGGGGATAGAACTGGTGTACATATGGGTGATAGGTGTTCAGCGTGGATTCGGTGGGCCATGGGGCCTGTTTCCACGCTATATCTTTAAATTAAACTAAAAACACTAAAACCAGAGGGAGTCTAAAGAAGGGTCTCTACCTGAAACATCACCCAATTTCTTCTATCCAGAGTTGTTGGCTGCTCCATGGAATTCCCCCGCACAATTAAAGCATGGAATAATCTTCACCCTACCATAGTTATCAACCAGATGCAACTAAATTTAAGGTACCTATTTTTTCCCCAAGAACCCTTTTTTGCTTAAGTCCAAGTCAAGAGTCAAGAGAATTTTATTGCCCTGTGTCCCAGATAGGGCAATGAAATTCTTGCTTGCTGCAGCACAACAGAATATGTAAACATCATACAGAACAGGAGATAAAAGTTCAATGTGTTTATATACCATAGACCATATATATACACAATAGGCATATATAAAATGCAATAGGCTGTTATTGTTCAGAGTTTGGAGTTTGGTGGTGGAGGGTCCACCAGTTTAAATTCCATTTAGAATATTTTTGGAGGACCAGGAAACCAGAAGCAAGAGATACTCTCGGGAGTTACTCCAGCTCCAGGGAGTGATTCTGCGTTGGTTTTCAGCGGTCGTGGCGAGACGTCGACCGGACAGCAATGGTGGCCAGATCTCCCACAATTCAAAGCGATGGAGAAAGTGCCCAGCGCCGACCAGTAGCCTTGGCAGTGCGCATGTGCAGGGCGGCCGATGATGTGCTGGCCGTGGTTGTGCGCATGTGCAGGGGGAAGACGTGCTGGCCGCAGCAGTGCGCATGTGCAAGGCGGCCGGCCGTGCCGGCGGATGAGGAGCGAGCGGAGAGCAGAGACCCGGCGGCCCGGACACGGATACGGATGGCGGGCGGAGACGGAGAGTGACAGAGAGAGAGAGAGATAGAGAGGGGGGGCCCGCTCAGAGTTGAACGGCAGGTGTCCTGCCTTGGCCGGAGGCCCCCTAGATTTCGAAGCCCTTGGCTTCAGCCTATGAAGCCTAGTGGTAATCCGGCTCTGCCGAGGCCCCCCTAGATCTCGAGACCCCAGGCTTAAGCCTATGAAGCTTATACGCAAATCCGGCTCTGCCCATCTTCAAACATTAGTTTGAGCTCCAGCTCCATAACACAGGGAGGTAAGAGCAAAAGGAGTGCTTTATTGACACTTTGGACAAAAGACACAGCAAGTTGTCATTATTTGTTACCTACAACTTTAAGGAGTAGTGCAGAGATTCGAATAGCTCACTGTGTACCCAAAGAAAAGATGGCTGACCTTCAAGTGATGTGTCTTTGTAGGTTCATGTTGTGCTTGGACATTTGCACTGTTTAACACTGTAGCACTTGTTCCAGAGTGTTATTGTTAACGGTTGCTTCATTCACACTCTGAACCATCCGAGTCCATCTTCACCCTCAGTGCAATTCACATTGTTCAATGAGTCACTGGGCAGACATCCCCTTTATATAAACCAGCTTCATCCTAGGCTGTGCAACACAGAGGCAAGTGTCGAAACAAGGTAAGGACTGGACATCACTAACACAGATCTCGGCTGCAGAAGAATGAAATTAATCTCAGCATTTGCTCTTATTTCCCTCTGCCTCCTCTCCACTCTGGGTAAGTTGTTATTTGTAGTCTTCTTCAGTCTGAAGAGGGGGCCCAACCCCAAAAATAATCTATCTTACTCTCCACAGATGCTGCCTGGTCCCAGCTGTTTGATTTTAACTTTTTGTATCACTGGTTAAGGGTTCGGACTTTCATGGCAATCACTGGCAGCTTTTACTTGATCATGGACATCTATGCTTCTAACAAACAGAATCAAATCATCCTGATGGAGTCTCAAACCTAACCTCGCGATAGCACCTTTGCTTTACCACCTGTATATGATTTGCAACCAATGACTTTCACTCATTGTTATTACATGGGAAAATAAGGCATCTGACTTCTGGCTCAAGGCATCTGGTGGCACGGTGACGCAGTAGTAGAGTTGCTACCTTACAGCGTCTGTGAACCGAGTTCGATCCTGACTAAGGGTGCTGTCTGTAAGGGGTTTGTACGTGATTGGCTTGTACATGATTGGATGTTTGGCTTGGTAGAATTGTAAATTGTCCGTATTGTCTATAGGATAGTGTTAGTGTGCGGGGATCGTTGGTCGGCACGGACTCTGCCTGTTTCCACGCCGTATATAAACTAAACTAGACTAAACTAAACTAAACTAAACTAAACTAAACTAAACTAAACTAAAACTTGCCATCTGCAAGATGCCACGAGCATCAAATGGACAAGCAAACAAGTAGAAACATATTTGTAAATCTCTGCTTCAGGGAGAACATGCAAAAGAGCTTCCTTGCATTCATCAGATTGGATATTGAATGTAATTGGGCAGTTTGAAGTAAATGAAAAATTCTCTCAGTTTCAAGCCACATTGTATCATTGCAGAAAATCACATTCTCAGAAATGCAATGTTGGCAAACTAGATCCATGGGCTTCCTTAATTGTTAGTGCCACATGCAATCTGGAACAACAGCAACTTAAATTCTGTTGATTAGATTACAACCCAGGTACGAACACTGAATTCTCAATTTTAGGTAATTTACCAAACTCCCCCCCACCCCTCCTTTCATTTTTTCACCTCCTCTCTTCCCTGTGCCCCACCTACACTCACATCTATTTCTCCCCTCCTCCTCCCCTCCATCTACATTCCTTTTTCCTGCTTCATAATTCGCAGTTCTTTAATCGGTATTTCACAGATTTTCACATCTGGCCTTGTTCAACCACTTGCCTATCAAGAACCTCCCATATCTGTATCCACCTATCCCTTGCCGGACTTTGTCCTGTCCCTCCACTCTTCCTGCTTTCTACTCCACCCCCAACCACAATCAGTCTGAAGAAGGGTCCTGATGCAAAACATCACCTATCTGTATTCTCCAGAGATACTGACTGACCTGCTGAGTTACTCCAGCACTTTGTGTCTATTCCCGGTGCGGTATGTTGTTTCGTTATTTAAAAAGGATAGTAATGATATGTCAGAAAAATACAGGCTGATGAGCTGTACATAAGTAGTAGATAAATTAATGGAAAAAAATCTAATGAAGAGGATTTATATTCATTCAGGAAGGTAGGAACTGGTTAGAGTGACTCAGCATGGTATTATGCAGAGGGAATTCTGTCTCACAATCTGATTACACTTTTTTGAGAAGGTGACAGAAAACTGATGATTTGTCGCTAGTGAAGGATTATCTACATGGATTGACTGAAAATTTGGGGAACGCGGTGACAGATGGAATTTAATCCAGGTGACTGAGTTCGGGACATCAAATGCTGGCAGGACATATAATGGAAATGGTAGCGTCATTAAGAGTGTTGATTTTCGGAGAGACCTTAGGGTGCAAGTCCACAGTTCTCTGAAAATAAATACACAAGTGGTTAGATTAGTGAATATGGCATTTTGCATGCCTTCCTTCACAGGTGAAGGCATTGAGTATGAGTTGGCACATAATGTTGCAGCTATACAAAACATTGGAAAACAAAAGGGCACACTTGGAGTATAATGTACATTTCTAGTTACAGCGACACATTGGAAAGGCTGGGTTTATTCTTAGGGGAATGGAAAAGGCTGAAGGGTAACCTTATAGAGGTTTATAAGATTATAAAGGCTTTAGACAGGATAGATAGAAGCTTTTTCCCCAGAGTAGGTGTGTACCATATGTTTGGCCAAAGATTTACAGTGATCAGGGTGAAATTTAAAGGAGATCAAAGGAGTAAGTTTTTCACACAGTTCTTGGTGGTTATCTGGAATGAGTTGCCAGGGGAGGTGGTAGATGCACATACAAATACAATATCTCTGAAGAAGGGTTTCGGCCCGAAACGTTGCCTATTTCCTTCGCTCCATAGATGCTGCTGCACTCGCTGAGTTTCTCCAGCTTTTTTGTGTACCTTCGATTCTCCAGCATCTGCAGTTCCTTCTTAAACAATATTTAAAGGCGTTTGGACAGGTTCTTGGATAGGAAATGTACATAGTGGATAACAGTCATAACACAGGCAAATAGAATCAGCATATATAGGCATCATGTGTGGCATGTTGGAGCTAGACCAAAGTGGTTACATTGCTCCTTGACTATGCACAAGAGTGTAAATACCTTCATCACAAACCCAACATAGATGAAATAGTCTGGGCATTGCTGGATGCTACTGGGTAGCTAATGTCATGGCCCAGCACATTGATACAATGATAAAGTATGCTACAGATGTCTCTACTTCATCAGAAGTCTGAAGTGATTCGGCATGTTGCCAACTACTCAATTCAGATTCTACAGGTGCATGTTGGACTCACGCCCTGGTTCGGAAATTCGAATGAAGGAGGCTGCAAAAAGTGATGAAAATTGCCCGGTCTATCAGGGGTACTGACTACCCCGACAATCAAAAGGATCTACAAGCACCATTGCCACAAGGAGGCAACACATATGATCTAAGATCCACACCATCCAGGCCACGTTCTCTTCTCATTGCTTTCATCGGGAGGAAGGGGTTTAACCCTGAGAACTATGACCTCCAGGTTCAAGAACAGCATAACCCATCAGGTTCTTGAACCATCCTGCATGAACATTATCATAACCCTACATCAAACACCTCAACCCTATTGAACTACTACGGATTTTGCACGACTATCATTGCTCTATGTACAGCGGCTTTTGCATTATCATGGTCTAATTTACTTCCAATAACTGATCATTTATTGTTGCTGCTGTTGCGCCTAATGTGCCTGTGAAGCTGCGACATGTAAGAATTTAATTGTCCGGTTCATATCTGGTGCATGTGACAAATAAACCTTCTTGATTTCTGCTCTGAGGGAGGTGATGCATTTCAGGTGAGATGTTAAATAGCTGTCCATTATCTCTATCTAGTTAAAGAGCACATGGCATTATACCGAAGAAAGAAAATAAAGCTCATCCAACTGCACTGGCCACTGTTTACACGGTTCACAGCCAAAATCTAGTCATTATCACATTGCTTGCAGTTTCAATATTTCAATGCTTGCAGTGGTCTTATGGACTTATATCAGCTTTTCTTCCCTCTACCATCAGGTTCTCGAACAATGCATAAATTGGTTTCCATATCTCCTGTATACACTGGATACTGATATTCAAAAACACTGACGTGGATTTGAATTATTTAATGGCTTGTTTCCTTTTTTGCTTCCTTTCTTCTGCCTTCTTTTCCCTTAGACATATTGTATTAAATGTATAGGCAAAGTGACACTGTACCAATTACCTAACTATTCGCCTCTTTCATCTGCAGCTGTTGAAACTTCAGGAAATTACATAGAGGTAAATTAAAAATATGTTTACATCTCAATTTCATCATGAATTTATTATTCTGGAGAGATTGGTTGATATAATTGATTATCTTCTCTGTTTCAGCCACTCTGTGGGAGGATCCAAAGTAATACAAAATGTCCCACTAAATATGAGCCGGTCTGTGATTCAAATGGAGTCACACACAAAAACGAATGCATCCTATGCCTCGAAATCCGGTATGGATATGTTCTTGCACTTGTTCTTTTTGTAATCGCGTGTTAATGTAATATGGGAGGGCAAAGTGTAAATTGAGCAGGCATTCACTATGCAGGATCCTCATGTGTTCTTGCACTCCTCAACAACTCCAGCACGTGCTAGCAAAATGCACTGGACACAGGAAGAACCTCAGCGATTCAAGGAGGCAGTTCTTCAATTCCCCTAGATTCTGGTCATTTGCATGTAATTCTTTTCACAACATCTTTTTGGAATATAATTGTCCTCTTTACATTTATTAAATTGTTTATCAAAAGCAGGACGTTTTTCCATCTTGTGCAGAATGCAAATTTCTTCCTACAGTTCCAACACTCTGTGGGTTAAAAAAGCAAGTTGGGTAATGAAATTAGTCATTGTTTTAAAGCAATCTTTATCTTACTGTTGTACTACTACTACTCTATAAATGTAAAATAATGTTTACCTAATTATTGTAGATATGATATCATACTTCTGAAAGACTTTCAGACTATAAATAATACCATAATAATGTTCAGATCAGCTGGTACCATTGTTGTGAAGAACTCTATACCGGCCAGTGGAAAGGGGCACTGATGCATAGTGGATATTGGATGTGACATGTGGGTTATATGTTCTCCCTTCTTCTCTCTTCCATCTGGTTTCCTGGCCAACTCTTCCATCATATCTCCTTCATCAATCTACTCCACTCCAAGCTCCTCTCTGCTCCATGCCCTCAAAACTTGTAACTTCCCCCATCTCCCCACAAAAGTATATCCACAAAAGCTTTTCCTCACTCCCTGCTCCAACCTGATAAGCAGCGCAATGCTAACTAAGGAGTAGCAACAGGGCTTCCCAATTGACCTTTCATTGCCAGCAGTCTCAAGCACTATAGACATCTGACCAGGGTATTGGTCAAACTGTTGATTCTGTCCATCATAAACTGGGTGTTTTGCAGGGCCACGTTTGCATGAAGGCACCAATATGCCACATTTGCTGTCCGTGGTGGCTGCCCAAGATTAGTTATTCTGGGTGCATGTTTAAAAGGTGACTCTCTTGAAAATCTTTGCCAGTCGGTGTGACTAAAGGGCAGCAGCAATCAAATATTCTTGCTGAACGCAATGGATCCCTGGAATTCACTAGTCTAGAATGTCATGAGAGTATTTTAAGAGAAAATACATAATTTTCTGAAGGATCGGGAAATTGAGGGCATGTGAAACTGACACAGAAGTTGAGATGAGGCCTGGGCATGTCAGCCCTGATCACATTGAATGATAGGGTGGTCTTGAGGGGCTGAGTGGTCTACTTATGCTCCTATTTTCTTATGTTCCAATGTCTCACTGATATCCCTGGAGAAACTGAGGGTAAATATTGACTTTCCCCAACAGGATTATACTGTCTCCTTGTGCCTCCATTTTTATTCATCCAGTTTTATGATCTGGGCATTAGTGACAAGGCCAACATTAATTGCAGATTCTTAAATGCCCTTGAGAAAGGGGTGGCGAGCCGCCTTCTTAAACGGTCACAATACTTCTGCTGAAGGTGCTCTCTTAGTGCTGTTGGAAGGGAGTTCCAAGATATAGATCAAGTGATGGTGGTAGCCTGGCAAAGTAAGGATGGTGTGTAACTTGGAGGGGAACAAAGAACATACAATATGTGGAACAGTAAAGCACAGGAACAGGCCATTCAGTCCAAGGGTTGGGACGATTATCCTCCAATGACCAGAAACATCTTCCTTTGTACAAGGGAAGACTCCATTAACTGATGTCCATTGTCTATAGATTTACGTGGGCTCTTTGACACCACACTCATGCAGCCTCAATGTCAATCTCACCTCAACTCTGGGCCATGTTTAGACCAAGGTTGTGATGAGGTCTGGTTGAGTGGTCCTGATGAATCCCACATTTAGCATTGGTGAGTTGGCTATTAGAGAGCAAGAGTTACCAAAAGGCATAGTGATGACATTGAAAATAGACTAACTGGATCCATTTATATTTGTTAGCAGCTGGGCTGGAGGGTCAGCTAGTTCTGGAACACAGTCTCAAGTACCTCAGCTGAGATTATTTCTGGTTCCATTGCCTTTGCTGGTTATAGTTGGAAATGGTTAAGCTGGCAATGGGTTTTTCAAGTGGAGTGAATCAAATTTGCTGAAGAATGGTTCTGTGATGGTGGGGAGCCCAGGAGGATGCCGATGGTGGACTTCTAGCTGATCCTACCTGGTTTTGCAGGGCCAACCTTCCTGATGGTGGGGATACTCTTGACCTCCCTCCTCCCTGCTGTTTAATTCTCCACTTCTATTCAAGCCTAAATGACTGATTCCAGTGTAATGTGTAATTCTTGCATTTCCAGGGCAACCAAATCTCAGATCAAAATTCAGAAGTTTGAAGAATGTTGAACCTAATTGTGCAAGAACTTCTAAGCACTCAGCGAGCTGAACGATGAACTGACATCATTCTGGCCAGATCCAACTGAGAATGAAAGTTTCACTCTTCAGTGTATATGGGAATGTTAAATATTGTCAAGCTGAGGAAAATTCCTGACTTTTAATCTATGAGTTTCAATATTAAATGTAATATTAAAAGAACAAACCATTGAAGCTTATCGCACAACTTTCCAAAATCAGTTTATTTTTTCTATTGCAATATATAGTTAATGATCCTGTTTTGTTCTCTCCCTGTATATTTTTTTGCTTCAGATGTCTGGCCATCTCTGGTAGAATGGTCAATGGCTCAGCCACACTCGTTATTAAACAACCTTACGTCCAACCTCCCTTGTAGTGTGCAGATTCCTATGAATGGAAATGCATGATGAAATCGTTTTTAATTTGCCTTACCAGCATCAATCTATGCATCATATTCAACAAAGGTAGTGTGGTGTTTCCATCAACCAGGACCAGCGACAGGATTGATTCTGCACTAACCCAGTGCAGGCTTTGGAAGTTTGGAAAATGTTGACCTCAATTTTACAAGAGCTTCCAAGTGCTGAAAGATGAACTGGCACCATCTGGGCCAATTTGCCCATTCTGTCTTCAAATATGTACCAGAAAAAATAAATTGCTGTCAATTTCTAACAGGCACAGACAATTAGTTCCTGGCAGTAAAATGTAGACCGTATAAAAAATGATTTACACAACCTGGAAGAGACACGTTAAAATAATAACAGGTGTCAGCGCAGTCAGGAGAGAGTGACCTGGGTATCCTCGACATCAACCCTAGGTCTATAAAGCCAGGATAAACAAAGGCAATAAAATGTTGCTAGCTCTCAAGGGACTGAGTTATAGGGAGAGGTTGGGCAAGCTAGGGCATTATTCCTTGGAGCATAACGGATGCAGGGAGTGATCTTATAAAGTATAATATCTTGAGGGGCACGGATAGAGTGAATGCACTCAGTTTTTATCCAAGGTTGGTGAATCAAGAACTGGAAAATATAGTTTGGTGAGAGGGAAAAGATTTAATAAGAATCTGAGGGATAACCTTTTCCACAGGTAAAATAACAATATTTAAAATACCTTTGGACAGGTACATGCACAGGAAAGGTTTGGAGAGATATGGGTCAAATATGTGCAAATGGGATTAGCTATATGGCCATATTGGTCATCTTGGATGAGTTGAGCCAATGGGCCTGTTTCTGTTCATGTCTCTGTATGACTGCTGGATGGTCACAAGCCTACTGTCCACTCTTTCCTCCCTCCATTAACTGTTATGTTGAATGTCACATGGAAAAACTGTTGAGGGCTGAAAGAACACGGGTGAAGTCTTGAGTGACAATCACCAACAGCGACTCTGTAACACCACCGAGCAATCAGTCGCATGCTGAAAGTTACTGTGGCCACACTCGTTCTGTGCTAGATGGTCAGAGAAGCAACATGAAAGGAAAGGTCTTTTTGATCCCATCTTTATCAATCAGTCATCTGAGATGCATCACTTTATAACATGTTTGACAAGAGGCCCCCACAGAGCTGTAGGTCCATTTTCAGACCCTCCATCGTATTGTGCAAATTATGTAATTGCACAGGGCCTCAATGAGACTACAGCTTGGAAATCCATATCTGAGGAAGGATGTTCTTGCTAGGGAGAGACTGCAGCAATGGTTTCAGAAGACTGATTTCTGGGGATGTCAGACAATAGACAATGGGAGCAGGAGTAGGCCAGTCGGCCCTTTGAGCCAGCACCGCCATTCAATTTGATCATGGCTGATCATCCCCAATTAATACCCCGTTCCTCCTGCTTTCTCTTCATATCCCCTGACTCCACTATCTTTAAGAGCCCTATCTAGCTCTCTTGAAAGTATCCAGAGAACAGGCCTCCGCCGCCCTCTGAGGCAGAGAATTCCACAGACTCACAACTCTCTATGTGAAAAAGTGTTTACTCATCTCCGTTCTAAATGGCTTACCCCTTATTCTTAATCTGTGGCCCCTGGTTCTGGATTCCCGCAACATCGGGAACATGTTTCCTGCCTCTAGCGTGTCCAAACCCTTTATAATCTTATATGTTTCAATAACATTCCCTCTCATCCTTCTAAATTCCAGAGTATACAAGCCCAGCCACTCAATTCCCTCAGCATATGAGAGTCCCGCCATCCTGGGAATTAACCTTGTAAACCTACGCTGCACTCCCTCAATAGCAAGAATGTCCTTCCTCAAATTAGGGGACCAAAACTGCACACAATACTCGAGGTGTGGTCTCACCAGGGCCCTGTACAACTGCAGAAGGACCTCCTATACTCAACTCCTCTTGTTATGAAAGCCAACATGCCATTCGCTTTCTTTACTGCCTGCTGTACCTGCATGCTTACTTTAATTGACTGATGAACAAGGACCCCCCAGATCCCGTTGTACTTCCCCTTTTCCCAACTTGACACCATTTAGATATTAATCTGCCTACCTGTTTTCACTACCAAAGTGGATAAACTTACATTTAGCCACATTAAACTGCATCTGCCATGCATCTGCCCACTCACCCAACCTGTGCAATTCGCCCTGCATTCTCCTAGCATCCCTCACAGTTCACACTGCCACCCAGCTTTGTGTCATCTGCAAATTTGCTAATGTTACTTTGAATCCCTTCATCTAAATCATTGATATATACAGTATTGTAAATAGCTGCGGTCTCAGCAACAAGCATTGCGGTACCCCACTAGTCACTGCCTGCCATTCTGAAAGGGACCCATTAATCCCTACTCTTTGTTTCCGGTCTGCCAACCAAATTTTCTATCCATGTCAGCACTCTACCCCCAATACCATGTGCCCTAATTTTGCCCATTAATCTCCTATGTGGGACCTTATCAAATGCTTCTGAAAGTCCAGGTGTACTACATCCATTGGTGCTCCCTTGTCTATTTTCCTGGTTACCTAGGAATCTAGTTACTAAGTCCAAAAAGAGATCAAAATAATTGGGCTAGTATTCAGTAGACCTTAGAAGAATGAGACGGACCTCAATGAAGCTTGGAAAATGCTGCCAGGACTGGACAGACACGTGGCAGGAATAACACTGCCAGTAGCGAGGAAGACCATAACACTGGATCACAGCCTAAGAATGTGGAGTAGGCCATTTAAAACCTAAATGAGGAGAGATGTTTTCGTCCAAAGAGAGGTGAACCTGTGGAATGTTCCACCAGAGAAGGAGCTTCAGACCAGAACATTAAATATATTCAAGAAGGATTCCCACAAAAAGTCATAATATTAAGTATGATGTTGAGTACAGTGGAGTCAAAGATTACCATAAAGCATGAAACACAGTCTGTGCCGACCATCAGGCTCTATGGTCCACTAAGACTGTGTCAACCATGAATCCTGTCCATCCTAAACTAATTTTATGCCCTCAACTCCCCGCAGATTCTAACACTCACCTGCATATTATGGCCAATTAACCCATCAACACGCACGTTATTGGAACATGGAGCACACAGAGGAAATGGGAATGGGACATGGGAAGCATCAGAGGTGGTGATAGCACCTAGGTCACTGGAGCTGTGAGACACCATTTTGACCAGATACCCCAGTGGGCTATAGATATCGATGATTAATGATATCATGGGACATGAAGATAAAGTAAGAATGCGATACTGAATTTGAATAATTGGCATGATAATGTTGAATGTAGATTAGGCTCAAAGCTCATTATTTCTATGTTTCTATGAAAACAACAAATGAAGGAGCAGAATGCCTTTGCTGAAACAGATGTCTGGGTAACATGTATTGTAGTATCAGTGTGCCTTATTTACATTTGATGCATGATTATTGCGATTATTTGCTACATTTATATTAGGAAGCAGGGCCGGCCTTAGGCCGATTGGACCGATTTTTCCAAACTGGGCCCCGTGCCCAGTTAATTTTCCGTATTTCATATGGAAATACAAATTCACTTTGTTAAATAAAGGTTAAAAGAAAAACATTCGCCATACGGATTTATTTACAAAACTTACATGGATAACAAGCACTGTATGGCAATCAGACACAAACGATGTGTTAACTACTTTAGCACTTGTGAACAGCCAGTAGTTAACAAGTAGTTATCCAGTGCGCCATCAATGCATCGATCCACATTCCTCAGTAAATGCAATTGTGTTTTAGAAGAAGTATTAATGACGCTGCATTCCTTTGAATACAATTCACGCGGCATCATTAACACTGCTTCAAAACATAATTAGATTTACTGAGGAATGTAGATTGATGCATTAATGAAACATTGAGAATTTCTTAAAACTCACCATCATGATTGAGGACTTCTTCTTGGTGAGATTCTTGGTGTGCAGCAGGTTAGTCATTCAATTTACCTACCGACCAATGTTGTGTCTCTCTGTCTTTCGCTCTCTCCCCCCCCTCTCCTTCTCGTGCGCTCTCTCTCTCCCGTTCCCCATCTCTCTCTCTAGCTCTCTCGGCATTCCCGGAATCGTTGACGTTTTGCAGTAGACAAAAATTCTGGATAAACTTAGCGGGTGAGGCAGCATCTATGGAGCGAAGGAAATAGGCAACGTTTCGGGTCGAAACCCTTCTTCAGACCCGGCTATTTCCTTCGCTCCATAGATGCTGCCTCAAGCACTGTCCCACTGTGCGAATTCACCCAAGAGCTTAAAATCTCTGTGTAGCATCTCTGTCCCAATCTTCAAATTCCCACTTTGAAATAAAATACAACTTTCGACTTAACCATTTCGCAGCAGGATCACGATTAGTCGATTCCCACGCATTTTCAATCATCGTTCAATTCATTGTAATTTTCACACCTGGTTGCTAGGATAAACCACCATATATTTGCATTTATATAGCGATCCTGCTGCAAAATATTTAAGTCAAAAATCGAAAATCGAAAGTTGTATTTTATTTCAAAGTGGGAATTGGAAGATAGGGACAGAGATGCTACACAGAGATTTTGATAGGAAGGAAACGTTACAGCAGCTGAGTAAAAGTAGCCAAATGGTAGGTCAAAGGAAGATCGGGCGAGGGGGATTGGGGGTGGGGGGAAAAGTATCTATAGCTTGGGACTTGCCTAAATTTCTTAGACAATAACACATTTTATGCAATTATCACAACCTTTTGTTGGATATGGATCAACCTATGGTACATGCTCGTAAATTAGTAAAACAAATGTTCTTTAAGTACTGTTGTATCTGGGATGGGATTTCTGATAACAAATAACCTACATTCTATATTTTGTCATTATGTGGCTGAAACAATGGCATATTTTGTGATACTTATTGAGATAGAAAGATACAACTGAGTTTGGGCAAGATATTACCTTGTAATATTCTGTATGACTGATAGATATTGTGAAATGGAATTCAGAAATTATTAGGAGGATTACATAAAACTACAATTCAAAGGTAATGAATATACACAGTATTATTATTTCCATCATAGAAACTAGGTGCAGGAGTAGGCCATTCGGCCCTTCGAGCCTGCACCGCCATTCAATATGATCATGGCTGATCATCCAACTCAGTATCCCGTACCTGCCTTCTCTCCATACCCCCTGATCCCCTTAGCCACAAGGGCCACATCTAACTCCCTCTTAAATATAGCCAATGAACTGGCCTCAACTACCCTCTGTGGCAGAGAGTTCCAGAGATTCACCACTCTCTGTGTGAAAAAAAGTTCTTCTCATCCCTGTTTTAAAAGATTTCCCCCTTATCCTTAAGCGGTGACCCCTTGTCCTGGACTTCCCTAACATCGGGAACAATCTTCCTGCATCTAGCCTGTCCAACCCCTCAAGAATTTTGTAAGTTTCTATAAGATCCCCTCTCAATCTCCTAAATTCTAGAGAGTATAAACCAAGTCTATCCAGTCTTTCTTCATAAGACAGTCCTGACATCCCAGGAATCAGTCTGGTGAACCGTCTCTGCACTCCCTCTATGGCAATAATGTCCTTCCTCAGATTTGGAGACCAAAACTGTACGCAATACTCCAGGTGTGGTCTCACCAAGACCCTATACAACTGCAGTAGAACCTCCCTGCTCCTATACTCAAATCCTTTTACAATGAAAGCTAACATACCATTCTCTTTCTTTACTGCCTGCTGCACCTGCATGCCTACCTTCAATGGCTGGTGTACCATGACACCCAGGTCTCGCTGCATCTCCCCCTTTCCCAATCGGCCACCATTTAGATAATAGTCTGCTTTCCCGTTTTTGCCACCAAAATGGATAACCTCACATTTATCCACATTATACTGCATCTGCCAAACATTTGCCCACTCACCCAGCCTATCCAAGTCACCTTGCAGTCTCCTCGCATCCTCCTCACAGCTAACACTGCCCCCCAGCTTAGTGTCATCCGCAAACTTGGAGATATTGCCTTCAATTCCCTCATCCAGATCATTAATATATATTGTAAATAGCTGGGGTCCCAGCACTGAGCCTTGCAGTACCCCACTAGTCACTGCCTGCCATTGTGAAAAGGACCCGTTTACTCCTACTCTTTGCTTCCTGTTTGCCAGCCAGTTCTCTATCCACATCAATACTGAACCCCCAATGCCGTGTACTTTAAGTTTGTATACTAATCTCTTATGTGGGACCTTGTCGAAAGCCTTCTGGAAGTCCAGATACACCACATCCACTGGTTCTCCCCTATCCACGCTATTAGTTACATCCTCGAAAAATTCTATAAGATTCGTCAGACATGATTTACCTTTCGTAAATCCATGCTGACTTTGTCCAATGATTTCACCACTTTCCAAATGTGCTGCTATCCCATCTTTAATAACTGACTAGCAGTTTCCCCACTACCGATGTTAGACTAACTGGTCTGTAATTCCCCATTTTCTCTCTCCCTCCCTTCTTAAAAAGTGGGGTTACATTTGCTACCCGCCAATCTTCAGGAACTACTCCAGAATCTAAAGAGTTTTGAAAGATTATTACTAATGCATCCACTATTTCTGGAGCTACTTCCTTAAGTACTCTGGGATGCAGCCTATCTGGCCCTGGGGATTTATCGGCCTTTAATCCATTCAATTTACCCAACACCACTTCCCGGCTAACCTGGATTTCACTCAATTCCTCCAACTCCTTTGACCCGCGGTCCCCTGCTATTTCCGGCAAATTATTTATGTCTTCCTTAGTGAAGACCGAACCAAAGTAGTTATTCAATTGGTCCGCCATATCCTTGTTCCCCATGATCAACTCACCTGTTTCTGACTGCAAGGGACCTACATTTGTTTTAACTAATCTCTTCCTTTTCACATATCTATAAAAACTTTTGCAGTCAGTTTTTATATTCCCTGCCAGTTTTCTTTCATAATCTATTTTTCCTTTCCTAATTAAGCCCTTTGTCCTCCTCTGCTGGTCTTTGAATTTCTCCCAGTCCTCCGGTATGCTGCTTTTTCTGGCTAATTTGTACGCATCATCCTTCGCTTTGATACTATCCCCGATTTCCCTTGTTATCCACGGATGTACTACCTTCCCTGATTTATTCTTTTGCCAAACTGGGATGAACAATTTTTGTAGTTCATACATGCAGTCTTTAAATGTCTTCCATTGCATACCCACCGTCAACCCTTTTAGAATTAATTGCCAGTCAATCTTGGCCAATTCACGTCTCATACCCTCAAAGTTACCTTTCTTTAAGTTCAGAACCATTGTTTCTGAATTAACAATGTCACTCTCCATCCTAATGAAGAACTCAACCATATTATGGTCACTCTTGCCCAAGGGGGCACGTACAACAAGATTGCTAATTAACCCTTCCTCATTACTCAATACCCAGTCTAAAATAGCCTGCTCTCTCGTTGGTTCCTCTACATGTTGATTGAGATAACTATCCCGCATACATTCCAAGAAATCCTCTTCCTCAGCACCCCTGCCAATTTGATTCACCCAATCTATATGTAGATTGAAGTCACCCATAACTGTTTTGCCTTTGTCGCACGCATTTCTAATTTCCTGTTTGATACCATCTCCAACTTCACTACTACTGTTAGGTGGCCTGTACACAACACCCACCAGCATTTTCTGCCCCTTAGTGTTTCGCAGCTCTACCCATACCGATTCCACATCCTCCAAACTAATGTCCTTCCTTTCCATTGAATTAATCCCCTCTCTAATCAGTAACGCTACCCCACCTCCTTTTCCTTTCTCTCTATCCCTCCTGAATATTGAATATCCCTTGATGTTCAGCTCCCAGCCTTGGTCACCCTGGAGCCATGTCTCCGTGATCCGAACTATATCATAGTCATTAATAGCTATCTGCACATTGAACTCATCCATCTTATTACGGATGCTCCTTGCATTGAGACACTAAGCCTTCAGGCTTGTTTTTACAACACTCTTACCCCTTATACAATTATGTTTAAAAGTGGCCCTTTTTGATTTTTGCCCTGGTTTTGTCTGCCTGCCACTTTTACTTTTCACCTTGCTACCTATTTCTTCTATCCTCATTTTACACCCCTCGGTCTCTACGCTCACACATTTAAGAAACCCTTTCCCTTTAACTCCATCCTCCACTATCCCATTCGACACCCCACCCCCCTTAAAGCCACCCGTGTAGCAGTGGCAAACCTGCCTGCCAGAATGCTGGTCCCACACCTGTTAAGATGCAATTCGTCCCTTTTGTACAGTTCCCCCTTACCCCAAAACAGATCCCAGTGATCTAAGAATCTAAATCCCTGCCCCGTGCACCAGTTCCTCAGCCACACGTTCAGGTCCCGTATCTCCCTGTTCCTGCTCTCGCCAGCACGGGGAACTGGAAGCAAACCGGAGATAACAACCCTGGAGGTCCTGCTTTTCAACATTTTTCCGAGCTCTCTAAAGTCACGCTGCAGAATATTCATCCCCTTTTTTCCGACATCGTTTGTGCCAACATGCACTACCACTTCCGGATGTTCACCTTCGCCCTTGAGGATTTTCTGCACTGTCCGTGACATCCTGGATCCTGGCACCGGGAAGGCAGCACACCATCCTCGCATCCCGTCTGTTGCCGCAGAAACCCCTGTCTGTACCTCTCACGATGGAGTCTCCCACTACAATGGCCTTGCCTGCCTTAGGCCTTTTTGGTTTTGGCTCAACAGCCCTATTCGCATCACAGGCCAGTCCGCCGCTCACGTCTTCTGTCCCAACAGCTTCTAAGCGGATGAACCTGTTTACAAGAGGTACAACACCACCCGGGGACGTTGGCATTCCATGCTTCCCTCCCTTTCTCACTGTCTCCCACCTTCTCTCTTCCAGTACCTTAGGTGTAACAATCGTACTGTAGGACTTGTCGAGGAACGACTCCGTTTCTCGGACGAACCGGAGGTTATCCACTTGCTTCTCCTGTTCCCCAACACGGCCCTTCAGGAGCTCTACCTGGATGCATTTTTCGCATTTGTAGCAGCCAGAGGCACCAGCGGTGTCCTTGACCTCCCACATACTGCAAGCATCGCACTGAATCAGCTTGCCTGACATCTCCCTCTTTTGTCTCTACCTCTCAAGCGTATTGCGTGGTCTCCTCTCCTCAGCCTCCTCGCCGAAGACTCTCGAGCCAAAGACTCACACTTTTAGAAACATAGAAATTAGGTGCAGGATTAGGCCATTCGGCCCTTCGAGCCTGCACCGCCATTCAATATGATCATGGCTGATCATCCAACTCAGTATCCTGTACCTGCCTTCTCTCCATACCCCCTTAGCCACAATGGCCACATCTAACTCCCTCTTAAATATAGCCAATGAACTTTTCTCACAGGGCACTTCACTCACTAGGGCACTTCACTCACTAGGGCACTTCACTCACTGCCACTTGCTAAGAGCTGTCCTGCTTAAATTGACTGATAAATCGCCTGATTTACCAATTTACAAAGCAAATTCCTCAGTTTTCAACTGTTTTCACCCCTCTGACTCACTTCTCCCCTCCCACTTGGGCTAGAGCCAATCAGTCATATCTCTTGCTAATCTGCTGCTGCTGTTGCTGTTGTTCCTCCAAAATCTACAGCAGATCATGAACATACAATAGTGATATAGGATACCAGGTCCTACTACGGCAAACTCACGAGCTACTACGGTATGACTACATGTTAAAAAGTATCAAATTTTTACATCCTGAGTATATTTTACTTGTGGATATTTTTCAACATGTTGAAAAATCTTCATGAGTTACCACGTTTCCCGAGTACCTGCCGTTAGCGCTAAGAAATGGCATGTTAAATATACACAACAGTTTTAGCCACATGTATTGTGCAAAAAATAATTTTGATTATCTTGAGTGGATGTTTCTAGATTAATTTATGGGAATTAAACATTAAATTCCTTCCATCTGGCATATAAATTCATGACAGTGAGATTTAAAAATCATATTATATTGTGAATTCGTGTGTGAATGGGATTAGTTTGTTATTTGGATCCTTAGGCTATTTTTAAAAATTATCTTTTTCTTAAGAAATTGAATCTACAGGACATTCTTAATGGGAAAGTAGTGGGCAGAAAGGCATGTCATGCGTGGTTTGAAGAACAAAAACTTGTAGTTTACAATGCCAAAATTGAAAAGTTGAGGAAAAACAAGGTGTACAGAGTTGCTTATTGGTTACAATCTGAGGAGTATGATGATGCTACTGATTATGATATGCCAATGTACCAGCTAGCAACTGATCTTCTCCATAAAGACCTGGTCTATTGTTAGAAATTGTAATTTATTTACCTATCTGTTACGGACACAGCATATAATACAATAATATTCAAGTTCTGATCTTGAGAATATCACATTTTTGAATTTTCAAGGCAGTCTGGGTGTTTATTACTATTTCCGTCACAACGGTCAATTTTGTAATTGGTTACAATTAGGTAATTAACTAATTATATGCTTTAATTTAAGGTCATCCAAGTAAGATGTTTTATATTTGTTTCAGAATGCTTCAATCTATAAGATATAAACAATATCTAAAACGTTTTCATTGAACCATTTGTACAGGATTTTGATTGTGTTCACTGTTGTTGTCATTAATTCGTTGTTGAAGAACAAATGGTTGCCAATTGGAATGATCACATCAATTTGATGTTTGGATAGGAGTTCTCACTCATCTAAGTGAAAAGAATTCAACAATTTCCGTACTTTTGAATCTTGATTTTCACTCTCGTAGCCCTGTAAAGTAAAAGATTATCAGATTTGTTTTAGGACAAAAGCACAGATGAAGTTTAGTGGCTGTTTGACATTTAAACTGGTATTAATCTACCTTGCCCAAATCTGTCATGGTCTGAAGAAGGGTCTCGACCCAACATGTCACCCATTCCTTCTATCTAGAGATGATGCCTGTCCTGCTGAGTTACTCCAGCATTTTATGTCTATCTTTGGTTTAAACCAGCATATTTGGTTTAAACCAGGGTTGGGTGAATGGGCAGATACATGGCAGATGCAGTTAATGTGGATAAATGTGATGTTATCCACTTTGGTAGCAAAAACAGGAAAGCAGATTAATATTTAAATGGTGTCAAGTTGGGAAAAGGGGAATTACAACGGGTTTTGGGAGTCCTTGTTCATCAGTCAATGAAAGTAAGCATGCAGGAGTAGGCAGTAGGCAGGCAGTGAGGAAAGCAAATGGTATGTTGGCCTATAAAATAAGAGGAATTGAGTGTTGGAGCAAAGA
Organism: Leucoraja erinaceus; assembly: GCF_028641065.1. Taxonomy (NCBI): domain Eukaryota; kingdom Metazoa; phylum Chordata; class Chondrichthyes; order Rajiformes; family Rajidae; genus Leucoraja; species Leucoraja erinaceus. Next base: position 52,624,872 of record NC_073379.1, read on the forward strand.
GGTCCTTCTGCAGTTGTAAACGACCCTAGTGAGACCACACCTGGAGTATTGTGTACAGTTTTGGTCCCCTAATTTGAGGAATGCCATTCTTGCTCTTGAGGCAGTGCAGCATAGGTTTACAAGGTTAATTCCCGGGGTGGCGGGACTTTTCATATGCTGAGAGAATGCAGTGGCTGCGCTTGTATATTCTGGAGTTTAGAAGGATATCTTATTGAAACATATAAGATTATAAAGGGTTTGCACACGCTAGAAGCAGGAAACGTGCTCCCGATGCTGAGGGAGTCCAGAACCAGGGGCCACAGTTTAAGAATAAGGGGTAAGCCATTTAGAACGGAGTTGAGGAAACACTTTTTCACACAGAGATGGGTTGGTTCTGAGCTGTGTAAAGATCCCCTTCAAGTTCCTGCTTTCAAAAGGACATGAAAGATGTTGTTTTACCAAACAGCAGCACACAGTCGACATTCATTGCCATAGGTCACGCCATTAGTTCCACAGACTGGTGCATAGATTTGCTCACATAGTGGAATTTTCTTTGGAATGTCTTTACAATAAGGTTGGATCTAAAGAGAGAGGCAGTTGTCACATCAAAATCCAGGCTGGCAATATAAACATTCAAAACAAGCAATAACATTTGCACATCTTACCTCCATTTTTAGTTCATTTGTTGCAACTGAAAGAAACAAAATAATGACAAATTATTGCACATGAATTAGATACATGCAAAGTATATGAAATTGTAATCACTTTTCAAAAATGTCAAAATTATGCAAAATTAATTAAATAAAGTTATCAGAGATTATTGTTCGAATTAATCTATCAATAAATTAATCAAACAGCAAATTCCGTTCCATTTGTAAGGACACCATTCATTTCTCCCAGTTTCTCCATCTTTGCCACATTTGCTCTCAAGCAGAGACCATCAAATGGAGCCCTCTTTTGCATTTCCTCCACACACACACACACACAATGTCAAGAATTCCTTCCACTTCACCGCCTTGCCCCCCCCCCCCCCCCACCCCCCACCACAGTTGCCCAACCCAGGGGTGGAAATCGCTATCAAAACATGGGGGTGGAGACACGATTTCTTAGCGCCGCGCGTGCATGTGCACACACACACACACACACATGCACACACACACATACACACATGCACACAAGTGCACACACACGCACACGCACACACACACACACACACACACAGCCACACAGCCACACAGCCACACACACACACACACACAGCCACACGCACACACACACACACACACATCTCTCTCGTCCAATCGGCGTCCTCGATCATCAGTCCCAAACCCACTGTCTCGCGGAAAGCAGAGATTTTTAATAGATTTTCTTTTCACCGAGTTTTTAAATCCGGATTACAAAACATGGGAGGGATTGTCCCCCACCTCTCAAAACATGTCCCCATTAGTGGATTAAAGACATGTCCCCATTAGTGGATTAAAGGCCGATAAATCCCCAGGGCCAGATAGGCTGCATCCCAGAGTACTTAAGGAAGTAGCTCCAGAAATAGTGGATGCATTAGTAATAATCTTTCAAAACTCTTTAGATTCTGGAGTAGTTCCTGAAGATTGGCGGGTAGCAAACGTAACCCCACTTTTTAAGAAGGGAGGGAGAGAGAAAATGGGGAATTACAGACCAGTTAGTCTAACATCGGTAGTGGGGAAACTGCTAGAGTCAGTTATTAAAGATGGGATAGCAGCACATTTGGAAAGTGGTGAAATCATTGGACAAAGTCAGCATGGATTTACGAAGGGTAAATCATGTCTGACGAATCTTATAGAATTTTTCGAGGATGTAACTAATAGCGTGGATAGGGGAGAACCAGTGGATGTGGTGTATCTGGACTTCCAGAAGGCTTTCGACAAGGTCCCACATAAGAGATTAGTATACAAACTTAAAGCACAAGGCATTGGGGGTTCAGTATTGATGTGGATAGAGAACTGGCTGGCAAACAGGAAGCAAAGAGTAGGAGTCAACGGGTCCTTTTCACAATGGCAGGCAGTGACTAGTGGGGTACCCCAAGGCTCAGTACTGGGACCCCAGCTATTTACAATATATATTAATGATCTGGATGAAGGAATTGAAGGCAATATCTCCAAGTTTGCGGATGACACTAAGCTGGGGGGCAGTGTTAGCTGTGAGGAGGATGCAAGGAGACTGCAAGGTGACTTGGATAGGCTGGGTGAGTGGGTAAATGTTTGGCAGATGCAGTATAATGTGGATAAATGTGAGGTTATCCATTTTGGTGGCAAAAACGGGAAAGCAGACTATTATCTAAATGGTGGCCGATTGGGAAAGGGGGAGATGCAGCGAGACCTGGGTGTCATGGTACACCAGTCATTGAAGGTAGGCATGCAGGTGCAGCAGGCAGTAAAGAAAGCGAATGGTATGTTAGCTTTCATTGCAAAAGGATTTGAGTATAGGAGCAGGGAGGTTCTACTGCAGTTGTACAGGGTCTTGGTGAGACCACACCTGGAGTATTGCCCTACAGTTTTGGTCTCCAAATCTGAGGAAAGACATTATTGCCATAGAGGGAGTGCAGAGACGGTTCACCAGACTGATTCCTGGGATGTCAGGACTGTCTTATGAAGAAAGACTGGATAGACTTGGTTTATACTCTCTAGAATTTAGGAGATTGAGAGGGGATCTTATAGAAACTTACAAAATTCTTAAGGGGTTGGACAGGCTAGATGCAGGAAGATTGTTCCCGATGTTAGGGAAGTCCAGGACAAGGGGTCACAGCTTAAGGATAAGGGGGAAATCCTTTAAAACCGAGATGAGAAGAACTTTTTTCACACAGAGAGTGGTGAATCTCTGGAACTCTGCCACAGAGGGTAGTTGAGGCCAGTTCATTGGCTATATTTAAGAGGGAGTTAGATATGGGCCTTGTGGCTAAGGGGATCAGGGGGTATGGAGAGAAGGCAGGTACAGGATACCGAGTTGGATGATCAGCTCCGAATGGCCTACTCCTGCACCTAATTTCTATGTTTCTATGTTAGCTTTCATATCTGCCCCATGACAGATAACCAGGTCTTTGTTTCTACAACCTAAACAAACCACTGTCAGATTGTTTGTTAAATATCCAGATGAAAATTTCTGATATTCTAATCAGTTTGTCTTGCACTTTGTCTGTAACCATAGCATTATATTCTCCACTCAGTTACACTCATCATTGGAGCATTTAGGGAGCAAGGATGCCTCTGTCAGTCTCCTATTTATTGACTTTGGCTCTCCCTTCAACATCATAATCCAAACCTAATTCATTTTCAAATCTTTGGGCCTAGGAGTCAGGACCCATCACTGCAACTGGCTCCTGACGTCCTGACCCAAAGACTACAATATGTGAGCATAGGCAACAAATCATTCTGCACAATAATTCTCAACATCAGTATCTGCAAGGATGTGTCCTTAGCCCCTTACTATACTCGCTATACTCTCACAAGAGTACTGTCAAATTTGGCTCCAATTCCATTACAGGTTTGCAGATGATAGCATTACAATGGCTGGATCTCGAACAATGACCAGACAGAATCCAGGAAGGAGATAGTGAGCTTAGTAAGTAGGTATAAACAAAGAACTGCAGAGGCTGGTTAAAACACAAAAGTATACAAAGTTCTGGAGTAACTCAGTGGGTCAGGCGACATCTCTGGATAACATGGGTAGGTGACGTACATGCCTCAGTCAGCATTAATGGTGCCAAAGTGGAGAAGATCAAAAGTTTCAAGTTCCTCGTCGTGAATATCTCCAGCAATTTGTCCTAGACCAACCTTACTGAAGCAACGGTCAAGAAGGAATTCGATAGCCTTTACTTCCTCAGAAGACTAAGGCGCGCCCCAATACTTCTTACCACCTTCTACAGATGGACTGTAGAAAGTATTCTATCAGGATTCATTTCAACTTGGTTTAGCAAAGACTCTGCCCAAGATTGCAAGAAATTGTTGAGGTTCTCAATCTCCTTTCTGTACTCCATCTGATCATTATTTGATATCTGGCCCACTATGGTTTGCAAATTGAGTTGGATTTGTACTTGGCTGGGTCCTCTGGAGCCTTTCCAATGCCAGTACATCCTTCCTCAGACAAGGGGCCCAGAACTGCTCACAATACTACAAATGTGGTCTTACCAGTGCCTTATAAAGTCTCAGAATTACATCCTTGCTTTCATATTCTAGTCCCCTCAAAATAAATATTAGGATTGCATTTGCCCTTCTTACCATCAATTCAATCTGCAAAGTAACCTTTTGGGAATCCTGCACCATCACTCCGAAGTCCCTTTCTGTATCCTCTCTCCATTTAGAAAGTAACTTACGCGTTTATACAGTCTACCCAACTCCATTAGGTCTTTCAGACCTTTATACACCTCAATCAAGTTCCCTCTTAGCTTCCTCCCTGGAGAAATCAAACCTAATCTCTCCAGTCTTTCCTCATAATGGCATTTCCATCCCAGACAACTTCAAACTTGAAGCCATTATCTAAATGTAAGTCCTTCTATCTCTCGGGCCAGCCCACAATTTTTGTTTTGCCTTTCTCTCCATTATCCAGAAGAGTTCATAAACACACTTGGCAATGCTTTCAAATAGTAGCAATGTCAAATTCACTGTTGTCTTCTCTCCTGCAATGGACTAATCCCTTTCAAATCGAATCCCATTCACATCTCCCACTGGTCACTCTGCCTGCAGTTTAACAATCCCTCGACACATGTCCCTCAAAATGTCAATCTACCTCTGCATGATCCAATTGCAATGCCATGGTCTAATTTATTTGCTTGGTGAAAACGTAGCTTATTTGTAATGTCAAATCCATAATGAAACCTCCCTATCTGACTATATATTCCAGCAAGTGCACCAACTGCAGTGGTAGTGAAATCATCATCTCCAAATCTAACCTTAGCCTGGGCCTAATCCGTTGGTACCTTCTCTGCCTTTGAGCGACTCCCACTGCTCGATCATAGGCAAGGCCACCTCTTAGCACTTGCATCTACAGTCTCCATCTAAACCTTCTGCATCTGCTCCTGGAAGTAGCTCACAAATGAAAATCAGAAAGCAGAGTAAAGTAGTAAGGGGGGCACTGAAAGTCCAGGACTATAAACAATGATACAAAGCGTAACTTACCCAAAGTGGAGAGGAGGCAGAGGGAGAGAAGAGCACACACTGAGAATGGTTTCATTCTCCTACAGCAGAAACCTGTGTCGGTGATAACCAGTGCTCGCCTTGTATCGATCCTTGTCTCTGTGTGGCTCTGCACAGGGTGAAACTGGTTTATATAATGGGGTGGCTGCCATGTGACTCATTGAACAAAGTGAATCACACATAGGGTGAAGATGGACTAGGACAGCCCAGATGAGCATTAACACTCTTGGACAAGTGCTACAGTGTTAAACAGTGTATATGTCCAAGCACAACATGAACCTACAAGGATACAATCTCTTGAGGGTCGTTTAGAAACACATTATCTTCATTGGGGTACATAGTGAGCTTTGTGCATCTAATGCTGAATGTAACAAATAGTGACAACTGGCTGTATCCTTGTGTATAAAGTGCTGATGAAGCATTTCCCATTGAAAGCACCCTGTGTACTCTGGGCAAATTGGCAACAATTGGAACTGAGAATGGCACTGCCATATATGTTGCTGTTGGGTCTTTGAGTGTTTATTGTGTGTCACCCAGTAATGCACACAGGTTCATATTCACATAACCATTTAGTGCACAGAATGACTATATTTGTCAGTGACAACTGCACAGCGAGAAGAAGCAAAGGAATGTGGTGCACAATGCTAGAAGTTTGACAACCCCCCCCCCAAAAAAATACAGATGTAAGAAATGTTGCATGAAAAGGGAAAATCTGAAATTACTCAGCAGGTCAGGCAGCATTATGAGATTATGAAGAGCTATTATCTGAATGGTGGCCGATTGGGAAAAGGGGAGATGCAAAGAGACCTGGGTGTCATGATACACCAGTCATTGAAAGTAGGCATGCAGGTGCAGCAGGCAGTGAAGAAATCAAATGGTATGTTAGGATTCATAGCAAAAGGATTTGAGTATAGGAACAGGGAGGTTCTACTGCAGTTGTACAGGGTCTTGGTGAGACCACACCTGGAGTATTGCGTACAGTTTTAGTCTCCTAATCTGTGGAAAGACATTCTTGCCGTAGAGGGAGTACAGAGAAGGTTCACCAGAATGATTCCTGGGATGTCAGGACTTTCATATGAAGACAGACTGGATAGACTCGGCTTGTATTCGCTAGAATTTAGAAGATTGAGGGGGGATCTTATAGAAACTTACAAAATTCTTAAGGGGTTGGACAGGCTAGATGCAGGAAGATTGTTCCCGATGTTGGGGAAGTCCAGAACAAGGGGGTTACAGTTTAAAGATAAGGAGGAAATCTTTTAGGACCGAGATGAGAAAAACATTTTTCACACAGAGGGGCCACAGAAGGTAGTTGCGGCCAGTTCATTAGCTATATTTACGAGGGAGTTAGACGTGGCCCTCGTGGCTAAAGGGATCAGGGGGCATAGAGAGAAGGCAGGTACAGGATACTGAGTTGGATGATCAGCCATGATCATATTGAATGGTGGTGCAGGCTCGAAGGGCCGAATGGCCTACTCCTGCACCTATTTTCTATGTTGCTATGTTTCTATGATTTGAAATGTACAAGGACTGATTAGTAAGTTTGCATATGACACTAAAAATAGTTGGTATCGTAGAAATGAAGTTGATTATCAAGTAATATAGCAGAATCTTGATCAGCCAGCGAGTGGGCTAAGGAGTGGCAAATGGAGTTTAATTCAGATAAGTGTGAAATATTGCATTTTGAGAAGTCAAACAATAACAGGACCTCGACAGTGACCTAGTGAATATTGTGGAGCAGAGGGATCTCGGAGAACCGACACATAGTTCTCTGAAAGTAGCATCACAGGTGGTGAAGAAAGTTTTTTTCACACTGATCTTAATAATTCAGGGATCTGAGTATAGAAACTAGGACCGTGTTACAATGGTAGGAAACATTAGTGAGGTTGCACTTAGAGTGTTGTATTTAGTTTTGATCTCCTTCAAAAGATGTAATTAAGTGGAAAGAGTGCAGAGAGGATATACAAAGATTTTGCCAGGACTTGAGGGCTTGAGTTACAGGGAGAGGTTGGACTTTATTCCAGTGCAGGAGACTGAGGTGATCATAAAATCATGAGAGGCATAGGTACAGTGAATGTACATCTTTTTTATCCCAGGGCAGGGGAATCAAGAACAAGAGTGCATAGATTTAACATGAGAGAAATTATAGTTAATCGGAACCTGAGGGGGGGGGGGGGGGGGGGGGGGGGGGGGGGGGGGGGGGGGGGGGGGGGGGGCTCGCTCAGATGCAGTCCCCTGCATTTGGTGATAGTTTGAATTTGGGAGCAGCGCTATTGGCCAGGACTTACCGGCGATTATTTTAACGGCTGATTTCTTACCTGTATAAAGGTAGCCATAAGTTAGTAAGTTAGCCCGTCGGTGAATGCCTCTCGTCTTATATAAAAATGAACATGACATTCATACATGTATCTTTATACTGTGCCTACTGAGTATTGGAGGATGCAGCTTGTGCCCCACCCACACATACAGCCCAGTAACAAGAGAAGGCAACCTGCTGTCCACATTCACCTGTGACACGTGACAATAAACTAAACTAAACTAAACTGTGCTTGATCTCATCAACTTAAGGGATGCCAAATCACGAGCACCAAATGCAAAAGACATTTCTCCCACCATCTCCCTCATCATCCCAGCAGCACCTCTCTTTCACAGCTTTCTATCACCAACTCCATCACTTCGAAGAAGGGTCCCATCCCAGAACATTGTTTGTCCATTCCATCGTATAAATGGTGTGAGCAGAGGCTGTTTTACCCAAAGATCCTTGTAGATGGTTATGCATGAAACCATATATGTAGTTACCTCATTATCATATTGACCCTCCCACACTTTGTAGTATAACTGTAGTGCCTGCATGTTCCCTCCCTGTTAGGTTCCAGTACGTGTGTAGACCAGTTGTGGTTAGTACTGGAACGTGTGTGAGTAGTATCTGAATAAAGACTTAGTTAAAGGACTAAGGACAATGTCTAATTTCCTTTACATGGTGTCAGAACCTGTAAATCTGCGCCTCTGTACATCGGGTTTTATTTTGTTTATTGAGTGAGTGTGTACAAGGATGGCTTTGTCTTGTCGCAAGCCTTCCCCGTTAGTTTTTGATGCCGACATCGCGGAGCGAAGGGATACGTTTGTAATGGACTACAATCACTATGTCAACATCGCACACCACAATGATCCTCCTGCTCTCAGGGCATCTTTGCTGCTGAATCTCGCTGGACCAGATGCCATGAGGAGGGCTAATTCGTTTGAATACCGTCCAGCGGTCCTGGATGTGGATGACCAGGTTGTTGAGCCAGCAGAATCTCCGGACGACCCAGCTTGTCTCTTGAGGAAGTTCACAGAGATTTGCGACCTTCCTTCCAATCGCATTTTGGAGCGAACTCGTTTGTTTTCACGCAAGCAGCAGCCTGGGGAGCCGGTGGAATGTTTCACTGCCGACCTCCGCCACCTGTCGCAGCGCTGTCGTTTTGGTGAGTTGCGTGACAAGCTCATGCGGGATATATTGGTTAATGGCATGCTTGACCAGAAGCTGCGGTCTGATTTATTAAGGAAGCCTGACCTCACGTTAAACGAAGCTATGCATGCCTGCCGCTTAGCTGAGGTCGTTACTCGGTTCAGTGGGGAGAGAGGTTCTGGGAACCGTGCCGTCGGTGTGGCTGCTCTGTCTGTGCCGCGGCGGGCACCTAACAATTCTAGACCACAGCCTCGCCCAGCTTTTGCCCCCCGCCCCCAGAGTGCCAGAAAGTGCCCCAATTGTGGGTATGGACATTTGCCACAATCTCCTTGTCCCGCTATCAGAAAAGCCTGCAACTATTGCAGAAAGCAAAGTCATTTTGCGTCGGTCTGCCGTTCCCGTGGGAACGCTGCTCAGCCACCTCGCCAGGTGTTCAACAATCTGCAGAGGATTGAAAGTGTCCTTGATTCACAGCTCGACGAGGAGTCAGCCCCCGAGTCCGACTCCAGCATCTCTATGGGGGATGCCAGTGTTTACGCTCTGCTGCACAACCAGACTAGACTCCCTGATCCATCGGTGCCAGTCACTGTCAATAACAAGACCTTCACTGCGAAGTTGGATACGGGTGTGAAGGTCAGCGTAATTTCAACATCACTCTTCCACCAGATAAGGTCTAATGAACAACTGACTGCGGATCGCTCTGTGCTGCGAGCATACGGAGGGGAGGAACTGACACCTTTGGGGAGGGTAACTTTCCACTGCAAGCTACAGAAGACATCTCGTGACTTATCGTTTTTTGTATTGGATTGTGATTGTGTGCCTCTACTGAGTAATCAGGCTTGCCAAGATCTGGGCCTGGTTGCTTTCGACAGTACAGTCCATGAGGTACGGGTGGTGTTGGACCATGTCTCTGAATACCCTGACCTTTTTGATGATCAGCTGGGGAAGCTGCCGCTCGTTTACAAAATTGCTACAGACTCCTCCGTTACTCCAGTCCGTCTCATAGGGTTTCTTTCGCGATGAAAGACAAAGTCAAAGCTATGCTGGACAAAATGGTGAACTTGGGGGTACTGGAAGCTATCAGCGAACCCACTAGCTGGGTGTCCACGATGGTTGCCACCCTAAAAAAGGCAAGAACGAAATCCGGGTCTGTATCAACCCGAAGGACTTGAACACTGCCATTAAAAGGCCCCACTACCCTATGAGGACTGTCGAGGACGTTGCTGCCCAGGTTGGTCAAGCCACCGTGTTTTCTGTTCTTGATGCCAGAAATTCATTCTGGCAGATTCCACTGCATAGCCAGTCGACTGATTTGACAGCTTTCGCAACGCCTTTCGGGAGGTACAAGTTTCTCAGAATGCCTTTCGGGATAAGCTCGGCCAGCGAAGTTTTCCAGAGTTCTATGGAGCAATTGTTTGCCGGGCTCCCATGTGCCATCATTGTAGATGACATCCTCGTGTATGGCCGGGATGTCACGGAACACGACCTGAATCTCCGCAGGGTCCTTGATCGTGCTCACCAGATAAACCTCAAATTAAACCCATCCAAGTGCAGGTTCCGACTGTCTGAGGTGTCATATGTTGGCCACATTTTTACCTCTCAGGGTCTGAAGCCTGACCCTGCTAAGACTACTGCTATCTCGGAGTTCCCTGCACCTGTGGATGTTGCTGGTCTGCAGCGATTTCTTGGGATGGTGAACTATCTGGGCAAGTTTGTCCCGCGTCTCAGCGAGCTCAGTGCGCCGTTGCGCCTCCTGACTAAGAAGGATGTTGCCTGGTCGTGGAGCCCGCAGCACCAACAGTCGTTTGACAATTTAAAGAAAATGCTGGTTAATACACCAGTGCTCCGATTTTTTGATCTCCGGCTCCCAATTGTCGTGACCTGCGACGCTTCTCGTTTTGGCCTCGGTGCAGCCTGCATGCAACTTTGTGATAGTGATTCTCTGCTGCCTGTCTCGTTTGCCTCTCGCACCATGACTGACACGGAACAAAGGTATGCTCAAATTGAGAAGGAGCTCCTGGCTGTGGTGTTTGCGTGTTCAAAGTTTCGGGACTTTCTCTATGGTGTACGGTTCACGGTAGAAACAGACCACCAGCCGCTGGTTACGATATTAAACAAGCCCATTCATGCTGCCCTGGCCCGTCTGCAGCGGATGATGTTACAGCTACAGCGGTTTGAATTTGACATTGTGTACAGGAGGGGCACGGAAATGCATGTTGCCGATGCTCTGTCGAGGGCACCTCAGTCCTCCTGTGCCCAGCATCCTTACGAGCAAGCTGACCTGCACGTTCTTAATGTAAATTTTGTCCCCTCAAAGCAGTTGCAGTGCCTGCTCGAGCACACCGCTGCTGACCCTGACCTGCAACAGCTGTCTGCTGTCATTATGCGCGGGTGGCCCCGTAAGCCCCACTCTCTGCCTGCTGGCGTGCGGCCGTTCTTCCTGGTTCGTGACGAGCTCGTGCTTCGGGATGGTATCATCGTAAAAGGTCACAAGGTGGTTATTCCTGCCTCTCTCTATGATGCCTATTATTCTGCTGCTCACTCAGGGCATCCAGGTGCAGACGCCACCGTTGCCCATGCTCAAGGGCAGTATTATTGGCCTGCCATGGCCAAGTACATTAAGGCTCGAGTTGCAGCGTGTGCTGAGTGCAACTCCATGGCCCCTCACCATCAACGCCAGCCCCTGTTGCAGCAGCCGGCCCCTGACATGCCTTGGTCTTCACTGGCTGCAGATATATTTGAATGGCGTGGGAAGAACTACCTGGTGCTAGTTGACTCATATTCGTCTTGGTTTGATGTGGACCTTCTTCCCACCATCACCTCGGAGATGGTCATCGGAAAGCTGCGACGTCACTTCGCTACCTTTGGCTCCCCGGTCAAGCTTCAGACTGACAACGGCCGGCAGTTTACCAGCGCCGAATTTGCTGCCTTCGCTGCTAAGTGGAACTTTGCTCACTATACTAGCAGCCCTGAGTTCCCTCAGAGTAACGGACTGGCTGAACGTGCTGTGCGCAGCGCAAAGACTTTGTTGGAGCAGTCTCGTTTGTCTAACTGTGATTTCTATCAGGGACTGTTAAATTTGCATAATGTTTCTAGGGATGGGGTTTTGGGTTCTCCTGCTCAACGGCTCATGTCTCGTGTCCTCCGCCCACCTATGGCCATCTCTCAGCAGTCGCTGATCCCGGTGGTTCGCACCCCTGAGGCGGTCCACCGCCGTATTTCTCAACGCCATGAGATCCAGCGTCGGTCCCATGACAAGTCTTGCCGCCCCTTGCCTTCCCTTTCCACGGGTCAGGTTGTCCGTATGCAGGCACCCACCGGGTTTTCCAAGCTTGCCACTGTAGTAGGGGTTGCTGACTCGCCCCGCTCCTATTTGGTGGATTACGAGGGCACTGTATACCGTCGCAGTCGCCAGCATCTGTTAGCTGTCCGTGAGCCCGCTCCCCCGATTCCTTTCCCGGAGACATCTTCTCCGTGGCCTGTCTCTCCTCCTCGGGTTGTGCCGCCTATCCCTGCTGTAGTTTGTGACCCTGCTCTGCCTACTTCTGTACCTACTGGTTTCTGTACTCCTGCCGGTGTATCTCCTCCCCGGTTTTCACCTGTCAGTTCTACTCCTTCTTCTCCCTCTCCTTCTCGTTCGTCTCTCAGTCCACCGGTTTCTAGTCACCCACCTGTTTTGGTGCCTGATCCGTCCCCCTGTTGTTCTCTGACCCTGCCTTCATCTTTGGGGGAGGGGAGTGAGGGTGCTCTACGGACCCGCTCTGACAGAGTTGTTCGGGCCCCAGATCGGTATGGTGATTATGCTTAGTTTTAGGATGTTTGGTAACTGATATTGTCATTATGTGCAGGTCTGTATAATCACCCTGCTGCTGTTTATCTTACGGGAAGGGATGTAGATGGTTATGCATGAAACCATATATGTAGTTACCTCATTATCATATTGACCCTCCCACACTTTGTAGTATAACTGTAGTATCTGCATGTTCCCTCCCTGTAGGTTCCAGTACGTGTGTAGACCAGTTGTGGTTAGTACTGGAACGTGTGTGAGTAGTATCTGAATAAAGACTTAGTTAAAGGACTAAGGACAACGTCTAATTTCCTTTACAATCCTATAGCGAGCAAGATAGTCTACTCCTGCTAAATCTAATGGGCTGACGTGTAGTACGCAACGGAGCGGTACGTCGGCCTTTTCTTCGGCCATTTCAGTAAACTCGACCCGACTTTGTATATCCCTCTCGCAGTGTAATCAGTGTTGCGGGGGGGACAGTTTGTGGTTGTGATAAAGGGTTAGATTCATAATTCTGTTCATTCATAATTATGCTACATTTTGTTAAAGATGAATATTTTAAAGATTTTTTGTTTTGTTGCTTTTTATTAGTATGACTATGGCAAAATAAATTCCTCGTGTGCTGCAAAACATACTTGGCTAATAAAGTATCATTATGATTATGATTATGATTAAAGACAATGGTATTAGATGCCTTAGTGGCTTAAGGTTGCATAAGGTACCAGGGCCTAATGCGATTTATCCCAAACTGTCGCATTAGGCAATGGAGGAGATTGCTGGGACTCAGATAGTTTCATATCTTCTGCCAAGGTGACTAAAAGAAGAAAACATGACACCTTTATTCAATAAGGACACCATGAATATATTAGGTAACTAGACCAAGTGCGGACCAGTTGTGCCCCGTCCAACACAATATTGAATCTCCTCAGGTGGAATCACCTGTGGGAACAATGCCTGAGCCGCCACAGGCACCATAGCATGGGTCCGCCTCGACAGCAAACCTTGAGCGGGTGAACCCAAGATGGGGGTCACGGGAGATGTTGCGTAGGTTCAGCAGATCTAGGAATATATCGGATTTAGCTCTGTATGAACGTTCCATGAGCTGTTTTGCACTTTTGACAGCATGTTTAGCCAACCCATTCGACTGTGGATATTCAGGGTTGCTGGTAGTGTGGTGAAAATTCCAGCATCTAGCAAACTCCCTGAAGTGCTGGCTGGTGAATTGACTGCCGTTGTAGTTAGCAGTCTGCCCGGAGATCAGTGGACTGAAAAATGGCGAGATAACTTCGAAATCACTCCGCTGGAAGTGGGGCTGCTAGGAAAATCAATGTGAAACCATCCTGAATACGAATCAACGAGAAGCAGGTACTGCTTGCCATACCAATCAAATATGTTAGCTGCCACTGTAGACCATGGGAGTGCAGGTACTGGATGTGAAAGAAGTGATTGCCTTTGCTAGTGACGTGCCAAGCTGTGGCACACTGCACAGGATGCCAGATTCACGGTGATGTAGTCGGCCATGCCAGGCCAGTAAAACATGCTTTTTACCCATAGGACGGTAGCTTCAGCGCCTGGGTGTGCTGCATGGACAGTGTTAAAATACTGGTTGTGCAGCGAAGCAGGAACCACAGCCTTGTGTCCTTTTAAAACAATGCCATCCAAGGACCTGATGGATTATAGTAATGAATTCTATAAAAGATTTTACGAGATAATCTCACCATGCTTACAAAAACTGTACACATACGCTTTTAAAGAACAGACACTACCAGAAACATTAGCGGAATCAACTATCACACTTATACCTAAAAAAGATAAAGATCTAGAAGACCCTGGTTCATACAGAGCTATTGCACTGTTAAGTACTGATCAGAAAATACTAGCGAAAATCTTAGCAAGAAGATTAAGCAAATATGTTAGTAAATTAATAAATGCGGATCAAACGGGGTTTATACCCAAGAGACACTCATTCAATAATTTGAGACGTCTTTTTAATATAATGCATTCACATAAAATTAACGAGGAAGATTTATCAATTATTTCACTGGATGCAGAATAAGCATTCGACCAAGTAGAATGGGAATGCCTCTTCAAAGTATTGCAAAAATGTCAAATGGGAGAGAACTTCATCTCATGGGTAAAATTATTATATGACAAGCCCATTGCTAGAATATTGACCAATAACATACTGTCTCCGAAATTTCAACTATCCAGGGGCAATAGACAGTGTTGTGCATTATCACCACTGCTATTTGCTCTTGTGATAGAGCCCCTAGCAGAAAGTATAAGAACTCAAATTACCAGAAAATACAAGTCTTTATTTAATGCAAACTATACCAAACATATTTGTCAAATTAAACACTTTGATTAAATTATGGAAAACACTTCCGAAGTCTTTATTAGGCAGAATAAATGGCATAAAAATGATTTTTCTCCCACAAATTTTGTATTTAATTCAATCAATACCAATATACTTACCTACATTTTTTTTTTAAAACTCGATTCTTACATCACAAATTTTATTTGAGATTATAAATCCCATAGAATCAAAAGAATGTATTTGTGTAAACCAAACGAATTTGGTGGACTGGCACTGCCCAATCTTTTGTACTATTATTGGGCAGTGAATATCAAAAATATAATTTACTGGCTGGCCAATTCTGCCCAACAGATAGACTGGATAGTAATGGAGAGAGAGGATTGTTCTCCTTTTAACATAGGAGCGAACCTTCTCTCCCCGATAAAACCGAATAATACAATATACAAGGAGAATCCAATTATTCATAGTACAATACGAATTTGGAAACAAATAAAACGAACTCTCAAATTAAGAAATCTATTGCTTCTCTCTCCTATAGTTAATAATCCGTCGTTTAAACCATCTATTATTGTTAAAACGTTTACTCATTAGGAAAGAATAGGAATTAAAACGTCTGGAGACATGTATGAAATGGGAAATCTCTTATCATTCCAACAATTGCAACTTAAATACAACCTGAAAAGTAGTCAGTATTTTAAATACCTTCAAATTCGTGATTACTTGAAAAAACATACACAAGAATATCAAACTCTGACCTCAGATCTATTGGATGAAGGCATGAATAGAAAGCCAGAATCAAATAATTTAATATCATACTTGTATAATATCATTCTAAATATAGAAATACCATCGTCAGATGCAATTAGAAGAGAGTGGGAACAAGAACTATCTATAAAAATTCCTAAAGACAGATGGGATAAATATTTGCTATATGTACACAAATGCTCGATAAATGTAAGACATACCTTAATTCAATTTAAAATTTTACGGACTATATTACTAGAAAACTAAACTGAATAAAATTTTTCCAAATGTTTCTCCCACCTGTGATGAATGCTTATCTCAAGACGCAACTATAGCACACTCCATTGTCTCCTGCATAAAACTCCATATATTTTGGAAAGGAATTTTTGATATCTTCACAAAATTATTTAAAATAAAATAGGACCCCAACACAGAATTGATTATTTTTGGAACAATGGAAGCCGGCTCTGAGCTGACTTTGTTCCAAAATTCTCTCCTTAACTATGGCTTGATAACTGCAAAAAAACTTATACTCAAATTCTGGAAAAAACGCGCCCACCCGAACGCTTAAAATGTGGATTTCAAGCATGTCTGAAATGTTACACCTCGAAGATGTGAGATTCGTCCTAGCAGGTAAAGCAGACCAATTCCTAAAGGTTTGTTCTCCTTTTATCGACTTATTACAAGTATATGGTGCAACATAACCCTGTTTCAGAACTGGGTGAGGGGTTTGGAAAGATATGAAGTAGGTATATCCCTTTTCCCTTTTATTTTTTTTCTGTTTTCTTTTCTTATCGTTCTATTTATTTATTTATTTATTTATTCTGTTTTTTTCTCGGGTTTTTTTCCTCTCTCTTTATATCTTTACTGGTTCTTTCTATCTATTCTCTCATGAACTATCAATATCACTACTTTACTTAACTTTCTCTTTCCTTCTCTTTTTTGCTTTGTTACTTTTCTATTAATAAATTTAAAACAAGAAGTTGTATACAAAATGTATTATGTTATACATGGTTAATACTACTGTACATTGCTTCTAATAAAAATATTTATTTAAAAACCCCCCAAAAAAAACAATGCCATCCTGAAACACAAGCTCATCACGGACGGCAAACAAAGGCCGGATTGGCAGCGGTACATTGTAGTGTTTGTCTGGCCAGATACTTAATGACGTAGGGTACTGCAGCAGCTGTGTGGGCAACTAAATCCTCCATATAGGACGAGGCGATAAAAGACACAGCGATTACAATAAAGTAATCATCTGACGATGGCGGATACCCGCAGGTCTTCCGGGGTGCGCGAGAGAGTGTCAGCCCGGTGCGTATCCTTATTGCGTTTGTGGATCAGAATAATGTCATATTTTTGAAGTTGCAACAACATCCGCTGTTGTCACGCCGGAGAGGCTTGAATCGGTTTGTTGAAAATGCTGATCAGTTTCAATCGTGACCATGTGACCAAAGATGAAATCGTTGAATGTTTTGCAGGCGAAAACAACCACCAACAGCTCTTTCTCAATTTGGGCATATCGTTGTTCTGTGTCAGTCATGGTGCACGAGGCATAGGCAACAGGCTTATTGCCGTTGCCATCATTTTGAAGACATGCTGCACCAAGTCCATGTTGTGAAGCAACATGTTTACCCGTAGTTTAGGATCAAAGTAAGCCAGCTCACTGGATATCTGCTGCTTAGAATGTCAAATGCTTTCTGTTGTTGCTCATGCCAATTGCAGTGTCTTTGTATGTAAGTTGGCAAAATGCGGCTGATATTTCACAGAAACCCGGAATGAATTTGCTCAAATAGTTAACCATACCAAGGAATCTCTGCAAACGCAGCACGTCGGTGGGTGCTGGGAGCTCATTGTTAGCACTGGTTTTCACTGGATCAGGTTTTAGGCCTTCTTTGGTAAATATATCGCCTAAGGATTTCACCTCATTCACTCTGAATTTGCATTTTTGAGGATTCAGCTTGAGACAGATGCCATGGCACGAGCCAATACCTTTGTCAGATTGGCATCGTGTTCTTCGACCGTTCTTCTAGCAATGAGGATATTATCCACTACAATGCATGGGTAGCCTGCAAACAATTGGTCCATAGCTTGTAGAAATACTTCACTAGCAGAACTTATTCCAAAGGGCATGCGAAGAAATTTATAATGCCCGAATGGAATGCTTAAAGTTGTCAACTTGGAGGAGTTATCAGCGAAATCTGCCAGAATTAACACTTGGCATCTAGCACCATTAATGCAGTTGCCTCAGCCATCTAAGCAGCAATTGCATCCACAGTGCGCATGGGATAGCGGGGTCATTTAATTGCTGTGTTTAAATCCTTGGGGTTAATATAAACCCGTATCTCATCTCTGTTCTTCTTGGTAGCGACGACCATGGTGGAGACCCAGACCGAGGGGTCAGTTACGGGAGTAATCACACCTAGAGACACCATTCTGTTAAGGTCACATTGAACACGGTCCCGCATAGCGTCGTGAATCTTATGAGCCGGATGAATAACTGGAATTGCCTCAGGGTCAATGGTAATCATGTAACTGACAGGCAACCTGCCCAGCTTATTGTCAAACAAATCCTTGTATTGTGTTAGGATTTGATGGTTAAAGTCACAGTCTGTAGTCAGAGGCCAGGCAGAAGGGCTGAAAGTAATCAAACCCATGTCTAGGCATGCATTGGCTCCCAGTAGAGGCAGTACATTTTCACGTACCACATAGAAATGTCTCCAATTCTGGTCTCCAATTCTGGTCTCCAATTGGAGGCGTGGGTTCGAATCGCACTTCTGACACCATATTGTGTTACAGCTGTGGTAATAATTGAAGCCGTACAGCATGATAAAGGTCTAAACACTTTACTAATGACATAGCATAGATAACTTCGTGCAAGCACATTTCTCTCATTCTAAATATCCAATATCCTGGCGGGGAGATTTGCAAAGGCTACTGGGGAGACTTTAAACTAGAACGGTTGGGGGGGAGGGACTCAAATAGAGAAATCTAGTAGACAATGTGTGAGGCAGGAGGCAGAGAAGGGAAGCACTCGGACCCAACATGTAGGGGAGAAGGAAGAAAAAGATAATAAACAGAAAATAAGAGGTGGTGGGTTTCTTAAATGTGTATATTTTAATGCTAGGAGCATTGTAAGAAACGTGGATGAGCTTAGAGTCTGGATTGACACCTGGAAGTATGATGTTGTGGCGATCAGTGAAACATGGTTGCAGGATGCCTGTGATTGGAAACTAAATATTCCAGGATTACATTGCTTCAGCTGTGGTAGAATTGTAGGGGCAAGAGGTGGATGGGTTGCATTGCTTGTCAGGGAAGATATTACAGCAGTGATTTGGCAGGATAGATTAGAGGGCTCAGCTAGAGAGGCTATTTGGGTGGAACTGAGAAATGGGAAAGGTGTAGCAACACTTAACCATATAAATATAACCATATAACAATTACAGCACGGAAACAGGCCATCTTGACCCTTCTAGTCCGTGCCGAACACATAATCTCCCCATGTCCCATATACCTGCGCTCAGACCATAACCCTCCATTCCCTTCCCATCCATATAACTATCCAATTTATTTTTAAATGATAAAAAACGAACCTGCCTCCACCGCCTTCACTGGAAGCTCATTCCACACAGCTACCACTCTCTGAGTAAAGAAGTTCCCCCTCATGTTACCCCTAAACTTCAGTCCCTTAATTCTCATGTCATGTCCTCTTGTTTGAATCTTCCCTACTCTCAGTGGGAAAAGCTTTTCCACGTCAACTCTGTCTATCCCTCTCATCATTTTAAAAACTTCCATCGTCCCCCCTTAACCTTCTGCGCTCCAAAGAATAAAGCCCTAACTTGTTCAACCTTTCTCTGTAACTTAGTTGCTGAAACCCAGGCAACATTCTAGTAAATCTCCTCTGTACTCTCTCTATTTTGTTGACATCCTAATAGGGGTGTATTATAGACCAACTAATGGGGAGCGAGAATTGGAAGAGCGAATATATAAGGAGATAGCAGATATTAGTAGTAAGCACAAGGTAGTGATTGTGGGAGATTTCAATTTTCCACACAGACTGGGAAACACATTCTGTAAAAGGGCTGGATGGTTTGGAGTAAAATGTGTACAGGATAGTTTTTTGCAGCAATACATAGAGGTATCTACTAGAGGAGGGGCAGTGCTCGACCTCCTGTCAGGAAATGAGACAGGTCAGTTGATGGAGGTATGTGTTGGGGAGCACTTCGGGTCCAGTGATCACAATACCATTAGTTTCAATATAATTATGGAGAAGGTCAGAACTGGACCAAGGATTGAGATTTTTGATTGGAGAAAGGCTAACTTTGAGGAGATGCAAAAGGATTTAAAAGAAGTGAATTGGAACAGTTTGTTTTATGGGAAGGATGTAGTAGAAGGACATTTAAAGGTGACATTTTAAGAGTACAGAATCTTTGTCCCTGTTCGGTTGAAAGGAAATAGTAAAAATTGGAAAGAGCCATGGTTTTCAAGGGAAATTGGACACTTGGTTCGGAAAAAGAGAGAGATCTACAATAATTATAAGCAGCATGGAGTAAATGAGGTGCTTGAGGAGTATAAAGAATGTAAAAAGAATCTTAAGAAATAAATTAGAAAAACTAAAAGAAGATATGAGGTTGTTTTGGCAAGTAAGGTGAAAGTAAATACAAAGGGTTTCTACAGCTATATTAATAGCAAAAGGATTATGAGGGATAAAATTGGTCCATTAGAGAGTCAGAGTGGACAGCCATCTGCACAGCCAAAAGAATTGGGGGAGATATTGAACAATTTATTTTCTTCGGTATTGATCAAGGAGAAGGATATTGAATTATGTGAGGTAAGGGAAACAAGTAGGGTAGCTATGGCAACTATGAGGATCAAAGAAGAGGAAGTACTGACACTTTTGAAAAATATAAAAGTGGATAAGTGTCCAGGCCCTGTCAGGATATTCCCTAGGACATTGAGGGAAGTTAATGTAGAAATAGCAGGGGCTATGACAGAAATATTTCAAATGTCATTAGAAACGGGAATGCTGCCGGAGGATTGGCATACTGTGCATGTTGTTCCATTGTTTAAAAAGGGTTCTAATAGTAAACCTAGCAATTATAGACCTGTTAGTTTGATGTCAGTAGTGGGCAAATTAATGGAAAGGATACTTAGAGATAATATATATAATCATCTGGATAAACAGGGTCTGATTAGGAAAAGTCAACATGGATTTGTGCCTGGAAGGTCATATTTGACTAATCTTCTTGAATTTTTTGAAGAGGTTACTAGGGAAATTGATGAGGGTAAAGCGGTGGATGTTGTCCATATGGACTTCAGTAAGGCCTTTGACAAGGTTCCACATGGAAGGTTGGTTAAGAAGGTTCAATTGTTGGGTATTAATAGTGGAGTAGCAAGATGGATTCAACAGTGGCTGAATGGGAGATGTCAGATTGGAGGCTGGTGACTAGTGGGGTGCCACTGGGATCTGTGTTGGGTCCACTGTTGTTTGTCATATACATCAATGATCTGGATGATGGTGCGATAAATTGGATTAGTAAGTATGCAGATGATACTAAGATAGGTGGTGTTGTGGATAATGAAGTAGATTTTCAAAGTCTACAGAGAGATTTAGGCCATTTGGAAGAGTGGGATGAAAGATGGCAGATGGAGTTTAATGCTGATAAGTGAGAGGTGCTACATCTTGGCAGGACAAATCAAAATAGGACATACATGGTAAATGGTAGCGAATTGAGGAATGCAATTGAACAGAGGGATCTAGGAATAACTGTGCATAGTTCCCTGAAGGTGGAATCTCATGTAGATAGGGTGGTAAAGAAATTTTTTGTTGTGCTGGCCTTTATAAATTAGAGCATTGAGTATAGAAGTTGGGATGTAATGTTAAAATTGTACAAGGCATTGGTGAGGCCAATTCTGGAGTTTGTTGTACAATTCCGGTCGACAAATTATAGGAAAGATGTCAACAAAATAGAGAGAGTGCAGAGGAGATTTACTAGAATGTTGCCTGGGTTTCAGCAACTAAGTTACAGAGAAAGGTTGAACAAGATAGGACTTTATTCTTTGGAGCGCAGAAGGTTAAGGGGGGACTTGATGGAGGTCTTTAAAATGATGAGAGGGATAGACAGAGTTGACGTGGATAAGCTTTTTCCATTGAGAGTAGGGAAGATTCAAACAAGAGGACATGATTTGAGAATTAAGGGACAAAAGTTTTGGGGCACCATGAGGGGGAACTTCTTTACTCAGAGAGTGGTAGCTGTGTGGAATAAGCTTCCAATGGAAGTGGTGAAGGCAGGTTCGTTTTTTATCATTTAAAAATAAATTGGATAGGTATATGGACAGGAAAGGAATGGTCTGAGTGCAGGTAGATGGGACTAGGTGAGAGTAAGTGTTCGGCATGGACTAGAAGGGCCGAGATGTAACTGTTTCCATGCTGTAATTGTTATATGGTTAAAGGAAATAGGCAGGAAGGATTACTGTAAAAGCAAGTGGGCGTAACTACAAAGGCATGACTCATAACATGAGCGACACAAATCTGCAGTGTTTGAGAGGATTTGACGGGAAATAATGAAAATACAGCTAATGGAAGAATGTGGATCATGGGTAGATAGAAGGGAATAATTTGGAAAAGACACAGTGCTGGATCAACTCAGCATGCCAGGCAGCATCTCCAAAGAGCATGGATGTGTAGCATTTCAGCATTTTCAGACTGATTGTAGTGGAGGGGAGTAAAGGGGAGGAGGGGTGGAGGCACGACAAAACTTGGCAAGTGATAGGTGGATGCAGGTGAGGGGGCTTTTGATTGGTAGATGAATAGACAAATGCTAAAAATGGGAAGAAGTCAAAAGGGGTTAATTTTACTTGGCTTCATGTTCACCGCAGACATCGTGGACTGGAGCCTGTTCCTGTGTTGTGGTGCTCTATGTTCATGTTCTCACAGTGAAGACTGGTCTGATTATGGTATTCAAAGGCCAATGGGTAAAGACTTGAGCGGAAAAGATTGCCAGAATCTGGAGGGCAGGGATGTGGGGTGAGCTGCTATTCTCTCAATGGGCCAAATGGCCTTCCAGGTTTTAATTCTGAAGGTAATTCTGAAGAAGGAAAAGTGGAATTGTGTGGAGGGACACCAAGCCACTACCTCCCATTTGATTATAATAACATTGAAATAATTATTTGTTCACACGAATGACAAGTGTTTTTTACATTATTTATTGAATGACCTGTTCACTCTTTGCAGAAGTACTGATTCCCTGACCAAGTAGAACATGAAGACAACTACTTTCTTGATCAGCTCTCCATGAGCTCCTAGTCAGCAAATCTGCCTCCAGTTCAGAAGAAAAGCTCAACATGCTAAAGGGATAGAGTCGATAGACTGTTGCTCATCGACCAAACGGCATCAATCGTCATGTGATAACTCCAGTGTCCTTCTGCTTCTAGCATTTTAACCTAAACAGGTTCCATCGTTCTTAATTTTAATCGGTTTATTCTTATTCCTGGAGGCAGAGAAAACCACAGGAAAACAAAACATTTTAAGTGAAACATCTTTCAATGGACTGGGATCAAAGGACTGACATGGCTTAGGCAATGATCTTGAAATAATACCTGGAATTATTTGCTGGTATAAAACGATGACACACTTTACTTAATAAATTAATTTGACACTGCTTATGCGTACCTGTTTACCAAAGATTAATCCTCCTAAACTTCCTTAACAACACAAGTAGATAGAGTGGAGAGGAATGCATGTTGTATGCTTGCCTTCATCGTTTGGGGTTTGAGTATGAGTCAGAAATGCATGTTACAGCTCTATGTGGCTTTTGTTGAGCTGTACTGGGAGTATTGGGTATAGTTTTCGTCACCCCATTACACGATGGATGTGAACGTTTTGGGGAGCTTGTGGGAGCTTTGGGGAGCATGTAGAAGAGATTTAGTAGAGTGCTACCTGGGTTAGAGGTATTCGCGATATGGAATGGCTGGACAAACTTGGATTGTTTTCTTAGGAATGCTGGATGTTAAGAGTATATTGTAATTAGGAGAGGTATTGATATAGCAGACAGTCGGAACCTATTTCGCAGGTTTTAAATGTCAAATACTAAAGGGCATTGCTTTAAGGTAGGAGGGGCAATGTTAAAGGGGGATGTCCTGAGCATTTATTTTTACACATAAAGTGTAGTGGGTGCCTGGAACGCACTTCCAGTGGTATTGGAGTAGGGAGATACGATAGTGGCATTACAGAGGCTACCAAAGCATCATGATCATCACCACATGAACTACAGTGGTTGCCGATGGCAGCTCACCGCCACCTTATCAAAGGAAACATAGGTAGACTTGCCAAGAAAGCCCATATCAAAAATGAATTAAAAACAAAAGGGTTTCTTACAGGTTGTGCGTACACAGCAAGCACTCATTGCCATAAGTGACGCCATTAGTTCCACAGACTTGTTGGATGTCCCAGTGACATACAGGTAGAGAATATTGCTCGCAGTCAGGCTGAAACCACACAAATGCAGGCTATGTTAGTAAACAAACAACAAAGTGAGCATTATAAATAAAAGGTCACCTAAACAAAGTATATTGAAAACAAAACCTAGTCAAGCAGCATCTAAAAAGAAACTAATATTCGTTCAATCTCATGTCATCAGATCAATAGCAAATGCATTTATAAAGTACTTTTAACGCAACAAAATCCCAAGTTGCTTTGGAGACAGCCAGATATTGTCGCAGAAATATTTGGACAGGTGGACAAAGAAACAGTCAAAGAGGCAAAGATTAAGGAGCTAGGTCCAGGAAATGGAGCAGCGACCTTCATGTTGCATTGTCATTACTACAAACTGCCCCACGTTGAGGGAATGTAACACCTACAGATTGTTAAAGATACCAGGCCAATGATGGAGAGCAAGTTGGAAGCAATCGCTGGTAATTAGCAGTGTGGTGTCTTATTATATAATGTCATATAATAAGCGAGTTCGGTATTCCGAAAAACGCAAAGGATTCGTGGGATTTGTCAAAGGTTATATGTGAAAAAAAAAGCAAACAAAGTGCTGGCTGTATAAACTGCATACATTTCTGACTATTCTACCAATAAATTAATCTAGAATTCTGTCAACTCAACAGCTTCCTTTCTTGTTCTGCTGTTCACACACTATTTACACAGTCCCAGTTCTCATTCAGTTCATTAATCTGCAATTATGAGATATTCAAAAAGTTAAAAAATGTATTATTTTCATTTAATCCTTAATGTGTTGGTTACTGGAATAAGAAAATATTCCTTGTGTTTGAAACATTTTCTTATCTTTATTCATAACGTGTGTAAAAATATGTTTAATCTGAGGAACGGGAGAGACAGGTAGCGGGAGAGCGGGGTGCAACAACGAGAGAGAGAGAGGGGGCAGATGTGAGTGGGAGACAGGCGAAAGAGACTTGACCGGCGGAGAGACATTCTCGGCAGCTGAGCTGCTGCGTGTGTACAGGCCTGCGTTTCATCCGTAGTTAGGATCGAACACGAGTCTCCGGCGCCGCAAGTGCTGTTGAATTGCTACTGGACTATTCCCGTCCCATCCCGAGTGCCCCATCCCTGTCCAAGGGCGACTGGAGATGTCCGGGGTGACCCTGGACTAACGGGACACCGGCCCGGAGCAGTGGTGGCCCCGAGTTTACAGACAGCGCGGAGAAGAAGCGCTAACTCCAACTCAACTCTGCTCCAACTCCCGAGGAACCCGTTCCTCGACGGGCCGGGAACCGTCAGCTGCATCTCTCACTTTATCCAATGGCTGTCAGTTAACCCCCTCGGTGCCGGCGAAGGCCAAGCACCAGTCATCAACAGGGATACACACAAAATGCTGGAGCGGGAAAGGCAGCATCTTTGGAGAAAAGGAACAGGTGACGTTTTGGGTCGAAACCCTTCTCCAGAGGCTGCTGGCAGTCGGAATACCGAACTTACTTTATTCTGCTGAAAAGAAGCTCTGATGATGCTCCCTGTGTAAAGGATTTCAAACTGAGATATGCCGCTGGCTGTGTCCTGCAATAACTTGAAGAGTTAAATACAAAGGGAATCTTGATGGCTACAAGCTCAACACATTGCGGCCATTGAAATGTAACGTTGGCCTGACTATTTCAGGACGTTTTATATGCCTATAACTGATCTCTTACTTTTTTGACAACTTTTCCTCATACCCGCACCCCCAACCCCCCCCCCCCTCACCACTCACCACCACAAGTACAACTTACCTCTCTCACAGTGGCCACCCGTTGAGTAAAGAATGCTGGAAAACAGTCAAAATATTCATTAATAACCTTGTAAAACACAATCTTCAATGGATTCAGAAAGAATCCCAGCTGAATCTGGAGAGCGCCTAAACCCATTTAGCGAGAATTGCATTAAACTTTCTCCGATTTCAATCGGCACGCAGGCCAGGTACTGATATCCCTGCAATATCACAGCTCTGGTCTATATTGCTCCATGATTCATTAAACATGCAAAAACTCCCCAAATTCTGCAAAGAATGGTATATGCGGATGCAGCGCTGAGATGAAATCGATTTCAGTCCCGGCTGTGCATCTCCCGCTCCGGATCTGTCCGCTCAGACAGACGCCACCAAGAGCCGGTACCTGAAGCGCAGATGGTCAGTGTTAGCAGGAACTTCATCTCCACTCCAGCAGTTTGAGCGGCGATCTCCGGAGCTCCTTATGTATCCGCGCAGAGTGAGCGCTCCCATCCAAAGATCCTGTTCTCAGCAAATCACACACAGCCAGCGATTGATACAGGGATCAGATTGACAACGCGAATCAGTGGTCGTACTGAATTTGGCTGCACGGTATTGACAGGAGAGAAGTATTTTATTATATATATAGTGGTCGACTATTTCTAAGTGCCATTCCTGAAGTGAAACAATAGTTTACTTTAATTCATTATTATTGTCACGTGTACTGAGGTGCAGTGAAGCTTTACTTGTTACGTGTTTCCTAGTCAACGAAAAGACGACAATCCTGCCGCCCACGGTATACAGATGCAGGATAAAACGTATCTTGCATCGCATGATAAAGTCTGACAAAGTCCGATTAAAGATAGTTAAAAGGTCTACAACGGGGTATATGGGAGGTCAGGACTGCACTGTCGCTAGTGAGAGCATGGGAAAAATCTGTCCCTGAATCTGGAGATATGCGTTTTTCACACTTCTGTACCTCTTAGCTGATGGGAGAGGGGAGTGAACAGGGTGTGACTGGCCCTTGGTTGTGCTGGTACCCTTGCCGGGGCAGCATAATGTTGTAGATGGAGTTTATGAAAGGGAGTGATTAGATTGCATGATTGTCTGACCATCACATCTACACTTGCTGCTATCTTCAAGAATCCAAGGCATCCAAATTCAGACATGTACACCAAAGTCCTCTGTTCTTCAATACTCCCTAGACCTCCACCATTCATCATGAAAGCCTTAGTTTAATCAGTCCTCCAAAAAACGCACCAATCTGCACTAAGCGGGAATAACTGCCCCTCTGAAAAACTGGCAACATTATTTTGTACCAAAGTCAGGCACTTCACTATCCACAACACAATGAATCTTTAAGTCATCTGTGAACTTACTATTCAACCCATCTACATTAGCATCCATATAGTATGCAACAAACTGCAGGGGTCCCAGTACTGATCACTGCAGCTTACTGGCCAAAGCAATCCGTGACATCACCCACTGCCTCCTATCAGCAGCCAATGTCATGTTCAATTTGCCAAATTGTCCTGCATCTTGTGGGCTCTTACACCCTGGACAAGTCTCTCAACAACCTTACTGCAGTCCACATAGATTACCACCCATTTCAACACATTTAATCAATTGCTCAAAAACATAAATTATATTAAACTGATAGAAATTCTCCATTACAAAGTCATGCGGATCAACCACTGCCTCTCCAATGTGCACATTAAACTTCAGAATGCTTTCCAATGATTCGTGTTAGACTCACAGGCCTGTAATTATCTCATATATTCCTGGTGTTCTTATTGAATAAAGGTACCATGTTTTCTTCTTTTAGTCACCTCTGGCCAAAAGATATGAAACTACTTGAGTCCCAGCAATCTCCTCCATTGCCTAATGTGACAATCTGGGGTAAATCGCTTCAGACCCTGGGATACTGTATATGCAAATTTAAGCCACTGAAGCATCAAATACCTTTACTCTTATGATGGTAATTTGTTTTAAAACATTGTTGTCTCTGTACCCGAATACAGGCAGCATCTGTGAAGGAAATGGACAGGTGATGTTTTGTCTTGGGATCCTTCTTCAGACGGATGAGTAGGAGTTAAAGTTTTATTGTTATCGGTAGGTAGAAAGCTGGGAAAGGGAAGTGCGGCTGTGGTGCTGGGAGATTGTGGGTGATGTAGGAATTTCAGAATTTTTTCAGAAAGATGAATAGTGGTGATATGTTTAAAACACAAGCTTATATACTGGGAAGCACTATAGGTAAAAATGGCAATATAGGGAAGGGAACTTAAGAATGCTCCGAGTGTCAAAAAATGTTACTTGGTGTGAATCCCACATGTGACAGGAAATCGCTGTGTCCTTTACTCAACCATTTATTAGGTAAATGGAAGAATTGTTTTCTAATAACAGGAAACGGGAGGTTGATTGTTGATCAATAGTGACTTGTTTCAAAGATACAAAATCCACATGTAACCATTGTGTTGTGGGAAAATAAAAATGCTGTAAGTGCTGTGAATCGTTAAAACACTTTGGGTTCTTTCAGAATGTTAACTAGTGTGTGCTGTCAAGGCCCTGAATAATACGACTTGTTTGAGGAACTCACCTCTGCTCTGTGTACTTTATGTCTGGTCCTATCTGAGGAGTAATCTAGGGAGCAACTGGGCCCCATGTGAAAGCCAGATTACCATCTGGGAGGCGCTACAGGTCTCTCCGTTGCCGAACCAGCAGGTCGAGGAACAGCTTCTTCCCAGCGGCTGTCACTCTACTCCACAGCGTACCTCGGTGACAGCCAATCACCACCCCCCCCCCCCCCCCCCGGACACTTATTATTATTTATTCAAATCATTTGCTATGTCGCTCTTCCAGGGAGATGCTAAATGCATTTCGTTGTCTCTGTACTGTACACTGACAATGACAATTAAAAATTGAATCTGAATCTGAATCTGAATCTGAGATTCAGAGTACAGGTTCAACACAAAATTCCCTACCACAATTAGCGTAGTCGGCAGGATATTACAAAAGACAATAGATAATAGGTGCAGGAGTAGGCAATTTGGCCCTTCGAGCCAGCGCCGTCATTTAATGTAATCATGGCTGATCAAGCACAATCAGCACCCTGTTCCTGCCTTCTCCCCATATCTCCTGACTCCGGTATCTTCAAGAGCCCTATCTAACTCTCTCTTAAAAGTATCCAGAGAACCGATCTCCACCAATCTCTGAGGCAGAGAATTCCACAGACTCACAACACTCTGATGAATGTCAACAATGTCTCCTAATCATGTGAGTATGTTTCATTTTAGCATGCATAGAGAGGGGTAAATCCCATATTGATGTCAGGTGACCATAAGTTGTGGTAACAAAAGTAAAAAATGGGGGGGAAATAAATGTGGTGACCTTGGTAGGCAAGATCGGTGAAGGATTAGGACGCTACATATGAACACAGTGGCGCCAAAAACTATTATGGTGGGATATGTAGGACAACAGCTACTGGTGCAGTGAGGTGAGACACAAGGGCAGCCTGTGTTGGGATAAAATTGAAGGTGGTTTAAAATAACATTAGTAGTATCGGTAGGGCACGCAATGTACTGCTAATGGCGATTGATAATAAAAGCGCAAACATCAAATGGGGACCCAAGGGATCCATAGTACAACCTACAGTGGATCATAATAAAACTTTAATTTAAAAAATGATAAAGAAAGGATAAGATTTGGAAGCATCGCTTACGGAGAAAAACATTTGGTGGCAGGGGGAAGGAAAAATGAAATAGGAGTAATTATAGTTGCAGCCATGGTGAAGAAGCAACAACAAAATGTAACATTAGCAGCAGTAGAGTGGGCACAGGACAAGGAACATAAGAAACTATGTAGGAGAATTGTGGTGCCTGTGTCGCCAATGACTGGGGAAGTGAAGACAATGAGGCTACAGATATGAGACAATAAATATGGGAATGATGAGGATTATGGACTATGGACTGATCCTACCCAATGACAAGGACGTAAAGAAATTAACCGCAGTCCCAGCGGCTCCCATTCAGACAGTGGTCAGGACAACAGGGTAATTAATCTGCAAATACAGACTATAAGCTACCTTTAACTGCCTCAACAATCAGATTCTTTTAATTTGTGTTTGTCTTTAAGAAGAATGGATAGAAGCAGGTATTTTGAGGGTGTTGGCAGAGGTAAAGGAGGCTTAGGTGTTACCAGTAGTGTGGAGAAATAAGGGAAAATTGAAGGAAGAGCTACCAGAGGACGTGCGTTTAAATTGTGGAAAACCAAGTCACTTTGCTAGGGTATGCATTGTAGGTCACTCTGATAGCAACCAATGATGGGACCAGGATATCTCACAATTTTTTAATGCAAATGGGAATTGAAAGCTGATATAGTCTGAGTTGAAGATACACAAAAATGCTGGAGAAACTCAGCGGGTGCAGCAGCATCTATGGAGTGAAGGAAATAGGCAACGTTTCGGGCCGAAACCCTTCTTCAGACCCAGTCAGCCACATTCCCACATCAACTCAGATTCAGTGGGGATGTTTAATATAAGTGTTTGCATGAACAATGTCATCCAGCATTCTGGTCCATCAGAACCTCTAGACTTTAAATGTTTTCCTTGAATTTGATGGTTGTGCTTGAAGTATTTGAAGAGGTTGTACGAATTGTAGAGGGAGCTTGTCCAATCCATTAATCTTTTCTTCATTGGACTATGTATTAGAAGCTTTCAGTGAGGCAATTAGCTGTTTATTCTTTGTTTTCTTGCAGTTACAAAGGTTTAACAAAACGGGATGTGCAAGTGTGTTGTTTTGTTTTGTCTCATCTGTTTTCTAATTGGTTTTGTTTTTTTAAATCCTTTCCTTCTGAATTGATTTCAAAGAGAGGCTCGGATTCCACAATGGCCATGTGTTAGAAATGTGACTGTCTCTATTCTGGATAGGAGATGCCAACATTTCAGAAAGAAATAAGATATTGCTGCAGTTACAGATTACTGGTTTTAAGTTTTGATCTAATCATGTTAATAGTCTTGTCAAATGCAAATGAGGGTCCATGTTATACTGCGCTAATTGATTATGTCAGGACATATTTTGCCAAAAGGGGGTTTGAGGGAACTCACTAGGGGAGGCAAACAGTTGAGGGGGAAAGTAGACTGAGGGAATACAAAATTTGGACATTTATCAAAATCCAGCAAGCCCTGACCTCCTCCCCACCACTGGGACTCCCAGATTTGATTAAACCTTCCCATTTGTACTGTGTTAATGGGAGTGGGTACTACACAGCAGTCTTAA
This sequence comes from Leucoraja erinaceus, assembly GCF_028641065.1. NCBI lineage: Eukaryota > Metazoa > Chordata > Chondrichthyes > Rajiformes > Rajidae > Leucoraja > Leucoraja erinaceus. Next base: position 52,655,784 of record NC_073379.1, read on the forward strand.
CACAAAAGCACAGAGACAGAATGAGTCCAGTTGCATGCTATTGAGCCAAACAAAGTCCAGTTGTAGCTGGGCTGCACTGATCTACTCAAGCACTTGACTGCGTGACAAGGGCAGTGGAAGTCTCAGAATGCATCTCACTGAGGGAGACTATAATTTTATCCTCTCCCTATAGTACAGTGTGACACTTAGAGATAAGTACGTTGAGGGCAGTATAAGATAGTTGACGTGTAAAATGGCAGTGTGTATTGCCTGCTGACCAACATATACAGATAGATTTCACAATTCCTTTGCCTTGGTCTCAAAATAAAAGATACTGTTCAGTACTGATTGACCACTTTAGCCACTGGGTGGAGACATCCACATGCCAAGATAGAGTTCACAAGGAAGTTGTGCCTTGTTAGGAGTGAAACAGTGATTTCACATTCCTAACCATCCAAAGAGTTTTGGATTGGTGGAGTCACTGAACAGGACACTTAAGAATAGTCTATCTAAAGACTTGACCAAGACCAGACAGGAACAGTTTTAGGAACTCCCAGCCATTCTGATGGAGTTCAGAACAATTAGAGCAACAGGGTTAATATCGTGTGAGCTGCCTACAGGATGAGCTATGAACCTCCTAGAAGATGTGATAACTGGTGGAACAGAGGTGTGTACTTTGGTAGGGAAAGCTTTTTCAGGTACATCTGGCAGTTAACAAAATGATTGCATGAACATAAGGATGATGTAATGATCAGCAGAGGATCAAGGATTGGGAAAAGGAAGACGTATTGAAGCTAAAATACCAAATGACGGAGATTAGGTAGTGGTAAATAACCTCCCATAATAGGTTGGTCTCCAGTCCGAGTGGACACAAGTTATAATCCAAGCATAATGTTATCTCATGGAAGGAGAAATATGTATCCTAGTGGACATGATGGGGGTTTTAGGAGGAAATATGGGGCTTAGTTAAAGCAGTATAAACCATAAAGGAGAAATTTAATAAATACTGCCATCAGTTGGCTGCATTTGTTACCGTTTCTTTGCAGGTTTCTAACATGCACATATCAGGCTAGAATTATGAACCCTCTAACAAGACCACAGTTATTCATTAGATGCATTAATTGGAATAAGGAACAAAACCTGTGGACTGGATACATTTGTAACTGGTGGTACAAACACAATGACCTGCCCCAATGGAAATACACTAATAGGACAAGCAGTGCAGTGTGAAGGGAGAAATATTACTTGGATATTTGGAATTGAAGTGTTTTGTTCTCCAGAGATCAAAAGGGGGAGGCACAAATGCAGTTTATTATGTCTCATAATAGGAGACTTCATTATAGTAATATGTGGAGATCAATGTTATATGATTTGGATGTTGAACTTATTCACCTCTGATTACCACAACTATCCAGAACTTGAGCCTCTGTGATGCGGATACTAAGGAAGTGGATAGTTACGGGTGGGTTATAACCCAGATAGAATAAAACATAACATTTGTTTCCCATTGCTACCACGTTCAGATGATGCTTAACTTTACAGTGTTGGACATTCCAATATTTGTTAAGGAGCAGTTACAGGGAAAATGAACAAAAGCCATAGAACCCGATGACAACGTGCGGATAGTGGGAGCAGACATATCCTTAGTTAATATGAAAGATATTGCAGAACCTAGGTAATAAATAAAATTACTGAGAGTGATCATACAGGCAGCAATGATATTTAAAGACAGTAGGTAGGGAAGCAGCAAAAATATTTCTTAAGGAAGTTAAAATACTCAAGCCATACAAGGTGACAATAGATAGATTGATAGACAGAGTGAATAATAGTTTCCAGGAAGAGCATAGGGAACAGGTGCGTGATGTTAATTCCAACTGGTTAATGTCCCAGGTTCAGGGTGGCTTTCTACAATTAGCCAACCACCAAGTCCCCAATTAGATATCGATTCAACAATTAGTGAAACCTGACTGTCACCTAAGGTCGCTGACTATATCTAGTCAAGTATGGCAGGATGCTCAGAGAACCTACAGGAATTGTTCCCCTTGTTCAACTACAGCAGAAGAAGAGGACTTTTTTCCTATGCCACTTGCATAATATTGGACAATGTAGACTGGGAGCTTGGACAATGGTACACAATGCTTCTGACTATGCTGTAACAATTGTTAATGAAGTGGGGGACATCAGATTAGAGTCATCAAAGAGGGAATGATTGGGTGTGAACACTGAATTCTCACATATTAAGTAATACACCACCTCATCCCTCTCTTCATCCCAGCTTGGTGAACATACATTTCTCCCACCATGTCCACCAGCCTAGTCACCTCCTTGGAAAATAGGCGTGAAATTGGTGATTGGTTGTGGTCTGATGGCAGTGTGGAAAAAGGCATTCTTAAGTCTGCATTTCAGAACCTACTAGGTCCTGTATCATCCCCCAGAAGGTAGAAGAGAGGAAAGGGAATGGACAGGATGGCCGGCATCCTTAACATTAGCTTCCAGCTTTTGTGATGCAGCATAACTTGGAGGCATTAGATAAAATAGAGTAAAAAAGACTGTGATGGACTGGGCTGTGTTCATCACTCTCTGCTTGTTCAGGCAGTCACAAGCAAAGTTGTTGCCATATAGCGCATATGGAGAAGTTCGAGAGCTATGATGGTGCAGGATAGGAGGCATGGGTGGGCCAGGTGAATGTGGACAGCAGGCTGCCTTCTCTTGATACTGGGGCAGTGAGACACAGGCTGCATCCTCCAATACTCAGTAGACACAATAAGTAAGTAAGTAAGTAAGTAAGCAAATTTTATTTATATAGCACGTTCAAATCAACGCGTTGAAAACAAAGTGCTTTACATAGAAGAAATAATTAGGTTTCCATACATCCATAGAATTTTTTTTTTAAAGAAAAATGACACAACACATTATAGAATTTAACATGAACGTTCCCCCCACAGCAGAATCACATTTTTCCACTGTGGGGAAAGGCACGAGAAAGTTCAGTCCTCTTCCTCTGTGATCACCCGAGGTCGGGGCTTATTTGTGGCCTCCGCAGCCAGTCCGATGTTTTCAGGCCCTCTTGCTGAATAATGGAGCTCCAGCGTTGGGTGAAACACTCCTCAGCAGCTTGGAGTGTCTGGAACAGCCGCTCCCTCCCCGGAGACCGTGGCTCCCGATGTCCACAGGCCGCGCTGGTCAGAGCTCCGACTCTGGCGATCTCGGCACGAGATCCAAGGCTCCGCGGTGTTTTAAATCCAGCGCCGCTGGATGCTCCGCAGACCGCAGCTCCTCGATGTTGGAGTCGGCCGTCTCAGCACTCCAGAGCTTACCGCACGGCGACCCAGTAAGGCATCGCCTGCTCCGTGACGGTGTTTCAGTGCTGCGCCGCCGCCGAAGCTGGGGTTCTGGCCGGTTTCGACAGGAGATGCCGCTCCAGTCCGATGGTAGGCCGCGAGGAAGGGGCGAAGAAGCAGCTCGGAGGAAGCCGCCTTTCCAACCAGGTAGGGACTACGAAATAAAGTTTCCCCCTTCCCCTCCCCCCACCCACCACATAAAAGAAACCAAACATTTTTTTTTAGCAGGACTAAGAATAAAAATGAAAAAGGGTGAAAAGACGGACTGCAAAAAGCATAGATATATGGATGCATTTCTTTGATACGTATTAACAAAGTTACCCTCCAAAATCCAGATGTTTTACAGTCACCTCTTAGTGAGAGCAGCATTTGGCTTCTTGACATTTTGAAGTGAAAATAAATTCTGAAACTTCTGTTGTGGAATACAAATACATGTTTATTAGCTAATGACTAAAATATCATGAAGCCTGATCGAAAGGACTGTACCAGCCCTGCCGCTGGTCTGAATCAATCCAGTCTTTCAAGGGGATTATTTGCATGTCATTGTGTCTTAGAAGAGCACAGCGACGGACCCTTCAGCCTATGTCATCCACGTTGATCAAGTCATCCCATCTTGGCTACTTCAATTTCCGCGCATTTTGCCTATAATCCTCTAAACCTTCCCTATCCATGTGCATATCCAAAAGTTATTTTAATGTTGTTATTGTGACTGCATCAACTGCTTATCTCTGGCAGTTCATTCCATATACCCATTAACATCCCTGTGAAAACATGGCCCAGGTTCCCATTAAACTCTTTAAAAACAGACACTCAGTCTCCTACTGAGTGGATAAAGTCCCAGCCTATCAGTGAGCAAAACAGAACACAATATTGGATTGTGTTCAGTTGACAAATGTAGCGTAACGTCCTGACTTCGTTACTCGGGTCCCTGATCCATTAATGCCAAAAAACCTTCTTCACTGCCCTATCTACCTGCGACACCAATTTCAGGGAACTTGTACTTCTAGATCTTTCTGCTCCAAAGCACTCCCCAGTTCACCGTTAATGTCCCGGTATGATTAATTTAATTCAACTCAATTTGATATTCTTTGGCCCACTTGTTAAGCTGATGTAAGTCCAGATGTAATTCTTGATAACCATCTTCACTGTCTGCCATGTCACCTTCTTCAGGGTCTTCTGCAAACTTGCTGATCAACTAAATACCTTCTCATCAAAGTCTCTGCTGTTAAATGATAAATGAAAATTCAAAACATGGTCTTCATTAAATTTCCGTATCCAAATGTGTTCCTCGGAACAGGCTGTAAATCAGAGAGTATTCTTTTATGGAGCTGTTTGGGATGAACATTGACAAGAACTCTTGCATAATTCTCCAACTCTCATCACAAATTCCCACACTGTTCCCACACAAATAGTTAGGAACTGGGAGATCCAGCAGGCCGTGGTGGACCAAGTGCAAGTGTTGGTAAAACAGTTCATAGAGCAGTGGTGAGTTTCTCAAGCAAATCAAGCAAGATTCGCTGCACCACAGCATTTTTATAAACCCACAGCACAATAGTTACATGTGGATTTTACATCTTTGAAACAATTTCCCACTGATCAATGTTTGATCAATTGACCATTGAAACCTTCTGTTTCCCATTATCAGAAAACAATTCTCCATTTATCTATCAAATGGATGCAATAAAGGACATCATTTTTATCTTGTTGCATGTGGAATTTAAACCAGGTAAATTATTGTTTTCATCTTTCCTAACATCCTAAATTTCCCTTCACTACGTTGCCATCTTTTCCCATCATGGGAAAAAAGTCTTATTCTTCAGCTGGTGTGAAACAGAGAACAATTCCTGTATGGTCCAGAGCATCCTGATATACTTGATCCATTTGACTAGCTTGGATTTTGTATATTTAAAACAATTCACTATTGGTCAACGTTTAACTTCCTGTTTCTGTTATTAGAAAGCAATTCTCCCATTTACCAAACAAATGGGTGAGTAAAGGACATGTCTATTTCCTCTTACAAGTGGGAGTTACGCCAGTTAAAACTAATTTTCACCACTCCTAAGATCTTTAAGTTCCCTTCCCTACGTTGGCATCTTTTCCTATCGTGCTTTCCCAGTATATAAGCTTGTGGGTTGAACATATCACAAACCACTCATCTTTCATTTAATTTCAGAAATTCCTACATCACCCACAATCTCCCAGCACCCCACTGCACCTCTCTTTCCCAGCTTTCTACCTCCAAGTCAGTCTGAATAACAATCCCGACACAAAACATTATCTGTCCATTTCCTGCACACATGCTGCCTGACCTGCTGAGTACCTCATGCACTTAACAGGCCAGGCAGCATCTGTGGAGGAAATGCACATATGATATTTTGCGCTAGAAAAAAAAACAAATATTTAGTTTTTTTCTCAAGATTCCAGCATCGGCGGTTTTTGTGTTTCTGGAGTATTACCCTATACCCATGTAGTTAGACTACTTGACTTAAATAATTACGGGCTCATGTATAACTTCCAAAGATATAGATCTTATTTTGTCAGGTAGGTACCAAGGAAAAACATTGTAGTAGAAGCATTCAAGTACAGGGGGGAAAAAAACTTTAACTGTCTAAAACAAATGACCATCATAAGGTCAAAGATGTTTGATGCTTCAGTGGCTAAGGTTGCATGTACCCCAGGGACTAATGCAATTTATCCCAGACTGTCACATTAGGCCAATTGAGGAGATTGTTGGACACAAGTAGTTTCATATCTTCTGGCCAGAGGTGACTAAAAGAAGAAAACATGGTACTTGTACTCTATAAAGACACCAGGAATATATTAGGTAATTACAAGCCTGTGAGAGTCTAACATAAATCATTGGGAAAAATTCGGAAGTTTAATCTGTACATTGGAGAGGCAGGGGTTGATTGCGAATGATCAGCATGACTATAAAGGCAAATTTCTTTCAGTTGAGTATCATTGACTTTTTTGAGCAATTGATTAAATGTGTTGATGAAGGTAGTGCAGGGTAGTAATCTATATGGCCTGCAGTAAGGTTGTTGAGATACTGATCCAGGGTGTAAGAGTCCATGAAATAGAGGGCAATTTGGCCTATTGAAGATGACATTGGCTTGCTGATAGGAGGCAGTGGGTGATTTCACGGATTGCCTTGGCCATTACCAGTGGTGTGCTGCAGTGATCAATACTGGGATCCTTGCAGAGAGAGATGGACCCTTGCAGAGCGAGATAATCAAGATTATAGTTGACAAGAACCAATAAATTAATTAGTTAATACCTTGATCAGCAGGAAGTTTTGGACTTTCGCATTGGAGAGTCAGTCGGCTGTGCTGGTGAAGGGCAGCTACCCAGTCAGTGGGACGTGTTCCAGGGATTGATCTAGACGAGTGTTAGATTTCCATCTCTCCCCACCAGGGTGTGAGGGAAGAGTGAGGCAACTCCTCTAAACCCACTTCTCCCTCTCATGAAGACTGCTGCTGAATGATGGCTGATCGCTGATGAAGTACAGCACCTACTTCTTCAAGTGTTTGTCAGAACAGCTGATGGCACCACTCAGGGTCCAATTTATTACTCATTTAACTATTGTAAAGTAGATATTTCACCATTTACATTTGGGAGACCATGCTGCTATAAATGGGAGGTTCTACTGCAGTTGTACAGGGTCTTGGTGAGACCACACCTAGAGTATTGCGGTGTATATACCAGGACAAACTCGAGTATTGATGGGACACCAGCGTTGCTTCTCCGCGCTGGCCATATTTCCCGCAAGCCCAGGCAGGTTAAGCTGGCGGGACAGGCAGAGTTGAGCTGGGTTTAGCGCTGCTTCTCTGTGCCAGCTGTGGGCCTGGGGGCACTGTGCCCGTCTGACTCCCGATCTCTCTGGCCACCGCGGGGGGGGGGGGGGGGGGGGGCACTCGGGTGAGGATGGGAGAGCGCCTGAGACCTGGCCGAGATCGATCCTGGCTGCAGAGGAGGCGCAGGTCTGTGCCGAGTGTGTTTTGGCACGTCTCCCTCCTCCAATCACCGCGCTCTATCCTCAGTCGCACTCCCCCCCCCCCCCCCACTCTCTCCCTCCTCCAAGGTTCACACTGAATCATCATGTCCCGCCCCCATTGCTTGCTGACCAACGTCTCTCTCGTCCAATCGGCGCCCTCAATCAGCAGCCCCACCTCCACTGTCTCATGGAAAGCGGAGATTTCACCGGGTTTTAAAATCCGGATTACAAAAACTTGGGCGGGTTGTCCCCCACTTCTCAAAACAGAGGGGGGACGTGTCCCCCCTGGCCCCCCCGGGTTTTCAGCCCCTTGCAGGGGGCTGAGCACGCAGCCTTGAGGTGCTCCTGTGCTGATTGTTATCGAGGATGACCCATTTCCACCAATACGGACAGACTGAAGTCTGTGAATGAGGAAGTCGAGGATCCAATTGCAGAGGGATGCGCAGAGACCCAGATCTGAGAGCTTTGTAAACAGCTTGGAGGGGATGATAGTGTTAAATGCCGTGCTGAATGGTGAGCCAGTGAGATTGCATCCACGGTTGATCTGTTGTGGCGGTAAGCAACTGCAGTGGGTCCAGGTTTTTGTCGAGGTAGGAGTTGATTTGTGCCATGATCAACCTCTCAAAACACTTCATCACCACAGGCGTTACTGCCACAGGTCGATAGTCATTGTAGCACGTCACCTTACTCTTCTTGGGCACTGGAATAATTGATGCCCTTTTGAAGCAGGTGGGGTCCTCAGACCTCAGAAGTGAGAGGTTGAAAATGTCCGTAAAAACTCCAACCAGTTGGTCCGCAGTTGGTCCTTCAGAAACAAAGTAGTGGGATCTTATTCACATTAAAAAAACTTGCTGTCCCCGATAAAAGCACGCTGGATCAAGAGCGGAACTCACTATCAAAACATGGAGGGGACGGGGGAAATTTTTTTTGGCAGCCACGCGCGCATGCGCACACTCACACACACGCGCGAGGCTTCGGAGGCTCAATCCAGCGCTAAAAACTGAGATTTTAAAATTGGGATCACAAAAACTTGGGGAGGATGTCCCCCACCTCTCAAAACATGGGGGGGACGTGTCCCCTCTGGTCCCCCTGGGTGTTCCGCCCCTGCGCTGGATACAGACATGGACACAGACAGGGCCCAGAGCCGCGCTCCTCCCTCCCCCTATCGCGGCTCAAGACGGCAGACTCAAAAGCCCACTGACTGACTTTCAGTTATTTAAAATACCGTGTGTGCGGAGGCGCGGTAGGAGGAGGAGGGGCAACCAGTCATGTGAGGGGGGAGAGAGAGGGAGAAGCATTCCCGCCGACCCACCCGCACCGCCTCGAACCACAGCCCAGGGCCCTGAGAGCGGCTGGACAAAGACATGGACACAGGCTGGACCTGGAGCCGCACTCCCCCCTCCCCCTCACGCCTCTCCAGGCTGCAATATTGCATTTGGGAAACGAGGCCCAATGGGTCCCTCTTGGGGTAGGGAGGGGAGAGGGGTAATGGACAATGTTGACAAAGACAGGACTCTCAGTCCAATGAGAGATTTGTAACATTGTTTTAAGGAGAGGGAGGGAGTGTGGAGGGGGTGAGGAGAGGATTGTTGTTTATTGTTATTTAAACAGATAGAGGGAGAGGAGGTGGTAGGGAGGGGAGAGGGGTTATGGAGGGAGGGAGCGGGTGACTGAGGGTAGAGAAAAGGAGAGGGAGCGAGAGGTGAGGGAAAGAGTGGGGGAGGGGAGCAGAGGGGTAAAAAGACAGAGGGTGAAGAGGAGAGGGAGAGAGTGCTGGGGATGAGAGGAAATGAGCCGAGCCTGCGCAGTTAAGGGCTATGGGTGAGTGGTGGAATATTGCGTTGGGGGAATGGGTTGCATTGGGGGAACAGGGCCCAACGGGTCCCACTTGGCCGTGTATATTACTAAAATCATCTTGTTTGTTTCTATATTTGTTTGTTTGTTTCTATGTCAGTTGCACCTATATTTGTGCAAAAACGGTACACGATAGCATTATAATGTTTGCACCACCTTACTCACCATTGCCCTGTGATGTCAATTAAACAAGTTTTGTTCACATTGATGGTAAATTATACAAGTTATTGACATTTTAAACTTAAAAAAAAACTGTTTTCCACTTGCTCTGCCATCAGCAGTGTTCCACCCCTCAATGACATCACAATGGGATCTCAGCAGCGTTCCACCATGACATCACAATAGGATCTCGTTTATATTTAAATACACACTGTTATAAAAAACACAGCAGCATTCCACCTCACAATGACGTCTAGGGAGGGATTATGGAGGTAGGGAGGGTGGGAGTGACTGAGGCTAGGGGGAAAGAGAGGGAGGGAGGTGAGAGATGGAGTGGGGAGGGGAGGAGAAGAGGGGGAAGAAGAAGGATGGTGAAGAGATAGGGGGAGGAAGTGCTGGGAATGAAAAGGAATGGAGGATAGGAGTAGGAAGAGGGGCACTTGGGGAGGGTTGCTGTGACATGCGTCACAACGGGGATCTCTGGCGTCACAATGGGAACCCATCAGCCACGCCTGCGCAGGTGGGGGGCTCTGGGTGACTGAAGGAATATTGCATTGGGGGACCATGCCTCCCCTGTGACAAGGACCCAATGGGTCCTACTTGGTCTATATATTACTCAAACTCTCTGTGATGGATTCTTAGAGCAGCTTGTACTGGAGCCTACCAGGGAGAAGGGAATTCTGGATTTAATTTTGTGTAATGAACCAGATTCGATAAGGGAACTAGAGGTAAAGGAGCCATTAGGAGGTAGTGACCATAATATGGTGAGTTTTCATCTATAATTTGAGAGGGAGAAGGGAAAATCGCAAGTGTCAGTTGAACAAAGGGGACTATGGAGACATGGGGGAGGAGTTGGGCAAAGTTGACTGGAAAGATAGCCTAACAGGGATGACAGTGGAACAACAATGGCAGGTATTTCTGGGAATAATACAGAAGGTGCAGGATCAGGTTATTCCAAAGAGGAAGAAAGATTCCAAGGGGAGTAAGGAGTGACCGTGGCTGACAAGGGAAGTCAGGGGCAGTATAAAAATAAAAGAGTAGAAGTTTAACAGGGCAAAGATGAGCGGGTAACCAGAGGATTGCGTAACTTTTAAAGAGCAACAGAAGATAACTAAAAAGGCAATAGGGGGAGAAAAGATGAGGTATGAAGGTAAGCTAGCCAAGAATATAAAGGAGGATAGTAAAAGCTTCATTGGGTATGTGAAGAACAAAAAAATTAGTTAAGACCAAAGTTGGACCCTCGAAGACTGAAAAAGGTGAATTTATAATGGGGAACAAGGAAATGGCAGACAAGCTGAACAGGTACTTTGGATCTGTTTTCACTAAGGAAGACACAAACAATCTCCTTGATGTACTAGAGGCCAGAGGAACTAGGGTGACAGTGGAACTGAAGGAAATTCATATTAGGCAGGAAATTGTGTTGGGCAGACTGATGGGACAGAAGGCTGATAAATCCCCAGGGCCTAATGATCTGTATCCCAGGGTAATTAAGGCTCTAAAAATCATGGAGGCATTGGTGACCATTTTCCAATGTTCTATTGATTCAGGATCATTTCCTGTGGATTGGAGGGTAGCTAATGTTATCCCACTTTTTAAGATAGGCAGGTTAGAGAAAGCAGGGAATTATGGACCAGTTAGCCTGACATCGGTGGCGGGGAAGATGCTGGAGTCAATCATAAAAATGAAATAGCGGCACATTTGGATAGCAGTAGCAGGATCGGTCCGAGTCAACATGGATTAATGAAGGGAAAATTATGTTTGACTTATCTTCTGGAATTCTTTGAGGATGTAACTAGGAAAATGGACAAGGGAGAGCCAGTGAATGTAGTGTACCTGGACTATTAGAAAGCATTTGATGAGTTCCCACATGGGGGATTAGCGGGCAAAATTAGAGCACATGTTATCCGAGGTAGGGTACTGACATGGATAGAAAATTGGTTGGTAGACAGAAAACAAAGAGTAAGGATTACAAGACCTACACCAAACCCAAACCAATTCAGAGCAGACGAGGGCATTAAATCCAATTTGTGATCCCAGCTACAAAGACAGATGTGTACAGCAATTCATTCTTCCCACGCACAATTAAAGCATGGAATAGTCTCCACCCTACTATAGTTACCCAACCAGATGCAACTAAATTTAAAGCAGCTCTTTCTTCCCAATAACCCTTTCTGCCTTAAGTCCTCCCTCCCCCACCTCCAGTTTAAATTCCATTTGGAATATTTTGGAGGACCGAGAAACCAAGAAACCAAGAACCAAGGATCAACGGGTGGGGTGGGGGGGAGGTAGGGAGAGGATTGGGGTTATGGAGCGGGGGAGGGTGACTGAGGTTAGGGGAAAGGAGAGGGGGGGGGTGGGGGGGGGGGGAGGGGGGGAAGGGGAGAGGGAAAAGAAGAGGGAGGATCAAGAGCAGAGAACTAGTGCTGCGGGATGAGGGGGAATGGAGGAGAATATGGGTAGGAAGAGGGATGGCGAGGTAATGGAAATATTAAATGCAAAGTTATAAACTTAAACTTAATTTCTGCCGTTAATGCTGGCCCGTCAGCCCAGCATGCGCGATTGCGGGCTGTGGGTCAGTGGTGAAATTTTGAATTGGGGGACCAGGCCTCCCGTGTGACGGGGACCCAACGGGCCCCGCTTGGTCTGGTATATAATTAAAATACGTCTCTCCTGTCAATACCGTGCGGCCAAACTCAAGTCCGACCACTGATTCGCGTTGTCAATCTGATCCCTGTATCAATCGCTGGCTGTGAGTGATTTGCTGAGGACAGGATGAAGGATGGGAGCGCTCACTCTGCGCGGATACATAAGGAGCTCCGGGGATCGCCGCTGAAACTGCTGGAGTGGAGTGATGATGAAGTTCCTGCTAACACTGACCATCTGCGCTTCAGGTACCGGCTCTTGGTGGCGGCTGTCTGAGCGGACAGATCCGGAGCGGGAGATGCACAGCCGGGACTGAAATCTATTTCATCTCAGCGCTGCATCCGCAAATACCATTCTGTGCAGAGGTCGGGGAGTGTTTGTATTTTTAATGATATTTTCATGGAGCGCAATAGACCAGGTCTGTGATATTGCAGGGATATCAGTACCTGTCCTGTGTGCCCATTGAACGCGGAGGTAGTTTAATGCAATTCTCGCTAAATGCGGTTTAGGCGCTCTCCAGATTCAGGTGGTATTCTTTCTGAATGCATTGAAGAGTGGGGTTTGCAAATATATTAATGAACATTTTGACTGTTTTCCAGCATTCTTTGCTCAAAGAGTCGCCACTGTGAGAGCCGTAAGTTACTGAGCCTCATACTTTACAATGAACTGATGTAGAGTTTGACTGTTAGTGGTGGACAGGACAGACAGGGTCAGTGGGAGTGAACTGAACGTTTCAGGTACGTTTCTCTTATGGAAAACGGGAGTTGTAGAAAGCAGTAAACGTTGGGGGTGGGGGGGAGGACGCTTCAAAATACTAAACTGTGACTGTGAGAGCTAAGAGGCGAGGCAGTGAGAAACGGTAAAATGGTAGACGGACAGAGATACTTTGGCCCCGTACTTTGGATCCGTCTTCACTAAGGAAGATACAAACAATCTACCCGATATACTAGTGGCCAGAGGATCTCGGGTGACGGAGGAACTAAAGGAAATTCACATTAGGCAGGAAATGGTGTCGGGTAGACTGATGGGACTGAAGGCTGATAAATCCCCAGGGCCTGATGGTCGGTATCCCAGGGTACTTAAGGAAGTGGCTCTAGAAATCGTGGACACATTGGCAATAAGTTCTGGACCTTGTGACTTCCCTCACAGTGGGAACCATAGTGAGGGGGTGTTTTTATGTTTTATGTTCAATTCTCTTTTTTTAATGTGGTGTCTTACTTTTATTGGTTTGCTGCAAATGGTAAAACACTGAATTTCCCCGAGGGGATTAATAAAGTATCTATCTATCTATCTATCTATCTATCTATCTATCTATCTATCTATCTATCTATCTATCTATCTATCTATCTATCTATCTATCTTTTTCCAATGTTCTATAGATTCAGGATCAGTTTCTGTGGATTGGAGGGTAGCTAATGTTGTCCCACCTTTTAAGAAAGTGGGAGAGAGAAAGCAGGGAATAAGAGACGAGTTAGCCTGACATCGGTGGTGGGGAAGATGCTGGAGTCAATCATAAAAGATGAAATAGCGGCACATTTGGATAGCAGTTGCAGGATCGGTCCGAGTCAGCATGGATTTACGAAGGGTAAATCATGTTTGAATAATCTTCTGGAATTCTTTGAGGATGTAACTAGGATAATTGACAAGGGAGAGCCAGTGCATGTAGTTTACCTGGACTTTCAGAAAGAATTTGATAAGGTCCCACATGGGAGATTAGTGGGCAAAATTAATGCACATGATATAGGGGGTAGAGTGCTGACATGGATAGAAAATTGGTTGGCAGACAGGAAACAAAGAGTAGGGATTAACGGGTCCCTTTCAGAATGGCAGGCAGTGACTAGTGGGGTACCGCAAGGCTCGGTGCTGGAGCCACAGCTATTTACAATATACATCAATGATTTAGATGAAGGGATTCGAAGTAACATTACCAAATTTGCAGATGACACAAAGCTCGGTGGCAGGGTGAACTGTGCGGAGGATGCTATGAGGATGCAGAATGACTTGGACAGGTTGGGTGAGTGGGCAGATGCACGGCAGATGCAGTTTAATGTGGATAAATGTGAGTTTATCCACTTTGGTAGCAAAAACAGGAAGGCAGATTATTATCTGAAAGGTGTCAAGTTGGGAAAAGGGAAAGTACAACGGGATCTTGTTCATCAGTCAATGAAAGTAAGCATGCAAGAACAGCAGGCAGTGAAGAAAGCAAATGGCATGTTGGCCTTCACACCAAGAGGAATTGAGTATAGGAGCAAGAGGTCCTTCTGCATTTGTAAGGGCCCTAGTGAGACCACACCTGGAGTTCTGTGTGCAGTTTGGTCTCCAAATTTGAGGAAGGACATTCTTGCTATTGAGGGAGTGCATCATAGGTTCACAAGGATAATTCCAGGGATGGCGGGACAGCCATATGCTGAGAGAATGGAGCGGAAGGGCTTGTATACTGGTGTCCAGAACCAGGGGCCACAGGTTAAGATTAGGGGGTAAGCCATTTAGAATGGAGATGAGGAAACACATTTTCAGACAGAGAGTTGTGAGTTTGCCTCAGAGGGAGGTGGAGGCCGGTTCTCAGGATACTTACAAGAGAGAGCTAGATAGGGCTCTTAAATATAGCGGAGTCAGGCGATATGGGGAGAAGGCAGGAACAGGGTACTGATGGTGGATGATCAGCCATGATCACATTAAATGACGGTGCTGGCTCGAAGGGCCGAATGGCCTACTTCTGCACCTATTGTCTGTTGTTTATTGAGATATAAAAGGGCCAGAAATTGTCAGGTAATAGTCGTAAGGTGATGTGTTATCTCTGGTCTTGACAGTGGACCTCCTTGGAACAGTGCGGGAGGACCGAAAACCCAGAGAGGCAGCGAGATGGAGAGTTGAAGTGACGGAGAACTGGGAAGGGGGGACTGAGTCTGGAGAAACAGCATTTTTCGCAAGCGCTCACCCCCTCTTCCTCGCCACAGTGCGAGTGCTGAGTGCGGTTCACTGAGTGGAAAGACGTGGCTGTAAAAAATGCGGCCTGGATAGAGTCCTTGAAACACTGGGTTGTGGGGAGCGAGGGGGCCAAAAGGCAGGCGTTGCATCTGCTGCACTTGTGGGACACGTGCTGGGAGACGGGGAAAAGAGTGGATCTCTGAGGAATGGATCAAGTGCCGGGGTGGGAAAACTTTCCTTCTGAATAATGAAAGGGACGGGGAAGGTTTGGTTGGCGGTGGCATTGAACTAAAGACTGGAAATGTCCTTTCAGAAGCAGGTACAATTAAATACCAGGACAGACAAATGTAGCAAAAAGAGGAGGAAAATGAAAGGGAGCATGGGACAGGGCACCAAGCCCTCAGCATTGGGGTGGGGAGCACTTCCCTTCCAACAACTTAATTGAAGCCAATGTTTGAAGTTTCTTCCCTTCACAGTCACTGAGCCGGCATCCATCATGATTCCATTAGACTTTATGGGCCTGTCCCACTTAGGCGACCTTTTAGGCGACTACAGGAGACTATGCGGTCGCTACATGGTCGCCACATGTTCTTGGGTGGTTGCTGGGGAGTCGCCTTAATGGTTGTGAGGAGTTCCCGCATTCTGGGAACTAGTCGTGACTTCATTCGAGTTGGCGCTAATTTTTCAACATGTTGAAAAATTTGCAGCGACCAGAATGAAGCCGCCATGGAGAGTAGTGAGAATTCTCGTGCCGTAGGTGCAGTGGTAGTGGGTTGCCAGGAGGTCAAAGGTTGTCATAGGTTGTTGCCGGTGCTGACCGGTGAATTTCATTGGGTCATTGGGGGAAAAAAAACCTAAACAGTAGTTTTCAGAACCAAGGACCGACTGGTAATGTTAATGTCCGCCGAGCTTCACAGCTGTGTATCTCTGGCTTCTTAAAAGTTGTCTCCACTCGTTCTCCCCCCTCCTGCCCCCTCTACCCCTTATATAAGAAACAAGACCTACCTATTACCAGAGATTTCCTCCAACCTGCTCTCCATCATTGGCCTGATTTATTTAACAATCTGTAGGTGTTTCATTCCCTCAGCGTGGGGCAGTTTGCAGTAATGACAATGCAACATGAAGGTCGCTGCCCCATTTCCTAGAGCACACCTGGCTCCTTCATCTTTGCTTCTTTGACTGGACCTTTGTCCACCTGTCCGAATATTTCCGTGACAATGTCTGCAAAGCATCTTGGGATATTCTTGCGTTAAAAATACTTTATAAATGCGTGTTGCTATTGATCTGAACACATGAGATTTAATGATTTTAAGTTTATTGCTGCTTGACTGAATTGTTTTCAATATACTACATTTAGATATATATTTTTGTTTATTATGCTCATTTTGTTCTTTGTTTACTAATGGTTTGAGTTTGTGTGGTTTCAGCCTGAATGCGGGAAATATCAACTACCTACATGTACATTTAGTGCAAAACCAATTTGTGCAACTGATAACACCGTTTACTTAAATGAGTGCCTGTTGTGCGGAGCCAATCAGTAAGAAACCCTTTTGTTTTAAATTCAATATTTTGATTTGGGCTTTCAGGTGGAAGTGAGCTGCCATCTTCAACCACTGTAGGTTCATGTGTGAAGAGCGATCCCCAAGCATTGCCGTCCTTGTCCCTTTCACACGTTTCGGTTACGTTGTTGAGGTGGGGTGAGAGCACATTATATCTAAAGAATCCATTAAGTGTATCATACGGAAGGCCGTCAAAATGATTTTTCAACCTAATTCAACCTCCAAGTAAGCAATTGCCGTGTAGTTTATACCATGTCACATACTCACCAAGTAACTTTAAATATCGTGAAAACTTATCTTTCAGGAAGCAGCTTACAGAAATCCACCTCCCTTTGCGTGATTATAAATTTATCTCAATTTTCATGTAAACCTTCTCCCACTGAAAGTGTCCGACTCTGGTCAAGGACTTTTCTGCCGTGGGGAATGAGTTCTTTCTGCTCAGGTTTGCACAGAAAACGATCATATCATACCAAGGTTGACTAAAATGCTGGAGAAACTCAGCGGGTGAGGCAGCATCTATGGAGAGAAGGAATAGGCAAAATGAAGAGGCGGAGACAGTAGACTTGGGGGAGAGCTGGGATGGGTAGGGGCAGGAGGGAGAAAGCAAAGACTACCTAAAATTGGAGGTCAATGTTCATACCGCTGGGGTATAGACTACCAAAGTGAAATATGAGGTGTTGTTCCTCCAATTTCCGTTTGACTTAACTCTAGCAATGGTGGAGGCTCAGGACAGAAAGGTTTGATTCGGAATGGGAGCGGGAGTTGAAGTGCTGAGCCACCGGGAGATCAGATTGGATATTGTGAATTGAGGGGAGATGTTGGGCAAAATGATCGCCAAGCCTGCGCTTAGTCTCCCTAGTGTAGAGAAGATGATACCTGGAACAGTGGAAGCAGAGGAGTTGGGCGAAGGTATCATATCCAGACAGTTTCACAGGTAAAATGCTCCCGTTCTGGCAAGTACCTGATAAATCTGGTTGCATCTTTTTTGTGCTTCATATTGGTCTACCATGTGCTCAGTTTATTTGTATTCGACGCCTTAATACTCAACAAGGAATCATAAAATCATATATTTCCAAGGTCACAAACCAAAACACACTTCCCCAAAAATGAATGTTATAGTTACCACTGCGTAAAGCTGATAATCCCTCAAGCTCCTCTTTTCTATTTGTTCAGTTGAACTCTAAAGTTTGTAGAATCCGTGTTCTTAGAATGAAAATTAGCCCTGAGTCTAATGTGAGAATAAATGTTTAACGACTGTAATGCCACTGATCTCTATATTGTTTATAGTGCAAAAACTTGGAACATAATACTGTGCAGCAGACAAACAAGCCCTTGAACCCACTGTGTTGGTGCCAAACATGATACCAGGTTTAGCTAATCTCCATCTGCCTGCACAAGATCTTCATCCCTCCATATCCAGGTGCCTGTCTAAAAGCCCCTTAAATGCCACTATCGTATCTGCCTCCACCACCACCCCTGGAAGCATTTTCCGAGCACCCACCACTCTCGGTGTAAAAAAAAAACTTGCTCTGCAAATCCCCCTTAAACTTTGTCCCATTCTACCTTAAAGCAATGGTTTTTAGTGTCAAACTAATTTATTTGTCTTTATGCAAAGTTATGTCATCATTTTATGCCAGCCAATATTTCCAGTTATCGTTTCAAGAGCATTGGCTAAGCTGAATCAGTTTAGCTGATTCATTCTGCATTCTGGCAGGCAGGTTTGCCACTGCTACACAGGTGGTTTTAAACTGAATAAGGGGGGTGGGGTGTCGAATGGGATAGTTGGGGATGGAGTTAAAGGGAAAGGGTTTCTTAAATGTGTGAGCGTTGAGACAGAGGGGTGTAAAATGAGGGTGGAAGCAATAGGCAGCAAGGTGAAATGTGGCAGGCAGACAAATCCAGGGCAAAAATCAAAAAGGGCCACTTTTCAACATAATAGTATAAGGGGTAAGAGTGTTGTAAAAACAAGCCTGAAGGCTTTGTGTCTCAATGCAAGGAGCATTCATAATAAGGTGGATGAGTTGAATGTGAAGATAGCTATTAATGACTATGATATAGTTTGGGATCACGGAGACGTTCCTCCAGGGTGACCAAGGCTGGGAGCTGAACATCCAGGGATATTCAATATTCAGGAGGGATAGACAGAAATGGAAAGGAGATGTGGTAGAGTTGCTGGTTAGAGAGCAGATTAACGCAATAGAAAGGAAGGACATTAGCTTGGAGGATGTGGAATCGATATGGGTGGAGCTGCGAAACACTAAGAGGCAGAAAACTCTAGTCGGAGTTGTGTACAGGCCACCTAACAGTAGTAGTGGAGTTGGGGAAATTAGAAATGCATGCAACAAAGGTAAAACAGTTATTATGGGTGACTTCAATCTACATATAGATTGGGTGAATCAAATTGGCAAGAGTGCAGAATAAGAGGATTTTTTGGAATGTATGCGGGATAGATTTCTAAACCAACATGTAGAGGAACCAACGAGAGAGCAGGCTATTCTAGATTGGGTATTGAGTGATGAGGAAGGGTTAGTTAGCAGTCTTGTTGTGCGTGGCCCCTTGGGCAAGAGTGACTATAATATGGTTGAGTTCTTCATTAGGATGGAGAGTGACATTGTTAATTCAGAAACAAGGGTCCTGAACTTAAAGAAAGGTAACTTTGAGGGTATGAGACGTGAATTGGCCAAGATAGACTGGCGATTGATTCTTAATGGGTTGACGGTGGATATGCAATGGAAGGCATTTAAAAACTGCATGGATAAACTACAACAATTGTTCATCCCAGTTTGGCAAAAAAATAAATCAGGGAAGTTAGTGCATCCGTGGATAACAAGGGAAATCAGGGATAGTATCAAAACAAAAGATGAAGTGTACAAATTAGCCAGTAAAAGCAGCCTACCAGAGGACTGGGAGAAATTCAGAGACCAGCAGAGGAGGACAAGGGCTTAATTCGGAAAGGGAAAATAGATTATGAAAGAAAACTGTCAGGGAACATAAAAACTGACTGCAAAAGCGTTTATAGATATGTGAAGAGAAAAAAGATTAGTTAAAACAAATGTAGGTCCCTTGCAGTCAGAAACAGGTGAATTGATCATGCGGAACAAGGACATGGCAGACCAATTGAATAACTACTTTGGTTCTGTCTTCACTAAGGAAGACATAAATAATCTGCCGGAAATAGCAGGGGACCGCGGGTCAAATGAGATGGAGGAACTGAGTGAAATCCAGGTTAGCCGGGAAGTGGTGTTAGGTAAATTGAATGGATTAAAGGCCGATAAATCCCCAGGGCCCGCTAGGCTGCATTCCAGAGTACTTAAGGAAGTAGCCCCAGAAATAGTGGATGCATTAATGATAATTTTTCAAAACTCTTTAGATTCTGGAGTAGTTCCTGAGGATTGGAGGGTAGCTAATGTAACCCCACTTTTTAAAAAGGGAGGGACAGAGAAAATGGGGAATTACAGACCAGTTAGTCTAACGTCGGTAGTGGGGAAACTGCTAGAATCAGTTATTAAAGATGGGATAGCAGCACATTTGGAAAGTGGTGAAATCATTGGACAAAGTCAGCATGGATTTATGAAGGTAAATCATGTCTGACGAATCTTATAGAATTTTTCGAGGATGTAACTAGTAGAGTGGATAAGGGAGAACCAGTGGATGTGTTATATCTGGACGTTCAGAAGGCTTTCGACAAGATCCCACATAAGAGATTAGTATACAAACTTAAAGCACACGGTATTGGGGGTTCAGTATTGATGTGGATAGAGAAGTGGCTGGCAGACAGGAAGCAAAGAGTAGGCGTAAACGGGTCCTTTTCACAATGGCAGGCAGTGACTAGTGGGGTACCGCAAGGCTCAGTGCTGGGACCCCAGCTATTTACGATATATATTAATGATTTGGACGAGGGAATTGAATGCAACATCTCCAAGTTTGCAGATGACACTAAGCTGGGGGGCAGTGTTAGCTGTGAGGAGGATGCTAGGAGGCTGCAAGGTGACTTGGATAGGCTGGGTGAGTGGGCAAATGCATGGCAGATGCAGTATAATGTGGATAAATGTGAGGTTATCCACTTTGGTGGCAAAAACAGGAAAGTAGACTATTACTGAATGGTGGCCGATTAGGAAAGGGGGAGATGCAACGAGACCTGGGTGTCATTGCACACCAGTCATTAAAAGTAGGCATGCAGGTGCAGCAAGCAGTGAAGAAGGCAAATGGTATGTTAGCATTCATAGCAAAAGGATTTGAGTATAGGAGCAGGGAGATTCTACTGCAGTTGTACAGGGTCTTGGTGAGACCACACCTGTAGTATTGCGTACAGTTTTGGTCTCCTAATCTGAGGAAAGACATTGTTGCCATAGAGGGAGTACAGAGAAGGTTCACCAGACTGATTCCTGGGATGTCAGGACTTTCATATGAAGAAAGACTGGATAGACTCGGTTTGTACTCGCTAGAATTTAGATGATTGAGGGGGGATCTTATAGAAACTTAAATTCTTAAGGGGTTGGACAGGCTAGATACAGGAAGATTGTTTTAGATGTTGGGGAAGTCCAGAACAAGGGGTCACAGTTTAAGGATAAGGGGGAAATCTTTTAGGACCGAGATGAGGAAAACATTTTTCACACAGAGAGTGGTGAATCTCTGGAATTCTCTCCCGCAGAAGGTAGTTGAGGCCAGTTCATTGACTATATTTAAGAGGGAGTTAGATGTGGCCCTTGTGGCTAAGGGGATCAAGGGGTATGGAGAGAAGGCAGGTACGGGATACTGAGTTGGATGATCAGCCATGATCACATTGAATGGTGGTGCTGGTTCGAAGGGCCGAATGGCCTACTCCTGCACATAATTTCTATGTTTCATCCCAGACCATTGAAAGGTTTATTACTTTAATTTTTTTATTTTCCTCTGGTTTCCTCAGGAATCTTAACCAAAATGTTCAAATTGTGAAGGATGGACCCTGTGAAGGTGACGATGCAGGAGTCAGAAGGACACTGGAGAACTTTGAGTTATCACATGAAGATTGATGCCGTTTAGTTGATGGGTAATAGTCTACCGACTCTATTCCTTTAGCATGTTGAGCTTCTCTTCAGAACAGGTGGATTTGCTGACTAGGTGTTCACGGAGAATTCATCAAGAAATCAATTGTCCTCATGTTCTACTTGATCTGGGAATAAACCCTCATACACCTTCTGCAAAGATTGATCACAGGTTTCAATAAATAATATTAAAAACACTTAATTAGTGTGAATTATTACTTCCTTCAATTTTAATATAATCAAATGAGAGGTAGTAGCTCTGTGTCCCTCCACACAATTCTTCTTTTCCTTCTTCAGAATTACAGACAGGTTAAAACCTGGAAGGAGGCCATTTGGCCCATTGAGAGTATAGCAGCTCATCACTCATCCCTGAGTCCGGCAGAGTCTGGCAATCTTTTCCTTTCAAGTCTTTATCCATCAGCCTTTGAATACCAGAATTAAGCCAGTCTTCACTGCGAGAACATGAACATAGACCACCACAGTGCAGGAATAGGCTCTTCAGTCCATGATGTCTGTGGTGAACATGATGCCAAGTAAAATTAATCCATTGTCCCCTTTTGACTTCTTCCCATCTCTGACCTTTGTTCATCCTTCTGCCAACCAAAAGTCCCCTCACCTGCATCCACCTATCACTTGCCAAGCTTTGTAGTGCATCCGCCTCGCTTCCCCTTTATTTCACTCCACTACAATCAGTCTGAAGAAGGGTCCCAAGCCAAAACACTGCCTATAGAAACATAGAAACATAGAAATTAGGTGCAGGAGTAGGCCATTCGGCCCTTCGAGCCTGCACCACCATTCAATAAGATCATGGCTGATCATCCAACTCAGTATCCCGTACCTGCCTTCTCTCCATACCCCCTGATCCCCTTAGCCACAAGGGCCACATCCAACTCCCTCTTAAATATAGCCAATGAACTGGCCTCAACTACCCTCTGTGGCAGAGAGTTCCAGAGATTTACCACTCTCTGCGTGAAAAAAGTTCTTCTCATCTCGGTTTTAAAGGATTTCCCCTTTATCCTTAAGCTGTGACCCCTTGTCCTGGACTTCCCTAACATCGGGAACAATCTTCCTGCATCTAGCCTGTCCAACCCCTTAAGAATTTTGTAAGTTTCTATAAGATCCCCTCTCAATCTTCTAAATTCTAGAGAGTATAAACCAAGTCTATCCAGCCTTTCTTCATAAGACTATCTATGTTCTCCAGAGATGCTGCCTCACACGCTGAGATACTTCAGTCTACATATTTCCGTATTCTTCCATTTGCTGCATTTTGAAGTATTTATGTTAAAGCCTCTAAAATACCATGATCATATCTGCTTCCAACAGCACATTCCATACACCCATGACCGTCTGTATAAAAAAAATGAGTCTCGCAAATCTCCTTTATGTTTTTTACCACTCTGACTTTAATGCTATGCCCTCTAGTTTTTTATTTGGGAAAATATTGTGACTGTCTGCTATGCCCATCATCTCTATATAACTAAAAGTATTTTTCTTGCATGTGCCCACGATGTGTCTCTTGTGTCAATCTGGTTTTCCTGTCTTCTTCCAAATGCTAGGCCACAGCCTTCCCCTTTTCACACATCCAACTCACATTTTTCCCGTGGTGGCGATAAACAATCATTTACATTTTAAAAAAATCCATTTTAAAAGACACAACAGCATTCCACCTCACAATGACGTCACAATGGGATCCCAAATTTGATTTACATTAAAAAAAATCTGAATTAAAAAAAAATTGATTTTCATCGTGGGTGGGGGTGGGATAGGGGGGAGGTGAAGAGTGGGGGAGGAAGGGTGTGGAGAGGTGGGGGGGGGTAGGGAGGCGATTGGGGTTATGGAGCGAGGGAGGGTGACTGAGGGTAGGGGAAAGGAGAGAGAGGGAGTGGGGAGTGTCTCTGTGTCAATCTGGTTTTCCTATCTCCTTCCAAATGCTATGCTACAGCCTTCCCCTTTTCACACATCCTCCTCACATTTTTCCCGTGGTGGCGATAAACATCTTCCCGTCGCATTTCCACCTATATTTCCCAAGTTACAGCGTTTTAAAAATATCCAAAACCAAGTTTTTAAACAGAATGTTTTCAACCTGCTTCCAAAGTGACGTCACAATGCCTCGCAATGGGGGGGTGAGCGGGCACCAGCTTTGAGTGACGTCAGTGGGAGTGCCACATTTAAATAGGGGGGTTGCACAGAAAGGTCATACGATCAAAGGGCGTGATGTACAGATTCGCTCAAGCCTTCTGGTGTTCCAGACACGCAACACATACGTTCTTACCTGGTAAAAACAGCCAACATCACTGCTGCTCATGGACAGAGACAAGACACAAATGTTTTTTGTCACTGACTTGCGAAAGAGCAGCGTGCTTTTTCGCAAGTCCCGGTCCACGACTGCCCGGGGCTGGAGGGTGACTGAGCGATCTGAACCCGAGCACCAAGGGACACTCAGACACCCAGTGTAAGCGGCCAAAGGAGCGGATCCCTCAGGACAGCCCCCCCTTCCCCCCGGGGTCAGCGCTGTCTGCCCATGGCCACCTACCGCCCCGTCTCCTCCTTGTAGCTGCACTGTGATGAGCTGTGGGTCACGCAGCGCTGTCACTCAAGGCCGGGTGGAGTGGGGACGCCGCTCCGGGCAGCGGACAGACGGGGACACAAACACGGCAACATCCCCGTCAGCTGCAGCAGACAGTCTGGTCCCTCCGCCCACCCAGAGTCACTGACCATGCGTGCTGCACCGGCACCAGACCCCAACACCCACACGGGGTGATTCACCTCCCTGCCCCCCCGGATCTGGACTGACGCTCACACTGGGATGATTCACCACCCGACCCCCAATCCCACACGGGGTGATTCACCTTCCCCCCCCCCTCCGAACCCTCAGACCCCGATCCACATACAGGGTGATTCACCCACTCTCAGATCCTGATCCCCGTATTATTTCACTGTGCTGAGGATTTGAGGGGGGGAGAGGAGAGGGAGGGGGGAGGAGAGGGTGGAGAGGAGATGGGGGGATAGGAGAGAGAAAGTGGTGGAATATTGCATTGGTTGCGTTGGGGGAACAGGTGAGTGATAGAATATTGCGTTGGGGGAGTGTGATGTTTGTGGACCATGTGGGGTGAGAGGACCCGTTGCTCCTCCCTTGCAGCAGATGGAGCTGCACAAGACAAAGGGAGTTGTTTTGTAAATATCTGACTGCACACTCACACACTGTGTACGGCTCATACTGAAACATGATGCCGTCCTTAAGTTCTTCAAACCAAGACCAGTTCTGTCAGTTGGATGGACGTCATCGACAAGGAACTCTGCCGTCTTGAAGAAATGGGAATTATCACCCATGTGGACCAAACAGAATGGGCCACACCCATAGTTGTTCAGAAGCCTTGCGGCAAGATACGCATCTGTGGCGACTACAAAGTGACTGTAAACCCTAAATTGCACATTGACCAACACCCCATACCAAGAGTGGACGAGCTGTTCGTCAAGCTGCAAGGAGGACAGTACTTCCCGAAATTGTACATGTCCGACGCGCATCTCCAAGTGGAACTGGACGATGAGACAAAAACCCTGCTCGTGATCAACACGCACAAGGGACTGTTCTGATTGTCGTTTAGATTGGCACCGGCACTGACCATCTTCCAGAAACTGGTTGACAATCTGGTTGACCTGAATCCGTACGTAGCCGTCTACCTGGATGACAGAGGAAGAACACCTGCAGAACCTAAAACAGGTCGTCAGAGCACTGAACAACTACGGCATGAAGTTGCGCATGGACAAGTGTGCATTCTTCTGACAACAGGTCACATATCTCGGACATGCGATCTCGGCAAGTGCTCTGAAGCCATCAGAAGAAAGAGTGGACGTCATTGTGAAATTGCCGATGCCCGAAAATGTGAAGCAGCTTGAAAGCTTCATTGGCAAGATGAACTACTATGGCAAGTTCATACCGGCACTTTCAACTTTGTGCAACCTGCGAAAACAGGACGTCAAATGGCACTGGTACAAAGAGTGTGACCATGCATTCACCAGGTTGAAGGAGATGCTCGCCCAGAAGAAGCGCATGGTCCACTATGACCCATCAAAGTCAATCTCGCTGGCCGCCAATGCATCGCCATATGGTCTTGGAATTGTAATCTCACAAACGGCACCGAACGACAAGGAAGAACCAATCACGTTTGCATCCAAAACGCTGATGACCGCTGAGAAAAACGACAGTCAAGTGGAGAAAGAAGCACTGGCGATCATGTTTGGTGTCCAGAAGTTCCACCAATATTTGAGTGGGCGACATTTCCTGCTCATCACCGACCACATAGACCAATTTTGCTTGTCATGACGTTGCAGCGTCTACAACGTTGGGCCCTGATCATGATGGGATATGATGGCCACATCATTTACCGACAGTCTGTCGAGCATGCCAATGCCGATGCATTGTCTCGTCTACCGATTGGACCCGACCTGACGTTCGATAAAGAGGAAGCATTTATGGAAATTGAGACGGACGTGAACTTGCTCAACATGCGTGTCATCGCCGATTTCCCCGTCTCTGCAAGGACGGTCGCAAACTACACGAGCACAGACCCCATTTTGTCTAAGGAACAACATTTCGTCACTCAGGGGTGGCCAAACAGTCCTAAGCTGGACAAAGAATTCCGCTCATTCCAGAATGCGCAAACGGAAATATCCTCAAAGGAGGGCATTCTGGTCCACGATTGTCGAGTGATCATTCCGACGGAACTGCGATCGCAAATTCTGAAAATGTTGCACAAGACACACATTGAAATTGTGCGAATGAAGGCGCTCGCCCGCATGCATGTGTGGTGGCTGAATATCGAGACTGGTATAGCCGACCACTGCAAGGACTGTAAACCATGTGCCGAAACAGCGCGAATCTGCCGGAAATGATCTCAATAGACAATAGACAATAGGTGTAGGAGTAGGCCATTTGGCCCTTCGAGCCAGCACCACCATTCAATGTGATCATGGTTGATCATACCCAATCAGTACCCCGTTCCTGCCTTCTCCCTATATCCCCTGACTCCGCTATTTTTAAGAGCCCTATCTCGCTCTCTCTTGAAAGTATCCAGAGAACCTGCCTCCACCACCCTCAGAGGCAGAAAATTCCACACTCACCACTCTCTGTGAGAAAAAGTGATTCCCGTCTCCGTTCGAAAGGGCTTACTCCTTATTCTTAAACTGTGGCCCCTGGTTTGGACTCCCTCAACATCGGGAACATGTTTCCTGCCTCTAGCGTGTCCAAGCCCTGAAAAATCTTATATATTTCAATGATATTCCCTCTCATCCGTCTAAACTCCAGAGTGTACAAGCCCAGCTGCTCTATTCTCTCAGCATATGACAGTCCCGCATCCTGGGAATTAACCTTGTAAACCTACGCTGCACCCCCTTAATAGCAAGAATGTCCTTCCTCAAATTAGTCCTTCCTCAAATTTTGGCATTGGCCCGTCCCCGACCAACAATGGCAGCGAATCCACATAGAATTTACCGGACCGTTCCTGGAGGACATGTGGCTGGTCGTCATGGACGCCCATTCGAAATGGCCACATGTTATCCAAATGAATAAGTGTCCAACCACCGAAACAATCACTTCTGCGCTCGACGATTTGTTCGCCGTTAGAGATTTGCCCTTAACAATCGTAAGCGACAATGGACCCCAATTTGCTCTCGTTTATTTATTTTTTCTCTCTTTTTTCTTTTCTCTTTTTTCCCTTTTTTCTCGTTTTTCTTTTTTCTTTTCCTCTTTTTTCTTGTTTTTCTTTTTTTTCTATTTTTTCTTTTTCTCCTTTTTCTCTTTTTTCTCATTTTTCTCGCCGATATCTTTGACAGGTTGTTATAGTATCTGCCTCAACCACTTCCTCTGGCAGGTTGTTCCATATACACAACAATTAAATTATTATTTCCAAGAACACCCCTTGGTAAGCTTGGTAAGTGTAAGCCCGACAGGTCAGAATAAAAGGACGGACTAACAAAATGGAGATGAGGACTTTCTTTAGCCAAAGAGTAATGAATCAGTAGAATTTATTGGCACAGGTGGCTGTGCATGCAAAGATAGTGGGTATTTTTAAAGAAGAGATTGATACGTTTCTGATTTGGAAGTGTGTCAACGGTTATGGGGAGAATGCAGGAGAATGGGGTGTGTCGGTGTGGCCATTGCTAAACCCGGTCTCATCCCTGATGCCACAAAGGAATGTCGGTGGGAGGGATAGGGGGAGAGGGAAGGGGCAGAAAGGACAGGGGGAGAGGAATTGGAACAGATGTGTGTAAATCCAGGTGTGGCGCAGGGAAGGGGGAGGAGGGAGGGCAGTCAAAAACAATTTCTTAAAGGGTCTCTGTCCGTTATAACAATATGACTCTACAGAACACCATGCCCACAGTGTAGATCATTAACTTAACAGAGATTTTTCAATGATGCCTCCTCAACATGTGTCTTCTATGATTTGTACCATCTAGAGGGCATTTAGTGGAAATAATTTTGTATTTGTGGCAGCATGGTTTCCCAAATGAAAATGGCGAAATATCTACTTTGCAAGGATAAATGTGGGATAAATCGGACCCTGATTGGAGCCATCAGCTGTTCTGACATACCTGAGAAGCATCATGGTTCAACAGCTTGTAAAAAAATGAGGATGCTGAGGATATGGAACGAGCAGCCAGAGGAAATGAAAGAGGTGGGAATAATTATAATGTCTAAAAGATGTTTGGACAAGTGCATGGATTGGAAAGGTACAGACTTTGTGCCTATCCAAGATTGTCCAACATCTCCTCACAGCTAACACCATCTAGTATCCTGGTAAACCTCTTCTGCCGCCTCTCCAAAAGCTGCACTTCCTTCTTGAAAGGAGTTACCAGAACCAAACTCAATACTCTCCAGACTCCAGCCTAGTAGTAGGCCCCTCTCAGTCATGACTGACCATGGGTGATGCATCCTGGTCGGATGCAAGCCTGGGCAAAGTCGTATGGAGGACAGGTTGTTACCCATGCAGCAACACAGTCTCCAGCCCCACACTGCATAAAATATGTTTTCTTACAACACTACTACTTCTTTAGACAGTCATCTTTCTTTTTTGTCCTCTGCTCATTTATCCCATGATAGTGATCAATGTTTAGACATTATTTAATTGAAATACTTCCGTCATGGTCCCTCTCAACCTGTACTACTTCTAGGAGAACAACCAACTTCTCAGTCTATCCTTGTAACCAAGTCCTTCATAGAATAATTCAACATGGAAACCCATCCTTCGGTCCAACTTGTCCATGCCAACCAAAATGCCCCATCTTCACTCACTCTATCTGCCTGCATTTGGCCAATATCCCTCTAAACGCTTACTATCAATGTACCTGTCCAAATGTATTTTAAATGTTGTTAGTGTCTGCATCAACCAACTGCTCTGGCAGTTTGTTCCATATACACACCATCCTATATGTGAAAAAATTGCCCGGCAGATCATTCCCCTCTCATTGTAACCCAGGTTTTACTCTGGTAAAAGACCCTGTGCCCCACTGCGTCTATTCCCTGCATGATTGTATACACATGATCTATAGTATATTAGATCACCCATCAACCACTTTAAGTTCCTGGGAACCATCATCTCCAAGGACCTTAAGTGGGGGGCTACCATCACCTCCACAGTCAAAAAGGCACAACAAAGGGTGTACTTCCTATGGCAGCTGAGGAAGCACAATCTGCCACAGGCAATGATGATCCAATTCTACACGGCCATCGTAGAGTCTGTTCTCACCTTCTCCATCATGGTCTGGTTTGGCTCAGCCACCAAGCACGACACCTGGAGGCTGCAGCGAATCGTCCGATCAGCAGAGAAGGTTATTGGCTGCAACCTTCCCTCCATTGATGAACTGTACACTGCAAGGGCCAGGAAGTGAGCGGGCAAGATCATCTCTGACCCCTCTCACCCTGGCCACAAACTCTTTGAATCACTTCCATCTGGAAGGCGATTCCAGATTGTCAAAGCTGCCACAGACAGACATAAAAACAGTTTTTATCCACAAGTAGTTGCTCTACTCAACAGCCAACATTCTGTAGCCTCCATTTGATCTGGTATTTTGTTGGTTCACATGCTTGATCAATGGTGTTTTATCATTAATGTTTTATTATTATTAATGTTTAGTCATTCGTAACTGTCACTGTATGTCATGGTGTTACTTGTGGGCAGAGCACCAAGGCAAATTCCTTGTATGTGAATACTTGGCCAATAAAATTACTTACTTACTTACTTGCACTTGCACTCCAGAGAATAAAATCCTAGTCTGCTCAACCATTCCCTATTGCTCAGGCCTTTGATTCCTGGCCTCATGCTTGTAAATCTTCTCTGCACCCTTTCCAGCTTAAACATATCTTTTCTAGAGCAGAGTGACCAAAACTGAACACAATGCTCCAAATGCAGACTCACCAGCGTGTTGTGGAACTGTAACATAACATCCCAACTTCTTGGTTAATGTACCAAAAGTCTTTTTGACCACCCTATTAACCTGTGATGTCACTTTATATTTATATTTATATTTATAATTTATATTTTATATTTTATATTTTATATTTTATATTTATATTTATATTTATTTATATTTTATATTTGTTTATTTGTTCCGAACAAGTAAAGACATAATAGGAATAAATAACAACAACAAAATCAAAATAGTCAAACAATTGGACATTCCAGGCAATATTTGCAAAGCAATGAAAAGCATAAAGCAAAATTTAAATGTCCACCACTTTTTCTTTACAAGCACGAAAAAGAGTGAGAAGAAGAATAACTTATTTAATCTCACCCCTTCTCCCTAAACCCTTCTTCCATATTTAATAATCAATTAATTAATAATATTAATATTAATATAAATAATGTCATTTTGAACTGGTTCATATTTGGACATTGCTTTAGCTCCACATTCAAACTGTTCTACAATCCTACTCCACAGACCGAAATACAAAAAGTTTTTCAGGTCGTGCGGACTCTTTGTACCTTAAAATTAAATATTCTTCTTAAATTATAACCCCTCACTCGCTCATTGAATAATTTTTGTATATTTCCAGGTAAGTTTTTATTTTTGGCCCTAAACATTATCTGTGCTGTTTTAAATGCAACCAAATCTTCTAATTTTAATAATTTTGACTCTAAGAATAATGGATTAGAGTGACCCAGATACCTGACATTGTGAATAATACGTATTGCTCTTTTTTGCAGAATAGTTAATGAATATAGCAAACTTTTATAGTTATTGCCCCAGACTTCTACACAATAATTTAAATGGGGTAAGATTAGTGAACAGTAGAGAATGTGGAGTGATTTGTGATCCAGAACCTGCTTAACTTTGTGTAATACAGAAATGCTTTTGCCAGTTTGGATTATACATGTGTAATGTGTGATTTCCAGCATTAATTTCAAGGAACAATGTACCTACACTCTTAGATCCCTTTGTTCTACAACACAGCCAGGGCCCAGCCATTTACTGTCAAGGTCCTGCCCTGGTTAGACTTGTAACACCTTGTAGCAGACGCGGAGTTGTCCGTTAAAGAACGAGGCAGATGCAATGTTTGTCTGAAAATACTGTTCTTTATTGCTACGCTAAGTGGCTATGCTAATTCTCCTCACTCACCAACCCGTCCGCACACGATGAACACCTTAAATACTCCCCAGGGGCACCCGTGACCACACCGTGATCACTACCTCTCGTCACCAGGACATGTGACCCCCAAGAGCTGAAGGTTATGTATTGTGCGTGGCCACCACCAGGTGCCGCCACAACCTCAGTTATCTGCAGTAGACATGGACAATTTCCTATCATGCTGTTTATTATCCTTTCATGTGATTGGTTTCCATCTGTGCAACAACCCAATCTTCTTATACTTTTTCAAATATATTTTGAAAGTTCAGAAGCTTACTGACAATCTGCTTTCTTTGAAGTTAGTTAAATATTATTGCTTTTAACTGATATATGTTTGATTTCCCTAATTAACCCACACTTGTCGAACTGCTAAGTTGTTTCTTATTAATGTTTCTCACCATCATGGTTAAGCATCTCATCTGGACCATATAATCTATCAACTTTAAGTACAGCCAGTCTTTTATGAACCTTCTCTTTATCACAGATGGTTAGACAATGATATCTATATATTACTAAGTAAGATCTTGACCGCTTTTGACTCACTGCAATGTGATTTCCGAGAGAACGCCGCCACTTACGGCCGTCATTTTTGGCCACCTCGCTCAGAGCTGCCCTCCGCCAGACTGGACTGGAGGGTTTTCCCCATCCATGAAAAATCAGAGAGATATTAATGTTTTAAAAAAATTCACCATTCTCTCTGCTGCCCCCGCTTACTTACTAAAAGTAAGATCTTGACCACTTGGGTTGGGTTGAAGTAAAAAGCACTGCAAATGGTTGGTTTGCGATTTTGGATTGAAGTAAAAAGCACTGCAAATTGTCAGTTGTCTAAATTTGACAACTTCCTGTTTGCACTGTATATTGATTTTAGTAAAACGCTACCATTTACAGCTGTGATTTTTGGCCATCTTACTCAGTCCTCCTCTGCTCATCAGGTGCAGTGGGTTCTCCCCATCAGTGAAAAATAAAAGTGTTATTAGTGTTTAAAAAATATTGAGAATCTCTCTCCTGTCAATCACGCCATGAAGGCCACATGGTGGAGATTCTTGTCCGCAGATTCCACATTGCTGAGGCAGCACCTGATGTAAGTGCTTTATGAGGGCTGTGCCCATGAAGGACTGGGTTGAGCCCAACAATCTCTGCAGCCTCTTGCGTTCCTCTGCATTGGAATTAATGTACTAGGTCAAGATGCAATTAGTCAGGGTACTGTCTGCAGTGCATTTGTATATGTTTGTAGAGTATTTGCTGACATGCTGAACCTCTGTAAACGTCTAATAAAGGAGAGGTGCTTGTACATCTTCTTACATATGTGTGGGTCGATGACAGGTCATTTGAGCCAGAATTTCAAGCTTCTAAAGGGCCTGTCCCACTTAGGCGACTTTTCTGCGGACCGCCTGCGACCTTCAAACTCGCAGCACTCGCCTGAAAAACCGCAAACTGGAATGGCGCACACACACACACACACACACACACACACACACCACCAACACACACACACACACACACACACACCCGCACACACACACACACACACACACACACACACACACACACACACCCACACACACACACACACACACACACACACACACACACACACTAACACTAACACACACACTAACACACACACACACACACACACACACACACACACACACACACACACACACACACACACACACACACACACACACACACACACACACACACACACACACACACACACATCGCAAAGACGTGGGCCAGGGTAAGCGGGGGAGCGCTGTCTGAAATTCGCATGGTGCAAAGCCAAGGTGATATAGACACACACCGCAATGAACAGGAAGGTTAAGATGGCTAGCACAGTGTACGGTAAGTCCGTTAAAAAGAGTGGGGGGTGGGGGGGGGAAGGAATGGAGACACTTTTAAGAAGCCAGACAACTGTTGATAAGCCAGAGACACACAGCTGTGACGTTTAGCGGACATTTAACATTACCGGTCGATTTTCCTTGGTTCTGAAAACTCGTGCTTACGTTTTTTTTCCCCAATGAAAATGCCCGGTCAGCAAAGGAGATTAACTAAAACTACCCACAGCTACCTCAACTATCTACAACAATATGGCAACCCCACTATCACTGTACCTACGACTACAGGATTATCGACTTTCTCCATGGCGACCAATTTTTGGTCGCAGAAAAATTTTCAACATGATGAAAAATTTGCTGCGACCATACTGAGGCCGTGACTAGTTCCCAGAATGCAGCAAACCCTTTGTGACCATGAAGGAGTATCACCAGCGCCCACCAGCGAACATGTAGCGACCATGAGGCGAATGCAGAGTCTCCTGCACTCGCCTAAAAAGTCGCCTGAGTGGGACAGACCCTTAACTCTCTCCAGCGCCTACAACTGACACAAATGTATTTTTCTAAAGTTAGTGATGAGTTCCGTGGTCTTATTAATGTTGAGAGAGAGGTTGGGGTGGCAGCTCAATGTTAAGACAGTGGAATTGATTGTAGACTTTAGGAGAGCTCTCTCTCCCCTTCCCCCATTCGCCCTCAACAACACCACAGTCACATCTATGGAGTCATTTAAGTTCTTTGGAACCATCATCTCCAGGGACCTTACATGGAGGGCCACCATCGACTCCACAGTCAAAAAGGCCCAACAGAGGATGTACTTCCTGCGGCAGCTGAGAAAACACAATCTGCCGCAGGCAATGATGGTCCAGTTTTATACTACCTTCATAGAGTCTGTCCTCACTTTCTCCATCATGGTCTGAGTTGGCTCAGCCACCAAGCATGACATCCAGAGACTGCAGCGCATTGTTTGATCAGCCGAGAAGGTTGTTGGCTGCAACCTTCCCCCCATAGAAGAACTGTACACTGCAAGGGCCAGGAAGCGAGTGCGTAAGATCATCTCTGATCCCTCTCACCCTGGCAACAAATTCTTTGCACTTCCCTCTGGAAGGCGACTCTGGACTGTCAAAGTCGCCACAGCCAGACATAAAAACAGTTTTTTTTCCCATGAGCAGTAGCTTTACTCAATAACCAAATCTATCTATCTATCTATCTATCTATCTATCTATCTATCTATCTATCTATCTATCTATCTATCTATCTATCTATCTATCTATCTATCTATCTATCTATCTATCTATCTATCTGTAAGACCTTGACCACTTCCTGTTTTTCTGTTTCATGATTTTAGACAAAACGCTGCCACTTACGGCTGTGATTTTTGGCCAGCTTACTCAGAGTCCCCCTCCGCTGCGCAGGACAATAGGATTTTTCCCATCGATGAAACATAAAAGAGTTATTAATGTTTTAAAAATGTTGACATTCTCTCTGCTGCCCCTGCTGGTGGGAGGGGGGAGGGACTATAAAACCCGGACGTGTTGTGCGTCAGTCAGTCTCTGCAAGATGGGGGAAGTGAGAGGGTCACTTCACTCAGTCTGAGCTGTGAATAACACTGAATACATGTCTACTAAACTGTGAGTGTGATTTTACTGATTTTGACTGCCCTTAATGTGGTTTGAAAATGAAAATGTGGTTGGTTTGAAGTAAAAGCACTGCAAGTGGTTGGGTGGGGTTTTGGTTGAAGTAAAAAGCACTGCAAATGGTTGGTTTGGGGTTTTGGGTTGAAGTAAAAAGCACTGCAAATGGTTGGTTTGGGGTTTTGGGTTGAAGTAAAAAGCACTGCAAATGGTTAGTGGGCTAAACTTGACAACTTCCTGTTTGCACTGTATATTGATTTTAGATAAAACACTACCACTTACGGCTGTGATTTTTGGCCATCTTACTCAGTCCCCCTCCGCTCATCAGGTGCAGAGGATTCTTCCCATCAATGAAAAATAAAAGTGTTATTAGGGTTTAAAAAATGTTGAGAATCTCTCTACTGTCAATCATGCCACGAAGGCCACACCTTTTCTGATGGGAGGGGGAGGGATTATAAAACCCAGACGTGTGGGTGTGGCTCAGCCTCTGCATGATGGGGGAGAGAGACGTCACGACTCTGAGCTGTGAATCAACTGAACACACTGAATGTCTACTGAACTTTGAGTTTGGTGTTTTGTGTGGTTCTATGGTGGTTTTATGGTGGTTTCACCCTACTTGAAATGGTATGAAACTGCATTTGAATGTGGTGGCCTGCACTTTGCATGAAATGGTATGAAACTGCACTTGAATCTGATGGCCTTGCACCCTGCTTGAAGTGGTAGGAAAATGCATTTGAATTTGGTGGCCTTGCACCCTGCATGAAATGGTATGAAAATGCATTTGAATTTGGTGGCCTTGCACCCTGCATGAAATGGTATGAAACTGCACTTGAATTTGATGGCCTTGCACCCTGCTTGAAGTGGTAGGAAACTGCACGTGAATTCGATGCCTTGCACCCTACTTGAAGTGGTAGGAAACTGCACCTGAATTTGGTGGCCTTGCACCCTGCTTGAAGTGGTAGGAAACTGCATTTGAATTAGGCTGCCTTGCACCCTGCTTGAAATAGAATTTCAAGGAATAGCCATGTCAACTGCTAGCCCACCAGCCGTTAGTGAGCTGCCAGCACATCAGGCTTGAGTGACTGAGCTGCCACCCCAAGAATCAAATTTTCCCACAATGGCAATACTAGCCTTCTGGAGACCAGTCCCTTTAGCCCACAACCCCCCCACCAGCCCTCCAGAATGCCCCCCCCCCCCCCCCCCCCTCACTGGCCACCAATATTGGAATTGGTGGAGAGGTGGAATATTGCGCTGGGGGACCAGCCCTCCCCTGTGAACATGGGACCCAATGTGTCCCACTTAGTCTAGTACATAACTAAATCTCGTCATCTTCCGGTTTGCGTTGTTTTTCCATTTGCGCAAAAACAAAACGTGATAGGGCTACAATTTGCACCAAATGAACCAAGTTTTGTTCCAATTGGTCATATATTTTGAAAGTTATTAAGGTATAAAAATCTTTAAAACCACGCATGTGCAGATTGGTCTCCTCTCCTGTCAGTCACGGCCGGGACGATGCCACTTCCTGCACCATTGCTGCACTGATTGGCCGCCTCTGCTGTCAGTCGCCCATCACGGCCCGCCTCCCTGCCAATGCCCACCTCCGTGCCGCCGCTTCCCGCCTCACTGCCGGCCAGCGCGGCCCGCCTGCCTTCCTGCCGGGGATCCCGAGGCCTGGACACTGAGACTGGCTCTGTGGGTGCCAAGGGCTCATGCTCCTCCGGGGCACGCAAGAAGGGAGGAGCAGAAGCCTCATGATCCTGGGGAGGTGAGGAGGGAGAATGGGGGAATTGAGGGAGAGGAGGGGGTAGGGAGGGAGGGTGAGGGGAAAATGGGAAGGTGAGGAGGGAGAGTATGGGAGGAGGTGGGGATAGAGGGAGAGCAGGAGGTAGAGAGGGAAGAGGAGTTATGGAGGGAGTGACTGAGGGTAGGGGAAATGAGAGGTGAGGGAGGGATTGGGCAAGGGTAGATGAGGGGAAAGAGGGAGGAGGTGAGGAGGGAGAGTGGGAAAGGTGGGGGTAGTGGGGGAGGTACGGAGTGGGGAATAGAGGGAGAGTAAGGCAGTGGGTGAAGTAAGGATAGTGGGAGCATAGGGGGAGGTGAGGAGTGGGGGAGGTGGGGTTCAGAGAGATAGGGGGAGTATGGAGGGAAGGAGATAGGGAGTGACTAAGGGTAGGGGAAAGGAGAATGAGGGAGAAGTGAGGGAGGTATTGGGGAGGGGAGGAAGAGAGGGGAAAGAAGAGGGAGGGTGAAGAGGAGGGGGATGAAGTGCTGGGGATTAGGGGAAATGAGACGCACCTGCCCAGTTAGGGGCTACGGGTGAGTGGTGGAATATTGTGTTGAGGGAATGGATTGCGTTGGGGGACCAGGCCTCCCGTGTGACAGGGACCCAACGGGTCCAACTTAGTCTAGTATAAATTTAACGAGCTCAAAAATCAAATGGCAAAATTGGTGACAGTGATGAAAACCTGAATATAAAGGATGGATATACTTATCAGGCCAGACATTCTCTGTGGAGAGAGCAACATTTCAAGTAGATGACTTCATCAGGTTTACCTCCTGCTCCAGTTTCCTCCCATATTCCAAAGATGTGCACATTTGTCGGTTGTTGTTACCTTTGTTGTTATCTTCTCCCAGCTAACAATGATCTATTCTACATTTTCTTTGATCTCTATTCCCTTTGCCATGTTTTCACACCTTCACACTTCATTATCGATGTATCTCCCTCCCACCTGACGTTAGCCTGAAGAAGGGTCTCAACCCGAAACATCTCTCCAGAGATGCTGCCTGTCCTATTGAGTTATTCCAGCCATTTGTGTCTTTCTTCACAATTGTAGGTTAATTGGCTTCTGTAAACTGTCCCTAGTGTGTTGAATGGAACTAGTATACGTGATCATTGGTCGGCGCGAACTCGGTGAGCCGAAAGGCCTGTTTCCACGCTGTATCTCTGAACTAAACTAAACACACACTGAGAATGATGAATATTCTCTTGCAGCAGAGACCAGTGTTGTTGATGTCCAGTCCTCACCTTGCCCTGTGTTGCACTACACAGTGTGGAGCTGGTTTATATAAAGGGATGGCTGCCATGTGACTCATTGTACAAAGTGAATCACACATAGGGTGAGGATGGACTAGGACGGTCCAGAGTGTGAGTGAGGCAACAGTTAATAATAACAGAAGTCTGAAGAAGGGTTTCAGCCCGAAACGTTGCATATTTCCTTCGCTCCATAGATGCTGCTGCACCCGCTGACTTTCTCCAGCTTTTTTGCGTACCTCCAGTTAATAATAACACTCTTGGACAAGTGCTACAGTGTTAAACAGTATATGTCCAAGCACAACATGAACCTACAAGGATACAATCTCTTGAGTGTCATTTCGAAACACATTCTTTTCATTGGAGTACATAGTGAGCTTTGTGCATCTACTGCTGAATGTAACAAATAGTGACAACTGGCTGTATCCTTGTGTATAAAGTGCTGATGAAGCATTTCCCATTGAAAGCACCCTGTGTACTCTGGGCAAATTGGCAACAATTGGAACTGAGATGGCACTGCCATATATGTTGCTGTTGGGTCTTTGAGTGTTTATTGTTATTGTGCACACAGGTTCATATTCAAACACAATAATGTTATGCACAGAATCACTATATTTATTAGTGACAACTGCACAGTGAGAAGAAGCAAATGAATGTGGTGCACAATGCTGGAAAGCTGTAAAAAAAAAGCTGATGCTGGTAATCGTGGAGATACTCTGCATCTCCGTCAGCATCTGTGGTGAAAGAAACATAGGTAATCCTTCATAATGTCTTATCTTTCTTCATGGAAAGCTATGTTTGAACAAGAAACAAACGATCATAGTTTTATTTTATAAAGAACCTATTTGAATTTTTCATTCATCATTTAACAGCAGGTACTTTGATGAGAATGTATTTAGTTGATCACTAAATTTTCAGAATACCCTAAAATAGGTGGTATTGTAGAGAGTGAAGATGGTTATCAACAATTATAGCAGGATTTTGATCAGCTGAGCAACTGGTCCAAGAAATGTCAAATGGAGATTAATTCAGATAAGTGTGAGTTGTTGCAGAAACAAAAAACTGCAGATAACTGTATTGGTTAATACACAAAAGACACAAAAGAGTATTCAAGTATAGGGAGAGCAACTTTTTAGACAAATCAACATTTAACCTCCTGTTTCCTGATTTTAGAAAACAATTCTTCCATTTAGCTAACAAATGGGTGAGTAAAGGGCACATCTATTTCCTGTTGCATGTGGGATTCATACCAGATAAAACTATTTTTCGCCACCTAACATCTTTAAGCTCCCTTTCCAAGGAACATCACCCACCATCTCCGAGCACCCCAGCCATACCTCTCTTTCCCAGCTTCCTACCTCCACCTCATCTGTCGGAAAAGGATCCCAATACAAAACACCATCTGTCCATTCTCTCCTCTGATGCTGCCTGACTTGCTGAGTTCCTCATGCACTTTGTTTTTTCACAAGATTCCAGCACTTGCAGTTTTCAGTGACCCTGGAGTACTCCCCTATACCCATGTTGTTAGATGGCATTAATTAAATAATTATAGGATCATGTATAACTTTTATAGGAGTAGAACATGATTTGTCGAGGCTGCCAGAGAAAGACAGTGTAGTTCGAGTATTCAGGTACAGGGATAGAAAAAGCGTTGAAAATAATTACCATCTTAAAGGCAGAAGTGTTAGATGCCTTAGTGGATGAAGGTTGGATATATCCCAGGGCCTGGTGAGATTTATCCCAGACTGTCACATTTAGCAATTGAGGAGATTGCTGGTACTCAGATAGTTTCGTATATTCTGGCCAGAGGTGACCGAAAGAAGAAAACATGGTACCTGTATGCAATAAAGACACCAGGAATATATTAGAAGGTGGACAAAAATGCTGGAGAAACTCAGCGGGTGAGGCAGCATCTATGGAATGAAGGAATAGGTGATGTTTCGGGTCGAGACTTCTGAAGAAGGGTCTCGACTCGAAACATCACCTATTCCTTCGCTCCATAGATGCTGCTTCACCCGCTGAGTTTCTCCAGCTTTTCTGTCTACCTTCGATTTTTCCAGCATCTGCAATTCTTTCTTAACCAGGAATATGTTAGGTAATTATAGGCCTGTGAGTCTAACATGAATCAGTATCAGCATGACTTTGATCAGGAGAATTTCTATCAGTTTCTCATAAGTGTGAGGAGATGCGTTTTGGGATGGCTGATAAAACGAGGGCTTTCACAATGAATGGTGGTGGCCCAGGGAATACTGAGGAACACAGGACCTTGGAGTGCATGCCAGATGATCCCTGAAAATAGGATCACAAGTAGTTATGGTTAAGAAGCCAAATTTGATATTTGCCTTCATCAGCAAAGATGTCAAGTATAAGAACTGGAAGGTTATGGGAGGTTATGTATTTTAAATATTCATCACCTTCAACGATCACTCGAAGTTAAGTGCAATAGTTCTCCTGGTGGGATCTTTCTGTGGGTCTTGAGATGGCTGAATGGGCCAATCGTGAAGACAAAAACTTTACTGCAATGTGGGTCCCTACAGGCGTGTCCATGACATCTTTAAAAGTGGTGCAAAGACAGCCCCCACACAGTCCCTGATAGAGATTGGAATCTGCAGCACGCACTCCACAACGGTTGGCAGTCTCTCCCCACTGCAGCTGCCTTCCACTTTCTCAACTATCATGGTGCTCTAACTGCTGACCAGCCACCTGTTCCAATGCTGAGGTCCTCTTCTTGGGAAGCACTTTGTCTGGAACCTCTCCCTCTCCCTTGACCTGCCACCATGGGTGACCCTACTAGGACCATAGCTCCAGATGATATAGCTCTCGGGATCTTCGGCACATGCAGGCGTCTTCACCATGACATGGTGGTGACCCTAGGAGAGGTGTAAAATATCAGTTGAAGTACTGCAGCAGTTCTGGTCGCCATATTACAGGAAATAGTTACACTGGAGAGGGTGCAGAGGAAATTAATCAGGATCTGGGTTGAAGACCTTTACCTATGAGAAGAGAGTGGGAAAAATTCTGGCTTTCTCTTCCTAAGAGGGGGGAATGCCAAATAGACATAGATTTATTGTCAAGAAACATTTCTCCATGGCGGAGAAGTCCATGACCAGAGGCCATAGGTTAAAGATAAGGAGTAAGAAATGTTAAGTGGATCGAAGGAAGAATTCTATTATCTAAACAATTATTGAAATCTGGAACACAATGTTTAAGTGATTGGTGGAGGCAAATACTCTTACCCACTCAAGATATACCACTCAGGTGTAAATCATAACAGCTGATGGCTCCAGTCAAGATCATATTTATCTTACAAATAACTTGTGTGAAGTAAATTTTTCACATTGCCTTTTGGGAGATCATGTTGCTGTAATTGACACCAAC
The DNA here is from genome assembly GCF_028641065.1 of Leucoraja erinaceus. Taxonomy (NCBI): domain Eukaryota; kingdom Metazoa; phylum Chordata; class Chondrichthyes; order Rajiformes; family Rajidae; genus Leucoraja; species Leucoraja erinaceus. The sequence goes on from NC_073379.1 coordinate 52,696,767, forward strand.
ATTCCTGGTGACCGACCACATTTCAAGCTTCATGGTGAAGCACTTTGGGACATCTTGAGACTGGGGAAGGTGATTTGTAAATTGTAAATTGCTGCCACTTTATTGCCACTTTGCCTATTGCTTCACTTCAGAAATGGGACTTAGAAATTGTATAATAATAAAATATATAATAAAAGACTTCTCTCCTGTCAATACCGTGCGGCCAAACTCAAGTCCGGCCACTGATTCGCGTTGTCAATCTGATCCCTGTATCAATCGCTGGCTGTGTGTGATTTGCTGAGGACAGGATGAAGGATGGGAGCGCTCGCTCTGCGCGGATACATAAGGAGCTCCGGGGATCGCCGCTCAAACTGCTGTAGTGGAGTGATGATGAAGTTCCTGCTAACACTGACCATCTGCGCTTCAGGTACCGGCTCTTGGTGGCGGCCGTCTGAGCGGACAGATCCGGAGCGGGAGATGCACAGCCGGGACTGAAATCTATTTCATCTCAGCGCTGCATCCGCAAATGCCATTCTTTTGGGGGACCAGGTCTGTGATATTGAAAGGATATCAGTGCCTGACCTGTGTGCCCATTGAACTCGCGGGTAATTTAATGCAATTCTCGCTGAGTGGGGAATTAAGGAACTGCATTAAGGTTCAGCAAGGCAAGACACAAATTGCTAGAGTGACAACCCTGGAGATATTTCAGGTCGGGTCCTTTCTTCAGTCTGATTGCAGGGATGGGGGAAGGAAATCAACAAGAGTGGAGTGGGGTGGGGAATCATGGAAGGTCCTTGGTGGTTATAGGCGAAGTTTTTTTTTCACGGGCAGATGATGTACACACACACAAGGTGCAAAGGCAAAATGATTAGTTGCGAATCGGGAAGCTGGAGGATTGGCGGGGTGTGAATCGTTTAGGAGTGTAGAGCGAGGGGCGCATTTCGTGTCTTTTCTCTCTACATGGGGTTAGGCGCTTTACAGATTCAGATGGGATTCTTTACGGATGCATTGAAGAATGGATCGTACATGGATCATAATTAACGTTTTTGACTGTTTTCCAGTATTCCTCGCTCAACGCGTCGTCGCTGTGAAACCCGTAAGTTCAAGACCCTTCTACTTTTCAATGGACTGGTGTAGAGTTTGGGCGTTAGTGGTGGACGGAACAGACAGGGCCAGTGGGAGGGAAATCTTTTCAGGTAGATGACCTCTTATGGAAAACAAGGGTTAAAATGCAGAGAAAATAAGGAGGGGGTGATAGCGGAAGGTTAAAAGGCAAAACGTGTAAGTGAAAGATAAAAGGTCAGTAACGGGGCAGGGAAAGAAACAATAGATGCTGGACTGGTGGAGAGATAAAATGGCATGGATTTTTCAGCTCAGGGTTAAATTTCGAGGGCTGCAATTCGTTTAGTCAAGGATAGAAAAACAGAGAGGCAGGGAGATGGAGGAGTTGAAGTGACGGAGAACTGGGAAGCAGGGACTGAGTCTGGAGAAACGTGTGTGTTCAGCAAGCGCTTACCCCCTCTTCCTCGCCACAGTGTGAGTGCTGAGTGCGGAAAGATGTGGACGTAAAAACTGCTCGACCTGGGTGGTGAATTCTTGAAACGCTGGGTGGTGGGAAGGGAGGGGGTCAAAAGGCAGTCGTTGCATCTGCTGCTCTTGTGGGACAAGTGTTGTGAGACGGAGAAGGAAGTGGATCGCTGAGGAATGGACTAAGTTCCAGGGTGGGAACATTTTCCTTCTGAATATTGAAAAGGACGGGGAAGATTTGGTTGGTGGTGGCATTGAACTAAAGATGAAATGTTGGAGGCCGTGTAGAAGCAGGTAAAATGAAATACCAGGACAGGGAACAATAATGGGCCCAGCACCGTTCTAAATGAAGGAATGAGAGATGTCGAAAATAAATTGGACATTAAAAAAAAAAAATGTTTTAACTTGATTCCCTGATTACAAACTTGATTTGGGATTATAAATCACATTGAATTCATAAACGACATCTATGTAAACCCAAAGAAAAAGGTGGATTGGCTCTCCCCAATTTCTTATACTATTTTTGGGCAGCGAATACTAAAAATATAATTTACTGGCTGGATAATGCATGTCAACAAGTAGATTGGTTATTAACGGAGAGAGAGGATTGCTCGCCTTTTAATATAGGCACGATCCTTCTCTCCCCAATAAAGTTGAAGAACACAATATATGAGAAACCCCGATTATTCATAGTACCTTACGAATTTGGAGTCAAGTAAAACTTACTCTTAAATTAAGAAATCTATCTCTTCTTTCTCCAATAGCTAATAACCCGTCGTTCAAACCATCTATTATAGATAAAACGTTTATTTATTGGGAAAGACTAGGGATTAAAAAGGTTGGGGATTTGTATGAAATGGAAAACCTACTATCAATCCGGAAATTACAGTCGAAACACAATCTGAACGGTAATCAATATTTCAGATATCTTCAAATTCGAGATTATTTGAAAACCCACGAGTACCAAACTCTTGCCAGATATATTAGATGAAGGTATGAATAGAAACGCAGTCAAATAATCTAATATCATACTTGTACAATATGCTTCTAAATATAGAAATTCCATCGTCAGACATAATTAGAAGAGAATGGGAAGAGGAATTAGGCCTAAAAAATTCCATAAACAGATGGGAAAAATATCTCCTATATATACATAATTGATCGATTAATGTTAGACAGACTACACAGACTATATTACTCAAAAACGAAACTGAATAAGATTTTTCCAAATGTCTCTCCTATCTGCGACAAATGTCTTTCTCAAGAAGCAACTCAAACACACTCCTTTGCCTCTTGCACAAAGCTCCATAAATGTTGGAAAGGAATTTTTGAAATGTTCTCAAAATTATTAAAAACAAAACTAGACCCCCATACAGAATTGATTATTTTCGGAATAGCAGGAGCCTGTTCTGAGCTATCAATATTTCAAAGACGTTTCCTTAATTATGGCCTGATAATGGCAAAAAAACGTACACTTAAATTTTGGAAAAGTGCTTCTACCCCAATTTAAAATGTGGGTTATAAGCATGTCTGAGACGCTACATCTTGAAGATATGAGACTCGTCTTAGCAGGAAAATCAGAGCAATTTTCAAACATATGATCTCCTTTCATTGATTAATTACAAGTATAGTATGGTGCAACACAATTTTGGAATTAAACTGATTTATAGACAGGGTGATGGGTGTGGTGAGAAATGAAGCAGGTATGTATATCAACATGTTTTGGTCCTTTTTTTAAAATTATTTTTTGTTTTTGTCTTATTCTTTATTAGGTTTTTACTTATTCACTCTTTGACTGCACTATTTGGTAGTTTAGGGGTTTCCACATTCACTATTTCTCTCACTTTCTTTCTTGCTCTTTCTCTCTTTCTATTTCTTCTTTGTCAAAATTAAAATGGAAGATGTACAATAAATGTATTTTGTCATATGCTGCGGTTTATTCTACTGTACATTGCTTCTAATAAAAATATTAATTAAAAAAAATAAAGAATAAAAAATAAATTGGACATGGATTACGGGCTTTGTTGATCAAGATGTCTGGAAATTGTTTGTTGAAAGCCAAAGTTGTATTAGAAAAACTGGCGTAGATGATGCCATCATCACCTCTGATGAAAATCTGAGAAAGAGAGAGAGAGAGATGTGGAGGTGGGGGGTTTCCAAAAAGAGGGGGAAAGGGGGCGTGGGACAAGGCAACAAACCCTCAGCATTTGGGTGGGGAGCACTTCCATTCCATGAACTTCACCGAAGGCAATGTTTGAGGTTCCTTCCCTTCACAGCTACTGAGCCTGTTGCCGTCATGATTCCATTAGACATTCAAGTTATTACAGGACACATCCAGCTTGAAATCCTTTTGACAAAGGAACATCATCAGAGCTCTTTTTCAGCTGAATTATTTGAGGAACAAGACACCACACTGCAAATTACCAGAGATTGCCTCCAATCCATCGTTGGTCTGGTATCTTTAACAATCTGTAGGTGTTTCATTCCCTCAGCGTGGGGCAGTTTGTAGTAATGACAATGCAACATGAAGGTCGTTGCCCCATTTCCTGGAGCACACCTGGCTCCTTCATCTTTGCCTCTTTGACTGGATATTTGTCCATCTGTCCGAATATTTCCATGACAATATCTGATTGTCTGCAATGCATATAAATGCGTGTTGCTATTGATCTGAAGACATGATATTGATGACTTTTAGTTTCTTGACAGAAGCTGCTTGAATTTGATTTGTTACTTAAATTAAATGTCTTCTTTTGATTAAAATGCTCATTCTGTTCTGTTTTACTAATGTGATCTGTTTTTGTTTGGTTTCAGCCTAAATGTGATAAATATTCATCACCATTGTGCTCACGAGTGCGGGACCCAGTCTGTGGAACTAATAGCATAACCTTTGCCAATGAGTGTATGCTCTGCTTGTTCAATAGGTGCGAAATTTAATCTTTCAACATGGGCTTTCTTGGCAAATCCATTGAGAAGGAAGATCAAATTTCTTTGAGGAAGTGGCTGGAATGCATTGCTGGAAGTGGTGGTGAGGATAGATATGTTAGTGGCTGTTAAAGAGTCTGTTGGAAGGTTAGATCACATGGGATCCAAGGAGAGATAGCTGAATGGATAGCGAATTGACTCCATGAAAGAAAGCCGAGGGTGATGGTGGAAGGTTGCTTCTCAGACTGGAGGCCTGTGACTAGTGGTGTGCCTCAGGGTTTGGTGCTGGGCCCATTATTGTTTGTCATCTACATCAATTATTTGAATGAGAACATACACCGCAAAATTAGCAAGTTTGCTGATGATACAAAAGTTAGTCGTTTTGCAGATAGTGAAGATGGTTATGAAAGATTGCAGGAGGATCTGGATCAATTGGCCAGGTGGGCGGAGGAATGGTTGATAGAATTTAATACAGAGAAGTGTGAGGTGTTGCATTTTGGGACGTTGAACAAGGGAAGGGCCTAAACAGTAAATTGTAGGCCTATGGGTAGTGTTGTAAAGCAGAGGGATCTAGGAGTACAGGTGCACGGTTCCTTGAAGGTCGAGTTGCAGGTAGATAAGGTGGTCAAAAAGACTTATGGCACTTTGGCCTTCATCAGTCTGAGTATTGAGTATAGAACTTGGGAGAACTTGGTTGCAGTTGTATAAGACGTTGGTGAGACCGCATCTAGAATATTGTGTTCAGTTCTGGGCACCATGTTATAGGAAAGATATCGTCAAGCATGAAAGGGTTCAGAAAAGATTTACGAGGATGTTGCCAGGACCAGTGGGTGTGAGCTATAGGGGAAACTTGTGTTGGCTGAGTCTCTAATCCATGGAGCATAGGAGGATGAGAGGTGATCTTATAGAGGTGTACAAAATTATGAGAGGAATAGATCGGGTCGATGCACAGAGTCTCTTGCCCAGAGTAGGGGAATCGAGGACCAGAGGAAATAGGTTCAAGGTGAGGGGGAAAAGATTTAATAGGAATCTGAGGGATAACTTTTTCACACAAAGGGTTGTAAATGTATGGAACAAGCTGCCAAAGGAGATAGCTGAGGCTGGGACTATCCCATCATTTAAGAAACATTTAGACAGGTACATGGATAGCACAGGTTTGGAGCGATATGGACCAAGCACAGGCAAGTGGGACGAGTGTAGCTGGGACATTGTTGCCATGGGGCAAGTTGGACCGAAGGGCCTCTTTCCACACTGTATCACTCTATGGCTATGACTCTGGATAGGCACACGGATGAGCACAGAATAGAGGCATATGGATCAAGAGTAGAATTAAGAGTTAGTCTTGGCATCACGTTTGGCACAATCGTGTGCCAAAGGGCCTGTTCCTGTGCTGTACTGTTCTATGTTCCACGTTGTTGAGGTGGAATCGCACATCGAAATAATCCATTAAGTTTAAATCCACCGTTAAAAAATACTTTTCCAATCCAATCCACTTCCGAGCAACCGATGTTCATCACATGGTTACAGCATGCCAACTATTCCTCAATTACCCCTAAATGTTGTGAGGACTTTATTTTTTAGGAAGCAAATTACAGAAATTCACCACCCCTTGAGTGATTATAAATGTATCTTGGGGGGCGGCACAGTGGTGCAGCGGTAGAGTTGCTGTCCTCCAACTCCAGAGACACGGGTTCGATCTTGACTACAGGTGGTGTCTGTACGGAATTTGTACATTCTCCCCGTGACCTGTGGGTTTCCCCCAAGTGCTCCAGTTTCCTCCCACACTCCAAAGACATACAGGTTTGTCAGTTAATTGGCTTATGTAAATATTTTAAATTGTCCCTAGTGTGTAGGATAGCTCTAGTGTACATGGTTTGCTGGTCGGTCTGGACTCAGTGGACTGAAGGGCCTGTTTCCACGCTGTATCTCTAAACTAAACTTTCCTCCAATCCTTCTACCACTGGAAGTGTCTGACTCTAGTCATTTTCTATCATAGGAAATTGGTCCTTTCTATTCCTTTCTACTCGCGCTACTCATAATTTTGTAAACCTCAGTTGTTGCTCCCCTCAGCCTCTCTTCCTGCTCAAAAAACAATTATGCCATCTAGTTTTCTTGTACATCTAAAATGCACCAGTTCTGACAATATCCTGATAAATCAAATATGATTGCACCCTTTCTGTGCTAATTGTATGCTTCATATTGGTCTACTATGATCTCTGCTATTGTATTCTATGCCTCAACTGATAAATAAGGAATCATAAATTTATATATTTCCATGATCACAGACTAAAACACAATATCCTGAAGAGGATACTGCTTAAACCTGACAAAACCAAAATCTCGTAATTTCCATCTTTCCCAGCTGAACTTTGTTCAAAATGTTTAGAATATTTGTTCTTATATTGAAAATTAGACCTCAGAGTCCATTGTGAGCCCAAAGGTTTAACAGCTGCAATGCCATTGATCTTCATTTATATTTATTAAGATTGAATGGGCAAAAGCCTAGAACCATACTGCTCAGGAATTGCCACCTCAGCCCTTAATGTCCATGCTGAATATGATGCCGTTAGAATAATCTCCTCTGTTTGTATGTGATCCTATCATTCCAATCACTGCATTTGCTTATCTAAGAGCCTCTTAAATGCCATTATCATATCACACAATCTCTGGCAGCTCATTCCATGAACCTCTTGTGTTTAAAAATAAATGTGCCTTGCATACCTCCGGTAAACATTGCCCCTCCACCTTAAAGCTGTACCCCTCTAACATTCTATTAGGTCTCCCCTATAAAGCTACAACATCGAATAAACGGCACCAATCTTCATGTGATAACTCAAAGTTCTCCTGTATCCTTCTGCTTCCAGCTTTTTCACTTTATCAGTTTCCATTCCTCAGGAACTAGGACTCAGAACTCCTATATTCAATGCCCCGACTGATGAATGCAAGCATACCACGTCCATGCTTTACCGCTCCATCTACTAGTGTTGCCAAGGAAGTTGAGGAGAATTGAGTTTTGGCAAAGCATGTATGCATAAACAGTGTTAAACTAATTTATTTGTCTTAATGTAAAGTTGTGTCATCATTTTATGCCACCAATGAATTGAGGGTATTGTTCGAGGATCATTGCCTATGCTGAGTCGGTCCTTTGATCCCTGCCCATTAGAAAATAGGTGCAGGAGGAGGCCATACGGCCCTTCGAGCCAACACCGCTTTTTTTTTGTTGCTTACTTTCATAGACTGATGTACAAGGACCCCCAGATCCCGTTGTACTTCCCCTTTTCCCAACTTGACGCCATTTAGATAGTAATCTGCCTTCCTGTTTTTGCTACCAAAGTGGATAACCTCACATTTATCCGCATTAAACTTCATCTACCATGCATCTGCCCACTCCCCCAACCTGTCTAAGTCACCCTGCATTCTCATAGCATCCACCTCACAGTTCACACTGCCACCCAGCTTTGTGTCATCTGCAAATTTGCTAATGTTACTTTGAATCCCTTCATCCAAATCATTGATGTATATTGTAAATAGCTGCGGTCCCAGCACCAAGCCATGCGGTACCCCACTAGTCATTGCCTACCATTCTGAATGGGACCCGTTAATCCCTACTCTTTGTTTCCTGTCTGCTAACCACTTCTCTATCCATGTCAGCACTCTACCCCCAATACCATGTGCCCTAATTTTGCCCACTAATCTCCTATGTGGGATCTTATCAAATGCTTTCTGAAAGTCAATTGAAACATTGTTTCAAGTCATTGAAACATGGTTTATTGTAAAATGTTTTATTTTCAACTGGTTTTCTGTGCCTCCAGGGAATACAATAAAGATATTAACATTCTGAGGAATGGAGACTGTTAAAGCGAAAATGTTCGAAGCAGAAGGACACTGGAGAACTTTGAGTTACCACATGACGATTGATGCCAGTTAGTCGATGGGCAACAGTCTATCGACTCTATCCCTTTAGCATGTTGAGCTTTTCTTCAGAACTGGAGGTGGATTTGCTGACCAGGAGCTCATGGAGAACTGATCAAGAAAGTAGTTGTCCTCATGTTCTACTTGATTAGGGAATAAACCCTCATTTACCTTCTGCAAAGAACAAACAGATCTTTCAATAAATAATCTTTAAAACTTGTGTTATACGTGTGCATACATGCTTTCTTCAATTTTTTGTAATCAAATGGATGGCAGTAGCTCCCACTATTCTGCATCACTCCACACAACTGTGCTTTTCCCTCTTCAGAATAAGCGAGTTCGGTATTCCGAAAAACACAAGGAATCATGGGATTTGTCAAAGGTTATTCGCAAAAAAAAAACGCATGAGCCAGGTACCGGGAGAGTGGGGTGTAACAGCGAGAGAGAGAGAGAGAGAGGGGGCAGATGCGAGTGGGAGACGAGGAGAGACTGGTCTGGCGGAGAGACGGTGAGAGGTGGGGGAGAGAGAATGGGGGTTTGTGTTTTGCTCACAGATGTGTTTAGTTTAAAATTCCACGGGGAGTGCCGGGGTTTGCACATTGGTTGCAGAGGCGGGCAATGTCCTCTAGTCCCTTCCTCCAGTCCGGCATGAGGGGTGGGGGGGTGGAGAAATTGTCCTAGCGCCGGTGAGTTCTTGCGCAGATGGGGTGTCCGAGACCTGCAGTGAAGCCGCGATAGCGAGTTCCCTATCTCCCCTCCCATCCATCTCCCCATCGCTCTCCCCTTCTCTCTCCCCGCTGGCTTTCCCCCCATCCCCCAGTCTCTACCTCCCCCTCTCCCTCCATCCCCCCTCCTCCTCCACTCTCCCTGCTCACCTCCCCAGGATCTTGATGTAAACCACCGTCGGCCCCTTTTCCTCCACCACGTTGGCAATGTAGTTGAGGCGGGGGCTGTCGGGTGGGACGGGCCGAGCAGCCTGGAGCTGGGGGAGGGGGAGGGAGAGGCCGAGGCTACGGCCTAGTCCTTGCCCTGGGTCCCACTCCTCTCCCTCCCCCCAGGCCTGGAGCAACAGCACCGCCGCCCCCAGACCCAGCCCCAGCCTCGCCTTTACCCGCTGACAGACGTCGCTCTGTAGGAAAGAACTGCAGATGCTGGTTTAAACCGAAGAAAGACACAACGTGCTGGAGTAACTCAGCGGGACAGGCAGCATCTTTGGAGAAAAAGAATAGGTGACGATTTGGGTCGAGACCCTTCTCCAGAGATGTTGCCTGACCTGCTGAGTTACTGCAGCATTTTATGTGTATCCCTGTGTTTCCCGTCACCCCGGACATCTCCAACTGCCTCTGGACAGGGATGGGAAACTCGGGAGGTGACGGGGACGGTAGTGAGATCAGCCATTCGCACTTGTTCTACATTATCTAACTCCAGTAGTAATTCCATAGTACTTGCAGCGCCGGTGACCCAGGTTCGATCCTGACTACAGATGAAACTTAGATCTGTATACACGCAGCAGCTCAGCTGTTTATCGCGAATGACCTATGACCTGGGCATGCTCAGTCAGAATACCAAACTTGCTTATTACTGACAGGAGGCCAGTTGGCCCATTGAGAGTATAACAGCTTGTCCCACACCCTGTCCTCCAGAGCCCAGGAATCTTTTCATTTGAAGTTGTTATACATCAGCCATTGAAAACCATACTTGAGTCTGTCGCCACTGCATGTACATGAACATAAAGCAGCACAGCGCAGGAGTTCAGTTTAGTTTATTGTCACATGTACTGAGGTACAGTGAAAAACTTTTGTTGAGTGCCATCCAGTCAGCCGAAAGACAATACATGATTACAATCGAACCATTCACAGTGTGTTATATGATAAGGGAATACCGTTTAATGTAAGATAAAGCCAGTAAATCCGATCAAAGATAGCCGAGGGTCACCAATGAAGTCGATATTAGTTCAGGACTGCTCTCTAGTTGCAGTAGGATGGTTCGGTTGCCCGATAACAGCTGGGAAGAAACAGTCCCTGAGTCTGGAGGTGTGCGTTTTCACACTTCTGTACCCTTTGCCAAATGGAAGAGGGGAGAAGAGGGAGCGGCCAGGGTGCGAATCGTCCTTGATTGTGCTGCTGGCCTTGCCGAGGCAACATGAGATGTAAATGGAGTTAATGGAAGGGAGGTTCATTTGTGTGATGGTCTGGGCTGCGTCCACAATTCGCCACAATTTCTTGCGGTCTTGGATGGAGTTGTTCCTAAACCAAACTGTGATGCATCCTGATAAAATGCTTTCTACGGCGCATCTATAGAAGTTGGTGAGAGTTGTTGGGGACATGCCAAACTTCCTAAGCCTTCTGAGGAAGTAGAGGCGTTGGTGTGTTTTCCGAATCTGCTCTGCGCCGTCAATACAAACAGGTATGTGTACCACTTCACTCCCTGAAGTTGATCACTATCTCCTTTTTCTTGCTGACATTGAAAGGTTGTTCTCTCGACACCAAGACACGAGGTTCTCGATCACTTTCCTCTACTGTGACTCATCATTATTTGGTATCCGGCCCTCAACGGTGGTGTCATCTGTGAATCTGTCAAATGAGTTAGATTTGTACATGGCTGCACAGTCGTGGGAGTAAATGAAGTAAAAATGGGGGCTGTGAACGCCTCTGAGTCTGTGCAGAGCACCAATGTTATGATTATCATAAAGGATGATTGGTCCCCCATCCTCACTGATTGGGGTCTGTTGGTCAGGAAGTCAAAGATCCAGTAGCAGAGATGAGTGCTGACTCCAAGTCCCATGAGATTGGTGATGATAAGCTTGGATGGTATTGTAAATACACTCCTAATGCTTACCCCCCTTAGTCTAGTTCAACACTAAGTCAAGCACTGGAACTAAACTTTATTTTTGAACAAACAACAAATCCCCCTATACAATACCTAAACCACCGCGGGTTTGATCCTTTTCTCTGCCTGGCCAGGCCCTTCAGCCTCATGCATGCAGACACTACCAAAATGTCACGCAGTCCCAAGCGCTCTTCCAGAAAATCGACACCGATCCAAATGGGGGCTGCCTTTTATAGATCAACGAACCCTGAGGGGCCAAACTACATAGGGGTGGTTCCCCTTACAAGCCAATTACACACGTCTCTTACATTAAAGTATTATTGACAGTTCCCCAACCCAATTACAAAGAGTCCCAAACAATGGTTCTCCAGAAGCTTCTGGAAGGAAGTTAATTAACTGAATAATGCAACATTTACCCTGGCAGTACAAACAATTCAGCCAGTGCTTCACTCCTCGGCCAATCACCAAACAGCAGGGCAACTGTCTTGCAACATGATTTACTTTATTTAGAATCCCTTTGCAATAATCCAATCAAACCCATGCATCTGCAATACCTTAGAGTTTCTCTGCAAGGTCCTCATACATATTATCAATTGCTAAGATTGCTGGACCTTCCTTATCTGGCATATTGATCTGGGACCTAGACTTCCTGGCACCAGCTTGCAGCTTGAGGCTTCTCACAGAAAAAGGCCAACAGGCCCTGCAGTTGCATGAATCCTTTGCTCTATTTTAACTCTATTTTGGCCAAGATTTACATTCCCTCCGCCTATCATATGATAACCTATCATCATTGATAATTAAAGCACAGTAGTGACTGTTCCATTCTAACAAATATCTTAACAAAAAGATGCTGATGTATGGTCAGGAACTCTTGGTCAGTTGCTTTTTGTGGGTTCACCCTCAAGAAGGCTGATCTAATTTCTGCCACAGAGAGAAGACTGCTGGAGAAACACAACGGGTGAGGCAGCATCTATGGAGAGGAGGAATTGCCGACGTTTCGGGTCGAGACCCTTCTTCTGCAACAGAGATCCTGGGAAGAGGCACACTTCAGTCTGAAGGGCCTGTTGGACTTCTGCATTAATCGAACATACTGTAGAAAGCATTCAGTTCATCAGGTAGAGTCGCACTATCACTAATGATGTTGCCTGATCTTGCAGCCAGTTATTTTATTCAGACCTTGCCACATTCTCCGTGTGGCCAAGTGATAATATTGGGACTTAAGTTTGTTCCCGTATTGTCTCTTGGCATCCTTGATGGCTCTGCAGAGATCATAGCGAGTCTTCTTGTACCACTCGGGATTGTTTGACCTGTATGAGCCGACCTGGCCTTAACCTGTGAATGTACCTTGCGGTTCATCGATTGGGGAGTACTCAGATTGTCTTTGTCGGCACACAGTATTCCATGCCAAGTCTTCCACACAGCAGGAATAAGTGTTTATCTAAAATATTGCACAATGTAACTGTGATATGTGCTTCCCTCAGCACTTTTGGCTTCGGGAGAGTGATGACTGTTGCACAATGCCAGATCTTTGGTATTTTGCACTTCTCCATGGAGGTCGACAAGTACTGTCAGATCCAGTTGGTAGCAGCGTCTCCAGAATGTAGTAGAAACTCCGGGTGTATGCTGTCAGACCCAGGGGCCTTTCCTGCTTTCAACATCTTGAGTGCTGTGGCCATTTCCCCGGAGGTGAAAGCCATTGTTAGGTCCATATCCACTCTGTCAGTTTTTCATGACTCGGCCACCTCTTTGCTCACTTCGCGCGAGAAATCACGGTCAGAGTTTGTGAATCGACCATTGAGATGCAATTGCGTTGGCGGTCACTGGGCATTGGCCGGGTTTGGATGTAGCTCTGCCGGGTTGACTGTGTGCCATGCTTTACGGCTCGAGTGGGTGAAGTCGATTGATTCAACCGTCTCAATCCAGCGTTCTTGTTTCTCATCCAAGCGTGTGAGCAATATAGCGGCAGCGGTGACAAGAATTGCACACAATAAATACTCTGCAGACTCTAGCCACATACTGCATAAAATATTTTTCTATGCAACTTCTGCTTCTTTTGTCAGTCAAGCTTTGTTCCATATCCTCTGGTCCATTACACAATCAGTGATCAATTTTTAGACTTGTTATTGATTTTAAATACCTCCATCATGGCCCCTCTCAACCTGGTCTGTTTTATGGAGATCAACCAGTGTCTCCAGCCAAAGAGAAGCAGTGGGCCTAGTATTAGGGCATGGGAAATTCCACTGTATCATTCCCCCACATTTGAAGAACAACCCTTCACTTCTGCTCTGCTTTCTGCCATGTACAGTAAGTAATTTCTTATCATGCTTTAGTTTAGTTTAGTTTTACTTTAGTTTAGTTCATTGTCATGTGTACTAACGTACATTGAAAAGCTTTTTTGTTTGCTGCTGCTACTTCTCCTTTCATTCTATTGGTAACAAGCCAATTATGTGACACTTTATCAAATATCATTTGAAGGTCATAAACAGCACATAATTTTATTCCCTTGATAACCATATTTGTTTTCTTTGTAGTTAGTTAAATACTATTTGCCTTTAACCTTTCATGTTTGATTTCTCTAATCAATCCACACTTGTATAACTACTAATCTGTCTCATTAATGTTTCCCACCATCAAGATTAAGATGATTGGATCTTGTAGTTCTTCTTCATTTGCTATTGCAGACCTCATTCCCCACCAATGTATCCATAAATGTTTGGAGGATTTTGGCTGTATTTTACATCCTTATTTTCTTTAATTATCTAGGATGTATCCCTTCAGGACCCGGTAATCTATCTACTTTAGGTACAGCCAGTCTCTTTTAATCTTCTCTTTATCAAATTTCCACTCATCTTGTATCTTTATTATCTTTTATTTTGCTGAGACTTCAACAGCATCTGCCTCCTCTGTAATCCATGCATCATCTGCTCCATGTAAAACACTTGCCCTACCTGTCACCTTTAAACTTTGCCCATTTGACTTAAAGCTATGCCCTTTAGGTAATGGTATTTCCACACTGGGGAAAAGGTTTTGATTGTCAGCCCAGAAAGATATAGCAATCACAGTGGCACTCCTTCAACATTAGTTGCTGTCAGATATAACTTTGAATGGAATTTCAATGAGAACATCTGTAAAGCCATCAAGCTGGCTGGACAACCAATTGCATGAAAGAGTTCCCAGGTACAATTTTTAATTAAAACATCTTAAAACAGTATTCTGAGTGTTGAAGGACTGCAATATTTACCTCAGATTTAAGAAGAACATTTAAATTCTTTCTATTTTGAAATAATCAAGTGAGAATTTGACATAAAGAAGCCCAGAATGGGAGAGGCCCAAGGTTTCTTGACAGGGGCCGGAAAAAGGATGTGGTAAGTGCTCTTCCTGTAGCTTGGGCACCACAAGATTATGGCTGGTATTGCCTGGCTGTGCTTCAAAACCATTGTGTGGACAAGGTAGGCAGAATTCAACAGACAGTAACTAGTTTTCCTTCTAATTCCGCAAGATTTAAAACAACGTGACAACTATATAACATCAGCAAGCAGATCCTCTCAATCAACAACAACTGACTGCTTCGTGTGTGGGATTCCTGGTTCACCATTTATTTCACCATTAGATTAGGCTTGACCTCACCCACAATTAATGTCAACAAACATATCCCAGCTTAAAGAATCCCACTTTATCCCAGCTCAGCAAAATTCCAGCTGTCTCTCAACACAACACCAACTCCGGCTTAACTGAAGTGTGGAATATGTGCAAAACTGATAATGACACCATTTTCAGATCTATTCAAAAGATTAATATGAAGTGCAGAAAAATCAGCAACATGAGAAGCACTGTCTCAGTCAAGTAATATACAGAGTTCAACATTCATCTGAGAATGTGGATGTGACCACTGTTTAACACCTTATTGAAAGATATCACCATTGGTAAAGCAATGTTACACTGTCTACCTTAGGTGGGAGACAACAACCGAGGCATCCTTTCCCACGGAGATTTAACAATACTCTCAGCATCAATGTTTGGTATTCCGGAAACCTTTGTGATCACATATCCCGTAGCATAGTAGCTTGGAGGAATTCATGGTATGATGCCATAATCCAAAATAAATATCCAAACTCTTATCCAAAGGTAAAGCATTTTGATTTGAACCTGGTGGTTGAAAATGTGCGAGACTCTCGAGTCAGATCTGAATCATGTTCAACCACCACAGTCACCTAATGTACAGGTGATAGACCAGGAGTTCTGAAGAATTTGCTTGTGAAAACTGTCTTCAGACATTGGACCATCTAATAACATTCAGCCCAATATACAAACGTGTAGGCACTATTACTGACATATAGTCACTCTCCCCAGGAGCAAAATAAAGTTTCATTCAGTAATGTACAGCCTGTATAACCTTGGGATGCCTCACCAAGGTTAACACTAACCTGCACTATATGCAGGAGTGCAGCTTAGTACACCCACATCTATTGGCAGTGGTTGCAATGATGGGAAGCTGATATAATAAAGAGGCAATGATATCTGTTCCTTGGCATGGATACTCTGTTAAAGAGAGGCAACTTAACAATCACTGAAGTCAAAGAAGTGGTAAATGTGCAGAAATATATTGTTCTGGCTTACTAAAGGGTGAACTGTTGCTTGCGATAACCAGGCTGATTGTTCCAGGCGATGATGTCAACTACATCACCAATGCCATTGGATCAAGCAGAGATTACATCAAATTAAATGCCACCTCCAGTGGCCTGAGTGAGGAACGCCAAGCTGTGCAGCAACCCTGCAGATGGCGCACAAGAGCCATACACCTGATGAGAGTTGATGGTTCAATCCTGTCAAAGACATCCTGACCATGTCCCAATCAATCACAAGCTGATCTGCCAGCATCACACCAATGTTACGCTCTGACCACCGTCTCCTAATGGCTGACTGTCAACTTGAGGTTTGGCAGGGGGGCATGGAAGCTGGATTTGGTCCAAGAAATGCTCAAGGAACTTAAAAGCGAGCACACAGGTTGGAGAACTGTGAAGCCCCTCTTTGATTGCCCAGTTCACTGGCAGGAAGTAATATATGTGAACATCAAGGGTTTTTCATCATAAAAGGCATTCATAAAGTGACTGGGAGTGAGCGAGAAATGCATCCAGTCCATTAAACTATGAAGAATCTGCTCATGCTGAGGTGATGGGGGGCAATGTTAAGGAGAATCCCTGAGACGTAAAGAACCAGCAAGGTCACTGAACTTCAGAGTGCTCCAAAATCAATATTCAATCCCATGTCTGCTCCGTGGAGCAGGATGAGATATGATCACACTTGGCTGGGGGGAGGGGGCTTATGGGGCAAAAGCATGAGAGGACACAGTAACAATATTATAGCCAGATACTGTCTATTAATGATCTCCAAATCTATATCTATACAAATATAAAGTCACACACAACACACTCTGAGAACTTCCCATCCACTGTTGTGGAGGTTATAGATGCCAGCAGTCAGGTGAGCTTGTACCAATTATTGACACTGGGCAAGTAGCAGAGGTTTATCAATCCCTTGAAGCAAACTCCCAGAAGTCTAAGCATACAGGCTGTGTTGTACTTGGTTCTGTGGGACCGTTGAAACCAGACCTACTGGAAATGTACAGCAGAGGGCACCATCTTCAGATCTCTGAGGAAGGGCATCATCACCCTTCACAAAAGAAGGGAAAGAGGATCAGAAATTAATAATCCATCTCAAAGCTTAAAGTGGATTATAAAATTCTGACAACTGAGTTAAGTCTGCTTTCAAGGTGGTAGAGAGAATGCAGAGAGGTTTTGGGGAGATGTAGATGGTCAAGTGATTAGACACAGACGCAGCAGATGGAATGTAGTGTGGAAAAATATGAGGTCATCCAATGTTTAAAAAGTAGAAATATAGAGTGTCTTTTAAATTGGTATTGCCATTTGTTTATTATTGCCAAGTGTACCGAGATACAGCAAGATTTTTTTTTGCATTCACTCAAATCAGTATACCTGAGTTCAATCAAGGCATGCAAAAGAGAAAATAAACCAGCAGGATATAATAGTACAGCAGTAGAGAAAATGTTCAAGGTCTGTGATGAGGTTGGTTGGAAGGTCGCTTATGGGAGGGCAGTTCAGTAGACTGATGACGGTGGGGTAGAAGTTATTCCTTGATCTTTGTGTTTTTAAACTATTGTCCAATGGAAAAATGTGGAAAAGGGAACGACCAGGTTAAAAAAGGTCCATGATTATGTTCGCTTCTGTCCCGAGGCAGCATGACATGATGGTGAGGCTGGACCTTTTGATGAACTGGGCTAAATCTAAAATTCTCTGCAATTGTTGCGGTCTTGGGCAAAGCTATTCCTAAACAAAGCTGTGATGCATCCTCAAAATATGTTTCAACTGTGCATCTGCTGAACTTGGGGAGAGGTTTTGGAGGCAAACTGAACTTCTTTAGTCTTCTGAGGAAGTAGATGCACCGGTGTGCTTTCTTGACCATAGCTTCAAAGTGGTTGGTCCAGAACAAATTGTTTGTTATAATTATTCCCAGGAACTTGATGCTTTCGACCATCTTCATGTTGGAACTATAGGGATGTAAATAGACACGTGTGAGGGAATGTGGAAAGGGCATGGATGCGATTGCACTGAAACTTGGCGTAGACTCAATGGGCTGAATGGCCTCCTCTGTCATAAGTAAATATGATTATTGCAAGAAAATATATAAGTCTGTCCTGATTGGTCTTTGGGACAGGAGACAGTAAGTACTGTAATGGGAGATTATTATATTGTTCAAGGAATCTTTCCTTTAGCCACTATAATTGAAGACAGGGGTTGGGTGATAATATCGATATGCATCCACGAGCTCTCCACGAGACATTCAAGGCTGTCGAAAGATAAATCTTCAATAACACAGTCTCTTGATTAACAGTTTCTTTATTGTTGTAGTAAAAACTAAGATATTCATCCAAACTTCTTGTTTAAGTACATTTTGATCTTACTCGTGCATGGTGGATGGTGAACTCGTGCAGTCGTGCATGGTGGAACTCGTGTATGGTGAACTCGTGCATGGTGAACTCGTGCATGGTGAACTCGTGCATGGTGAACTCGTGTATGGTGAACTCGTGCATGGTGAACTCGTGCATGGTGAACTCGTGCATGGTGGAACTCGTGCATGGTGAACTCATGCATGGTGAACTCGTGCATGGTGAACTCGTGCATGGTGAACTCGTGCATTGTGGAACTCGTGCATGGTGGAACTCGTGCATGGTGAACTCATGCATGGGAACTCGTGCATTGTCGAAAGCTGTGACCTCTCGCCCATGCTTCTTCAAAACTAAACTAAAAACTACCAGCGTCTGCGCGAGAATCCTAGCCGCAAACACGCCTCCAACTACATAATAAATCCCACCCACATAATTACAGGCAGATAAAATTTAAACGTAACTGGTTATAGTTATAACATACTGAACTAAATGGCTACTAAAAGTACTGCTGGACGGTTCCCTGAGAAGACTGACATTGTCATTTGGTGGAGTGCCTCATTACCAGAACATTGATGCTGAGGAGATTCTGATGAGAAGGATCTGATGAGAAGGGCTCTCTGTTTTCCACTGCCACTGCACTGTGGTGGTGTGATGGGAGTAAACCAAACATTCATCTCTCCTGGAACGTGCACTCGTCAAGATGGTCTAGAAATGGAAACAGCATCCAACCAACCAGCAACCTTAACCCATCACCAGTAGGCTGAGTCAGACCTTGTCAAACTTGAATTATTATTCAAACTCACCCAGGGCTGACCTAGAGCAGCAAATTAAATATAATCAGGAAGGTATTTTCCCCAGTATAGAAATACCTACATGATTAAGCCTGTTAAAAATGCTGCATAGTGCTGCTATCAGGTTTGGCAGGTTAATTAATGCTGACTATTTCCTGTTACTGATCACAGTCCTCAGGTTCATTGGTAATGTCAGGCTGCTCCCTGCCCAGGAGCAAGAGCAAGATGTATCATATCCAGCCCAATCGATACCTTCAATGCCTGTGGACGTGTGGGTTAACCTGACTTCTTCAGAAAGAACAGCATTATGCTGAATATGGCAGCAGGTTGACTCTAAGTAAGTCCCAATACCATGAGATGACAGTCCAAAGCTATCATAGAAATATAGAAACATAGAAAATAGGTGCAGGAGTACGCCATTCGGCCCTTCGATTCAATATGACCATGGCTGATCATCCAACTCAGTATCCTGTACCTGCTTTCTCTCCATACCCCCTGATCCCTTCAGCCACAAGGGCCACATCTAACTCCCTCTTAAACATAGCAAATGAACTGCCCTCAACTACATTCTGTGGCAGAGAATTCCAGAGATGCACCACTCTCTGTGTAAAAATTGTTTTTCTCATCTCAAGCCTAAAAGATTTCCCCTTTATCCTTAAACTATGACCCCTTGTTCTGGACTTCCCCAACATTGGAAACAATCTTCCTACATCTAGACTGTCCAACCCCTTAAGAATTTTGTAAGTTTCTATAAGATCCCCCTCAATCTACTAAATTCTAGCGAGTACAAGCCGAGTCTATCCAGTCTTTCTTCATATGAAAGTCCTGACATCCCAGGAATCAGTCTGGTGAACCTTCTCTGTACTCCCTCTATGGCAAGAATGTCCTTCCTCAGATTAGGAGACCAAAACTGTACGCAATACTCCAGGTGTGTTCTCACCAAGACCCTGTACAACTGCAGTAGAACCTCCCTGCTCCTATACTCAAATCGTTTTGCTATGAATGCTAACATACCATTTGCTTTCTTCACTACCTGCTGCACCTGCATGCCTACTTTCAATGACTGGTGTACCATGACACCCAGGTCTCCTTGCATCTCCCCTTTTCCTAATCGGCCACCATTCAGGTAATAGTCTACTTTCCTGTTTTTGCCACCAAAGTGGATAAGCTCACATTTATCCACATTATACTGCATCTGCCATGCATTTGCCCACTCACCCAGCCTATCCAAGTCATCTTACAGCCTCCTAGCATCCTCCTCACAGCTAACACTGCCCCCCAGCTTTGTGTCATCTGCAAACTTGGAGATGTTGCATTCAATTCCCTCCTCCAAATCATTAATCTCTATATTACTAAAAGTCTGTTCTTGACCGTTTTTTTGGCTTGCATAAAAATGTCTATTGGTTCTAGAGCTTGCAAAAAAATGTCTATTGGTTCTAAAGCTTGCAAAACAAGGTCTATTGGTTCTAAAGTTTGCAAAAAATTTGTCTATTGGTTCTAAAGCTTGCAAAAAATGTCTATTGGTTCTAAAGCTTGCAAAAAATGTCTATTGGTTCTAAAGCTTGCAAAAAAATGCTCTATTGGTTCTAAAGCTTGCAAAACAATGTCTATTGGTTCTAAAGCTTGCAAAAAAATGTCTATTGGTTCTAAAGCTTGCAAAAAATGCCTATTGGTTCTAAAGCTTGCAAAAAAATGTCTATTGGTCTATTGGTTCTATTGGTTCTAAAGCGTGCAAAAAAATGTCTATTGGTTCTAAAGCTTGCAAAAAAATGTTTATTGGTTCTAAAGCTTGCAAAAAATGTCTATTGGTTCTAAAGCTTGCAAAAAAATGTCTATTGGTTCTAAAGCTTGCAAAAAAATGTCTATTGGTTCTAAAGCTTGCAAAAAATGTCTATTGGTTCTAAAGCTTGCAAAAAAATGTCTATTGGTTCTAAAGCTTGCAAAAAAAAAATGTCTATTGGTTCTAAAGCTTGCAAAAAATGTCTATTGGTTCTAAAGCTTGCAAAAAAATGTCTATTGGTTCTAAAGCTTGCAAAAAAATGTCTATTGGTTCTAAAGCTAGCAAAAAGTGTCCCTATTGGTTCTAAAGCTTGCAAAAAAAGTGTCTATTGGTTCTAAAGCTTGCAAAGAATGTCTATTGGTTCTAAAGCTGTGCATTGGCATGAAGTTGAAAGGCACTACTTACTGCAAATGGTGGCTTGGGTGCTTTGGCGAAGTTGAAAGCACTACTTACTGCAAATGGTGGCTTGGGAGCTTTGGTTTGAAGTTGAAAGGCACTATTACTGTAAATGGTGACTTGGTTGCTTTGGCTTGAAGTTGAAAGGCACTACTTACTGCAAATGGTGGCTTGGGTGTGGTTTGAAGTTGAAAGACACCACTTACTGCAAATGATGGCTTGGGTGTGGCTTGGGGCTTTGACTTGAAGTTGAAAGACACCACTTACTGCAAATGGTGGCATGAAGTTGAAAGGCACTATTACTGCAAATGATGGCTTGGGTGCTTTGGCATTAAGTTGAAAGGCACGACTTACTGCAAATTGTAGCTTGGGTGCTTTGGCATTAAGTTGAAAGGCACTGCAAATGGTGGCATGAAGTTGAAAGGCATTACTTACTGCAAATGGTGGCTTGGGAGCTTTGACTTGAAGTTGAAAGGCACCTCTTACTGCTAATGGTGGCTTGGGTGTGGCTTGGGTGTGGTTTGAAGGTGAAAGGCACTACTTACTGCAAATGGTGGCTTGGGTACATTGGATGAAGTTGAAAGGCACCACTTACTGCAAATGGTGGCATGTAGTTGAAAGGCACTACTTACTGCAACTGGTGGCATGGGTGCATTGGCTTGAAGTTGAAAGGCACTACTGTAAATGCACTTACTACCTGTTTGCACTGTATATTGATTTTAGATAAAACGCTACCACTTACAGCTGTGATTTTTGGCCAGCTTACTCAGTCCCCCTCCGCTGCGCAGGTGCAGAGAATTCTTCCCATCAATGAAAAATAAAAGTGTTCTTAGTTTTTTTTTTAAATGTTGAGAATCTCTCTCCTGTCAATCACTCCATGATAGCCACAACTTTTCCGGTGGGGGGGGGGGGGGGGGGGGGGGGGGAGGGGTTATAAAACCTGGAAATGTGTGTGTGGCTCAGTCTCCGCAAGATGGAGGAGGGAGAGGTCACGACTCGCTGTCTTTAGTGGCTTTGCACCCTACTTCAAATGGTATGAAATTGCACTTGAATTTGTTGGCCTTGCACCCTGCTAGAAGTGGTAAGAAACTGCACTTGAATTTGGTGGCCTTATACCCTGCTTGAAATAGAATTTCAAGGATTAGCCGTGAGTCAACTACCAGCCCACCAGCCGTGAGTGAGTGAGTTGCCAGCACAACAGGCTTGATTGACTGAGACGCCAGCCCAATAATCCATTTTGCACACAATTTGCATACTAGCCCTCTGGAAACCAGTCCCTTCAGCCCACAACACCCATACTAGCGCTCCAGAAAGCCCCCCCCCCCCGTCCCCCCCCCCCAACTGGCCACCAATATTAGAATTGGTGGAGAGGTGGAATATTGCGTTGGATGACCAGCCCTCCTGTGTGATGCTGGGACCCAATGGGTCCCACTTAGTCTAGTATATATTGTAAATAGCAGGGGTCCCAGCACTGAGCCTTGCGGTACCCCACTAGTACCCCAGTGCGGTACCCCACTGCCTGCCATTCAGAAAAGAACCCGTTAACTCCTACTCTTTGCTTCCTGTCTGCCACCAGTTCTCTATCCATATCAATACTGAACCCCCAATACCATGTGCTTTAAGTTTGTATACTAATCTCTTTTGTGGGACCTTGTCAAAAGCCTTTTGAAAGTCCAGATATAACATATCCACTGGTTCACCCTTATCCACTCTACTAGTTACATCCTCGAAAAATTCTATAAGATTCGTCAGACATGATTTACCTTTCATAAATCCATGCTGACTTTGTCCAATGATTTCACCACTTTACAAATGTGCTGCTATCCCATCTTTAATAGCTGACTCTAGCAGTTTCCCCACTACCGATGTTAGACTAACTAGTCTGTAATTCCCCGTTTTCTCTCTCCCTCCCTTTTTAAAAAGTGGGGTTACATTAGCTACCCTCCAATCCTCAGGAACTACTCCAGAATCTAAAGAGGTTTGGAAAATTATCACTAATGCATCCACTATTTCTGGGGCTACTTCCTTAAGTACTCTGGGATGCAGCCTATCTGGCCCTGGGGATTTATCGGCCTTTATTCCATTCAATTTACCTAACACCACTTCCCGGCTAACATGCATTTCACTCAGTTCCTCCATCTCATTTGACCCCTGGTCCACTGCTATTTCCGGCAGATTAATTAAGTGAAGACAGAACCAAAGTAGTTATTCAATTGGTCTGCCATGTCCTTGTTCCCTATGATCAATTCACCTGTTTCTGACTGCAAGGGACCTACATTTGTTTTAACTAATCTTTTTCTCTTCACATATCTATAAAAACGTTTGCAGTCAGTTTTTATGTTCCCTGCCAGTTTTCTTTCATAATCTATTTTCCCTTTCCTAATTAAGCCCTTTGTCCTTCTCTGCTGTACTCTGGCTTTTTCTGGCTAATTTGTATGTTTCATGTTTTGTTTTGATACTACCCCTGGTTTCCCTTGTTATCCACGGATGCACTACCTTCCCTGATTTATTATTTTGCCAAACTGGGATGAACAATTGTTGTAGTTCAACCATGCAGCCTTTAAATGTCTTCCATTGCATATCCACCGTCAACCCTTTAAGAATCAATTGCCAGTCTATCTTGGCCAATTCACGTCTCATACCCTCAAAGTTACCTTTCTTTAAGTTCAGAACCCTTGTTTCTGAATTAATTATGTCACTCTCCATCCTAATGAAGAACTCAACCATATTATGGTCACTCTTGCCAAGGGGCCACGCACAACAAGACTGCTAACTAACCCTTCCTCATTACTCAATACCCAGTCTGGAATAGCCTGCTCTCTCGTTGGTTCCTCTACATGTTGGTTTAGAAAACTATCACGCATACATTCCAAGAAATCCTCTTCCTCAGCACCCCTGCCAATTTGATTCACCCAATCTATATGATAGATAGAGATAGATAGATCCTTTATTTGTCATTCAGACCTTACGGTCTGAACGAAATGTCATTACCTGCAGCCATATATACAATAATAAACAACAGAACAGACAGTAAACAAAAATTAACATCCACCACAGTGAGTCCACCAAGCACCTCCTCACTGTGATGGAGGCAAAAATCTTAGGGCTGCCGTCTCTTCCCTCCTCTTCTCCCTCTGCGATGCGGCGATACCCCTCCGGGCGATGGTAAAATCAATCCTGCAGCTCACCGAGCTCCGCGAACGGGCCGGTTCAAACACCGCATCCCGGGGTGGTCAAAGCTGCCGCCCTCCAGTCCAGCGGACACAGCTGTTGACGTCGTCGTCCACTGGCCCGCAGCCGAACCCCGGACTCAGGGCGCCGCCGCCATAACACCGTCTCAGCCACCGGGGCACCGTTCCAGCCCCGAGCCGGGTCACCCTCACGTGAGCGTCTCAGCCCCGCGCCCGGCCGCCCCCATGGGAGCGCCGTTGCCCTCGTGCTGGGCCGCCCCAACGGGAGCGCCGTTACCCTCGAGCTTGGCCGCCCCCACGGGAGCGTCTCAGCCCCGCGCCAGGCCGCCCTCACGGGAGCGTCACAGCCCCTCACGGGAGCGCCGTTCCAGCCCCCAGCTGGGCCGCCCTCACGGGAGCGAGCCCAGAGTGAATCCCGACAGGCTGCCTCCGGAGCCTCGAGGTCGCCAGCTCCGCCATTAGGCCTCAGCGCAGACGGAGGCAGAGAAGGGGGATATGACAAAAAAGTCGCATTCCCCCGAAGGGAGAGACAGCAAGCCCTGTTTCAACTGCCCCCCCCCCCCCCCCCCCACCACATAAACACAACCTAAAACCAAAGACTTAGCTAAACAAAATGAAAAAAAAACACAAAAAAGTAAAAACAAACGGACTACAGGCGAGCCGCAGCCGTTCACCAGCGCCGCCACTTCCGGTATATGTAGATTGAAGTCACCCATTATAACTGTTTTATCTTTGTTGCACGCATTTCTAATTTGCTGTTTGATGCCATCCCCAACTCCACTACTACTGTTAGGTGGCCTGTACACAACACCCACTGGCGTTTTCTGCTCCTTAGTGTTTCGCAGCTCTACCCATATTGATTCCACATCCTCCAAGCTAATGTCCTTCCTTTCTATTGCGTTAATCTCCTCTCTAACCAGCAACGCTACCCCACCTCCTTTTCCTTTCTGTCTATCCCTCCTGAATATTGAATATCCCTGGATGTTCAGCTCCCAGCCTTGGTCACCCTGGAGCCATGTCTCCATGATCCCAACTATATCATAGTCATTAATAGCTATCTGCACATTCAACGCATCCACCTTATTACGAAGAAGGGTTTCAGCCCGAAACGTTGCCTATTTCCTTCGCTCCATAGATGCTGCTGTACCCACTGAGTTTCTCCAGCATTTTTGTGTACCACCTTATTACGAATGCTCCTTGCATTGAGACACAAAGCCTTCAGGCTTGTTTTTACAACACTCTTACCCCTTCTACAATTATGTTGAAAAATGGCCCTTTTTGATTTTTACCCTGGATTTGTCTGCCTGCCACATTTACTTTGCACCTTGCTACCTATTGTTTCTACCCTCATTTTACATCCCTCTGTCTCTCTGCTCACATATTTAAGAAACCCACCACCTCTTATTCTCTGTTTATTATATTTTTCTTCTTTCCCCCTTACATGTTGGGTCTGAGTGCTTCCCTTCTCTACCTCCTGCCTCACACACTGTCTACTAGCCTTCTCTATTTGAGTCCCTCTCGCTAACTGTTCAACTTTAAAGTCTCCCCAGTAGCCTTTGCAAATCTCCCCGCCAGGATATTGGTCCCCCTCGGGTTCAAGTGCAACCCGTCCTTTTTGTACAGGTCACACCTTCCCCAAAAGAGGTTCCAATGATCCAGATACTTGAATCCCTGCCCACTGCACCAGTCCTTCAGCCACGCATTTATCATCCTCCTCGCTTCATTCCTACTGTCACTGTCGCGTGGCACACGCAGTAATCCTGAGATTGTTACCTTTGTGGTCCTTTCCCTCTATTCCTGGTGTGACACACACATTGCTTCCTTGTTAGCTTTTCTACACAAGAGTATTTGATTGCTGCTATCTGATCCACTACCATTCATTGCCTGAAAGCAAAGTGAATCTCCTGTACACTGGATAGTTGACTTAAAAATTGGCTCATTGGGAGAAAGCACAGGTGGTGCTTTCCACGATAAATATAACAAATTGGATGAATCAAGTGTGGCCAATATGTTTCAGTAAAGCAAGTATATATAATCTACTGACTCTCGCGGTTATCTGGACTACACTTCCTCCCACCTCTGCATCTATCCCCTCTTCTTAATTCCTTCCTCCATCTCTGCCGCATCTCATCTGCTCCCAAGTTGAGACTTTCTATTTTAGGACATATGAAATGTCCATTTTCTTTAGTAAATGTGGTTTTCCCCCTTCTGTCATAGATGGAACCCTCGCTTGTCTCCACCGCATCCGTAGCCCTTCTCTTGCTTCTCCTCTCCCCAGACAGAACAAGGATAGCATTTCCCATGTCCTCACCTTTCACCCCACCAGCCTCCGTATCCCCACATTATACTCCACCATTTCCGTCATCTCCAATGGGATCTTACCACTAGTCGCATCTTCCCAGATCCACCCCTTTCGGCCTTCCACAGAGACCACTCCCTTTGCAGCTCCTTTGTTTACTCATCCCTTCCCATTCAAAGCACCAACTCCCCAGGAACTTTCCCCTGCAACCTCAGGAAATGTAACACCTGTCCCTATACCTACTCCTTTTGCCTCCATCCAGGGACCCCAGCAGTTTTCCAGGTGACACCTCCACTAACTTCTGTAACACATATTTTTCTTATCTCTGGCCTTTATTCAAACCATCTGCCTGTCAAAAAAATCCCTCTCACCAGTGTCGACTTGTTACCTGCCAACTACAAATGTAGTTGAGTTTTTAAAGAACCAAATAAGTAGAGAACACAGATTGCTGAATATTTTGGGGGCATGTTTGAAGAAGCATTTTACAAGAACACATTGTAAATAATCTGGCATTAAATAGAAGAAGCAAGAGTATTCATTTAAATTTGCTGATGGAAGATAAATCAAAGTACCAGGTGTTCCTGTGACTGGAGCACGTTGGATGTGAAATAAACCAGAATCAATCGTTTTTTGTTTTCAGTACATATATAGATGATTTATAACAGAGGTGAGGTGACACAAATGTCTTGATAACACAGAGGTCAGAGATAAGATACGTACAAAAAAGGTGGAACCTTTTCCAGAAACACAAGTAAATTAGCAGGTCAATACAAATCAAATCAAGTTTATTGTCATATACACGGGTACAATTAAAATTTTGCTTGCACCAGCATCGTAGGCACATGGGCTAATACAACACACAAATATATAAATCATACATAAATGTTACATGACACTGAAAAGAGAAAAAAAAATGACCACAAAAGATAAGATATTAATGCAAAGATTAGAAAACAAGCCCATGTGCAAAGATTAGAAAACAAGTAGTGCAAGAGACGGGCCTTAGAGTTCCATTGTCAAGGTAGGATTAAGGTTGTGCAGGTCGGTTTGAAACTTAATAGTTGTAGGAAAATAGTTGTCCCCGAAGCTTTGATGTGGTATTCACACTTCTGTAGTTCCTACCTGACATGATTACTGAGAAGAGAGCATGGCCTGGCTATTTGGGATACTTGACAATAGATTCCATCTTCTTAATGCAGCGCCTTATGTCGATGCTTTCGGCAGGACTGTGCCAATGATGGACTGCACTCAATCCACATCTCTGGAGCCTCTTGCATTCCTGTGCATTGGAATTGTAGTACCAGGCTATGTTGCAACCAGTCAGGATACTTTCTACAGTGCATTTGTAGTAGTTTGTTGGAGTATTTGGTGACATGTCAAACCTCTGTAAACTTCTAAAAAAGGAGAGTTGTTGGCATGCCTTCTTCATGATTACGGGAATTTGTAGCTTCTAACTCTCCCCACCTCCGACCAACCAATAAAAACAGGCACATGTTCTCCAGTCCTTTTTCTGAATTTAACGATTAGTTCCTTGGTTTTGTTAACGTTGAGTGAGAGGTTGTTGTTGTGGCACCATTCAACCCGTGCATCTGTCCTGATGCAAAGGGAAGAGGGGCAGGGATTGGAGAGAAAGGTGGTGGCGTTGTTGGTTATTTACCTAACATTGGTGAATTCATACAGTTGGACCATAAGCTACCCTAGCAGAATATAAGGTGCTGTTCTTCCAGTTTGCTTGTGGCCGCACTCTGGCAATGAAAGAGCCCAGGACTGAAAGGTTGGTATGAAAATGGGAAGGGGTATTAAAATGGTAATTAATCAGGAGATCCAGTGATCGTGTATGTTGTGTCCTCTGGTGATGATATATTATTGGTGATCTGGCAGATACGACTTCAGGCTCACATTGAATTCCACAATGATGATGAGAAAGGCATGGTCATGCACTGTTGCGTGCTTGTTGATCGCGGTACTCAATTCCTCAAGTTCTAATCTGCAGTCTACCTGAGGTGGGCTGTGAACTGCAGTCAGGATGATGGCAGAGAAC
Source organism: Leucoraja erinaceus (assembly GCF_028641065.1). Lineage (NCBI taxonomy): Eukaryota > Metazoa > Chordata > Chondrichthyes > Rajiformes > Rajidae > Leucoraja > Leucoraja erinaceus. The sequence continues at coordinate 52,725,398 of NC_073379.1, forward strand.
ATCCTTGGTCGATGAAATGGTTGGCATCTAAATACCAGCTGTTCCATCCTCAGATTCATCAGATACAGCAGTCTTGTTCAGAAGACTTCTACATTCTTCTCCAGTGATTGTAGATTGGCCAGAAGGATATTAAGAATGAGGGGCAGTCACATGCTCTGATGCTTTAGATGTTTCAGTCTTATCTGAGGGCATCTACAGTGACCATGTTCATTGAACAGTGAAGGTCCTGCGATTATTTTGTATTGCTTTACAATAATAACCCAGTACCAAATGGCATTTGTAGACACATGGAACTACAGTTGCTGAAAAATCTTGAGTAGAACACAAAGTGCTGGTGGAACTCTATGGGTCAGGTATCATCTAGGGAGAGAATCCGTCTGAAGATGGGTCCCAACCTGAAACATCACCTGTTCATTCTCTCCACATATCCTGCTCAACCCGTGGAGTTCCTCCAGCACTTTATGTTCTACCTAAGGCACAGTAGTCATGTACAGATAATGTCAGTAATAAGTTAACCATTGTTCCATTGTTGAATGTAAAATGTTATTATTTACAATAAATTCAAACTGGTTTTCATATTTTGGTGCGATGTGATAAGGTGTTTTATAAATCTAAAGAGTTAGATAATAAAATGGCAAAAATGCAGCAGATGCTGAAATCCTGAAATAAAATTAGAAAATGATGATATTCTTACCAGACCAGACATCCTCTGGGGAGAGACAAACATTTTGAGCGGATTAAAGAGTATATCTGTGATAGGTTGGAGACCAACAGAGACTGATTGACAAGAGAGATAAGAGAGATGTAATGAGTTTTGTTAATCACAGTTGATTGGTCTGAAGAAGATATACATAGGAGAGAGAGGGTAAGGCAACAGAGGAGAGAAAAACAGCTGGAATCGTGAGATACATAATACAACAGCTGCTTGAACTAAAGGAGAATGCTGGAAATAATTTATTGAGCAGCATCTGTGGAGAGAAAAAAATAGAATTAATGTCCAGTTAATAATTTCACAGCAGAACTGACCAGTTCAGATAACAACCTGGAAAAACTGGGTATCTGAAAGCTGATTTCAATCAGGATGGAATATTTCTGGTGATTGCATCTTCTCGGTGATGTGTACCAAGACCCATTATTCCTCAGCACTGTCTAGATTACTACCATTCATTATGTATATACTGGATGAGCAGAGGAAGCTAATGGAGTCCTAATTGAGGTATACAGAATAAGGGACATGAATACGGTAGATAGTGTAAAACCTTTCTCCATTACATAGGAGTCTAAAACCAGAGGTCTGATTTAGAGAAGATCTGGAGGATTTTTTTTTCATCAAGAGGATGGTTTGAGACGTTCCTTCTAATGAGAGTCTTCCACAACATTTAAATAGTATTTCGATGACCATTCGATACTCCATGATTTGGAATGCTGTGGCTAAGAGCTGGAAAATGGGATTTAAATAGATAGGAGATAGCTGATAGACACAAAATGCGGGATTAACTCAACGGGACAGGCAGCATCTCTGGGGAAAATGAATTGGAAACGTCACCAATTCCTTTTCTCCAGAATTGCTGCCTATCCCATTGAGTTACTCCAGCATGTTGTGTCTATCGTCGATTTAAACCAGCATCCGCAGTTCTTTCCTGCACATGGGAGATAGCTGGCACGGTGGCGATGGGCCGAAGGGTTTCTTTCCGCGATACTAATGCGCATCTGGCGGAGGAGGCGGGAATCAGTGCAAGGCATGAAGGCGGTTCGTTAGTTGATTGGGCGGCGCCTCCATCAATGGGAAGTGGCCGCCTCCTGCCCAGGTGCTGGGGACAGGGTGAAGCCGAGCCTGGACCAAGGTGAGCAGGGACCAAGGTGAGCAGGGAGCCTGGACCAAGGTGAGCAGGGTCTGATTAGACAAGACTAGACTGGATCGGGCGGCGGGGCTAAAGTGAGCCGGTGTGGGGGACAGGCGGGCGGGCAAGGAGATGGGGTGAGCCGGTGTAGAGGGCGGGCGGGTGTGGCCGGTGGGGGGGGCAGGGAGACGGTGTAGGAGATGCGGGCTAAGGTCAACTGTGTCGCGCCGTCTGGGGTCTGTCCGGCGGTCCGCCTTCCTCGGTCTCTGAATTGTTGGTCGGGTGCCGTTACTCCAGCATGTTGTCACTATCCTCGCCTTGCATCCGAGTGTAATAAACATGGTTTATGTTCACGGTATCTTTGAAATGTTTCTTACACGCGATACTAATGCATCTGGCGGAGGATGTGAATCACACAGTTGTGGAAGGCGGTTCGTTAGTTGTCTCCCCCCCGCTGCCCCCCGGCAATGGGTGACCCCCCCCCCCCCCTGGGGACCTGGTGACCCCCCCCCCCCCCCCAAGGTGCCTGGTGACCCCCCCCCCCCCCCCGGCCTGGTGACCCCCCCCCCCCCCCCCCGGCCGGCCTGGTGAGCCCCCCCCCCCCCAGGGTGTAGGGGCCTGGTGACCCCCGGTGTAGGGGCCCCCGGCCGGTGGTGACCCCCCCCCCCCCCCCGGCCTGGTGTAGGGGGCCGGTTTGGTGCCCCCCCCCCCCCCGTGTAGGGGGCGGTGTGGCGGGGAGGGAGACCTGGTGACGGGGCCCCCCCCCCCCCCCCCCCTGTCTGCCTGGCGGTCCCCCCCCCCCCCCCCCCCCCGGGTGCCGGTACCCCCCCCCCCCCCCCCCCTTGTGCGAGTGGTAAACCCCCCCCCCCCCCCCCCCCCTTTGAAATGGTGACCCCCCGGATGAATGCCTTCTGACACCCCCCCCCCAGGGGCGCCGGATGTCTTCCCCCCCCCCCCCGGCCTGGTGATCCGGGGGCATTATCAGAAAATTAACATTTGTATTTGCAAGTTAGAAGTTTCTTGTCCCGTTGTCGGTACACGGGGGGGGGGGGGATTGTGGTGCGACTCCCTTCTGGCCAGCGATGCCCGTAAAACATTCGCCTGTTTACTTCACATATTTTACATCATTTCCTATTATGAAGCCATATTTCAGTAGTGTTAATGTTATATAACGCCCAACACAATAGGAAGTAAAATGATGAAATTGTGCCTGACTATCAGCTTCTTTAAATATTGTTGGTCGCCTCGTGGTTCTCAGCAGCATCAGGTTGCACACCCGAGATTCACACTCGGGCTGATAGACCAGTGTAATAGGAACCCAGTGCTCTTTCTTTGTCAAGAGTGTTTTATTGTCATATGTTCCAGATAGACCAATGAAATTCTTACTGTAATGTGCTGTTAAATTGTGGTTGGACTTGTATTCGTGTATTACATGTTGTCTGGGTTTACTTAAAGCAAAGTGAAATTCGGGAAAGCAGCTTCTTATGGGCCTGCCCCACTTAGGCGATTTTTCAGACGACTGCCGGCGACTGTCAAGTCGTAGTAGGTCGCTGAAAAACCGGGTACTGTCAGAGTGAACACACACACACACACACACACACACACACACACACACACACACACACACACACACACACACACACACACACACACCGCTTCCTTCACCAGCCAGTTATGCAGACGGGGGACAGGGCATGTGAGGGGTGCACTGTCTGAGTGAAATTCACACGATGCAAAGCCAATGTGATACAGACCCACACCGCGATGAACAGGAAGGTTGGCGCTGTAATTAAGATGGTGATAGCACAGTGTACGGGAAGGGTCACTTTGGTCCTTTAAAAGAAGGGGGCGACGGGGTGGGGAGAAGGAGTGGAGACAACTTTTAAAAAGCCAGAGATATACGGCTGTGAAGCTTGGCGAACATTAACATTTGAACAATGAAATTCGCCGGTCAGTAACGGCGACAACCTACGACCTCCTGGTGCCCCACTACCACTGCACCTACGTCACGAGAATACTCGTTACTCTCCATTGCGTCAAAATTCTGGTCGCCGCTAATTTTTTAACATGTTGAAAAATTAGTGGCGACCAGAATGCCGTTACGAATTGTTGCGAGTCTGAGGGCACTACTCACGACCATGAAAGAGGCTCCCGTGCAACCACCCGCAAATATGTGGTGACCGCATAGTCTCCTGTAGTCGCCTACGTGGGACAGGCCCATTAGTATATACTTTGTAAATCCTTCTCAAAATCCTTTCTACATCTATGAGGTTACTTTTATCCTCCAATTCAAAGATTGTTGCCCAACCAATTTGAAATCCCTTTCATATGAATAATCAAACTAATAAACCTTTCTGAAGTGCATCCAAAAGTAAATGTCTGCCTCCCTACACAATTCTACAAATTGCTCCATCCACTTTGTAAAAGAAGTCCAGCATTCTTTTTGACTTCTTTGTTACTTGCTGTACCTGCATGCTAACTTTGTATTTCATGTACAAGACATCCTGAACCCTTTGTACAATAGAATTATGTTATCTCTCCATTTGTCCCTTAACCACCATCAATGTAGTGGTTTAATTATTTCATTGATATCTGTGAGATTATGTTGGGTACAAATCAGCTGCAGTGATTTGTTACATTGTTTTTGGTGTTGATTCATATTTTATTATTGTCGTGTGTACTGAGATGCAGCAAAATATTTTATTTTTCTCAAAAGAAAACAAAATGCAGCATATAACGTTACAGCTACTGAGAAAGTAGAGGATAAAACAGGAATGCAAGGGCCACAATGAGGTAGAATGAAAGATTGCATATTCAACCGTGGCAGATGAGAGATCCGTTTAAGAGTGTGATAACAGGAAGGAAACTGTTCTTAAGTCTAGTGCAATGTGCTTTTCGGGATTTTATATCTTCTGCCTAACAGAATAGGGGAGAAGAGTGAATGACTGGGGTGTGAGTTGTCTTCGATTAAGATGGCTGTTCTGAGGAGAGTGTGAAGCATAGATGGAGTTGATTGGTGAGGGGGGGGGGGGGGGGGTTGTTTGCGTGAGATGGACTGGGTTATGCCCTCAACACTTATGTGAAACCCTTCTTCAGACGAAGGGTTTCAGCCCGAAACGTTGCCTATTTCCTTCGCTCCATAGATGCTGCTGCACCCGCTGAGTTTCTCCAGCATTTTTGTGTACCGTTAATAAACAGGAGTCTGACGTAGATGTCCCTGGTATCTGGAGGTTTTAGGGATGAACGTAGGGCTAGGGAGATGGCGCTTGCATAAATTCAAATGTTCTTTAATGCCATGGCAAATTTTTGTTTTGGGAAAAGCAAATTGCATTGATAAATTCATATAATGAGAAAGGAACTCATGTTTTTACAGCACCTTTTAACAATGTTGGCTTATTCTGTAAAAATTCACAGCCAGCAGATGATGAAATAAGTGATTTATATGAGCATTACATAGTTCTCTATACGATTTCATTTGTGAAATGTTTTTTTGTTATTCCTGTTTAGCTTATTTTTTAAAATGATTTTCTATTATTTCTTAATTATACCATTGTTCAAGGAGCATTACAGGTAAAGCAGTTGAGCTAAGAGCCTGGATCAGTGCATGGAACTATGATGTTGGCGTCATTAAGCAGACTTAGTTGCGACAGGGACAGGAATAGTTGTTCACGTTCCTGGTTTTGATGTTTCTGATGTGATGGAAAAAGAAGTGGAGGAGTTGTTATCGGTACACTCTGGATGGCTTGACTGCAATCATGTGTAGTCTTTTTGTTGACTGGATACATGCAACAAAAAAGTTGTCACTGGATATCGGTACATGTGACAATAATAAACTAATCTAATAAAACAAATTTGTTCTGCTAATCGGGGAGAATGTCACGGCACATTTGGGGATGACGCACTGGATGACTCATCCATTGAGGCAATTTGGATAGCACCAAAATAAGAATCACTCTCCTGGGCTTATACTGTAAGCCTCTCAATAAACAGCAGAAGATAGAACAACAGATATGTAATCTGTTTACGGAAGGATGTAAAAACAACAGGGTTATCATAGTGGTTGAAGTTAACTTCCCCAATATTGACGGACTTCCTAATTGCAACAGGCTTGGACAGGGCATAATTTATTCAGTGCATTCAAGATGATACTGCTCTTGTTCGGTCTGCCCTTTTCTTCAAGGGTGGAAATGGAAACATAGAAACTTAGAAAATAGGTGCAGGAGTAGGCCATTCGGCCCTTCGAGCCTGCACCGCCATTCAATATGATCATGGCTGATCATTATTTTAAATATAGCCAATGAACTGGCCTCAACTACCTTCTGTAGCAGAGAATTCCAAAGATTCACCACTCGCTTGTGTAAATGTAAAAAAAAAAGGTTTAAGGTCAGAGGAGAAAATTTAAAGGAGATGTATGGGCAAGTTTTTTTAAAGATGGTGAGTGCCTGGAACCCGTTGCTAGGGTGGAAGCTGATACAATAGTGTTATAGAAGAGACTTTTAGATAGGCATATGGAAGGATCTGGATCACGAGCAGGCAGAGGAGATTAGCTTTGACATCGTTTTTTGGCACGGATATTGTGGGCTGAAGGGCCTATTCCTGTGGTGTACTTCTCTAAGTTCTATGACGCATACATTTTGGCACATAGATTTATTTGCTTCCATAGTTCTGTCATTTCACAGATAAGTTTTTATATGTCTCTGCTTCTTTAATGGCTAAAAAAAACCCTACAGAAACTACAGTGCCCTCCATAATGTTTGGGACAAAGACCCATCATTTATTTATATGCCTCTACTCCACAATTTGAGATTTGTAATAGAAAAAAATCTCATGTGGTTAAAGTTCACATTGCCAGATTTTATTACAGTTTGGCAGGTTGATACGAGGGTTGATTTCAAACTGAGCTTTATTAACGAAGCGGTGAAAACAACGGTTCTTTACAACACAGCCAACAAAACTTCTAACCACAACGGTGGTTGAAAACGACTGACTGGGCATCGCCCAGAAAGCGCGCGAACACCCAACCCCTTCCACTGTCACATGGACGAAGTAACCGATCGCAGGGTTCGACTATCCACGGGCACCAGCCCCCCCAGAACCTGAGGTATGGAACCGAGCGGGGACTCGGATGGGACGACCGAACGCGTGGTTCGCTAAGGCGGGGCGGGTGTAACATGAGGGGCCGGCAAAACAGTGCCTGGAGGACGCGGGGATTGCGAATAACATGGGGGGCCGCCGAAACAAAACCTGAGGCAGGCGAAAGAGCAGATGTAACGGTGGTGGAGGAAACGGGCGTACTCGTTATGGGCGGAAAGGCCGGCGGACGACCTCTACGTCGCGGTGTAGCAACGACCTCTGGGCTGTCCACATCCATGTGGGTGGGTTTCCTCCGGGTTGTCCACATTCACGTGGACGAACTCCTCCTGGCCTCCCACGTCCAACGTGAACGTGGCGACTCCGGCTCTCGGCAACCAGAAACGCCCTTCATAGACCTGCTGCAATGGCGAGCGGTCCCTGCGGAATGAAAACATAGGCACACTGTTGTAACACCGCGGGCACATGCACTGTGGACGAACCGTGCCTGGAACTGGGAACGGGGGCCAAAGTGCATAACCATTCATGAAGGCCGGCCAGCAACGCCGGGGCTGATGTGACCTGCCTGAGGGCGGCAGGCAGGAAACCCCCAGGCACCTGCAAGGCCGAGCCATACACGAGCTCGACCAATGGGAGCAGCCAAATCCTCCTTGTGCATGGTGCGGATACCAAGGAGGACCCAGGGCAGTTGGTCCACCCAGTCCGGACCATTAAGCCAAGCCTTCAGCGCTGACTTAAGGTGCCGATGGAACCTTATGACCAGCCCATTAGCCTGCGGGTGGTAGGCGGTCGTATGGTGCAACCGGGCGCCGTAGAGCTGGGCCAGGGCCGACCACAAAGGAGAGATGACTGGGCCCCTCGGTCCGTGGAGATGTTGGAGGGCACCCCGAACCTGGCTATCCAGTGGGCCACCATAGCCCGCAGCGAAGGTATCCGAAAGTGGGATCGCCTCCGGACATCGTGTGAAAAGGTTCACGATGGTGAGCAGGTACGTGGGCATGCACTTGCAGGAACCTACCCTCGGGGACAGCAAAATCCTGCACCGGAGGACGCACGTGCCGTTGGACCTTGGAGGTCTGACACGGGATACAGGCACGGGCTCAGGCTGCCAGCAGGGCGGACGTCACGCGCATGGACAGGTGGGACAGGCCATGGACAGCGTTGCAAACCCGCCGTTTCCAACTAACGGGGATGACGGGGTGGGTGCGACCTGTGGAGAAGTCACACAGGATTATAGTACCGGCCGCACCGCAAGACACTTCGGCTATCCTCGAAAGCCGCGTCCGTCTCTGCGGACGACACGAGGTGTCGCGGCTTACCTGCCAGACACCGGAACAGGGGGCGCATGATGGCAGCAGCCGCCAGCACGAAACGGTGATAAAAAATGCCGATGAACTCCTGTAGCCCCTTCATGATGAGCGGCCGGGGAAACTGCCGGATGGCCTCGACCTTCGCGGGGAGCAGGTTAGCACCTTGCGGGGTTACCCGGTACCCCAGGAAGGATATTGAATAAATTGAATTGAATTGAATTGAATAAACTTTATTAATCCCCAAGGGGAAATTCTGATGTCCTTGCAGCACACTAATAAAAAATACAACAAAGTATTCATGAAGAAATTCAACACCAAACATAAAACATCCCCCCACAGTGATTCCCACTGTGGGGGAAGGCACAAAGTTCAGTCCCCATCCTCTTGTCCACCCAAAGTCGGGCCTATTGAGGCCTCCACAGTCGCCGCCACGGCGCCCGATGTTCTCGCCGGGTGATGGTACTCCGGCGACGGGAGAACCCCCAGCGGCTTGAGGTGCCAGGAACGGCCGCCTTCCCAACGGAGCCCGCGGCTTCCAAGCCAACCTGACCGCGCCGGACGGAGCTCCACACACTGGCGATCTCTGCGAGAGATCCCAGGCTCCGGGATGTAAAGTTCAGCGTCGCAGCTGGCCGCTCTGCAGAACCGCGGCTCACCGATGATGTTTTCGGCAGTCCCAGTATACTGGAGTTCCAGCGCGGCGACCCAGGAAAGGCATCGCCCGCTCCACGACAGCGCTCCAGCGCCGCGCCGCCGCCAAAGCCGATGTTCTGCACCGCCACCAAAGCTTATGTTCTGGGCAGGCCCCTCAGGAAAACGTCGCTCCAGGACCCGCTGTTAGGCCGCGAGGACGGGTCGAAGACGCTGCTCGGAGGAAGGCAACCCCTCCGACCAGGTAGGGACTTGGAAAAGCAGTTTCCCCCTCCCCCCCACCACTCCCCACACATAAAAAGATTAGACACCCCTGACTGTACACTAAACGAACTAAAAATAACAAAAAAAAGGGGGAAAAAAACGGACAGCTGCAGGACAGGCAGCCGTTCAGGACAGCGCCTCCTCCGAAACTATGGAGCGAAGGCCAAACTGGCACTTCGCGGGGTTAATGAGCAGGCCGTGTTCACGGAGGTGCTGGAACAGAAGACAGAGGTGGGTGACATGCTCCGCCTGCAAGGCGCTTGTGACTAGAATGTCATCCAAATAAATGAATACAAAAGGCAGATCCCATCCGACCTAGTCCATCAGCCGCTGGAATGCCTGTGCGGCGTTCTTTATGCCGAAAGGCATCCAAAGCTATTCAAACAGGCCCAATGGGGTGATCGTGGCGGTTTTCAGAACATCTTCATGGTGAACCCCCGGACGAGGTCAACCTTGGAGAAGAACGCGGTGAGGTGCGCAGAGAATTCCTGAATGTGAGGCACCGGATAACGGTCTGCCGTGGTCACTGCGTTCAGGTGCCGGTAATTACCGCATGGTCTCCACCCCCCAGATGCCTTCAGAACCATATGCAGCGGGGAGGCCCACTGGCTGTTGGACCGCTGGACAATCCCCATGCCCTCCATCAGTTGGAATTCATCCCGGGCAATGTGCAGTTTGTCCGGCGGGAGGCGGCATGCTCGGGCATGCTCGGGCATCACTCCCGTTAACGGCCGAGAGAACGGGGCCCAGCTTATCAGCATGAGTGTCACGGCTGGTCGGGGGAAGGATGCTGACCATCGCACCGGAGTCCACCAGGAAACGGCGGCCGGAATGGTAGTCACAGCGCAGAGGCGGTTGTTTGGACCGATCGTGATCTGCTCTACAGGCGATCGGTCGAGGCATTTCCCTGAAACGTAGCGTGGGTGATAGTAACACCAACGGTGCCTACCCCGAGTCCCGGGGCGCTGCTGTGGCTCTGCGCTGGAAGAGGCCGCTGAGGAGAAAGATGCGCTGGTGGGGACACGCGGTTAATGCCGCAGACATCTTGATGCTTGGTCATCCAAAGCTCGTCGGGCGGTTCAGCGAGCTGCTGAGGATCTGAGAAATCCGCGCCGGCTGCACGTCGGGCATCTGCTCGAGGAAAGCTTGCTCGAATAACGGGCACGGGCGGTGGTCATCCATCAGCGCGGTCATGAGGACTGACGGCCTGCGATCCCCTAAACCGTCCATGTGTAAGATGCGGATGGCACGGTCCCGGCGGCTGAGCCCGAAAGTGTGTAAGAGGAGGGTCTTGAGGCCATCGTACTTGGCGATCGCGGGAGGGTCTCGCAGATAAGGCAGCAGACGGGAGGCGGACTCTTGTGGCAGGGCTCTCACCACATGGAAAAACTTTGTCCCGTCTGCGACGATGCGGCACAGATGGAACTGCGCCTCAACGTGTGCGAACCACACTTGCGGCTGATCGGGCCAAAACAGGCTGACGGCGCTCTGATGGGAGTTGGAAGCAGCGGCGGGAAGTAATTGGCCTGCATGTTGGCGTTCAATTTCCAATTGGGCGCGTCGGGGTCACCAATTTGGCGGGTTGAGACGAGGGTTGATTTCAAAACAAGCTTTATTAACGAAGCGATGAAAACAGCGGTTCTTTACAACACAGCCAACAAAACAGTCTAACCACAACGGTGGTCGAAAATGACTGGACATCGCCCAGGAAGCGCGCGAACACGCAACCCCATCCACAGTCAAATGGTTGAAGTAACTGACCGCAGGGTTCGACTATCCACGGGATGCCGCTACAAAAGGCAATTTTTGTACATTTTGGTTTCTACATGTAGAAATTACAGCTGTGTTTATACATAGTTCCCCCCATTTCAGGGCACCATAATGTTTGGGACACATGACTTTGCTGTGTTTGTAATTGCTTAGGAGTGTTTAATTGGCTCCTTAATGCAGGTATAAGAGAACTCTCAGCACCTAGTCTTTCCTCCAGTCTTTCCATCACCTTTGGAAACTTTTATTGTTGTTTATCAACATGAGGACCAAAATTGTGCCAATGAAAGTCAAATAAGCCATTATGGGACTGAGAAACAAGAATAAAACTGTTAGAGACATCAGCCAAACCTCAGGCTTATCAAAATCAACTGTTTTGAACAGCATTAAGGAGAAAGAGAGCACTGGTGAGCTTACTAATCACAAAGGGACTGGCAGGCGAAGGAAGACCCCCACAGCTGATGACAGAAGAATTCTCTCTATAATAAAGAAAAATCCCAAACACCTGTCCGACAGATCACAAACACTCTTCTGGCGTGGATTTGTCAATGACCACTGTCCGCAGAAGACTTCATGAACAGAAATACAGAGGATACACTGCAAGATGCAAACCACTGGTTAGCCACAAAAATAGGATGGCCTGGTCACAGTTTGCTAAGAAGTGCTTAAAAGAGCAACCACAGTTCTGGAAAAAGGTCTAGTGGACAGATGAGACGAAGATTAACTTATATCAGAGTGATGGCAAGAGCAAAGTATAGAGGAGAGAAGGAACTGCCCAAGATCCAAAGCATACCACCTCATCTGTGAAACACGGTGGTGGGGGTGTTATGGCCTGGGCATGTATGGCTGTTGAAGGTACTGGCTCACTTATCTTCATTGATGATACAACTGCTTGTAGCATTATGAATCCTGAAGTGTATAGAAATATCCTATCTGCTCGTTCAAACAAATGTCTCAAAACTCATTGTCAAAGTCAAAGGTAAATTCTTGAGTGGCCAAGTCAATCACCCGATCTGAACCCAATTGAGCATGCCTTTTATAAACTGAAGAGGACGAGCTCCCAAAACAAGCATAAGCTAAAGATGGCTGTAATACAGGCCTAGCTGAGACCAGCGAAGACACCCAGTAACTGCTGATGTCCATGAATCGCAGACTTCAAACAGTCATTGCATGCAAAGGATATGCAACAAAATACTAAACATGACTACTTTCATTTACATGACATTGCTGTGTCCCAAACATTATGGTGCCCTGAAATGGGGGGGACTATGTATGAACACTGCTGTAATTTCTACATGGTGAAACCAAAATGTATAAAAATGGCCTTTATTAAAATCTGACAAAGTGCACTTTAACCACATGTGATTTTTTTCTATTAGAAATCTCAAATTGTGGAGTACAGAGGCAAATAAATAAATGATGGGTCTTTGTCCCAAACATTATGTAAGTTGGCAACAATAAAGAGAAACATAGAAAAATAGGTGCAGGAGTAGGCCATTCGCCCCTGCGAGACAGTACCCGCCATTTAATATGATCATGGCAGATCATCCAAAATCAATATCCCGTTCTTGCTTTCTCTCCATATCCCTTGATTCCATTAGCCGTTAGAGCTATATCTAACTCTCTCTTGAAAACATCCAGTGAATTGGCCTCCACTGCCTTCTGTGGCAGAGAATTCCACAGATTCACAACTCTCTCACAACTCATCTCAGTCCTAAATGGCGAACCCCTTATTCTTAAACTAAGACCCCTGACTCTGGACTCCCCCAACATCGGGAACTTTTCATCGGCGATCGTTTCACTGAACGCCTCCACTCAGCCTGTCTTAACCTACCTGATCTCCTGATGGCTCAGCACTTCAACTCCCCTTCCCATTCCCAATCTGACCTTTCTGTCCTGGGCCTTCACCACTGTCAGAGTGAGGCCAAGCACAAATTGGAGGAACTGCACCTCATATTTTGCTTGGGTAGTTTACACCCCAGCGGTATGAACATTGACTTCTCTAACTTCAGATAGCCCTTGCTTTCTCTCTCCATCCCCTTCCCCATGCCAGTTCTCCCACTACTCGCTGTCTCCGACTACATTCTATGTTTGTCCTGACCCCTCCCCTGACATCGGTCTGAAGAAGGGTCTCGACCCGAAACATCGCCCATTCCTTCAGAGATGCTGCCTCGCCCGCTGAGTTAGTCCAGCATTTTGTGTCTACCTTCGATTTAAACCAGCATCTGCAATTCTTTCTTGCACATCGGGAACTTTTTCCTGCAAGCCTGTCCAATCCCTTAAGACTTTTATATGTTTCTATACGATCCCTCTCATCCTTATAAGTTCCAGTGAATACAAGCCCAGTCGACACATTCTTTCATCCATATGTCAATCCCACCATCCTGGGAATTAACCTGGTGAACCTATGCTGCACTCCCACAATAGCAATAATGTCCTTCCTCAAATTAGGAGACTAAAATTACACACAATATTCCAGGTGCGGTCTCACCAGGGCTCTGTATAACCGCAATAGGACCTCCTTGCTCCTAAACTCAAATCCTCTCGCAGTGAAGGCCAACATGCCATTAGCTTTCTTCACTGCCTGCTGTACCTGCATGCTTACGTTCAGTGACTGATGCACAAGCACACCCAGGTCTCATTGCACCTCCCCTTTTCCTAAACTGACACCATTTGGATAATAATCTGCCTTCCTGTTCTTGCCACCAAAGTGGATAACCTCACATTTATCCACATTATACTGCATCTGCCCACAAACACATCTGCTCATCTCACACACACTATCCAAGTCACCATGCAGCCTCATAGCATCCTCATCGCAGCTCACACTGCCACCCAGCTTTGTGTCATTCGCAAAATTGGAGATGTCACATTTAATTCCATTGTCTAAATCATTAATATGGGGTCCCAGCACTGAGCCTTGCGGCACCCCACTATTCACTGCCTGCCATTCTGAAAAGGACCTGTTAATTCCTATCCTTTGCTTCCTGTCTGCAAACCAGTTCTCTATCCATGTCAATACTCTACCCCCAATACCATGTGCTCTAATATTGTACACTGTCTTGCGTGGGACCTTGTCAAAGGCTTTTTGAAAGTCCAGATACGTCACATCCACTGGCTCTCCCTTGTCCATTCTACTTGTTACAACCTCAAAAAATTCCAGAAGATTAGTCGAGCATGATTTTCCCTTCATAAATCCATGCTGACTTTGGCCGATCCTGTCACTGCTTTCCATATGTACTACTATAACATCTTTAACAAATGACTCGAGCATCTTCCCCACTACCGATGTAAGGCTAACTGGTCTATAATTCCCTGTTTTCTCTCTCCCTCCTTTCTTAAAAAAATGCTGGAAATGTTCAGCAGGTCACATGGTACCGGTGAAGACTTGGATATTCAGAAGAAAGCTCATCTTGAAATGTCAACTTTGTTTATATTTCCAATGTCGTCACGTGATCCGAGTATTTCCAGCATCTTTGCCTTTCTGCAACTTCTGTGTTTGTTTTTGGCCATGTGCATATTTCCTCATTGTTTCGACGGTTAAACTTTTTATTTGCATCATTATCTTTTACTTTTAATCTTTACAATTCATGTTAGATATTCCAATACTGCTTCTTAATATTGTGACATTTATTAATCAGAAGTCTTGTTTAGAATGTCTATAGTGCAAGAAAAATTATCATATTTCATGTTGTATTGCACGTTTAGAATGGATGTGAATTCTCAATTGATCATCAAAATTCTTGTGCGGTTTCCACCTTGTCTTGGTATTTAATAAACTACTAAGATTAAATGTCTTTTGGAAAAGTCTGCAAGGTTTTTGACAATTTGCAATCTCACTTCATCAGTTTAATTTCAGAAAAGTCTTGAACATTATAACCTACCGTATGCTTGTAGGGTTTAGCAAGGTTGGGATTAGTATTTTGCGGCCAGTTAATTAATTTTCAAGTGTTCTCCCACGGGAAATGTTGGAAAATGCAGCAGTCATTTTTGCAAGTAGCAAAATTTGAAGCCACATGGTGGGACAAGGTAAAAGACGGCTGGCACAGTGTACGCTAAGTCCTATAGAGAGCGCGGGTGGGGAGGGGGGAGAAGGGGGAGGGGGGGGGGGGGGGGAGGGGAGAGAAGGAGTGGAGACACTTTTAAGAAGCCAGACAACTTTTAATAAAGTTTAGCGGCTATATAACATTACCGGTCGGTTTTCCTTTGGTCTGAAAACTCCAATGAACCAATTCAAATTCCAGGTCAGCAAAGGAGATTGCCTACGGCTGCCCTCGACTGCCTGTAACTACATAGCAACCCCACTCCACTGCACTACGAGTTCAAAAAAACCATGCCGACCAATTTTTACTCGACCAAACCGAGGCCGCGAGTTTGCGGGAACTTCTCTCGAACATGAAGGAGAGTTACAGTGACCTCCTAGGACCACGTGTCGACCATACTGCGAGTTTGAGTCGAGCGCAAACTCTTCTAAACTCGCATATATTCCCCGCTGTGGGACAGGCCCTTAATAAACCAAATATTGCTCCTTTTGACGTGGTTGCTGCTCCTACCTTCATGCAAAGTATTGCTTTCTACGGCGGTGAATTGCTTCTGTTCCTTCATCAGTTCCACTAACCCAAATAATGCCTTTGTTATTCTTGGCAAATTCATTGTCTGAGCTGGCTCCAAACATCTTTTTGACTCCGCCCCACCTCCAGGCGAAACTCAATCCTTGTAGTTTTTCCAAGATCATACTTGCTCTTTGTGGCTCTGCAGTGGAGTTGTGTAAGATGTAGCTGATGGTTCTCTGATTAAATCATTAGCGGTGGTTGGATTCACTTGGATTCTCCTTGTCCGAGCAGTAGATATTTTACAATTTCAGCTTCCTGGTGCCAATTAGTGCAGCCCTCGATAAGACATCAGATAGTAACTGCCAATAATTGTACCCAATTAATATTCTATGCCACACTATTAATCAGAATTAGTTCAAATAATTTAATGATTCACTGTGCCATACAAATAATTACTTAACTCCAGTTCCATAACTCCCCAAGCCAACGACTTGTGTTCAGATATTATCCGCTCCAGATGAACGTGGCTGGGATATGATGCAGCAAGTTATTTTCTGAGTCTCTAACTCGGGGTTTTCATCAGCAATTGTTGGTTATGAGTTATTGCTGCTGGAGATCTCATAAGACATCTTTTTATACCTTTCTTGGCATAATTTGCAGACATTTCGTAGTTCCATGTGGCTTTAAATTCAATCTAAATCCGTACAATTATATGTTTAAGAAGGAACTGCAGATGCTGGAAAATTGAAGGTAGACAATAGTCCTCGAGAAAATTCAGCGGGTGTGGCAGCATCCATGGAGCGAAGGAAATGGGCAACGTTTCGGGCCGAAACCCTTCTTCAGACTAACAGTCTGACATTCTGAAGAAGGGTTTCGGCCCGAAACGTTGCTTATTTCCTTCGCTCCATAAATGCTGCCGCACCCGCTGAGTTGCTTAAACACTTTTGTCTACCATACAATTATATGTTTCTTTAACCCTTTTAAACCACTGCTGGCACCGTTCTTCAATTGCCTCAGCCATCAATTGTTTTAATTGTAACAGTGTCACAGTGTGCTTTTGTAATTCATCAGACTGTCCCTTTCACAAAGTGTCTGTCCCCAAAGCATCCTTATCTCTTTTGTATGATAGTTCACGGGGCTGGAAAGCTGTCTCAGCTATTCTCATTCTCAATACTTACTAGTTGCCTATAACGTGACCCACCATCACTGTGCTACTTTGTTCTGTGGCCTGTCCCACTGCGTCGACTTAATTAGCGAGTTTAGAAGAGTTTGCCCTCGACTCATACTCGCAACATGGTCTACTCGAGGCCTCAGCTAGGTCGCGGCGTATTTTACTACATGCTGAAAAATGCCCGCGAGTAAAAAAGGTCGCCATGGAAAAAAATCTATATTTTTTTACTCGTAGGTTTAGTCGAGGTAAGTTGTAGTAGATCGTAATGCTATCGTAGGTAATCGAAGGTAGTCTAACGTAAAGCTTGTTGAGAAAAAAAGGTAAGTAAACCGACCGGTAATGTTAAATGCCCGCCTGATACAAGTATATAGAAACATAGAAACATAGAAATTAGGTGCAGGAGTAGGCTATTCGGCCCTTCGAGCCTGCACCGCCATTCAATATGATCATGGCTGATCATCCAACTCAGTATCCCGTACCTGCCTTCTCACTATACCCTTTGATCCCCTTAGCCACAAGGGCCACATCTAACTCCCTCTTAAATATAGCCAATGAACTGGCCTCGACTACCCTCTGCGGCAGAGAGTTCCAGAGATTCACCACTCTCTGTGTGAAAAAAGTTCTTCTGATCTCGGTTTTAAAGGATTTCCCCCTTATCCTTAAGCTGTGACCCCTTGTCCTGGACTTCCCCAACATCGGGAGCAATCTTCCTGCATCTAGCCTGTCCAATCCCTTAAGAATTTTGTAAGTTTCTATAAGATCCCCTCTCAATCTCCTAAATTCTAGAGAGTATAAACCAAGTCTATCCAGTCTTTCTTCATAAGACAGTCCTAACATCCCCTCTCAATCCTAACATCCCAGGAATCAGTCTGGTGAACCTTCTCTGCACTCCCTCTATGGCAATAATGTCCTTCCTCAGATTTGGAGACCAAAACTGTACGCAATACTCCAGGTGTGGTCTCACCAAGACCCTGTACAACTGCAGTAGAACCTCCCTGCTCCTATGCTCAAATCCTTTTGCTATGGAAGCTAACATACCATTCGCTTTCTTCACTGCCTGCTGCACCTGCATGCCTACTTTCAATGACTGGTGTACCATGACACCCAGGTCTCGCTGCAACATTGAGACATAGATAGGATGGACAGAACATTTTTTTCCCAGGATGAAAATTTCAAATACTAGAGGGCATAGCTTTAAGGAGAGAGGGGCAAAGTTTAAAGATGATGTGTGGGGCAAGTTTTTTGTGTTTTACCTTGAGGGTGGTAGGTACTGAATCTACTGCCAGCTGCTGTAGGTGCCAGCAGGCCTTCTCCCAGCCCCCCCCCCCCCCCCCCCCCCCCCCCCCCCCCCCCCCCCCCACCCCCTCATTCTGCATCAGGACTGCTCGTTCTCGTGGTGCTCTCCTACCGAGCGTCCCCACTGTTCTCAACATCCTCCTCGCTAACAACATCTGTTTCGCTTTTGATCCGTCCTCGCTCACGGCGGCGATGTTCCCGTTGACGGCGGTGGCTCAGGGCTGATTCGGAGTTTGCAGTGGGCGAGCTGGGCAAAAAGGCGAGTCCACTGTCGTCCGTCTCTGGTGAGCAGGTCCTTTGTCGCCGGTTCGTGGTGGGCGATCCTCGGTGAGCTCGTTCTCCGTCGTCGGTCTGTGCCGGCAGGCAGGGCTTGACTCAGTATTTTGGATTCAGATCTGGCATACCCACAGAAGGCAGAAGTAGCAGCGGAAGGTTGTTATTCTGGCTGGAGGTCTGGGACCAGTAGAGTTCCCCAGGGATCTGTGCTGGCCTCTGTTGTTTGTGATATATGTGATTTGGATGTAACTGTAGATAGGTTGGTTAGTAAGTTGCAGATAACGACAAAATTGGTGGAGTTGTGGATAGTGAAGACGACTGTCAAATAATACAGTGGGTTATAGATCAGCTACACATATGGGTAGATAAATGACAGTTGGATTTTTTTTAATTGAAGTATTAAAGAGGCATAGAGTCAAAATATACTTCCAATGCTGTCTGTACAGAGTTTGTACGTTCTCCACGTGACTTGCGTGGGTTTTCTCAGAGATCTTCGGTATCCTCCCACGTTCGAAGATGTACAGGTATGTAGGTTAATTGGCTTGGTAAATGTAAAACTAATGTCCCTAGTGTGTGTAGGATAGTGTTAATAATAGTGTTAATATGCAGGGATCGTTGGTCAGCGCGGACCCGGTGGGGCCGAAGGACCTTGTTTTTGCATTGTATCTCTAAAACTAAACTAAACTAATGATTGGCATATTAATTTGGGCATTGCTTTAAAGTGAGAGGAAGGAATGAAAAAGTAAATTTGGGAGCAAGTTGTTTTTTTTTTTACACAACGAGTGATATCTGGAACTTGCCCTCAAAGTAAGTAGTGAAATCAGATACAATTTCTATGTGTCAGAGACCTTTAAACCAGCACATAAATAGACATGGCATAGAAGGATGCAGTCCTAATAAGGGCAGATGGGATGTGTAAATGGGCAAAGGGTTGGCATGGACATAATGGACCGAAGGGATAATTTCATTGCTGCATAACTTTGACTTTAAAAGATTATTAACAATAACGGTACTTTGTGTACTGATTTTAAGTAATTCCTTTCTCATTTGCAGGAAGATCAGTAGATGACAATGTCTACCACCAATATTCCTGGAAGTTCAGGATATGCTTTAATTAGTGATAAATCATTTGATTTCTACAAGGATCCTGTGCATTTTTGCGATTGGCAAATTCAGAACTGTGGAAGCAGAATTTTTCAAGCACGTTTCCTGAACAAGCCAACTGTATTTGTATGTTCTGTTAAAGGGATGAAAGAATTGCTAAGTGGTAAGTATTAAGTTGTCAAGTATCGATAAAGGTTATTACACTAATGGGGCACTTGGCCCGCATTAGAATGTGATTCTTTTCTTTACCATAGTTTGCATACTGATGTATAAATATCATGCAATATAGTTGACTTGTTTATGAGGATGACATTTTAGGAACATGCACTTCCAATGTGGAGCATTAGGTTCTAGGAGCACCTGTTAGGAAAAATTGATACCCTCTCCATAGCGCTGCATTCATTCAACAGACATTCAGTGGAATAGTTTGCATTGTTAATGTGTATTCCACTTGTGAAGTTTACCAATGTGATGGACAGCATGGTGTCCCGTTCCAGGTGCAGGATTTCTTTGTTAATTGTTATGAGTCCCTCAGACATGCTGAAATGCAACCTACCAGTCATAATGAAGCTTTGAACAATTCTCTGACCCTTAGTCCAACTATTATATTAAGAAACACTTAATTTATTTGTGAATTAGAATGAAATCCAAAACCAAATTGCCACATACTCAGTGACTTGTCTATTGTTAAGATTTGAGTGTTTCCATGAAGTTTCCCCCTCAGATTCGTATTATCCCCCCCCCCCCCCCCCCCCCCCCCCCCTTTTAACCTACAAATTACTTTGTCAATTGAATGGTGCACAGCTGTCAATATGGAGAGATGGTGCATGAGCACCTGAGTTTAGTAGGTTATCCTTTGGATATGCTGCCAATAGCAGTTGAAATGTGAGTCTGAGTTATTTTGGAAGGACGATTGGATTCAGAGCAAACCGCAAACATCCTGAATTGGAAGGATCTGGGTTGTTCATAAAATGTTGCATAGCAATGTTAACCAAACCTGAATATGCAAAGGAGTGGATCATATTTACCCTGACGATAATCCCTTCCTGGTTGCTTTATTTATTTCAAATTTTGTATGGTAATTTAATTATTGAAATCTGTGTTCATTCAAAGCTGAAGCTACTGATGATATAGTTTATATAGGGATATACAATAATCCTGTGGAAATAAAACTGGGTTGCATAAGGGAAATGTAATTTGGTCTCAATCTTTTCCAAAATGAGAAGCATTTTCTAGCATTAATGCAATTTCTTAAAAAAAGAAACAACCAATGCTTGCATACAGTAAAATAACATTTACACAATGGGAAATGTGTTACATACACTGGAAATCTCTATACAATTCCATAGATATGGATTGTGTCCCCATTGTTTTGGTTTTAAAGCCAAAGCTTTAAAATGCATTTTCCGCTGTTCCTTTTTAGAAAGGGATTCATGAAATGCAAAAACTTATTTGAAATGCAAACTTATAATTCCACGGAATTGTACACTTGGTGGTGGTTATTTGGCCATTGTACCTCTGTCCACTGTTTGAATGAGTAATTCAGTTAGTGCATTGTCTGTTTCTTTTTTAACCTAAGCAAAGGATTTTTTTTATCAAAGGATTTTTTAAAACACCATTTCAAAATTACTAGGTTGGCAACCAGTCATTACCAAAGATGCTGCAGGCTTTTTTTCTGTCCTCCTTATAGTGAGATACTTGAGACTAATTGCCAAAATGGGCCAATTGTACACATACCAAGAATAAATGTAGGAACCTCCTGCTTTGTGTGACTTCATTTCAAACTGGGGTTGGCTGATTCAAGCCAGAATATGACGCACTGCTTCTGAGAACAAATAATTTGCACGTCTGCATGATGAGGCAACTTTTAAATGGGTGGATTTATGTTCCATCTCCAGTTCCGCCTTAATAATTTATCTTATTAAGCAGTCCCTTGAGTCCTAGCTGATTCCATTTCAGTTTTCCTGGGCTCTGAGGTGAAACTTGATTCCAATGTGGGAACCACAGACTCTTTCCCAGATGGAACAGGAAGTGCCTCCCAGCGTGGACAAATGGATAGATTAGGTGGTTATGGCTCCTCCTGGATGTCAGGGATTTGCTCCCAGTGCATAGATTCAAGATTCTTAATGGCACCCTGAATGTTCCTGCTCTACTTTGCATAGCCGTCAGCCAGTGATTCCAAGCATTCAGTGAAGATGCTGCAAGGTGGCTTTGAGCATATGCTTGAATCTTTTCCTTTTACACCTGATAGTGTCTGCACAATAGAGCTCAGACAATATCTGTTTTGGGAGTCTAGTATCAGCCATGTGAATGATGTGACCTTTCAAGTGTACCCAACTGAGTCCAGATAGGACCTCGATGCCGGACGATGATTCCTCGATGAGGAATAGATCGGATAAATGCACAGAGTCTTTTACCCAGACTAGGGGAATCGAGGACCAGAGGACATAGGTTCAAGGTGAAGGGGAAAAGATTTAATAGGAATCCGAGGGGTAACTTTTTTCACACAGAGGGTGGCGAGTGTATGGTTCAAGCTGCCAGAGGTAGTTGAGGCTGGAACTATGCTATAGTTTAAGAAACAGTTGGACAGGTTTGGAGGGTTATGGACCAAGCACAGGCAAGTGGGACTAGGATAGCTGAGACATTGTTGGCCGGTGTGGGCAAGTTGGGCCGAAGGGCCTGTTTCCACACTGTATCACCCTATGACTCTATGACTGGAGCTGTTGGCCCAGGCAAAGACACCAACAACATTTAAGATAACTCTCTGGTACATTTGGCAGATTTTGCAGGGACTGCATTGGTTGTAACTTTCCAGTGTCTTGAACTGTCCTCATTATGTAGGCCAGGTCCAAGAAATGGTCAATAGGGCAGGGATCTCTGCTGTCCGGTAGACAATGGATTTTTGTGCTACATGAAAGCTTTTTTTCAGTTTTCTCATTAATTGTCCAATGACTTTGTAAGCAGAGGCAAGTTTTTTCATTGATGTCTTTTGTGACTGGGTAATATTTGTGGAAAATTGGCAGTGACATCCATGATGGTCATGTGATGTGTGCGTTAAGCTCACTCTTGGTTAATGTGATGCCCAATCAGGAGGTACTTGAATCATTTTCAGTAATGAAATACTGCAAGTGGATGATTTATTGAACAATTCATGTACCTGAATGAAATATGCCATAACTTGCAACTCTTGCTTTTCCAGCTAAGATATCTATATTTGAAAAGGATCCTTCAACAATTATGCATGAGTTGTATGGTGATAATCTAGTCTCAACGAATGGTAAGCTCATTACAAGGATGTCTCTTTTGCAATATCGAGGTGTATGGAGGATACCAAAGGAGAGGTCCACTGCCGGGTGTTCATAGTTTGATGCAGTTTATATGTCACTCTTTTACAGAAAAGGTCAATAACTTTGATCCATCCTACACTCCCTCTATGTGTAAGCTGTATGGAGATATCATCTGCATCACTCATGGTATGTTCTGATATTTGTGTTCAGGAAAGGAGTTGTGATATTGGCATGGAGTTTTGGCACAGAAATTCTGTTGCTGATCAATCAGCAAAATGTGACCGGAATATGTTGGAGACTTGTTTTACACATCAGTTTCCATAAATCCAAACATAAGTTCTCAAATGCTGGCATAATCAAGCTATATAATTGCTGGGTCTCAGTTATAAATTGAAAATGATCTTTCTCCTGCATAGCCATGGAGATGGATAAGCATGACAGCCATTTGATTGATATAATGCTCATGGTCTAACTTGATTTTAATTGAATTAAATCATTATCTTTAAGATTTAAATTAAATCTGGTAATTTATTTTAATATCTTCCAGTACAGACACTATTGCCCAACATTCTCTTGTGCATGCCAGCATTCTGTAAAGCTAAATTTAAGTTATTTTGTGTGTAATTTAAAATTGTTTCTGAAGTAGCAGTAGGAAAAACACATTAATGCTAAAATTGCATTCATGCTACTGTAGGTGCAGATGCTTTGATGTTCATATTTCATGGATGGATCCATGCACTAAAAAACATTGAACACACAGTATTTAATGTTACAATTATGATAATTTAAAGGTAGGAGGCACAGCCAATTTTGCATGTAGAGTCCACGTGCACTGAAGGCACTTTTCAAACTGGTATAGAATTGCATATGGCACAGAACAGGCCATTTGTCCCAACAGCTCCGTGCCAGTGTTTATACTCTCTTCAAACCTCCATCCATCTTTCCTAGTGTAACCCTCCATCCATCTTTCCCCTCTTATCTCTTTACTCATGTTTGTCCTGTCTTCTTTCAATCATACACTTCAACCAATGCCTTCAGTAGCACGTTCCACATTCTTGCCACTTGTTGTTTAAATAAATTTATTATACATTGCCTTTGGATTATGTGATGAATAGCTTGTAAAATGGCCTCTGGTTACATTCTTCCTTAAAATTGGAAATATGGATTTCTGCCTGCTGAGAGTTTGCCACTTTGGCGAAAAGGTAGAAAACATTGTTTTGCAGAGAATTTTATGAGCAATCTTGAGTGAACAAAGGCACTACAGCCATTGCAAGAGCTAGAGATTGAGATCAACAAGATATGTGGGGGAGCCAGTCTAATGGAAGATTAAATATTTAAGAAACATTGTGTTCATTTAAAAACAAAAACTACCCATCAATATACGGGTTGGACGCAAGAATGGAGCATTTGGCTTCCTGTCTTTTTTCTGCAGTCCTCTTGGGTTGAACTTTTCAAAGATTTGTTTCCCTCTGGGTATTTTAACTTCATCTTTAACAACTGGCCCTTTATTTTGAACCAGAACTACTATTTTCAGACGCATCAGCCAGGGAAAGCATTAACATCCTACTTATCCTGTGGAGCTCTGCATGACTTGCATGTTTCGATGAGATTGTCTCTCATTTGCTAGGTAGACAAAAATGCTGGAGAAACTCAGCGGGTGAGGCAGCATCAATGGAACGAAGGACTAGGTGACGTTTTGGGTCGAGACCCTTCTTCAGACTGATGGAGGGGTGGAGCGGGAAGAAGAAAGGAAGAGGCGGAGACAATGGGCTGTGGGACAGCTGGGGAGGGGAAGGAGGGAGAAAGCAAGGACTACCTGAAATTGGAGAAGTCAATGTTCATACCGCTGTGGTGTAAACTGCCCAGGCGAAATATGAGGTGCTGCTCCTCCAATTTGCGTTGGGACTCACTCTGGCCATGGAGGAGGCCCAGGACAGAAAGGTCGGATTTGGAATGGGAGCGGCAGTTGAAGTGCTGAACCACCGGGAGATCAGGTTGGTTAGTGCGGACTGTGCGGAGGTGTTGGACTAAGCGATCGCCAAACCTACACTCACAGTCTCACCGATGTAGAGCAGCTGATGCAATATATGAGGTTGGAGGGCTGCGTCACCTGGAAAGACCGCTTGGGTCCTTGGATGGAGTCAAGGGGGGAGGTAAAGCGACAAGTGTAGCATTTCCTGCGGTTGCAAGGGAACGTACCAGGGGAGGGAGTGGTTTGGGTGGGAAGGGACGAATTGACCAGGGAGTTACGGAGGGAGCGGTCTCTGCGGAATGCCGAAAGGGGTAGGAGATAGGAAGATGCGGCCAGTTGTGGGATGCCGTTGGAGGTGGCGAAAATGTCAGAGGATTGTCTGGTATGTGACGGCTGGTAGGGTGTAAGGTGAGGACAAGGGTGACTCTGCCCTTGTTACGAGTGGGGGAGTAGGGACTGAGAGCGGAGGTACGGGATGTAGAAGAGACTCTGGTGAGAGCCTCATCTATAGTCGAAGAGGGGAACCCCCGTTCCCTAAAGAATGAGGACGTCTCCGATGCCCTGGTTTGGAACATCTCATCATGGGTGCAGATGCGGCGCAGACCGGAAGAATTTGGAGTAGGAGATACGAGTCCTTACAGGAAGTAGGGTGGGAAGAAGTGTAGTCCACATAGCCATTGGAATCAGTGGGTTTGTAGTAGATGTTGGTCAGTAATAGATGTCTCTCATTTGCTAAACGTGGGAGCCTAGTCTAGTCGTCTTGAGGGCAAACCTGTCATCCTAAAAATCAACCCAGTGAACCACATATTTGTCCTTGAGATAAGGTGACGAACTCTGTACACAACAATGAATATTTGGTCTTGCAAGGGTCTTATATTATAGGAGCAGGGCATGTCTACTTTTGCTCAGTTCACCCTCTATGACACCAGGAAGTGGCTATTGGATATTGCAAAGGCTATGGGTCCCAGGTGCTGTTCCAGAGGTCTGCCAAGCTATTCCAACACATTTATAACATGGGCAGTTTTCCACATATTTTGGAGATGCCAAAGTTTATACTGTTAATAACATTCCGACACATCCAATCTGACAAACCAATGCCCAAGTGGTCCACCAGCAATCATTCCATCAGCAAAGTGAGAAAAGGCATCATCAACACTATCAAGCTGAACACGCTAGTTAATAACTTGCTCACTGATATCCAGTTTGTGTTTTGCCAGGACTACTTGGCTCCAGACTTTATCCAGTTTTGTCCAGGTGTGAATGAGCAAAACTAAATCCAGAGCTGAGAGTGACTGCTCTCAGTCTCTCAATTACTTGATGTTCTGCATCAAGGTGGTTTTTGATTGAATATGGCACCAAGCAACCTCAGCGAAACTCACCTCTATCTTGAGGGACTGCTTTGGGGACCTCCAGGTAAAACACTCAGCTGGTCGTACATTGCACAAGGTTATAGTTGTTGATCAGTCATTAGCCCCAGGACATCACAGCAGGTGGATCTTCGGGTCAGTCAATCTTGCTATCGTACGATTAGTGGTGGAGATGTTTGCTGATTGTTGCACATCGTTTAGTTTTATTCGCAATATTTCAGGAAATGAGGCAACCCATGTTTGTGTGCAGCAAGGTGTATACCAGATTTGGGCATGGACTGGTATGTGGCAAATAACATTTGAGCCACAAATATTAGTTGGCACAGTAACATGACCAGGCAATGACCATCTCTAGTCAGAGAGAGTTTAATCACCAACCTTTGATAGACAATAGGTGCAGGAGTAGGCCATTCGGCCCTTCGAGCTAGCGCCGCCATTCAATGTGATCATGGCTGATCATCCACAATCATGATCTATGGTACTGCACCACTGAGTCCTGCCATCAACATCTTTATAGGTAGACAAAAATGCTGGAGAAATTCAACGGGTGAGGCAGCATCTAAGGAGCGAAGGAAATACGCAATGTTTCGGGTCGAGACCCTTCTCTTGACCCCAAACGTTGCCTATTTCGTTCGCTCCTTAGATGCTGCCTCACCCGCTGAGTTTCTCCAGCATTTTTGTCTATCTTCAATTTTCCAGCATCTGCAGTTCCTTCTTAAACATCAACATCTTTATGATCATCATGACCAAAAACGTATGTGAAGCAACCACATAATTATTTCCTCTTACAGAACAGGCCAGCATTTGGGTATCCAGCAGCTAGTGAGTCTTTATCATTGGAGATCTGTACCATTTGCAAAATGCACTGCAGTTGCAAGTCAAGTTTTTTTCTAACAACGCTTCCCTGACTAACAATCTATCAACCTAGAAGGACGAGAATAGCAGGAACATGGAAGCATCAACACCTGGAGATTTTATTCCAACATGCACACTGTTATAATTTGGAAATATATCACTGATTCCTTATTGTCACTGGATCCAAATCCTAGAACCTCCTCTCTGCAACCAGTGTCGAAAGCCAGTGAATAAAAGTGAGTTTTTAGGGAGGATTTAAAGATGGACAGTGAAGGGGCCTGCAGATCAGACAGGCCCCTTCATTGTCCATCTTTAAATCCTCCCTAAAAACTCACTTTTATTCACTGGCTTTCGACACTGGCTGAGACATTGTTTCTGTTTTAGTGCTTTTAATGTCTTTTAATTTTTTACTGTTTTTATAGTCCTGTCGTCTTAATGGTTTTAGTAGTTTGTAATAACTTTTTGTTGATTTCCCATGTACAGCACTTTGTGGTAACTGATGTTGTCTAAAAGCGCTTTATAAATAAAGTTATTATTATTATTATTATTGTTAAAATGTATGAAGGACTACATTTGTTCAATAAGATGGCACATCACCATTACCACATGGGTAATAAACGCTGGCCTTGCCAGTGATGCGTTTATCCCAAAAAATGATTGCATAAATACATTTAATTGAAATAAGGGATTTTGTGCTACTTGCATGTCTAGTTGTTTGCTGTACCTTTATATTGACTTTGTGATTGCTGCTGAAAGATCTAGATATTATTATACTCTAAGCATCTTTTCAAGCACTTGATATTTTAAAAAATACTCTTACATTGTTCTGTATTATCATCTGCCCTTCCTTGTACAAGTCCCTTTCAAATGTTTCAAAAATAAAACTAGGTAGCACTGTGGGCTGTGAGAATATCAGTAAACTTAAGTATATTATACTTTCTTTTCCACACATTGATTTAGATTATGAATAGCTTTGTTTACCCACAATGATTCCTATGGCATGCATAGTCACAACCTCCCAATCCCCCCCCAAAACTTTCTTTGTTTATTGCTATTTCTGTCCATTAATTGATCACATCAGTTCTTTAATGCTAAGGAAATGCAAGATACTGCAGTTGCTGGTATCTGGGGTAACAAACAATCTCCCTCACAGTGTTAAAGAGGGAACTGCAGATGCTGGAGAATCGAAGGTTACACAGAAAAGCTGGAGAAACTCAGCGGGTGCAGCAGCATCTATGGAGCGAAGGAAATAGGCAACGTTTCGGGCCGAAACCCTTCTTCAGACTGATCAGGGGTGGGGGTGGGTGGGGACAAGAAAGGGAAAAGGAGGAGTAGCCGGAAGGCTGGAGGGTGGGAGGAGACAGCAGGGGAGCTGAGGAAGGGGAGGAGACAGCAAGGACTAACAGAATTGGGAGAAGTCGATGTTCATGCCCCCGGGGTGCAGACTCCCCAAACGGAATATGAGGTGCTGTTCCTCCAATTTCCGGTGCTGCTCGCTGTGGCCATGGAGGAGACCCAGGACAGAGAGGTCGGAGGCGGAGTGGGAGGGGGAGTTGAAGTGCTGAGCCACCGGGAGGTCAGCTAGGTTATTGCGGACCGAGCGGAGGTGTTCGGCGAAACGATCGCCCAACCTCCGCTTGGTCTCACCGATATAGATCTGCTGACATCTAGAGCAGCGGACGCAATAGATGAGGTTGGAAGAGATGCAGGTAAACCTCTGTCGCACCTGGAACGATTGCTTGGGTCCCTGAACGGAGTTGAGGGGGGAGGTAAAGGGACAAGTGTTGCATCTCCTGCGGCCGCAAGGGAAAGTGCCCGGGGAGGGGGTGGACCGAGAGGGAAGGGAAGAATTGACAAGGGAGTTATGGAGGGAGCGGTCTTTGCGGAAGGCAGATATGGGGGGAGATGGGAAGATGTGGCTAGTAGTGGGGTCACGTTGGAGGTGGCGAAACTGACGGAGGATTATTTTTTGTATGTGATGGCTGGTGGGGTGAAAGGTGAGGACTAGGGGGACTCGGCCCTTGTTGCGAGTGCGGGGATGGGGAGAGAGAGCAGTGTTGCGGGGTATGGCAGAGACCCTGGTGCGAGCCTCATTTATGGTGGAGGAGGGGAACCCCCGTTCCCTGAATAGTGAGGACATTTCAGATGTCCTGGTGTGGAACGCCTCATCCGTGGAGCAGATGCGGCGTAGACGGAGGAATTGGGAGTAGGGGATGGAGTCCTTACAGGAAGCAGGGTGTTGATCTGCTGAGTACCTCCATCAGATTGTTACTTTAATGATGTCTGACAGTCTAAAAAACAGTCATAGTGAAACAGTGTGGAAAAAGCCCAACTTGCCAACACCGGCCAACAATGTCCCAGCTCCACTAGTCCCACTTGCCCGCGCATGGTCCATATCCCTCCAAACCTGTCCTATCCATGTACCTGTTTCTTAATCGATGGGATAGTCCCATCCTCAACTACCTCGTCTGGCAGCTTGTTCCATACAACCACCACCCGTGTGAATAAGTTACCCCTCGGATTCCTATTAAATCTTTCCCCTTCACCTTTAACCTATGTCCTCTGGTCTTCGATTCCCCTACTCTGGACAAGAGACTCTACCTGATCTATTCCTCATGATGTTGTACACCTCTATAAGATCTCCCCTCATCGTCCTGCACTCCCACTCAACCTCTCCCTATAGTTCACACCCTGAGGGGTCCCACTCTCTAGTTACCCATTTCCCTCTTGTGTGTTTACAAAATCTTTTGGGATTGTCCTTAATGCTACCTGTCAGACCTATCCCCTGGCCCCTTTTTGCCATTCTGATTTCCTTTTTTAGCATACTCCTTGATACTCCTTGATTCCCAAAACTCCTCCAGGGATGCACTTGATCCCAGCTACCTATACCTGTCCCATGCATTCTTCTTGTTTTTGACTAACATCTCAATTTCCCTCGCCAGTGAAGCTTCCTTACGTTTGCCTGCTTTGCTCTTAACGGGGACGTACACATCCTGAGCTTTCTTCAGTACACTTTTAAAACCATCCCACTTGGCCGATGTTCCTCTCCCCTCTAATAACCTGCTCCAGTCAACTTGAGCGAGACCTTCTCTCATACCCTCAAAGTTGGCCTTGCCCCAGTTGAGCATTTTAACACGTGGACCCTCTCCGTCCCTATCCATAACTATCTTAAACCTAATCGAACTGTGGTCACTGGTCCCAAAAGACTCCTCCACACACACTTCATTAACTTGCCCTTCCCAATTTCCCAATACCAGATCCAGCGTTGCCCTCTCACGTGTGGGGGCCTCCCCATACTGCTTAAGAAAACTCTCCTGAACACTATTTAGGAATTGCACCCCATTTAAACCCTTCACATTATGATTTTCCCAGTCTATATTGGGAAAGTTAAAATCCCCTACTACAACAACCTTATTTGACCTGCAGCTGTCTGCAATCTCCTGGCACATTTGTTCTTCTGATTCCTGTTGACATACGGGGGTCTGTAGTACACCCCCAACAAGGTGATCATCCCTTTCTTGTTCCTCAGCTCCACCAATATAGCCTCACTAGGCGAACCATACATAATGTCACTTCTGAACACAGCTGTGCAATCCTGCTTAACCAACAATGCAACCCTCCCCCCTCCTCTTTCTCTCACCCCTGTCTCTCCTGAAGCTCCTGTACTCTGGAATATTGAGTTGCCAGTCCTCCCTTAACGTCCCAGTCGCCCGTACCTATCCACGCCCTAAACTCATCTGCCTTGCCTGTCAGGCCCCTTGCATTAAAATATGTGCAGTTTAAACCAACCCTCCTTCCCTGCTCTCTGCCTTCCTGTCCACTAACCTTTCCCACACCAACCTCCATACCAGCTTCTCACGTGACTCTGTCCTGCACGAGATCCCACTACCCTGCCAGTCTAGTTTAAACCCTCCCGTGTAGCATTAGCAAACCTTCGCGCTAGGATGTTTGTCCCTCTCCAGTTTAGGTTACCCTTTTATACTGGTCACCCCTGCCCCGGAAGAGATCACAACGATTCAGAAATCTGAATCCCTGCCCCCTGCACCAACTCCTCAGCCACACATTCATTTCCCCTATCTTCCTATTCTTACCTTCACTAGCACGGGGTACTGGAAGCAATCCTGAGATCACTAACCCGCAGGTCCAGCTTTTCAGTCTTCTACCCAATTCCGTAAATTCTTGTAGTAGAACCTCTTTCCTCTTCCTATATTATTTGTGCGAACATGCACAACAACCTCCGGCTGCTCCCCCTCACTCTTGAGGATGCCGTGCAACCGCTCCGAGACATCCTGGACTCTGGCACCAGGGGGGCAACACACCATCCTGCTTCAGTTCCATAACACGTTCATTCAGGAGCTGCACCTGGACACAATTTCTGCAGGTGTTGTTGTCAGAAGCACCAGCGGTGTCCCTGACTTCCCACGTCCTGCAGGAAACGCACTGTACCAACTTGCCTGCCATTTCTTCAGTGGACAAAAAAATCACAAATTTCGTATCAAGTGCAGCCTCCTTACCTCAGCCTCCTCCAGAACCAGGGGGCATAGTTTAAGAATAAGGGGTAAGCCATTTAGAATGGAGATGAGGAAACACTTTTTTTCACAGAGAGTTGTGAGTCTGTGGAATTCTCTGCCTCAGAGGGCAGTGGAGGCCAGTTCTCTGGATACTTTCAAGAGAGAGCTAGATAGGGCTCTTTATATCTTTATAGCAGAGTCGGGAGATATGGGGAGAAGGCGAGAACGGGGTCCAGATTGGGGATGATCAGTCATGATCACATTGAATGGCGGTGCTGGCTCGAAGGGCAGAATGGCCTACTCCTGCACCTATTGTCTAAGACTCTTGAGCCAAAGACTCACACTTTACCTCCCAAGGCACTTCACTTCACCAAGGCCACCCCGCTACAGCTGCGCTTATTTTTTTATCTGCTATCTAATCAACTACTTTAGGTCTAATTTGTAAGTTACTTGAACCTGTGCCTTTGGTGTTCTTTTTAAATGTCCATTCCCTTTGACTCTCCTTTTTTCTGCCAATGTTTAAGAAGGAACTGCAGATGCTGGAATGCATGTAACAAGGGCAGAATCCCCCTTGTCCTCACTTTCCACCCAACCAGCCGTCACATACAACAAATAATCTTCCGACATTTTCGCCACCTCCAACGGGATCCCACCACTGGCCACATATTCCCATCTCCTCCCCTGTCTGCTTTCCGCTCCCTCCGTAATAGACCGCTCCCTCCGTAACTCCCTGGTCAATTCGTCCCTTCCCACCCAAACCACCCCCTCCCCTGGCACTTTCCCTTGCAACCGCAGGAAATGCTACACTTGTCGCTTTACTTCTCCCCTTGACTCCATTCAAGGACCCAAACAGTCTTTCCAGGTGCGGCAGAGGTTCACTTGCAGCTCCTCCAACCTCATCTATTGCATCCGCTGCTCTAGGTGTCAGCTGCTCTACATCGGTGAGACCAAGTGCAGGCTTGGCGATCGCTTAGCCCAATACCTCCACTCTGTTCGCAATAACCAACCTGATCTCCCGGTGGCTCGGCATTTCAACTCTCCCTCCCATTCCGAATTGGACATTTCTGTCCTGGCCCTCCATATGGCCAGAGTGAAACCCACCGTAAATTAGTGGAGCAACATCTCATATTTCGCTTGGGCAGTTGACACCCCAGCGGTATGAACATTGACCTCCAATTTCAGGTAGTCCCTGCTTTCTCCTCCCCTCCCCTTCCCAGCTCTCCCTTAGCCCACTGTCTCCGCCTCTCCAGCAGTTTTGTCTACCTTCTTTCTGCCAATACCAACTCTCGCTGCTTCTGGCTTCTCTCCTACCTTCACTGCTAGTTTATTCTTGAATCTTCTACTGGAATCAGCCACAAAAAAAGCTATTTTCCTATTGTAATGCATGTTGATGCTACCCAATCTATTTTCTAAGTGACTCATCAGTTTCTTAATAGATTCTAGCATTTTCCTTGCTAGAGATGTCAGGTCTTTAGTCCCCATTCTGTGGGACCCTACTACAATCCACAATTTTTGAATATGAGAACCTGCACATCCACTGTCTAATAATCACCACCTAAATCCTGGGATGCACATTATTAGTTTTTGCAGATTTAATCCTCTTTTATGTTTTTTTGGTACTTTCATACTTATTATTAATAATACAGGTCCACTACCGATTTTCCAGCACCCTTGGTTCCAGAGCATTTCTGGGTTGTCCATTTTGCTGGACCAACAGAGGTCACGGCCTCTAAAAGGAGTCTAACTGTACTGGAACGGCTTGCCTAGGCCGTCGAAGGACTGAGATACCTTCCTGCAAAGTCGGCCTCAGAAGTCGACTATGGGAACAGATCCGTCTGCTCCGGAGGGGCTGGAGTTCCAGAGCCCTGGCCGCAAGGGGCAAATTTGACCTGCCGATTGGCGAATGTTTGGATCTGCCGCTTTTCCTGGCCTAGACACCCCATCCAGGTGGGAGGAATTTCAAGGATGCTCTTGTGAATTTTGTCCATATTAAAGGAGATGCCAAACCATCAGTTGCCAGAATATTGGTGGTGGACCTGTAATGATGTTTGAGATTTTCTGTGTCTTCCATGAAGATGCCTGTACAAAATTCTGCTGTTATGTTATTTCCTGATAGAAATTTCTGTTTAAGGGTCCCACAATGTCTGGAACTAATATGCTACAATGCATGGAACTATATTCTGCATTCTATCTTCTGCTTTGCTCTACCTATTGTACTTGACTTTGAATTGATTGTATCTATGTATGGTATATCTGATCTGTCTGGATATCCTGCAAAATAAAGCTTTTCACTGTACCTTGGTACATGTGACAATAATCCTAAACTTAAACTATCTAATCTTCCTTTTTACATGTTTGTAGAAGCTATTGTCTGATTTTTTTTTTTTTATTTCTTAAGAGGCTGCGTCAGTGTTTCATTGACCTTTTTCTTATCAGTACCCTGGTCCAGCCTGGGCTTTATTGCTTTATTACTTTGCTTCAATCTATTTTCTTGATGGCTACAGTTGGACCATTTTTCCTGTAGTTTTTAATCTTAAAGGGATATATATTACTGGAAGCTATTCATGAATGGTAGTGGTTGTTTGTTCACTTTGTACCATTTTAATGTAATTTTCCAACTTTAGTAATTTGGATCTAAGAAACTAGTTTAAGATTGATTTTTAACATTCTGTGCTGATAGCAGGCTGTTCTCATCGTGCATTCCTTATTGTTGGAAGGACCCAACACGGAAGGTATGGTTAATACACTTGGGGATTAAAATGAGGCTCCCAAGCAAGGTCATAATGAAACCTGGGAGGAAAATGACAAGATACAAGTGACTACTTGGAGCTCCAGATCATTGAATTTTAATTTCCAGTCCAGTTTAGGGTTGTGGAATCACTTGAGGACATCACTGGATGAGTGGACAAAATCTTAGATAGTTCTGAATACAATGAGTTGAAAGTAGACACAAAAAGCTGGAGTAACTCAACGGGGACAGGCAGCATCTCTGGAGAGAAGGAATGGGTGACGTTTCAGGTCAAGACCCTTCAGTCGAGAAGAAGAGTCTTGACCCAAAAAGTCACTAATTCCTTCTCTCCAGAGATGCTGCCTATCCTATTGAGTTACTCCAGCTTTTTGTCTCTATCTTTGGTTTAATGTCTATCTGCAGTTCTGTCTTAGACATTGATGTGAAGTACATGGACGATGGGAACCTCAGCGGCGGGGGGGGGGGGGAGGCGGGGGTTAAAACTGACAGGAGTGCAAGACTGCTCTGGGAGGACTGTTTGTGAGTACCTACAAGGATGGTGTTGTGAAGTTAAAGGAAGGCGTTGTAGAAATTATGATAATGAAGGCAAAGATCAACGTCTCTGAAGCAGGAAAGCGATGAAGGCAGGCTGATTTGATCATTATTGAAGGAAATGGAGCATTCAGATATTATTAAGTAAACTTGCATAAAGAATTAAATGAATATAATCTGGATCCATTCCACTATGAACAGCGTAAGAAGGAAATGCAGATGCTGGTTTAAACCGAAGATAGATACAAAAAGCTGGAGTAACTCAGCGGGACAGGCAGCAGTCCTATAGAGAAGGAATGGGTGACGTTTCGGGTCGAGACCCTTCAGAAGAAAAAGAAGAAGGGTCTCGAACCAAAATGTCACCCATTCCTTCTCTCCAAAGATGCTGCCTGTTCCGCGGAGTTACTCCAGCTTTTTGTGTCTATCCACTATGAACAGTAATGGGGACGGTCAAGACCCTTCAGTCGAGAAGAAGAGTCTTGAAGTTATTGTCAATAAAGTTATTGTCAATGACATTCACAGCCATTCAAGCTTGTGTGGAGTCTTGTTTTTTACCTGGACATAAAATAAAATATTTGAAGTTAATTAAGCTGAACCAGATATATGTGTATCACAATGCTTAATTATTCCCAATGTTATGCATGTTGAATGGATTAGAGCCTGATAATACAGAGCAGGAAAACTTATTGATTACCCAATGTCTTCAATATTTTTATATAAATTGAATGAATATGAAGTGAGAAATTTGCAGGAAATAGAGCAGTAGTTAAATCTGACCATTTTAATATGGTCAAATATTGAAGATGTTTATCTTTTTAACAGCTTACACACCAACAGAGGTTTGTTTTAGCCCTGCAAGCCCACCTGTTTCAATTGGGTTACTTAGTACAACTTCTTAAATGCCCTTCAGATTTCCTGCTTCAGTTTGTTCCTGCACCTTGGTTATAATTTTTTTTTTTGCAAACTGTGTTCTTTTACATTAGAACTGTGGATTGTGTTGCTTTGAACTTTCAGCCATTTCTGTTCCATCAATATTTGGTGTAGTGTGGACTTTGGGGTGCAGTTTCATTGGTAACCTGCCAAGCCTTCTCAGCGGGCGCCTTTAAATGTGCATTGTGAGCACTGGTTGATAATTCAAAAGCGAAGATGCTTCTACATATTTGATCTGTGCACTGCCCTGTAGCTACCATGGAATATTGCATCACTGCCAGAATTGGGAATCTGGCCAGTTTATTAGCTCCTTTCATAGAAATATAGAAAATAGGTGCAGGAGGAGGCTATTCGGCCCTTTGAGCCAGCACCGCCATTCATTGTGATCATGGCTGATCATCCCCTATCAATAACCCGTGCCTGCCTTCTCCCCATATC
The DNA here is from genome assembly GCF_028641065.1 of Leucoraja erinaceus. Lineage (NCBI taxonomy): Eukaryota > Metazoa > Chordata > Chondrichthyes > Rajiformes > Rajidae > Leucoraja > Leucoraja erinaceus. Next base: position 52,761,362 of record NC_073379.1, read on the forward strand.
CCTTGACTACACTAGCCCCTAGAGCTCTATCCAACTCTCACTTAAATCCATCCAGTGACTTGGCCTCCACTGCCCTCTGTGGCAGGGAATTCCATAAATTCACAACTCTCTGGGTGAAAACTTTTTTTCTCACCTCAGTCTGATATCTTGTGATAAACAGGGCCAGAACAAAACAGTCTAATTGATCTTTGTGGGATTTGGAGTGGCACTTTTGCTTTGACAAAGTAACCTTAATGGCCATCTGATCCACTTTCTTAATTTATATTAGATGGCAAATAATTCATTGCATTCGTGTAGAGTTAAAACTGTAGTTGGGTGATGTTATCACACCCAGATTGGCATACATAAGGATAGTGCTGTCTTCAGGGGCTACATTTGCTGCAGCCTTAGAGCATCACCTAACAATTGAAGCCAATAGCAGATGTTACTTCCCTTCTTGACAAAAAGGTCGGTTAAATGTTGGTCCAAAAATTTTTTAAATAACATTTTCTCCTTCAACTTGCCATTTTACATTACTGAAGACTCCAACCAATTGATTTAAGTATATCCAGGAATTATATACACCTGAAAGTTCATTTCCTGTTTTGGCACTTTGTGTGGAAACCATTAACCCTGAAAGTAAATCTTTTTATTAAACTGATTTAGACGGTATCTCCAATTGTTTGAAATTTTACTTTTCGAACAGTGTTCTTGATTCACTCCTATAATTGATTATTTCACCATTGCTTATGAAGCATATGGTGTCTAATTGCAGTACTTCCACGGAGGTGAAATATCATCGGTCTCCAACATGTTCATTGAGTCATCTTGGCCAGCTTGCTATAATTTCTAATAATTTGTTCTGGTCATAGAGTGATACAAGATTGAAAAAGGCACATCAGTCTATCAAACCAGACATTAAGTACTCATTTTTACACAAATTCTATTTTTGCCCATTTTATTCTTCCAACCCCCACCAACTTAGTACAAATTCTGTTACACATCTAAACACCTGGGGCAATTTACACTAACCAACTAGCCCACCTCCTTGTATGTCTTTTGAGATGTGGGAAGAAATGGCAGCCCTGGAGAAAATCCACATGGTCACAGTTAACATGCAACTTCCACACTGGATTGTGTAAGAAGGAACTGCAGATCCCATAGTCTTGTTTTCTAATTGTGTTTGTTGTACTAATTTTTTTCCGATCTTTTTCTTTTCATAGTCTTGTATAATTTATGCACAATTTATGTTTTTGTGTTTGTTGTAGTCGAAGTGCCTGTGATGCACTGTAAGCCACTGTAAGCAAGATGTTTTATTGTATCTGTACCTCAATGGACTTGTGCTTATGACAATAAACTTGACATGGATGTGGGTGAAGGAGGAAAGATGTTACTATAAAAAGCTATGAATTGTTTTTAAACCCTTGTTTAAATATTCATTCACAACTATATTTGTGTTTATCTATTTCATTAAATTCTGGAACTGCTTATCTGCTGAAGAGTTTCAGTCTCCTGAAGTGATTTAAATCGCTGCTACTTCACATCTTCAATGCATTCTAAATGCTTTGCAGCAAATAAAATTTAACGCATTTCTCTTCTGCATCTTGATCAGAGGAAATCTTGAGTATAAATGCTCTATAAATGCAAAATTTACGAGCTATTCAGTCGGGTAATACCATGAATAAAAATTGAGTAACACTTATTTATGTTGAATATTATCACTAGGGCACCCAAGTCAAAAATTTGAGGGTTAAAACGTAAATATAAGAACAGCATGGTATTGATTATATAATGTAGAAACAAAGAACTGCAGATACTGGTTAATACACAAAAGGCCATAAAATACTGGAGTAACTCAGCAGGTCAGGCAGCATGGATAGGTGATGTTTCTGGTTGAGACCCTTCTTCAGACTGAATAAATACAATGGTCAAGTGAAAAGGAATGAAACCAGAGGCAGCCACAAGAAGTGAACATTTTGTTGCTTGCATCATGGCATCAAAAGGTGGTTGTTTGCTTGGAGAGCATTTACATGGCCGCAGGCAATCTGGCAACAAATCTTAAACACAGTTTTCTATAAAAGGGGTAATGCCATCTTAAGTGCTGTGGATGTGCAAATGGACAACTGATATCCATTAGCAGCCTTTATAAAGGAACACATAATTCTGTGGCTTCATTGCCCAAAAAATAACATCACCGAAATCCACCAGAAACAGATTAAATGCTTGCTGGCTTGTTGAATTCTTGCTGTGAGTAAAGCGGCTGCGGTGTTGGTTGCTTGACACCAAAAAATGTGTGGGAATTTTTTTACATTAAATCAAAATGCAATAACAGGCATTGTTTGGCTGAGTGATCTTTGGGGTTTAATCAAAAGGCATGTTCATTCTTGTTCTATCTTTCAATTTATTTTCCTGTCTAATTCAGCCTTATATGTTGGTCTGTCCTCTGCTTCAAACACTATCTGGTAGTGCATTCCACATTATTTGCATGTAAAAGGCTTTGGGCTTATTTCTCAAGTTGCATATTGATAATTTGCCTTTTAAAAATAATTGGTATTTTCACTGAATAATCTTAGTATTTATTTGGTATTTGAAGACGTGATCTCTTCGGCATACAGGTTTTTTAATAGATTTCCCAATGTGCATGTTTTCACCAGAAGGTTTCTCTTGCTGTATTTAGGAGAAGAGGCACAGTTATTGAGACTGTCACTGATGCAGTTGTTTAACAACAAAGCGCTTGAAACTCATAAAGATTGTATTAACAGGTAAGTAACTTTGGAGGTTAATTATTCTAGGCTAATTGTGAATGCTTGAGTTACTATCTTAAACTTAGTAACAATTTCAATAACTTTTCCCAAGTTTGAAGTGTGATCCAGCATTAATGCTCTTTGTATTGGTACTGATTTATAACTTGTCACATGAACCAGGATATAGTGAAAAACATTATTTGCATGCAATCCGTCCATCATAAGGTTTGCTGATGATTACACAATGTTGATTCCACTCAGCAAATGAAATAGTCGAGTTCTGAATTAAGCAAGCCATAGACAACATACAGGAATGGACTGAAAAGTGGCAACTAACATTCACACCGCATTGCTACCAGGCAGTCTCAACCTCCAATAATAGAACATCTACACGTGACACGCGAGGCTGTAGATAGGGGTTCCCATCCTTTTTCATCCCGTTTACCCCTGGCAATATAGCACATAACAATGTTAGCACATAACACATAACAATATTATTTCACTTATTTATGAACAACTAATGATGAACAGATACCAGAACCATACACATTCAGTCAATGAGAGAAAATATGCACAAATCCAGAAACAACAAATTTACACCTTGCGCAGGCAAAATTTATCCCCTGGGGTACGTTTACCTCAGGCTGGGAACCCTTGCTATAGACGCTGGAATCTGGAGCCAAAGATTGAAGTTTGTATGTTCTCCCTGTGACCATGTGCGTTTCCTCCTCCCAATGAGTTGTAGGTTAATTGGCTTCTGTAAATTGTCCCTAGAGTGTTGGCAGTAGACTAAAACTAAACAAACAAACTGCTGGAGGAAAAATAGGGCACTAAATTCTAGAGAAATGCGGCAGATCAGGCGGCATTTCTGGAGAACACAGGCGATATTTTGAGTTGGGACCTTTCTGAGTGAATATAGTAAGGGGGAGAAAGCTGGAAGAGAGGTGCAAGCGAGAACAAAGGCAGATACGGGTAAGTGGGGGTTTTAACTAATGGATGTTCTCAAATATTTCATTGCCACTTGTGTACAGTCACTTAAGTGTGTCCTATCTACATAGTGAAGCAGTTAGTTACAGTACTTGCCCAGGCTACTCTAAAAACAACTGAGAAGCTGCTACCTGCTAAATCCGGGAACACCTTGCCCAACAGCACTGGAAGAACTGCAACAGCTCAGCACCACCTCCTTCAGGAACTGCCAATAATTGCAGGCAGTTCCCAGATCCTGAAAGTTAATAAAACAAAAACAGTTCTACTTCTCTTAAATATTGTACACTCAAAATTCCACATCGCAAGTTAACTGGAATTAGCTCCAAACTTAACTAGGATCTAAATATAACCAACCTTGGCCTTTAAGGCTCTGTTGGCTAACAATTAAAATAGATGGTGTCTCCCTGAGCTGGGTACTCACTGCTGAGATGTGTTCTTCTTTACCAGTAACAGCACTACATTTGGCTTTGTCATCATACATCACAGAAGTGAGGTGTGCCTGCAGGTTAAGCTTGGCACCTGTCTCTGGATCCTTCTAACTTTAAAATGGAATGCCATGGTCATATCCCCATTCCTATTTTTCTAAGATATCTGGATTGTGTAGCAATGGTGGAAATTTGTCTCTGATGCATCATCACATATCAGTGAGATGCTCATTTTCCTGTTCTCGGCTTAATGGAATCAATTACCATAAAATGTCCTGGGATTTCAAAGATGTGGAAATATTTAATTGTGTGTAAGTTTTGAGCTTTGCAAGATATATGTTTTCTCAAAATCTGCTGTGGGCACAGATGGGCAACAGTTCTCATCACCACATGGGGCAGTGCCAGGCTGGGGGAAGGTTAAGGTATCTTCCACTGACGGGAAAGTCCCTAACCCTAACTCGCCCCCCCCTTCCAGAGCTGCCCATGGCTGGAGCTGCAGCCGCTTTGGGACCGGCTGCAGGCTCTATACGTGTGGCCCCGCAGCGTGTCCACCTCGGCCAGCATGCCCTTCTCGATCATCGTGGTGATGATGGTGGGGAGCAGCACTGCCCTGCACACCGCCCGGCCCGCCTTCAGCACCACCATACGCCGGCTCCGTCAGACCACCCGCACGCTCGCTGCAACACCGGCCTACCGACAGGCCGGCCGACCCCTCGCAGCATCCACCGGCTGCCTGGCCCCTCTCACCATCCACCGGCCGTCCAACCACTGGCAGCACCCACTGGCGGACCGACCACTCTCACCACCGATCAGCGGCCCAGCCACTCTCATGACCCACCGGCGGCCCGGCCCGGCTGGCCACTCTCACGACCCACAGGCAGCCCGGCCACTCTCACGACCCACAGGCAGCCCGGCCACTCTCATGACCCACCGGCGGCCCGGCCGATCCTCCACAGCATCCATCGGCCTACCGACAAGCCCGACCGACAGATTGACCGACTGACCCTGACCATAACCCTAACCCTATCGCTACATTTGTTATATATCTTTTTTATTTAACAGTTCACATCATAACTTTATAAAGATAAATCAAATGAAAAACAAAATTATCAACAAGGTTTACATTACCTTTATTCCTTGGAAACCTTGCTATTGTTTTGATGTAATAAGCAAAGATCCTATAGCAAGCCAGATAGACCACTCCTTCTAAATGCAATGGGCTGACGTATAGTACGCAACGGCGGAATGTGGGCCTTTTTTTCCCATCCATTTCGTTAACCCGACCCGACTCGCAGTGTAATCAGCGCTGCGGGAGAACAGTTTGTGTTATTAAATTATAATTCTGAAAATGAGGAGAAGATTTTTCCCAAATAACTTTTATATTTACGAGGATGTTTGCGTAACCGGCTTCCGTCTCCGCACTAGTAATTTATGGGATCTTTGGTGCGGAGACAGAAGTCGGTTAAGGAAACGGGACCGAAAATTACTTATGAATCTGCCCATGACCGTACTACGTCTTTTTCGTCGAGTGATCTATCTTGTTTGCTATAGGATCTTTAGTAATTAGGAGGCAGCCATGATCCCAGGGTCCTTGCTTCCTAGCGACCATAAAACAAAGCACGGGATTGGTCAATTTGCATCCGACCTCAATGTCAAGCGTACATTGATTGGACAATTACTACTCGGAAAATTGGAAGTTTTTGTCATATTTTTAAAAAATGTGCAGGTTTTGTTCTTGACGAGTTTCAGCTATCATTTCTATAATATTTTTACCAAATATGTTAAAAATTCAGTAGTTCCGTGAGTTTGTCACAAACTTGAAGGAGAAAGCTCCTCGGCCCACAGCCTATATTTCTGAGAATATAAGTATTTTGTTTGGAGACTATGACTAGTGAGATGCCACCAGGATTATTATCTGTTCGCAATGATTTAACTGAGGGGACCAAGTGTAATTTATCTAGGCTTGCAACTGAACCCAACATTAGCCTGCCAGTGTGAGCTGCAAGAAGAATGCTTGGAGGTTTTGAGAGTGCAGTAACGGGTTAAGCAATGGGTGAGGAAATGTCAGGTGGAATATAATATGCAAACGTGTGAGGTAAAAACATAGAAAAATAGGTGCAGGAGTAGGCCATTCGGTCCTTCGAGCCAGCACCGCCATTCAATATGATCATGGCTGATCATCTAAAATTAGTACTCCGTTCCTGCTTTTTCCCCATATATCTTGATTCCTTTAGCCCCAAGAGCTAAATCTAAATTTCTCTTGAAAACATCCAGTGAATTGGCCTCCTGCCTTCTGTGGATAGAATTCCACAGATTCTCAAATCTCTGCATGAAAATGTTTTTCCTCATCTCAGTCCTAATTGGTGCACCCCTTATTCTTAAATTGTGACCCCTGATTCTAGACTTGCCCAACATCCAGAACATTTTTCCTGCATCCAGCCTGTCCAGTCCTTTAAGAATGTTATATGTTTCTATAAGAACCCTCTCATCCTCCTAAATTTCAGTGAATACAAGCCCAGTCGATCCATTCTTTCATCATATGTCAGTCCCGCCATCCCGGGAATTAACCTGGTGAACCTATGCTGCACTCCCTCAATAGCAATCATGTCCTTCCTCAAATTAGACAAAATTGCACACAATACTCCTGGTGTGGTCTCACCAGGGCCCTGTACAACTGCAGTAGAACCTCCTTGCACCTAAGCTCAAATCCTCTTGCAATGAAGGCCAACATGCCATTAGTTTTCTTAACTGCCTGCTGTACCTGACTGATCTACAAGCACACCCCGGTCTCGTTCCACCTCCCCTTTTCCTAATCTGACACCAGTCAGATAATAATCTGCCTTCCTGTTCTTATGACCAAACATTTACCCACATTATACTGCATCTGCCCACTCGCCCAACATATCCAAGTCGCCCTGCAGCCTCATAGCATCCTGATCGCAGCACACACTGCCACCCAACTTTGTGTCATCTGCAAACTTGGAGATGTCACATTTAATTCCCTTGCTTAAATCATTAATATATATAGTAAATAACTGGTCCCAACACCGAGCCTTGCAGCACCCCACCAGTCACTGCCTGCCAGTCTGAAAAGGACCCGTTAATTCCGACTCTTTGCTTCCTGTCTCCCTGTGTTGAAAGTCCACTAAACAGTGTGCATGTTATATAAGGGACTATGTATATTAGGTGCATAAAAGCGAAAACTATCAACCAAAACCATCCTTCGTCATTCAATTAACAATCCAATGTGGAATGGTTGATGACGGAGTTCATCAAATTTAACTTGGATATTCTTCATTTTATTGCATCTTAAACTTTTGGTAGCAAAATTTGTAAGGCGTATTGTAATATTTGTGGGTAACTCTTTCAATTTAGTTTTATTTTAAAATGTATATTTTTTGAAATTGTTTTATTTTAAAATGCATCGTTTTATAAATGGCATTTGTTTTATTTAGAGTATGTACAAGGAATCTGAAGGACCTTGCACAAAGGTAAGAGCATAAATTTATTTTTGAGCCAACAATAATTGATAGAATTTAATACAGCGAAGTGTAAGGTATTGCATTTTGGGACCTCTAATAAGGGCAGGACCCACACAGTGAATGGTACGCCTCTGGGGAGTGTTGTAGAGCAGAGGGATCTATGAGTGCAGGTGCATGGTTCCCTGAAGGTCGAGTCACAGGTAGATAAGGTGGTCAAAAAGGCTTTTGGCACATTGGCCTTCATCGGTCAGAGTATAGAGTATAGAAGTTGGGAGGTCATGTTGCAGTTGTATAAGACGTTGCTGAGACCGCATTTAGAATATTGTGTTCAGTTCTGGGCACCATGTTATAGGAAATATCTTGTCAAGCTTGAAAGTGTTCAGAGCCGATTGACGAGGATGTTGCCAGGACTAGAGGGTGTGAACTATAGGGAGAGGTTGAGTAGGCTGGGTCTCTATTCCTTGGAGCACAGGAGGTGCAGGCTTTAGAGACTAAGTGGCTGAGTCCTGCTATTTGTTTGGGATTTTGTGTTTATCAACTAAGTGCACTGCTGTAACTGCAATGTTTAACAGCACTTCCTAAACCTGTAACCTGTACCATGTGAGAAGATAAGGGAAACAAACTCATCGACAACTTTCCCTCCAAGGCAGAGGCCAATTTTGAGATGACAGTGCATCGCCATTCATTTATTGCTTAATCAGATACTTTTATCTAACATGTATTTTGTAACCCTTTTGTACTCTACAAAATGTATTTCCCCCCTGGGCCTATTTACAGGCTGGAGACTGAAGCTGGAGATTGCCACAAAAATGTTCCTTGAGCCTCTCTATACATTCTAACGGAAGCTGGACAAAATTATAATGAAAAAGCAAAAAAGCGCATAGTTCTGTAGTAACTCAGCAGGCCAGGCAGTACTTCTGGAGAACATACTTCGGGACAGGACCTTTTGTCAGACTGATGGGGTGAGAGAGGAGGGACAGGCGAGTGATAGATGGATGCAGGTGAGGCAACTGGCTGGACTAAGGCCCAAGTTGAAAAGATAGGTGTGAGATAAGGATAGAAGAGTTGCGAATTGTGAAGCTAGAGGAAGGAATGTAGGGAGGGGAGGAATGGGTGCATTCCGGGGAAGAGAGGAAGGAGGAGAGGAGGGAGGGAGGGGGGGGGGGGGGGGGGGGGGGGGGGGGTAGGGAGAGCGGTGGGGGTTTAGATAAGTTACCTAGAATTTGAGAATTAAATGTTGGATTGTAAGCCACCCGTGGAATATGAAGTGCAGTTCCTCCAGTTTGTGTGTGCTTTCAATCAGACAATGGAGGAGGCCCAGGAAAGATAGGTCAGTATGGGAAGGGGGTTAAAATGGTTAGCAACTGGGCGATCCAGTAAGCCTTGAAAGAGAGAGAGAGAGCGCGTGTTTGGCGAAACAGTTGCAGGGTCTATTCTTGATCTCGCCAATGTAAAGGAGACTCTGTCGGGAACACCAGATACAGTAGATGAAGTTAGAGGGGACGCACTTGAATCTATGTCTCATCTACATGGACTGCTGTGATCACTGAATGGATGTGAGGGAAGAGAGATATAGGAACATCTATAGGGACAGATATAGTGGCGCAGAGGTAGAGTTGCTGCCTTACAGTTCCAGAGACCTGAGTTCAATCCTGACTATGGGCGCTGCTTGTACGGAGTTTGTACATTCTCCTTATGACCGCCTGGGTTTTTCCAGGAGCTCCAGTTTCCTCCCACATTCCAGAGACTTCCTGGTTTGTAGTTTAATTGGTTTAGGTAAAAATTGCAAATTGTTCCTATTGCGTAGGATAGTGCTAGTGTGCATGAATCGCTAGTCAGTGCAGACTCGGTGGGCCAAAAGGCCTGTTTCCGCGCTGTATCTCTAAACTAAACTAGACAGAAGGTGTAGTTCAGGTAAGTGTGGGTCCCCTGTGACTGAGACACCAGGAAAGGGGAGAATTATGGTAAATTCAACTACAGTTTGGGGTTAGGTTAATGTAGTGGGCAATGGGGTAGAACTCAGTCAGGTAAGTGGCTTCCGAGGTGGAACGGTGAAAAATTGTGGAGGGATGTTAGGCCCACGGGATAGTGGACTGTACTTGTTTATTTTTTCCCTCTGCATCTACACTCGTATTCATGCTCAGTTTAGAAATAAAACACACAATCAGTGTTCACAGGCTGACCTGCAAAGATTGGTCATTATCCTGAGTTACCTTTCATTTTACCACAGTAATTTTTAAATGCGCTGCTGTAATTGAGTTTTGATTTGTTTTTATAAATTTTATTCCATCAGCAAAGAGCCTGTTGCAATTTATGAAATGTTCAAACGATTGGCTACGGAACTCGTACTGGGAATTTTTCTTAGCATCGATGCAGAGGAATCTGCGGCACTCTACAAACAGATTACAGACCTTTCAACACAACATTGGCATGGTAAGACTTCAATTCAGATTGTTATATAGTCATACAGCAGCGTTGCATGCCCTTGAGCCCAACTTGACCAAGATGCTCATCTAAGGAATGGTCCCGTTCTGAAATGTTGTATGTCCATTGGAGAAAACTGCTTCTTTTCTAAGATTCATGGTCTCGGATCAGTTTTATCTCTTGAGTTTGATTTGCAGTCCCGTGAAAAACATAGTGGCGATTTCTCTGTGTGCATGGGGCTGTCAGTCTGGATTATGTTCTCAACTGTTGAAATGAGATTTTATCTGCTAGCTTTTACCCTTTCATAAAAGTGCTACATCTGTGTATTAGGCATTGTAAAATTATGACCACTCATTACTGTCTTTCAGACGAGTAGAATGACCTCTTGCCATTTCTTCAGAACCTTGGAACAACAATAAGGCTGGCTTAGAATTAGCATTGACTCAAATGTCAAGAAACATGCAAGCATGCCTCAGGATCTAATGTGATTCTTCCAAAATGGAAGATTCACATTCAAATCTGCTGGTTTTCCTATTTTAGACCAGACTTTGAACCAGTTGTCTCTTCTTCATCCGTGACAAATTATATTTCCTTCCACAATGTTGAAGCCCCACTTCTGCCACACCATAATTTCTAGTTTCACTTGAAATTCTTTCTCCAAATTAATTATATGCCCAAACACAGCTTGAATAATTTGAGAGGATACAAAGTGCTGGAATAACTCAGCAGGTCAGGCAGCATCTCTGGAAAACATGGGTAGGTGATGCTTTGGGTTCAGACCCTTCTTCAGACTGATTGAATCACAATCACATTTCACAATTAAATTCATCTTTCATAGTGGACTTGTCATCAAATTAGATGCTTGCAGGATGATGTAGTAGGTAATTCTGCTGCCTCAGCTCCAGCCCTGAAGAGTCTGGACCCATATTGTCATCTATTTACGCTCTGCAGAGATGCTGCCTGATCTGCTGAGTTACTCCAGCAGTTTGTTCTTTTGTAAATTGAATTTAAAAAATTTTAAAAGCACAAACACATAAAGTCCACAACATAACATAAATGGCACCCAGGTGAGGAAGGCACCATAGTCCAGCCAGCCTCCCCTCCGTGTTCATCCGTGGTCGGGGCCTTCCGAGCCATTCGGCCCTTTGAGCCTGCACCGCCATTCGATATGATCATGGCTGATCATCCAACTCGGTATCCCATCCCTGCCTTCTCTCCATACCCCCTGATCCCTTTAGCCACAAGGGCCACATCTAACTCCTTCTTAAATATAGCCAATGAACTGGCCTCAACTACCTTCTGTGGCAGAGAATTCCACAGATGTGTAAAAAATGATTTTCTCATCTCGGTCCTAAAAGACCTCCCTCTTATCCTTAAACTGTGACCCCCTAGTTCTGGAGTTCCCCAACATCGGGAATAATCTTCCTGCATCTCGCCTGTCCAACCCCTTAAGAATTTTGTAAGTCTCTATAAGATCCCCCCTCAATGTTCTAAATAAATGTGAGGTTATCCACTTTAATTATCTTTTCTAATCACATTGCTTAAATATTGCTCCTCTCTGGTTGTTCTACATTTTAGTTATTACAATAGCTTCTCTGTCACTCTACAAGATTCTCATGACTCCAAATTGTATCTGTTCACTTATAACCAGATAAGCCATGTTCAGAACTAATGGCATAATTTCACAAGCAACGTGATCTTTAAAGTAAAGTCGATGTTCTCCCTCATCTTCAAATCAGGAGGTTGCACGGTGCTGCAGTGGGTAATTCTGCTGCCTCACAGCTTCAGCATTGAAGATTTGATTCTGACCTTTGGTGCTGTCTTTCTGAAGAACAAACATTCTCTCTTAATTTTGTTTTTTCCTGGCATGCTCCAGTTTCTTCCCACATCCAGGAGACATGGTGATTTGCGGGTTATTTGGTGGCAGTAAATTACCCCCGGTGTAGCTAGTGCTTGAAGAATCAGGGTAGAATTGAGGGGCATGTGAGAGAGAATATGCTGCAAGAAAATGGAGGCAGATGGAATTGATGTGGTTGTTCTGAGAGGTGGCGTAGATTCTACGGGCCAAATGGCATCCTTCTAACTCTAGGTAGACAAAAAGTAGTTAACTGTGTTTTAATTCACTTGCTATTTGGGAGTGTTGCTCTGAGCAAATAAGCCACATAATTTTCCCTATTTCACCAAGAAGTACATTTCAAAAGTAATTCATTGACTGTAAGTTGTGCAAGATAACTGTCCCCACTGTATAGGGAGTGGCTAAGAACGTGGGATAACATAGAACTAGTGTGAATGGCTGATCGGTGGGTCGGTGTGGACATGATGGGCTGAAGGGTCTGTTTCCATGGTGTATCTAAAAACTGAAGAAAGTATTTTTAATTATTTCCGCTACCTGTTCAAATAGCTAATCTACAGTTTGTTGCTTTATTTCTTGGAGATTTCTTTGCTGACTAACTGTTTTACATCATATTTGTCTTTTCTGCTTTGAATTCAAATTACTTATTGCGTTGAATGTCTCCCTAAAGTTCTCTTTTTAAATTGAGCACAATGTTGAATGAGATACCATAGAGTTCATTTGACTGCATGAATTCTTGAATCATGTGATGACCACAAGCACAGAAAATAAAGAGACCTCCTGTGAAGAGCCTCTTAATATCGGGGTGCTGTTGTTTATAACTTGTTCTGTTGATCACTTTAATGGATTTGAAGTACATTGAAGCATTTTGCAGAAGGCTGGCGACTGATGTAGATAGCAAGGAATTTCTCCTGTCATTTCTAGAGTTTGAGCAAAAAATTGGTATGAATGCAAGGCATTGTTTAGGGCAGCAAAAATATAATCCAAAAACATAATTTAAATTTTAAAATACAAATCATAAGGAGTATGTGCATTTGTAACACAGGCTTAAAGGAATAAATAGATTTAGTTTAAAATGCATCGAGGTGGAGTTGATTAGTGGAGTACACTGGTGTGGAAAAGGTAGTATGTGCTTTGAAATGTTTTGAACAAGGTCAAAATAAATATGACAATTGCAGGAGGTTAGAACCCGATCATACAATCATAGATGTTTGTAGTAATGCTGTGAGTGGCTGTAGACGTTGAGTCAAAAGTTGAGCAGATCACATTAAAGTTCCAATAATCTAGCATCCTTGGGGCTTTTGGTTCTGGACTGGACTGTACCATTGGATGTTGTTCTATTAACACTCCATTATAATATTTTAATTCACTTATATGAAGATGTTATACAGTGTGATAAATATTCCAGTGAATTTAAAGGGAGAGTGGGAAATGGTGACCGAGTCATTTAATACTGATTACAGGAAATGGGGCTGACTGAGTTTAAAGGAGCATGGGAAACCGCATCCAGTGGGCCAGACACTGAACCATCGGGAATTCCAGCCATTGGCAGATTGGATGTTGGAGTTATATTGTAACAGTTTAAATGTTAATCAAAGTTAATCATGTAAAAGTTGGTTGTCTCGTTGATAATGAGTAAGAAAGCCATTGGTAACACTGATACCTCCGAAGGGTAGATCGGAGGTGTCAGTGTAATAGTTGAATAAAGGGGACTATGGGGCCATGAGGGAGGAGCTGGCCAAAGTTGACTGGAAAGATACACTAGCAGGGATGACAGTGGAACAAAAGTGGCAGGTATTTCTAGAAATAATGCAGAAGATGCAGGATCGGTTCATTCCTAGGAGGAAGAAAGATTCCAAGGGGAGAAAGGGGCGACCATGGCTGGGCGTCAGGGGCAGTATAAAAATTAAAGGGACGACAGGGACAGCATTAAAATTAAAGCGAAGAAGTACAACGTAGCAAAGATGAGCGGGAAGCAAGAGGATTTGGTAATGTTTAAAGAACAACAGAAGATAACCAAAAAGACAATACGGGAAGAAAAGATGAGGTACGAAGGTAAGCTAGCCAAGAATATAAAGCAGGATATATATTTTAATGCTAGGAGCATTGTAAGAAAGGTGGATGAACTTAGAGCCTAGATTGACACCTGGAAGTATGATGTTGCGGCGATCAGTGAAACATGGTTGCAGGAGGGCTGTGATTGGAAACTAAATATTCCAGGATTTCGTTGCTTCAGGTGTGATAGAATTGGAGGGGCAAGAGGTGGAGGTGTTGCATTGCTTATCAGGGAAGATATTACAGCAGTGCTTTGGCAGGATAGATTAGAGGGCTCGTCTAGGGAGGCTATTTGGGTGGAACTGAGAAATGGGAAAGGGGTAGCAACACTTATAGGGGTGTATTATAGACCGCCAAATGGGGAGCGAGAATTGGAAGAGCAAATATGTAAGGAGATTGCAGATATTAGTAGTAAGCACAAGGTAGTGATTGTGGGAGATTTCAATTTTCCACACATAGACTGGGAAACACATTCTGTAAATGGGCTGGATGGGTTGGAGTTTGTAAAATGTGTGCAGGATAGTTTTTTTGCAGCAATACATAGAAGTACCTACTAGAGAAGGGGCGGTGCTGGACCTCCTGTTAGGAAATTGGACGGGTCAGGTGGCAGAGGTATGCGTTGGGGAACAGTTCGGGACCAGTGATCACAATACCATTAGTTTCAATATAATTATGGAGATGGTCAGAACTGGACCTAGGGTTGAGATTTTTGATTGGAGAAAGGCTAACTTTGAGGAGATGCGAAAGGATTTAAAAGGAGTAAATTGGGACATTTTGTTTTATGGGAAAGATGTGGAAGAGAAATGGAGTACATTTAAAGGTGACATTTTAAGAGTACAGAATCTTTATGTCCCTGTTCGGTTGAAAGGAAATAGTAAAAATAGGAAAGAGCCATGGTTTTCAAGGGAAATTGGACACTTGGTTCGGGAAAAAAAGGGAGATTACAATAATTATAGGCAGCATGGAGTAAATGAGGTGCTTGAGGAGTATAAAGAATGTAAAAATAATCTCAAGAAAGAAATTAGAAAAGCTAAAAGAAGATATGAGGTTGCTTTGGCAAGTAAGGTGAAAGTAAATCCAAAGGGTTTCTACAGCTATATTAATAGCAAAAGGATAACGAGGGATAAAATTGGTCCATTAGAGAGTCAGAGTGGACAGGTATCTGCAGAGCCAAAAGAGGTGGTGGAGATATTGAACCATTTATTTTCTTCGGTATTCACCAAGGAGAAGGATATTGAATTATGTGAGGTAAGGGAAGCAAGTAGAGTAGCTGTGGAAACTATGAGATTCAAAGAAGAGGAAGTACTGACACTTTTGAGAAATATAAAAGTGGATAAGTCTCCAGGTCCGGACAGGATATTCCCTAGGACATTGAGGGAAGTTAGTGTAGAAATAACAGGGGCTATGACAGAAATATTTCAAATGTCATTAGAAATGGGAATAGTGCCGGAGGATTGGCGTACTGCGCATGTTGTTCCATTGTTTAAAAAGGGGTCCAAGAGTAAACCTAGCAATTATAGACCTGTTAGTTTGACGTCAGTGGTGGGCAAATTAATGGAAAGGATACTTAGAGATAATATATGTAAGTATCTGGATAAACAGGGTCTGGTTAGGAACAGTTAACATGGATTTGTGCCTGGAAGGTCATGTTTGACTAATCTTCTTGAATTTTTTGAAGTGGTTACTCGGGAAATTGATGAGGGTAAAGCAGTGGTTGTTGTATATATGGACTTCAGTAAGGCCTTTGACAAGGTTCCTCATGGAAGGTTGGTTAAGAAGGTTCAATGGTTGGGTATTAATGGTGGAGTAGCAAGATGGATTCAACAGTGGCTGAATGGGAGATGCCAGAGAGTAATGGTGGATGGTTGTTTGTCAGGTTGGAGGCCAGTGACTAGTGGGGTGCCACAGGGATCTGTGTTGGGTCCACTGTTGTTTGTCATGTACATCAATGATCTGGATGATGGTGTGGTAAATTGGATTAGTAAGTATGCAGATGATACTAAGATAGGAGGGGTTGTGGATAATGAAGTAGATTTTGAAAGTCTACAGAGAGATTTATGCCAGTTGGAAGAGTGGACTGAAAGATGGCAGACGGAGTTTAATGCTGATAAGTGTGAGGTGCTACATCTTGGCAGGACAAATCAAAATAGGACGTACATGGTAAATGGTAGGGAATTGAAGAATGCAGGTGAACAGAGGGATCTGGGAATAACTGTGCACAGTTCCCTGAAAGTGGAATCTCATGTAGATAGGGTGGTAAAGAAAGCTTTTGGTGTGCTGGCCTTTATAAATCAGAGCATTGAGTATCGAAGTTGGGATGTAATGTTAAAATTGTACAAGGCATTGGTGAGGCCAATTCTGGAGTATGGGGTACAATTTTGTTCGCCTAATTATAGGAAGGATGTCAACAAAATAGAGAGAGTACAGAGGAGATTTTACTAGAATGTTGCCTGGGTTTCAGCAACTAAGTTAGAGAGAAAGGTTGAACAAGTTAGGGCTTTATTCTTTGGAGCGCAGAAGGTTAAGGGGGGACTTGATAGAGGTCTTTAAAATGATGAGAGGGATAGACAGAGTTGACGTGGATAAGCTTTTCCCACTGAGAGGAGGGAAGATGCAAACAAGGGGACATGACTTGAGAATTAAGGGACAGAAGTTTAGGGGTAACATGAGGGGGAATCTTCTTTACTCAGAGAGTGGTGGCTGTGTGGAATGAGCTTCCAGTGAAGGTGGTGGAGGCAGGTTCGTTTTTATCATTTAAAAATAAATTGGATGGTTATATAGACGAGAAAGGAATGGAGGGTTATGGTCTGAGCGCAGGTATATGGGACTGGGGGAGAATACGTGTTCGGCACGGACTAGAAGGGTCGAGATGGCCTGTTTCCGTGCTGTAATTGTTATATGGTTATATGGATAGTAAAAGCTTATTTAGGTATGTGAAGAGGAAAAAATTAGTTAAGACCAAAGTTGGACCCTTGAAAACCGAAAAAGATGAATTTATTATGGGGAACAAAGAAATGGCAGATGAGTTGAACAGGTACTTTGGATCTGTCTTCACTAAGGAGGACACAAACAATCTTCCTGATATAGTAGTGGCCAGAGGATCTGGGGTGACGGAGGAACTGAAGGAAATCCATATTAGGCAGGAAATGGTGTTCGATAGACTGATGGGACTGAAGGCTGATAAATCCCCAGGGCCTGATGGTCTGCATCCCAGGGTACTTACGGAAGTGGCTCTAGAAATCGTGGATGCATTGGTGATAATTTTCCAATGTTCTATAGACTCAGGATCAAATCCTGTGGATTGGAGGGTAGCTAATGTTATCCCACTTTTTAAGAAAGGCAGGAGAGAGAAAACAGGGAATTATAGACCAGTTAGCCTGACATCGGTGGTGGGGAAGATGCTGGAGTCAATTATAAAAGATGAGATAGCTGAACATTTGGATAGCAGTAACAGGATCGGTCCGAGTCGGCATGGATTTACGAAGGGGAAATCATGCTTGACTAATCTTCTGGAATTTTTTTGAAGATGCAACTATGAAAATGGACAAGGGAGAGCCAGTGGATGTAGTGAAACCTGGTCTTTCATTTGATAAGGTCCCACATTGGAGATTAGTGGGCAAAATTAGGCCACATGGTATTGGGGGTAGAGTGCTGACCTGGATAAAGAAGTGGTTGGCAGACAGGAAACAAAGAGTAGGGATTATTGTCCCTTTCAGAATGGCAGGCAGTGACTAGTGGGGTACCGCAAGGCTCGGTGCTGGGACCACAGCTATTTACAATATACATCATTGATTTGGATGAAGGGATTCAAAGTAACATTAGCAAATTTGCAGATGACACAAAGCTGGGTGGCAGTGCAAACTGTGAGGAGGATGCTATGAGAATGCAGGGTGAATTGGACAGGTTGGGGAGTGGGCAGAAGCATGGCAGATGAAGTTTAATGCGGATAAATGTGAGGTTATCCACTTTGATAGCAAAATCAGGAAGACAGATTACTATCTAAATGGCGTCAAATTAGGAAAAGGGGAAGTGCAACGGGATCTGGGGTCCTTGTTCATCAGTCTATGAAAGTAAGCATGCAGGTACAGCAGGCAATGAAGAAAGCGAATGGCATGTTATAACAAGAGGAATCGAATATAGGAGCAAAGAGGTCCTTCTGCAGTTGTACAGAGCCCTAGTGAGACCACACCTGGAGTATTGTATGCCGTTTTGGTCCCCTAATTTGAGGTTGGACATTCTTGCTATTGAGGGAGTGCAGCATAGGTTTACAAGATTAATTCCTGGGATGGCGGGACTGTCATATGCTGAGAGAATGGAGCAGCTGGGCTTGTACACTCTGGAGTTTAGAAGGATGAGAGGGGATCTCATTGAAACATATAACATTGTTAAGGGTTTGGAAACATGTTCCCGATGTTGGGGGAGTTTAAAAATAAGGAGATAGCCATTTAGAATGGAGACGAGGAAATACTTTTTCACACAGAGAGTGGTGAGTCTGTGGAATTCTCTGCCTCAGAGGGCGGTGGAGGCAGGTTCTCCGGATGCTTTCGCGAGAGAGCTAGAGAGGGCTCTTAAAAATAGTGCTCAGTGGATATCCTTTCACGAGAGAGAGCTCTGGAACTCACTGGTAGAGAGAGGGCTCTTAAAAATTGGCGCATATTTCAGTGGATATAGATGTGGCCCTTGTGGAAAAGGGGTACTGATTGGGGATGATCAGGTACGGGATCACATTGAATCAGCCATGATCATATGAATGGCGGTGCAGGCTCGAAGGGCTGAATGGACTACTCCTACCTAATTTCTATGTCCAGGCAGAAACAGGGTACTGATTGGGGATGATCAGCCATGATCACATTGAATGGCGATACTGGCTTGAAGGGCTGAAAGACCTACTCCCACACCTATTGTCTATTGACTCGTCGTTTAAGTAGAAATGTGGCAAATTAGATTTAAACAGGGAATAGCGCGTTATGCATTTGCGGATGGTACACAAAAAAGTAAATGCATAAGAAATAGTAACTCACTGAGAAATGTATTGGAACATTGTTCCCTTGAGGTGTGCCTGAAAATAAGTGGATAAATAGATAAGGCACATGGGTTGATCTCCTTAATTGGCTAAAATGTAATTGCCGAGATCTTGTGCTAAAATGCCAGTCAAAAGTGCTGCATCCTGCACACAATTATTCAAATTGCCACTTTAGAGGAAAGATATAACAACATTAAAGAAGGTGCGGAGGAGTTTGCAGGATTTGAGGATATAGACAGCTAGTGAAGTTTGTTTCTGTGGAAAAGCTAGCATTAGCTTTAGTAATTGTCTTTTCAAATCAAGGATGATGACTAAATATCAATTCAAGATTATGAAATTATAAGATGGGATCTTATCTATCTCTAAAACAATGTCCGTTACAGCACCTGTATGTTGTAGCCTGGTTGGATGAACAAAGCTGTGGGCTAGGCTGCAACTGCTGTCTGGTAAAGCAGAAGGGTCCATGAGCATTGATAGACCTTTGGCCTTCATAACTCGCCCATACAACCTTTTCCTGACAATTTGGGACGTTAAAAAGCTGTTGGAATATTTTTTTAAATCAAAAGAATATTATTAAAAAAATTTTTTTTTTAAGACCTACAAATACATTTAAAATAATTGTTTGACCATAAGTGGGATCTAGGACTTTGTTGCAGCACATTTAAAGCAGAGGGATTGGCTGCAACTTATATCTGGCCCCTTGGCTCGGCACAACTGGACTCAAAGCTGAGTCCGGTGGTAGTGTGGAAGTGCACGTTTTCAGTGTCCTGGGGTGCCACTGACTTTCATTCTGAAGTATGCTGGCAGTGAAGCCAGGAATGGTCTGATGCATGAAATGGACCTCACAGGCAGCTTATCTTCAAATCCCAGCAGAAGGATGTGTTGGTCCAATAATTCTGATGCATTTTCATTCCTTACATGTTATTCAATTAATAGGATTGATCTCCACTCCTGTGAATGTGAAAGTGTCGGGTTGGTCCTCGGGGTTGTCTCAGGCTCTGGAAGCGAAAGAAAAACTGCTTAACATCATCAATGAGCGTCTCCAGACTGTGGATGAAGGGTGAGCCCTGTCAGATAATCTTTTAACAGGATGAGGTAAATGTCCTCCTCATTTGTCTTGAGCTGTGTAGTTGGCACTTGCTGTTCGAAGTAAAAATGAAAAGTCTGCATTGGGAACCAACTCAAACCTGTGAAAACTCTATGCCAGTGAGGCTTGCATTGACATGGTGAATCAGGGGATTTGGCTATGGTGGTATAACAGTGTATGCCTGTGACTGGCATCACTTCACAGCTACTGTGCAACAGAATTACTGCATCTGAAAGCTTATACTTTCTCATGTCATTTGTTTATATTGTTTAAATACACTACAGATGCACAACCTTTTATCCGAAGTTCCAAATAACGAAAAGCTCCAAATAACGGCCATTTTTTCGGTCCTTTAAGTAAGGTCCTTGAAGACGTTCACCGAGGGCGGCCCGCAGAGGTGACAGCGGAACCTCCGGTCGGTCCTCGAAGAAAGGGGAACTAAATCCCCATTCGTAAACGAGAAGGTGAGGGTATATTGCGCGGGAGGGTTAATAATTGACAATCTGCTGCTGCATGCCCGCTGAGTTAAAAAGTTCCCACGGTAGATTCACGATACACAGTGTATCGTGAGTCTTGCGTGGGAACTTTTTAACTCAGCGGACAGGCAGCAGCAGATTGTCGCTCCCTTCAGTTTCACCCCACCTACACCCCTCTGCTTCCCGGCCATGTGTGTGACCCCTTCCCTCCCCTCTCCAGCTCCCCGCCCATTGCACCGGCGCGGGGGCTTTGCACTGTCTTCACGTCGGAGTTGCCAGCAGGTGTGATGCAGTGCCAGTCACCGGAGACGTCAGGTCCAACGGGACACCGACCCCCAGGCCCACTGCAAGTACGGAGATCCCAGAGACCCACAGCCAGCAGCAGCCCAGCCCCGTTCCAACTCCAGAGGAACACACTCCCCGTAGGGACAGAAGCTGATGGTGTGCAAGGTTCGTCTTGGGGTTGCGGATGAGGGCGCGCAGCTCGGGCTGTGACGACTCCGGCCACCCCCCTGTACAGGAGCTGAGACTGGGAACTGTGGGGTTGTTTGCAGTTGCAGAGGGAGGGGGGCAAGGGCGGTACAGTTCCCAGTCTCAGCTCCATTCCAGGGGGGTGGCCGGAGACGTCAGGACCAACGGGACACCGACTGCAAGCACGGAGATCCCAGAGACTCACAGCCAGCAACAACTCTAGCCCAGCCCCACTCCAACTCCAGAGGAACCCGGGTTGCGGATGAGGGGGCGCAGCTCGGGCTGTGGGCGAACTGCCACTTGTAGCCGTAGCGGCCCATCGGGGAGCGGATTCCTCTGGAGTTGGAGGGACAGGGAGACACAGCGGCTTTTAAGAATGGTGGGCAATCACTTCCAAAGTTCTGCCCACACAGTCAGTACACCTCTCCTACACTTGTCTCCTGCACTAAGATCATCTCGCAGAGAACCCTCTCCCTATTCTTTCCTATTCTGCAAGAAAAAACTACATTGAAGACTCAAACTCGCGATCGAGTAACTGCCGGGATCGAGGCGCAAACTCGCGAGCTTGCGGATATGAGCCGAGCACTCTACCACCGCGCCAGCCGTTAAAATCTACGCTAAAAATCTTCCATTGCGAAAGTCGAAAAATTCTGAATTACGAAAAGTGTCTGGTCCCAAGGCTTTCGGATAAAAGGTTGTGCACCTGTACCAATATAAACTGATTTTAAGTCGACTATTCATTGACGCGTTATCTTTAAAGCACCATGATGATAAAACCCGAATACTAGATAGACCGTGGTCGTCTACCAATTCCTATGTTACATTGTTAAATACCATGATGTCTAGTCTCCAATCAAAGGATGCAAGTCCTGATATTTGGAGATAATTTTTTATGATATATATATATAAATGACCTGGATGTGAATGTGGATGGGTTGGTTAGTAAATTTTCAGATGATACCGCTGGGAGAAGATTGTCAAAGTATACAGTGGGTTATAGATCAGCTACAGAAATGGGTGGTGAAATCGCAGATCAAGTTTAAATTGAGCAAGTATGAGGTGCTGCCTTTATGGGAGGCAAAATGTAATGGGGAAAATATACAATTAATGTAATGACTCTTAACAGCATTGATATACAGAGGGATCTTGGCATCTAAGTCCATAACTCTCTGAAAGTAACAATATAGTGATAGAATGGTAAAGAAGGCAAATGGTGTGCTTGCCTTCACTGGTTAAGTCATTGAGTATAATAGTCAGGAACTGATGATGCAGATTTATTCGTTAGGCCACATTTGGAGTAATGTATGCAGTTCTGGTTGCCCCATTGCAGGAAGGATATGGGGGCTTTGGAAAGGGTTCCAAGGATGCATACCAGAATGATGCCTGGATTAGGGGATCTTAGCTGCAGGGATAGGTTAGGTTGCTTTCTCTGGAGTGCCAGAGGTTAAGGGGAGGCCTGTTAGAAGTATATAAAATTATGAGAGGCATAGACGGGTGAGACTGACAGAACCTTTTTCTCAGGATAGGAATATCAAGTAGTAGAGGACATTGCTTTAAGGTGGGAGAGACAAAGTTTATTGGAGATATGTGGGGCAAATGTATTTTACAGAGCGTAGTTAGTGCTTGGATCAAGCTGCCGTAGATGCTGATGAAGGCAGATACGATAGTGGCATTTAAGAGACTTTTGGATAGGCACATGCCTATGGAGGAAAATGTGTTATGTGCAGGCAGATAACAGTTGGGCTTGGCATTATGTTCAGCACAGCCATTGCAGGCTAAAGGGCTTGTTCCTGTGCTGTACTGTTCTATGTTATCTTTATGTTTTTTTGCAACAGTTTAAAAACAAATCTTCTCAGTTGTAAAAGCTCTTCAGGTGAACTTTTTTCAATTACTCTCTATTTGGTAAAGATGTCTCAATCCGAAATGACAGCTGTAATTTGCACTGTTCCGGATTTGTTCAAAATATCCCTTAAGGCTTTTATCTTTCCGAAGGTCTGATGCCCAGAAGTAAAACTCCAGATGTGGACTGACAGTGGAATCACTCCAACTGAAACATCACTATCTTGCTCAGAACATGGCCATGTAATCCAGTGTTTTCAACAGACATTTAATATTCAGTTCATTACTGGATTGTGGGCATTTATTCTGGGCAGAAATGCTTCAATAAGTATAATTCGCCTTACCACACATTTAAGAATCCATATAAATTCCACTCGAGATAATTCTTAGTTGCATGGATAGATGGCATGTCTGGTCAGGACCCTGCAGACTGAATGTAGTGTGGGGGTGGGCTGGAAGAGAGGTGAAGGCAGGATCAAGACTGGCAAGGGTATTGGTTCTTAAGTATTGGTGAATATGTCTGGATTATCAACTTGTCAATAAACTTGTTTTGTAATTTATAATCAGCTTAATCTCCAAAATAAAGGACGTACCATTTCCAGAAAGCACCTGTGCAGCACAGCACCTCCTACTCTTTATTTCAGCACTCATTCCTAAGGCGCTTGCATCGCTGTTGACTTCCTTCACAATTGTACTCGCTGGATC
This sequence comes from Leucoraja erinaceus, assembly GCF_028641065.1. Taxonomy (NCBI): domain Eukaryota; kingdom Metazoa; phylum Chordata; class Chondrichthyes; order Rajiformes; family Rajidae; genus Leucoraja; species Leucoraja erinaceus. Next base: position 52,784,911 of record NC_073379.1, read on the forward strand.
AAACAAGGTACCCTCACTATTTATAAGACATGGACTATTGTAGAATAAAATTGACCTTTAGTTGTTGTTATTGATCAGAGTGCGTATGTTAATGGAATGTTTGTTTCAGTGTGCCTCCTTCCTCCTTTTGTAGCCTGTACATTTCTTTTGCAGAGTTTAATATTGCAAACTGTTTATTAATGTTTATCCGCCTGTCCCTTCTGCTTTTCTGTGCTACGTTGTACTGTTTCCTCAGATTGCCTCTTTCACAATCCCATAGCTTTGTCTCAGTGGCTTACATGTTGGTGTCATCCCAGAGTTGTCCAGAATTGCCAGATCTAAGAATACATCTGACCAACCAAAAACAATGTTGCAATGTCCAGAATTGCCAGATCTAAGAATACATCTGACCAACCAAAAACAAATCTAAACCGGGATTAAGCCTAAAAAGAGATATATAAACACATTCAATTATCATATGCTTGCACGGAGCCTATCACCCCATGTATATTTGGGAAGAACATTTTGGAAAGTGTCATGACCTTTAATGAAATCATGACCTTTCATGGGCCCATTTGAAATTTCTTGTATGTTTGACAACCTTCCAGTTTCTGACTTTCCCCCAAAATGCACATTGGAGGCTTCAGAGCAAGCATGAAGGTTTTTGCCACAAGAGGGCCTCGGCAATGTACCAAAGTAGAAATTTATGTTTGCTTCAATGGTTGAAGCTGAATGTAGTTAGACCCAATAGCTCCCCTTTATATTTTTGTTGATTGTGTCTCTAGGGCCTGCAGATGGTCTTGTAACTAATACTACGCATGGTTATCTGTGACGATATTTTCATTCCATATTTGAACAAAATGTTCTCAATGTTGCATATTGTACATACAGATGTAACTATATAACAGGTACAACTATAACACGATAGTTGCATTCTTGTGAAACCTCGCCCTATAGAAAATTGCATAATAAAAACACTTGTGTCAATGAGGAATAAGGGTTAGGGGCTGGAGAGTTTCAGATTCTTACTTACTTAGCCTTAGTTCCTCCCACACTGTTGAGTGCATTGGGCAGGAAGCTTTCACCATTCTGTTTGGTCATGTGTGACGTCTTCCACCCTCGATAGGTTAGTGTCCTGGGCTTCCAAATCCTTTTGGAATGTTCGCCTCCATGTTTTGGTCAGCCTCTTTTCCTTCTTCCGCCAGGTTGCCATGTCATTGCTATCTTAGGTGAACGTCTGGCATAGAGGGCTGTTGGAAGGACTATGGACTGGAAGAGCTTGACATTTAGCATCTTGGATATCCTGCCACTAGACCATTTTGGCTGCATTCTTCTGAAGACTGATGCAGCTTTACCAATTCGGGAGTTGATGTTTACTCGCGGAAAATGTTTCAATATGCTGAACATTTTTCCGCGACCTAGCTGAGGTGGGAACCTCCCTCAAGCATGAAGGAGAGTTCCAGACACCTCATATGAGATCCTAGGACCTCGTGTCCACCATGCTGCGAGCTTCAGTCCAGGACAAACTCTTCTAAACTCGCAGCTTAGATCGCCCAAGTGGGACAGCTTAAGTACTTCATGGGCCACCATTTATAAAACTAATTTGGAGAAGAAGACATCATAACAATTAGTTTGCATGTGCATGAGGTATGTGGTAAGATCTTGACCATTGTTAAACCTTTCCTGAGTATGGGCATCCCCCATATTATGGTCCTTTCGGTCACGGAAATTCGTCCTTACAGAATTCACAAATCACTACCCAAAAATTTGAGATACGGAATTAAATTCACTCCCATGGAATTTGTATTCTAAAAAAGGAAATATACCCACTTTTTTCTTCAACTAATGTATATTGATACATCCACAGATGGCTTGGCTTTGCGTCAGGGAACTGCACTATACATATAGATACTAGTGACAAAATTAGATTTTATTTTTCTTGAATGTGGATCTAAGCGATCTGAAGTCCATAAATACTTAAATTTACCTGAATATTCGTTTTTAAAATGTGAAATTAGGGATGAGTTAGACTCGGTGTGATTCGGTTTTAACCTGCACTGTGAGATTATGCCTGGTCATTAATTTAGGGAATCCATGGTGTGATGGCTCAAAAAATAACTTTCTATGAATCAACACAGTATTGACACAACACACCATGTTGCAAGTTCTTCTTCGAGTCCGTTGCAATCTCAGATGTCGTTCTGCCAGTATCTGGCGCAGGTCACAGCTGGTCGGGTCTGTTCAGCCAGGTCCTGGGGGCTGCACTGGGGGGCATCGTCACACTCCAGTAGGTGGGACATTGTCTGTACTGCTCCACAGCTGCATGCGTCTTCTGCCTGGTAGTTCCATGCTTTCATAAGTGCTTTGCACCTCCCCTGCTCCACTCGTAATCTGTTGAGGGTCTTCCAGGTTGGCCATGGGAGGTCGTGCCCGCTGGCGAGGCATTCAGTCGGAGTGATTCCTCTCTTCATCCAGTCGTGGGCTCGTGTGTTGAGCTGGTTCCATTCATCTTTCCAGATGTTGGTCCTTGCTGTTTCTTTGGTTGTCTGGAGAGGTGGGACTGTCTGCAAGAAACTGGCTCTAGATTTCAGTCGGGGTGGAGGTGCTGTGTGCCCGTGCAGGGGGTGCCTGGTATCGATCTCCTGTGCTCTCCGCTCGTCTTGGGCGACGATGGATCGTCTGATATGGGGGGGGGGGCAATACCAGCTAGGGCGTAGAGGCACGGGACTGGCGTTGTCTTTATGCATCCCGTGATAATGTGGCAGGTGTCGTTGAGGGCTGTCTCAAACAGTTTGGTGTGGTGGGAGCGGCTCCAGCTTGAGCACGCGTATTCAGCTGTGGAGAAGCACAGGGCTAGGGCAGTTGCACGGATGGTTGGTGGATCAGCGCCCCACTTTGAGTTTACCAGTTTACGCAGGATGTTGTTGCGAGTGTTGACCTTGGCTTTGGTGTTCTGAAGGTGGGTTTTGAAAGAGAGTGTCCTGTCGAGTGTGACTCCGAGGTACACGGGGTGGAAGTGGTTAGAGAGTTTGTGGCCATCCCATGAGACTCTCGGTTGTTTTCCTGCATCTCGATTTTTAAGATGGAAGCTTCATAGTTGGGTTTTTGGAGTAGTAGCCTCTCGTAGAGCTTGTAGGTGATGCAGAAGAAGGCAATAGGTCTGTAGCTCTTTGGGGATGATGGGTCCTTTCCAGGTTTGGGAATTGCGACAGTCTTGACCTTTCTCCATACAGGTGGGGTTGTTTTCTGTGCCATGCATGAGTTCAGCATTGCTAGGAACCAGGTCTTTGCTTTATGTCCTAGGTGCTGTATCATTTCCTTCAGTACATCATCGATTCCTGCTGCTTTCCCAGGTTTCAGCATGCTCATTGCAGCTTCGAGTTCTTCTAGGTCGAAGGGCTGGTTGTAGGCGGTCTGTTACCACTGTCCGGCAGTATACTCCTGTGGGTCTGCGCTGATTTTGGCTACGACTGTTTGCCGCCACCTGTGCTGCAACTGAGTTTGCTGTGACTGTTGTGAGCGTGGGCGGTGTGGTATGGTCTTCACCGAGGTGGCAGATTGTGGCCCATGCCTTCCTGCTGTTATTGGTCATGTTGGTGTTTTCTATCAACTCCTTCCAGACTTGCCTTCGGTCCTCCCCGACTGTGTTCAACAGGATCTCTCCCAGTTCCATGGTGGTGGAGGAGAAAGGGTCCTCGTGATATGCCCTGTGGTAGGCTTTCAGTAGATCGCTGGATGTTTCCGACAGCCCGGGGATGTACTCGGTCTGGCATCCTCTTGGTATATGTCGCCTGGCTGACCTTTTCAGCAGTTCTGTGAACATGGTATAGTTGTTCGGGTGTGATGGAATACTGGGGATGGAGTCTTCGATCTCCTGTTGGAATGACAGCCAGTCGGCCTGTTACAAGCTAGATGCTTTAAGTATCAATATAAGCAGTTCAGCCATCATTATTATGCAAAGATGTATGTGATAACAGAACACATCAAAGTTTAGTACCCTTCTGCAGATCAGTCTCATGGAGTGCAAACGTTGTCACGGTCAGTGCAAATTACAGGATATAACAACAGAACAAATCATCACCATCAGGCAGCAGGATATATTTTATATTGAAACACTCTGTATCCAGGTCATTACATCCACTAAAATGAGTGATTATTTTACTGCTAAGGCTGATTCCATTGCCTTTTTTAGATTTGTAATGCTTCCACGTTAAGCACATTGAAATATTATCTGCATGATTCTGGCTTTAGCTGGGATAATAAAAGTTAAAATATTGAATGTAGCCACCGTATTAAGGATTTGCATAAATTAACAGGCTTGTTGCCAAGATGAATGACTGCTGAATGCGTGCTTTGACTGCTGCATGAGAGCTCTGATACCAAACTGGCAGTTGTAACATTGTAATTCATGTTGCAATTTGCACTTGAATTGGGTAATGTTGCAATGCATGCATTGGAGCTTGCTGTATCTAATCCCCAGTGTTTGAGATTATCCATGATGAAATAATGAATATTACAATGGGTACCACACCATTTTTATTGTATTTTGACACGGATGCTCAGGATCTCCACTTTAAATCAGGTTCATGTTCGTAAACGTGCACGAGAAAATGAAGCGTACTTGGACCATGTACTACTAGAGGTGGAAAGACTTTGGCCTTCCTTTATTGGTGGACGAAGAGTTGCAAAGCAGGTACAATTATTCTTTGTGTAGTTGAAGTTAAATAGTACTGATGATGGACATAACGGAAACATTTCCATGGAACCTTATACCAATGGGGACCATTCAGCCAATTTTGCTCAGCTGGTTCTTTGAAATAATCATGTTAGCATTGATATTTGTGTGCTCTTTTACAGTTCTCACATTGTTATTCAATCCACTCTACAACCTCAACCCTGCTGTCTCTACAACTTCCCACAATTCTATGTATTTTCATTTTCATTGCCATATCAGTGGTGGCAATATTTGCTTTATTGCTTGGAACCTAAATTCTGAAACTTTATTTCCAAAACCTCTTTTATGTTGTGCTTCTCTCCTATGCTGTGCTCTTTGATCAGATTTGTGGTAATCGGAACTAACTTCTTCATTGACTCATTTTAACAGCTTTTGTCTAATATACCTGTGACCAAGTCCGAGGGTGCATAGCAACCGAGGGGGGAGGGGTGTGAATGCAAGGGGGGTGTCCTCCCTCCCATTGATACAGAGCTGTTGCATATTTCAGCTTGAAATTGTGCAATCTGGTGCATACTATAATGAGTCTTTTAACTTGCACTTGAATACAATATTTATGCTTTAAATTGGATTAGCTATGAATAAGGTTAGGCTAAATTAATTTCTAATTCCACAGTGGAGCCAGGCTCTGATCAACAGGTGCAGCACATGAATGATCTTAGTGTATTCATGTATGGAAATCAGATTATAATCAAGCAATTGGCCCATGTTGACCAACCTGGGTCTCACTGCACAACTGGTACTACTCATGACCTTGACTCCAGTTGCACACCTCTCATTCCTGACCCTGAGTCCAGCCTTACACCTGGCCCTCTATTCTCCCCTGATCATAGCTGCTTACCTGCTTGGGTTCCCATTGCTGAACACTCCCATTGTCCCAGCTTTGACTGCACACCTAGTACTATTCCAGACCTTGACTCTGGATGCACACTTGGCCTTGCTCCTAGCCCCTCTGCACTGACAATATATCTGGCCCGCACATAAAGCCCCATATCTGACCCCCTGGATTTAACCTGTTGCGTTCAAGTCCACAGGTGCTTATCTAATGCGGTAATCTTTTATGGAGCACTTCACGGACCATATAACAAAATTTGTTACATTCATTGGCTTCCTTGTTATCTAACATGCGAGTTACTTTGAAGTCATCAATTGGTTGAACACAATTTTTCATCCATAAAATTATACTCACTCAGCTGTATAAGTATATGTATTCTGTTACCATTTCCTTCATTTTCCGAACAAACTGTCCTGAAGTCATTTTTACCCTCAGTATTTTTGGTAACATGCTGTCTTCCTCTCAGCTGGGACTTTTCCGAAATGCAAAGTCCAATAACTATATATTTAAGCAATAATATTCTATTTAATGTGATCTTGAGAGTACGTAATGTTTTCTGTGGTATTCATAACACAACAATGATAAAAAATCTTTGTTTTGATTGCACCTAGCAACATGCATACATTATTATTTTACAGTTAATATGTACCGAGGGCAAATTTTGGTTCCAATGCTCCCCATTCCCAATTACTTTTACATTGAAGTGATTGAAATCCAAGTGATGTTTAAATGGCATAAGAAAAATAAAACCTCCGGAATGGATGATATTCATTACGTGTTGGTTGGAGTCAGTATCAGCACAATTACTATATTAAACTTTAAATCTTCAGATGTCCTGGTTCAAGCTAAAACTAAGGATAAATAATAACCTCCTCACACAATGCCCCGCAAGTATCTCTGTCACTACTTTAAAATATGTCCCTTCTTTTAACAAGCTCTTAAAGATTGCATCTGAATCGGTTTCCATCTGATTACACTCCTTGAGGATGTTCATCTACGTGTTCAATTAATAAAACAATGAGATTGGGGACATTTCTATTCAACCTGTCAAAGATTTGTGGGGGGGGGGGGGGGGGGGGGGGATTAGAAATAGTCAGTGAGGTAAACAAACATAATAGTTGAGTGGCAAATGACAATAATGCTACCTTCCCAATATTTAACTGAAGGAAATAATGGGTTATCGGGGCTGAATGTTGTGACAGACAGCCTGGCACCTTGCATGTCATTTTAATATTACACTTATCCCATCCCCCTGGATATTCCGGATTAATAAATTAAGGTTTTGTTAACTAATTACAAATTAGGCTAATTACAAATCAGTAACTTTAGCCATCGCCAAAACATGAAGTGCTGAGCATTGGGATCCAGACTTCACGGACCACTGGCCTCGGTTCCCCAGTCACATCTGGCTGTGTTCTCCATCTGAATCGGGGGCCACGGAGCGTTTTTGAAAGTGGGGGGGCTGAGCGATCACTGACTCCAGCGAGGCAGTGAAGCGACCGAGTGGGGGGAGGGGGGTGCCCCTTCCCCACGTTAGGGACTTTTTGAAATTTGATGTATTAAAATCATGTTTTAGTGCATTGTAGAAGTATGATTTCAATGTTTTTTGTTTGAAGTATTTTTAAGAGGTAACTTTTTAAGGGGTAACTTTTTCTACACAAAGGGTGGTGGGTGTATGGAACAAGCTGCCAGAGGAGGTAGTTGAGGCAGGGACCGTCCCAACATTTGACAAACAGTTAAGGGCCTGTCCCACGAGTACGCGACAGCATGCGGCAAGCGCGACCTAACGTGGCCGCTTGAGCCGTATGGCCTCGCGGGGCTGGTCCCACTTCGATCGCCGGAGCCCTATGGAGTTGTGCGGAGCTGGTCCCGACATCGCGCGAACTGACACTGTTCAAAAATTCAGCGCGGCAAATTCAGCCAGCCCGCAGTCACATTGAGGCCGTACACATCACCTCGATGGGCGTACGTACCATCTCGACGCCGTATGCACCGTCTCGATGCCGTACGCAGTGTCTTGATGGCGTACACCTAGCGCGAACTTCCCGCGGACTTCGCTCGAACTTCACGTCAACTCGTACGGGATCACTCGACCTCCGCGCGGCCCCCACTTCCGGTTTGGTCGCGCTCGCCGCATGCAGTCACATGCTGGTGGGACAGGCCCTGAACTGGGATCACTCGACCTCCGCGCAACCCCCTGCTTCCGGTTTGGTCGCGCTTGTCGCATGCTCGTGGGACAGGCCCTTTAGACTGATACATGGATATGACAGGTTTGGAGGGATATGGACCAAAAGCAGGTAGTGTAGCTGAGACATGATGGCGGGTGAGGGCAAGGTGGGTCGAAGGGCCTGTTTTGACACTGTATCAATCTGACTACATTATACCTCCATGCATGAATGCTTCAAAATCAAGTGGTCGAGTTTTATTGCCATATACTCAAGCATAGAAATATAGAAAATAGGTGCAGGAATAAGCCATTCGTCCCTTCGAGCCAGAACTGCCATTCAATATGATTATGGCTGTTCATCTAAATCAGTACCTCTTTCCTGTTTTTTTACTATATCCCTTGATGTCGTTAGCCCCAAGAGCGAAATGTAACTATCTCTTGAAAACATCCAGTGAATTGGCCTCCCCTGCCTTCTGTGGCAGAGAATGTCACAGATTCACAACTTTCTGCGTGAAGAAAGTTTGTCCTCATCTCAGTCCTAAATGGCCTACCCCTTATTCTTGAACTGTGTGACCCCTGGTTCTGAACTTCCCCAACATCGGGAATATTTTTCCTGCAGTTACAGCAAGTGAAAATCTAGCAGGCACAGAGGATGCTTTCTCCAACCACCCCCATTTGAAGGCCATTATCTTCCACCGCCTCTACTCAGTGCTTGGTATCTACTTCCAGCAGCCACTGGTTGTCCTCCAGGATGCACCGAGCCACAGCCTGGTCCATGCCGGTTACCAGGGTGAATTTGGCACAGAGACTCTCACGGCAGCGGCGCAACGTTTCTGATGAATGCCCGGGACTCTTGCTCCATGGCCGGAGCTGCAGCGAGCAACTCGCCAGCCCTGCAAACACTTGCCAGCCTCGGCTCCCCATCCACATCTGCCCCCGCCGCTCCATCCCTCCCTCCGCCCCGGCTTTCCAACACCCGTGGCCCATGCAGTTGATATTAGTTTTGAAATTCTCGTTGATTACAGAATTTCTCACGACAGAGCGTGAGAAATTCTGTGATCAGCGTGAGAGCGCGAGAATTTGGCGAAATGCGTGAGAGTTAGCAACTCTGATAATATGGCACTTCCAAGAATTTTAAGCTGATATACAGTTCTGATGAATCCAAGTTTACTAGCTTTTTTAGGCAGAGGATAAAGTCAATACAAACTTTTTTTACCTTGAGCAAGCTTTTAAATGTTGTTGCCTTTTTCTCCCATTGCCTCTGACAGGACACCACACTCGGTGGCTACACTGTCCCTAAAGGGACCCAAGCAATGTTCATTGCATTCGCTATCCATAGAGATCCTGAAGTCTTTGATAATCCTGATGAGTTTCAACCAGAAAGATGGTCTGGAAGGTATGTACTTTTATTACGTGCGTTAATTTTGATTTTAATTTTTGCAGAACTGTTTTGTTGCAGGAACTTAACATGACAATTTTATGAAATGGTGACACTTGCAAATGATAACAATCTAGGATTAGTAAAATTGGTCAAGGCTACTGAGGAAATTTACAATGAATTTGATCAGTTAAGAGCAAAAGTGGATTAAATGTGATGGAGATGGGTGCAAAGTGCAACAAATAAGATGTAAAATAGGTGGCACCCTCACTCCTACAATGCCGAAGGTTGATGTTGAGAGATGCAGGAATTTTGCTACATTTAAGGTGAACTTATCTAAATAATTGCAAAATGGCAATCAACAAATGCGATTGGATTTAGCAATAGTGGGGAGAGTACAAAGGTTGGCAAGTGCTAGTGGGGTACAGGTGGGTGGGGGGGGGGGGGGGGGAGGGGGGTGTAAAACGAGAGTTGCCCGTCAGACAGTGTCTGTGGCGACAAATGGACAATTGATGCTTTGGGTCAAGACTCTTCATTCATCTGAAAGAGTAGGGGGAGGTAGCCGGTGGAGGAGAAGTGGGGCAAGAGCTAGCAATCGATCGGTGGAGACAGGTGAGAAGGAGTGGATTGGAAAATAACAGTTGGGGGGTGGAGGGAAAGGTGGAGATAAACAGGGATTGGGTAGTGATGAGAATAATAGGCTGCAAATTCTGGAGTCTAGTATGAAGGGAACGTTCCGAGTGGAAGTCCATGATGGGGGATGGGTGCAACGGGGAGAATGAGGAGCAGTTGCGGGAGGGGCCAGAGATTCCCTGGGAAAAATGTGTGGTTGGGGGAAAGAGAAGTGGAAGGAGAAGGAAATGATATGGAGTTTGGTAGGGTGTTGAGGGAAGAAGGAGCTTGAGAGACGGTCAGGGTGGATAGGAAGAGAGACATTGGACAGAGGTGGTGTGGGTTTCCAGAAATTGGAGAATTTGTTGATCATACTATTACGTTGTAGACTACCCAGGTGGAAAATGAGGCGCTGTTCCTCTAGTTTGTATTTAGCCTCATCCTGGCAGTGGAGGAGATCAAGGGCAGATAGTTTGGTGTGCAAATGGGAAGGGGAGTTAAAATAGCTGGCCACCAAGTGATTCAGATGGCCACTGCGGATAGCATCCTGGTGTCCAGAAAAAGCGGCTGCTCGGTATGATGGACATTCATCAGCATATTAAGATTTTTTTCATTAGGTCTTTTAAAGCTGAAAGCGAACCAAACATCTTTGAGATGATATCCAAATGAAAGCAAGATTAAGAAATAGCATCGACTAGATATGTCACTTTAAATCAAAATTTGAAAGGAAACCTTGAATCTGTTCAGACCAGGGTGACGTAAATGTTTTAAGGACAGAAGTAAAATGCTTAACTACAGTGTGTTCACCATCCAGATTGAGTATTTGAAACAAAATTAAACTGTTCAGTGCATCTATTTTTGAGAAGTCATTAGGATTTTTCTGAAGTCATTAGGTTTTTTCATTATTGAGTTGTACTGGTAAACCTCTATCCGCCAAAAGAAACATTGTTGAGTAAGTTAGTTAGGAAAGTGCACAGTAGTTACATTTACTAAAAACAAAGCAGCGCTTAGTTTTCAGCAGAAATGGGCTGAACTTTGATATTTTCATTTGTTTTAAATGCTGAAATGAATTTGCAGCCATGTTTTCAGGAAATATCAAAATATTAAGTTTAATATAAACTATATTAATTTATTAACTAATTTATTTCATGGTGTTTTTGAATGACCTATCTGTTTGGCTCATCTGGAAAGAGACAAAGCTAGGATCTGTCTCTTGAACAGTGTCATATGATTCCACAAGACACAAGTCAAACATTACATGGGGAACCATGAAGTCTTCAGGATATTTGGCAAAGGCTGCCGCTTCCTATCACAAGTGCTATATTTGTAGATAAGCACGCAACTCATGAATAGCTTATTTGTCTCATGAACTCGGAGACACTAGTGAAACTGATACCAGACTCACTAATGCACTCCATTTGACTGATAGCTTCTTCTGACTAATGGCTTCTTCCTTCATTAGTGGGAGATTTTCAGTTCTGTATTTAACTATTTTAAGGTAGACACAAAATGCTGGAGTAACTTAGCGGGGACAGGCAGCATCTCTGGAGAGAAGAAATTGGTGATGTTTCGGGTCGAGACCCTTCTTCAGATATGAGCAGCTGAAAGGTTCCCAAAAAACAACTCTTGCATTTATTTTTATTTGACGAACCTCAAAGTGTTAGAACTATTTGCGTAAACTCCAGGTCAATGAGGCTACAACAAATGGTCGGTGCATGCATTGAAAAAGTAGCTTTCATGATGCTTCAAACTGCATCTTGCCCTGATTTTGAAATATAGTCACTGGTTATAGGAAGACTGCGGCCAATTTTTCACTGCTAGATTTTACTACCAGCAGTGAGAGGAATGGTCAGAATGATTAGTTGTATTGATCTTTAAGAGAGAAAAGTTGGCCCAGATCTCCACAACATTCGAGTGAATAGTTCTAGGGATCTATCATAGTCAACTGAGAGAGCAGACTATATCATTTTAAATCTCATCCAAAAGGTTACATCACTTACAAAAAAAGACACTCCCTTTGAATCCCATTGAGGCAACAGCCTAGATTCTGCTTCAGAGAAACAAGAGTATCTTCTCTTGGTGTAGGTTTACTAGACAAGAAACATGGAGGAGTTAACTAATTTAAAATAAACAGGACAGCTTTGGAGATAGAGGACAAGAATGTGCTACCAATCGCTGCTGTAAGTAGTACTTTCCAGTCTTGTTAGATGATACCAAATACTGTTCTGGTAGCAGATACTTAACCTGAAAGGTTGGATGTCTACCAAGCTGTTTGTTTTGTCTGGGATAGTGTTGAGTTTGCATTTCTTGTCATGTACACTTTCTGGAGTTATGTTTTGCGACTGGTGGAAAAACGTGGAAGAATTGGGATCTGCCCTTTCCAATTCCAGACCTGTACTGCAAACTACAGGATTTCTGATCCTGTTGAGTTTAATAGACAATAGACAATAGGTGCAGGAGTGGCGAGCCAGCACTGCCATTCAATGTAATCATGGCTGATCATCCCCAATCAGTACCCCGTTCCTGCCTTCTCCCCATATCCCCTGACTCAGCTATTTAATAGTTAATGGTCTGGGTGTTAAAGGGCATTTGACTTTGATAATGACGATGAACAGTAAGTGTAGCTGTAGTGTTGGTGAAATGGTCATTGTCTGACACTTGCTTGGCACCAATGTTATGTTCCACTTGCTAGCCTAATGGGGCTGCCCCACTGTACGGGCTAATTAAAGAGTTCTCCTGAGTTTCCCCTGATTCGAACTCTGTGAATTACGTTAATAGCCGCTCGTAGGTACTCGGGGCTCTCGTGGACATTTTTCTACACATTGAAAAATCTTCACGAGGGTTCACGAGCTTACCGCGTTTCCCGAGTACCTGCCGTTAACGTTATGAGCCGTTAAGAGACGTCCCGAGCTCCAACATACCCGCTACATAATTCTACATGCTTACCACGAGTTTGATTGTTTTTTAAACTCGGGAGAGCTCTTGAATTACCTCGTATAATGGGACAGGCCCCGAGTGTGAATATAGTTTGGGTCTCCACACATGCAGTCATGTGCTGCTTTGTTATTTGAAGACTCATAAATGGAAAAGGAATGTTTATTTAAAAACAATGTAAACACCAACTTGCTACATTATCTCCCATGGCCCAGTACTTATTTTATTCTCCATATCCCGCAACTCCGCTCTTGTTCCCCTCCCCCCCCCCCATTCGTAACAAGGACAGAGCCTCCTTTGTCCTCACCTTCTACCCCATCAGCCATCACATACAGCATATAATCCTCCATCATTTTTGTCTGCTCCAGCGGGATCCTACTACTGGCCACATCTTTTCATCTCCACCCCATTCTGCTTTCCGCAGAGATTGTTCCCTCGGCAACATCCTGGTCAACTCGTCCCTTCCTTCCCCCCACCCCCCCCCCTCCCCCCCCCCAGGTAGGTACTTTCCCCTGCCACGGCAGGAGATGCAACACCTAACTTCAATAGCACTGGCTTTCCCTCTCTCCTTCCCCTCCCCCTTCCCAGTTCATCCACCAGTCTTACTGTCTCCAACTACATTCTATCTCTGTACCGCCTACTCCCCTGACATCAGTCTGAAGAAGGGTCTCGACCTGATACCTCACCCATTCCTTCTCTCCAAAGATGCTGCCTGTCCCGCATTTTGTGCCTACCTTGAACTTATTTTCTTCCTGTACAAATTGGGTAGCAGGATCAGTATTGGCATTTCAAATCCATCCCTATTGGTCTTTGAGGAGATGTGGATGTGGATATTGGGGATCTATAAAATTGACTTTTGCAGCATCAGATTGCTTAGTTTGGTATTTTGCATGATTTTGCTTTAAAACACTTCAGTGGGTTGCAGATCATTTACCAGTGTTGTAATTAACTGCCTCTGGATTTTGAGATAGTGTGTTCAAATTATACTCTGAAGACAAGTATAAAATCTAAGCCAAGCCTTTGTGGCAGTACCAATAGAGAGCTACAGCAACAACTTACCATTTTTTGCATGATATGTTCAACTGAGGCAATATGTCCCTTCTGGTATTTATAAATCTTAACTATCTTTGAAGTAAGAACAAATGAATTCTCCTGTAGCCATGGCCATTGGTCTATTCATTGCTATTTTCTCCTTTCCATTCCTCGTTTACACCTTAAATATATTAATCAAGTATTTTATTCACATTTTCTTTGTGTCTGTTTATGTAGTTATTCAGCACACGATCTAAGCTCATTGTATAGTCGTGCTTTATATTTTATCTCTCTCTGCCTCTGCCTCTGCCTCTGCCTGTCTCCTTCATACATTGTGTGTAGCTTTAAATACTGACCACAGTATTGTCCACAACACTGATCATCATGATCATCATCCAGCTAGGTGAGACCATACTCTCACTTGATTCCAATCTTTCCTATCCAGGTGAAACTCCTATAAAGCCTTTTCTTCCACTACCCACATTGATATCACCAGTAAACTCCGAGAATGTATGCACCCCCATCCTGATACATACTTCCCTGGTTCCTCCAAGCAATATTAAATCGCTTTGAAATGCACAATGAACTGAATGATGACTAAATATCAATTTCCTACAGAAACATTCATTGTGCAGTGCAAGTGATAATATGTTGTAAAGACTCTGCAGCTTACTTCCTTTGAAACCCAGATCCCAAGACACTATTTACCGTAGATATAAAATTCCAGGCCACAAGTTTCCACTTGGGGTTCCTTCTCGTAACATTAGACCAACAAATGGACACCTCCACTCTATCCGGGGGAAATATTTGACTGCTTACATATGCAGGAATGAATTACAGATGCTGGTTTAAATCGAAGATAGACACAAAATGCTGGAGTAACTCAGCGGGACAGGCAGCATCTCTGGAGAGAAGTAATGGGTGACGTTTCAGGTGAAGAGCCTTCTTCAGACTGCTTACATGTTGTCTTTAGACTTTTCTAATCTGTTGCTAAAGTTACAGTGAGAGATCTGGATAACTTGAGTGGAAGTCCATGTGCTTGCTTTTTGTTTTACAGATGCTGCTCTAGACATTTGCTAGATTTCTAGATTGGCAGGCACAAAAAACATCAACAGAGGATGTCGTTCTCCCCACAAAGCCTTGGATAATTATATTTCAGTTCTTGTGATTGAATTACTGGCTATTCAGAGGAAACTGATACAAACGTCAGTATCTGATATCAATGACATTATTTGGACTTCCTTTGACCTGAATGAGAGATACATAAGCAGGCCAACTAATCTCAATACATTGCTCTTTTTAAACAACCTTTTCAATAGGCTGGGCCAACTTCAATAAGAACTTCATAAAATTAAATGTTATGGACAGAAACCCCTTTGTGAAACAAAATTAAACTTCCGTTTACGGCTATTACTTTCAAAATTGTACTTTTTGGGGGGAAATCGGTTTCTAGAAATTAACTTCTTGTATGAAGGATGAGAAAGTATTTCAAAGTGTGGATTTTCAGGCTAAATTAGAATATTATAATCCACATACTTCAAATTGGAGGTAGGAATGGTATGAAATTTTAGCTGTGGTTTTGTTCTTGAGTAGGATGTGACCTTTTGGTCTATGAATTACTGCCTTCAAAAGAAAATTATCCTAATTAAGCAACGGCTAATATCTCGAGTGAGCGGTATGGTGAAGGATTGGTGTCTGCATTGGACCAGGAATGGAAGGGTTGGTTGACTTGGGGAAATCATTGACTTCACCAGGCATAAAAATGTGATTTTTTTTACTGAACTTGCCATCCGGATGATTAGACTAAAAATATGAGTCAGAGCCGCCATGGTAATTTGAAAGTTTGGAATCATTTTTTTTAAAGTGGAATATGAAGAATACATGGAATAAAGGATTATTGCATTGGTCACTTGAATTATCGGTATTGGTTTAATATATTTGCATATACCAAGATGCAGTGAATTTTTTATTTGTTTGCTGTCTGGTCAAATCATACTGTACTTTCAATCAGGCCATACACAAACAACAGCTGCGGCAAAGAAAAAAAGATATCAGAGTGCAGAATACAGTGTGGCATCATTTATAGCATTACAGTTTCAGGGAAAGTGCAGAGACACAATGAAGTAATTTGGGAGATTCAGAGCTTAGCTTATGAGAGGACAACTGATAACAACAGGGGAAAAGCTGTTATTGATTCTGGTGACAAGTGTTTTCAAACTTTTGTACCTTCTGTCCAACAGAAGAAGAGAAAAAAGGGAATGACCAGGGTGTAAATAGTCCTTAATTATATTGGCCACTTTCCCAGGGAAACATGAAGTGCAGATGGTCAATGGGGAGGGAAGGCTGGTTTGTGTGATAGCTTGGGCTATGTTCACAACTCTTTGCAATTTCTTGCTATATTGGGTAGAGCTGTTGCCAAATCAAGTTGTGATGTATCCCAATAGTGTGCTTTCTACAGTGTATCTGTAATTGTTGGTAAGAATCATTAGAGATGAGGAGAAATTTCTACTCTGCTCAGAATGTTGCAAATTGTAAAAATCTTGTGCTCCAGAATTAGCACAAAATGCAAATTATATTTTGTGCAAATTCTGGATGGACAGTAAATTTGTATTTAATACCAAGGGTAAAGAGATACGGCATTTTTATATCGCTCAAGGAGACCACTTAAGCCATTCAATGTAGACCTATCTATTCCGTTATTTCCATTGTTCTTCTCATGAGCCGGTTTAAGTCATATTTGAAAACTCTTTTTCCATCATCCTCGCAGACAGTGAGCTTCAGGTCACCATCATTCTGAATTCTTTAATAGTGCATTTTTCTGTCTTTTGCCCTTCAATTTAAATGGAACTTAACTTTGCCCTGGAACTGCTTCCGTTTTTTTGTTGCATCTACTAGAAATTTAACAACCCTTAAAGCATGGTGCTCATCATTGACACAATACACCAGTTGAGACCTAACTAATATATTTTTTTAAATCAGTATTTTATTGAATGTAAATAATAGAATGTGTGCTTTACTAGACAGTCACTCACCATCAATCTGGAGAAGCATTCCGACCCAAAATGTCCCCCTCACAGATGCTGCCTCCCTCACCTGTTGAGTTCCTCTAGCATGTTGTGCTTTACTCAAGAATTTGCACTCTCTTGTGTCTCCAGCCTCTCATCTTGTTCTGATACATACAAAGATTTATGCATGTATATACACAGTACTTTTTCTGCACCCTTATCTGTCTGTTTTAGTTTGCATTGTTTGTTCTATTTTTTCTTGCTAAAGTGTATTGCTTCACACTTCTGTTAAATTCCATGTACCAGGTACCTATGCAGTCTGCCAAGCTGCATACAGTGCATTCAGAAAGTATTCAGACCCCTTCACTTTTTCCACATTTGGTTATGTTACAGCCTTATTTTAAAATGGATTTAATTAATTTTTATAAATCATCAATCTACGCACAATACTCCAGAATGAAGAAGCAAAAACAGGTGTTTAGATATTTTTTCAAAGTAATTAAAAATAAATAACTGAGTATTTCTAAGTATTCAGACCCTTTGTCATGTCACTCAAAATTGAGCTTAGGTTCATCCTGTTTCCATTAATTATCCTTGAGATGTTTCTACAACTTGATTGGAGTTCACCAGTGGTAAATTAAATTGATTGGACATGATTTGGAAAGGCACACACCTGTCGATATAAGGTCCCACAGTTGACAGTGCATGTCAGAGAAAAAACCAAGCCATGAAGACGAAGGAATTGTCTGTAGAACTCCGAGACAAGATTGTGTCGAGACACAGATCTGGGGAAAGGTATAAAATAATTTCTGCAGCATTGCAGGTCCCGAAGAGCACAGTGGACTCCGTCATTCTTAAATGGAAGAACTTTGGAACCACCAGGGACTCCTCACAGAGCTGGCCACCCGGCCAAACTGAGCTATCGGGGGAGAAGGGCCTTGGTGAGGGAGGTGACCAAGAACCCAATGGTCACTCTGACAGAGCTCCAGAGTTCCTCTGTGGAGATGGGAGAACCTTCCAGAAGGACAACTATATCTGCAGCACTCCACCAATCAGGCCTTTATGGTAGAGTGGCCAGACGGAAGCCACTCCTCAGTAAAAGGCACATGACAGCCCACTTGGAGTTTGCCAAAAGGCATGAGAAACAAGATTCTCTGGTCTGATGAAACCAAGATTGAATGCCAAACGTCACATCTGGAGGAAACCAGGCACTGCTCATCACCTGGCCAATACCATACCTAGCTTGAAGAATGGTGGTGGCAGCATCATACTGTGGGACTGGGAGACTAGTCAGGAGCAAGGTACAGAGAGATCCTTGATATAAATCCGCTCCAGAGCGTTCTGGACCTCAGACTGGGGCAGAGGTTCACCTTCCAACAGCACAACGACCCTCAGCATACAGCTAAGATAACTTAGGAGTGGCTTTGTGACAAGTCTGTGAATGTCCTTGAGTGGCCCAGCCAAAGCCCAGACTTGAACCCGATCAAACATCACTGGAGGGACCTGAAAATAGCTGTGCATTGACGCTCCCCATCTAACCTGATCTAGCTTGAGAAGATCTGTAGAGAAGAATGGGAGAAATTACCCAAATACAGGTGTGCCAAGCTTGTAGCGTCATACCTAAGAAGACTTGAGGCTGTAATCGCTGCCAAAAGTACCTCAACAAAGTACTGAGTAAAGGGTCTGAATACTTATGTAAATGTGATATTTCAGTTGTTTGTTTTTAATTACTTTGCAAAAAATTCTAAACACTTGTTTTGCTTTTTTATTATGGGGTATTGTGCGTAGATTGCTGATTAAAAAAAGAATTTAATCCATTTTAGAATAAGACTGTAACAACAAAATGTGGGAAAAGTGAAAGTCTGAATACTTTCTGAATGCACTGTACATCCTCTATCAGACTGTCTGCCACACACTTGGACATTGCTATCGAGGTTTCAACCACTCTCTGAATGCTGAAAAAAAAAGGTTTATCTTAACTTTTGGTACAGTTTTAGTCTCCTAATCTGAGGAAAGACATTCTTGCCATAGAGGGAGTACAGAGAAAGTTCACCAGACTGATTCCTGCGATGGCAGGACTTTCATATGAAGAAAGACAGGATAGACTTGGCTTGTACACACTAGAATTTAGAAGATTGAGGGGCGGATCTTATAGAAACATACAAAATTCTTAAGGGGTTGGACAGGCTAGATGCAGGGAGATTATTCCCGATGTTGGGGAAGTCCAGAACTAGGGGGTCACAGTTTAAGGATAAGAGGGAAGTCTTTTAGGACCGAGATGAGAAAATCTTTTTTTACACAGAGAGTGGTGAATCTGTGGAAATCTCTGCCACAGAAGGTAGTTGAGGCCAGTTCATTGGCTATATTTAAGAGGGAGTTAGATGTGGCCCTTGTGGCTAAAGGGATCAGGGGTATGGAGAGAAGGCAGGGATGGGATACTGAGTTGGATGATCAGCCATGATCATATTGAATGGCGGTGCAGGCTCGAAGGGCTGAATGGCCCACTCCTGCACCTATTTTCTATGTTTCTATGTTAAGCCTAGGCTTGGACAAATCTGCCCGGTGAAGGTTTCTTCTTAATTACCTTAATCTCTTCATTATTTTAGCCATGAACAGACTCCTTATTAGTTCTCACTTCTTCCATTATTCTTTCTACCTGTGAGATACTAGCATTATTCTCTTCCTTGATAAAGGTTAATATAAAATACTCATAGAATATTTTATTGTTCTCAAATTGGACTTGTTTTTCCTTTTACCATCTGCTTACTGTTCACATCACAGGATATAAGGATGACTCTAGGGTATCCGTTTGCCAACTACTAATGTATAGTTACTAATTAACTACTTCCAGTTTTTTCCTTTTCCTGTCTTGTATTCCTTTTAACTTCCCTGTCAGCTGCGTATTTAGTATGGTTTGCACCTACATTCACCTTGTTTGCTCAATCAGTAGTTGCATATATTCTGAATGATGTGTATCTGCTTATCTAGATGCAACAATGTATCATTGGGGCTAAATTAATTGGTTTGGTTGAACACATCAACTCTAATCAAATGGATATTGTCCTTGACTGCTCTCTCGTTGGCACTCTCAAGCACTGTAATATTTTCCTTAATTAGTACTGCCACCATGCCCCACTTTACTCCCCTCTCCTAGCTTTTTTAAAGATCTTGTGTCCAGGAATATTGAATACCTTGCCTTGTTTTATTGACTTGTAATTCAATTAGAGCTTTTACATTGCATTCCCACATTTGCACCTGCTGCTCTCCACCCTCATCATTCTGCGGAGCAATTACACACATTTGTTCTTATCCCATTATTGTCCCTCTCATAGTCACTCTGAGCCAAACCCAAGTTGAGTTTATTGTCATGTGCATAAATGCAGGGAGGTACAGGTACAATGAAAATCTTGCTTGCAGCAGCATCACATGCACGTAAACCCAAACACATACATTTTATATAAATTACACACAAACATTCTGCAAGCCAGTGAAGAAAAGACTAAAAAAAAACACAGGACATTAATGCAAAACTCAATTATGATAAAAGACAAGTCTGCGGTAATGAAAAAGGTGTGTAGTATTCAGTTGTCGATCGACTTTGGGTTGTGCGGGTTGGTTCTACAACCTGATAGTTGTAGAAATGTAGCTGTTCCTGAACTTGATGGTTTGGGACCAGGCTTTTGTACCTCCTGTCCAACAGTAGCAGTGAGAAGGGGGCATGGCTTGGATGGTGGGGATCCATGCTAGATGAAGCGCCTCATGTAAGTGCGTTCGACGGAAGGGAGGGAATGTATCCGTGATGGACTGGGTTGAGTCCAGCATTCTCTGCAGCATTTTGTGTTCCTGTGACTTGGTATGATGCAGCTCGGCAGGATTCTTTCCACAGTGCACCTGTAGAGGTTTGTTCGTGTATTTGGTGACGTGCAGAATCTCTTTAAATAATTTAACTTCCGGCTGCAGTGTTATCTGTTACTCCCACTCCTTTTCCACATTATTCCTCTTCTACTTTTTCCGCCTCTCCTACTGCCTCGCCCAAAAACACAAACTTTCACCGAAGACACACGTGCTAGTTTCTTTAACCCTCTTCCAAAACTGGCACAATGGCTCAAGAATCTGAAGTCTTTTTATACTATGTCCTAAGCCATGTATTAATCTACCTTAGGTACACAAAAATGCTGGAGAAACTCAGCGGGTGCAGCAGCATCTATGGAGCGAAGGAGATGGGTAACGTTTCGAAACGTTACTTATCTCCTTCGCTCCATAGATGCTGCTGCACTCGCTGAGTTTCTCCAGCATTTTTGTGTACCTTCGATTTTCCAGCATCTGCAGTTCCCTCTTGAACACTATTAATCTACCTTGTCTTTTTGTCTCTGCATTCATTGATTAGCAATTCTTTGAGTAATTGATTACTGCTTTCAGTCCAGAGGAAGGGCCTTGACCCAAAGCATCAACTGTCCAGTTCTCTCCACAGATGCTGCCTGACACAGCAGGTTTTTTTTACTGCCTTCAGTGTCCTGTTTTCTAACTTTTTTATTTATATTTTAAGTAGCTTGAATTGGTCAAGATTCCAGCATCTGCAGTCTCTTATCTCAGTTCTTGTGCTTCCTATGTTGTGGGTAGTATGTGTACCACAACTTCTGACTCAATACTTTCCCCACCTCCCTGCATGAAATACTCCATATCTTCCTTGTGGTGTCTTCCTTTCCTCTGATACAGGATATGCAACACTGACCATTTTCTCCCCCCCACAGATACCTCTTGATCCACTGAATCCTCCAGC
The DNA here is from genome assembly GCF_028641065.1 of Leucoraja erinaceus. Taxonomy (NCBI): domain Eukaryota; kingdom Metazoa; phylum Chordata; class Chondrichthyes; order Rajiformes; family Rajidae; genus Leucoraja; species Leucoraja erinaceus. The sequence continues at coordinate 52,806,365 of NC_073379.1, forward strand.
AGAAATGTTTGTCTAGCACCCTGAACAAGGAATCCCCTTTTGGTCATTGTATTTCTCTTCCACCCCCTTCACCCCCCTTCCCTCATCCCCCCCACATAAAAACGTATGCGGTCTCTTGTGCCATTATTGTAGATTGCAGACTTCACCACCCTCACCAGTCTTTCATACCGAGTATGATTTTGAAGATGGTTTTCTTTTGGGGTGGAAGGACGCAATTGTTCCAAATTGGAACAACTCTGTGATTTGACATTTTACCTGAATTTCAATTATTTCACATTATGACTGCTATTCATATTGTTTCCATTTAGCAGATGCTGTTTTAATTTTTCTGCTCCCATTTTCCTGTGAACTCAAATGCTTTTTTTTTACAAAATACTTTTAAACGTAATTGCAATGTGTGCAACGTTAATTACCTACTGATTAGGTGGTTGACATGAAATATTGACCCCTTTTTCTCTCTCCATAAATGCTTCCTGATGTGTATTTCTATCATTTTTTAAAAATTCAAAATGTCGTTTGCACCATCTTTGTATATGAATTAGTAACAGGTTCACGCCCCTTTTATCGTTTTCTCGTTCTAAACTGTATGTTATCATTTTTAAAAAAAAGTAAATCAGCCTTATTAATTTACAACATAAATTGGTGTGCTTTTCTGAGGAAAGCTGCCTTTTATACACAAAGATGAAAATTAGCATTTGATCATTGTAATGGCGAATAATCAGTGATCAAGTGGGATTCTACTATTTAAGTGCACAGAGTCAATTAATTCTGCTCATCCCAGATTTACAGTAAAGCTTCTCTAATCTTTTTGTTAGGTTGAGCAGATGCTTTGCACAGGATGTTAGTTGAAGCTTGACTAAGTATGACTCACATGTGAGTCATAGGTTCCTGGGAGGATAGAGAAATGTGTTGTGCTGATAAATCTTTCCAATATTAGTTAATTCATGAGGAGTGTTCCTTTCTAAATCAACAAGAATAGATACAAGGAACTCTGCAAGGAAGTGAGGCCATTTTTCTATTGCGTGAATATTGGTGACGTTGCTGTTGAAGAGACTATGATGAGAATGGAAGTCTTTTTGATTCCATCTTGGTTTTTACTGGGAGGAAAGGCATTTGGAGAAGAGTCTTGGGAATACTGTGAGTAAGAGTACCTGTTCTAGCCTAACACAGGATCCGGCAGCCTGCAGCAAATTATAATTAACTCTGCATAGGAAGTAGAGGAGAGGTATGAAGGTTGCAAGGTGAAAACATGTTACTTAAAGTTGTGGTTTGTCACTCCTGCATGATTCAGAATGTGGAGCATTTCGGACTAGTTGAAGAACATGGGAGACACAATGAACTGCTGATGCTGATTCACAAAAAAGACACAAAATGCTGGAGTTGCTCAGTGGGTCAGGCAACATCTCTGGAGAACAAGGATAGGTGACATTTTGGGTCGGGATCCTTCTTCAAACTGATTGTAGTGGGGGGGGGGGGGGGGGGGAAGCTGGAATAATGATGTGGGTGGGACAAAGCCAGACAAATGACAGGTAGATACAGGTCGGGGGAGGGTTTATTGGGATATGTGTTGACAAAGGCCAGAGATAGGAAGAAGATGAAAGGCTCTGAGATGAGGAGAAAAGAGTTGCAAAATGTGAAGTCAGTGTGTAAGATTATGTATGAGGTGAAGTCATTATGTATGAGAACCCATCATTAATCCTTAGTTTGTCGTCACTGCTGTAATGTAGAAAAGACTGAAACCAATTTGCGCTTAATAAGATGGCGGAGAGAGGATAAGTAGTTGATCCATTTTCTAGGTGTTGGCTGAGGGATGAATGCTGGCCAGAGACAGCGTGGAGGACCATCACCTCCTCTCATCGTTGGACAGGGCAGGTGGGCCTTTAGTTTAAAGAGCCAAATAATGGTTCCTCTTAAAAAGGTGACATTGGAGGGTCAACTTGAAATATGCAGTCATCTTTCGAGTGATATGGGTGTCTCGGTAAGACTGGCATATCTGCCTGTTCCTGGCTACCCCAAGTGGATGACAGTAATGCCATTCTAAAGTAATTGTAAAGTTGTTGATACAGAGAACTGACTAGATAGCCCACTTCTGAGAGTAGTTAAGAATCCTCTGTATTAGTATGAAACGGGAATCATTGTTGGTCAACCAAGTTGGAATAGTTTTGTTTTTCGTTGAAGATTACTGGTGAGCCTGTCAGTTTTTTAAGATAAATCTAAGTGATCACTATTACTGAAATCATAATTCAAAGGACTGAATTAATCATTGTAATAAAGCAAATATTAAAATCTTATCATGGCAATTTGTTTTGCTGTAAAGAACAAAAAACACTATGATAAATTCAATTCTATTTTGGGCCATTGGCATGTCTCTCTTAGTTCTGGGCAGCAACTGTGCAATTGTAGGTTAAAGTGGTACCTTCATTAGCACCGCCCCAGATTTTACATGACCAATCTCTTACTTGGCAAGGAGAAGGCTGTCTTAAATTGCATGATCCTGTGGCAGAACTTGGCAGCAATTTTTATTTTCTCCATGGCTCTTACGCATTTCTCAGTTAGCTGTGAGTTGCAAATGATTGTTATGAGTTGAGGGTGTTTATTTGCCATAGGCACCGGGTATGGATCGTAGCATGGTCCGGTCATGGTCCATCAAATTCATGGTGCAGTTTTACAGGCAACGATAATAAATATACAATAACCAAGAGACCATAGTGCAAAAACCACATTATGTTGCACAAGCATGGTATTGCGAAGTACATTGTGGTTCGGTGGAGTTGTGAACCGTAGTTCAAGACCCTAATAGTTCTTGGGAAGAAGTTGTCCTTGAACCCGGAGGTAACAGTTCTCTGGCTCCTGTTCCTTCTGCACGATGGTAATAGCTAGATAAGAGTGTGGCCAGAGCAGTGTGTGTCTTTGATGATATCAGCTGTCACCTTGAAACAGCGCTTCCTGTAGAGATCTTCAATGTATAAATTAATTGTTGTTTGCTGGCAGTCACATGGGATTGAAGATGACGTTTCCATTCTGATGATGTGGGCACTGAGATGGTACATAAAGAAACCACAAACTCTTCCACAAGAGGTGTCTTGACGGGATAGTCATGTGGGTAACCATGGGGTAGTGCACTCCTTTCATTACATAAACAGGTGGTCATCTGTGGTCATTGATGTAGGGCCTGAAGTTCTCAATGCTACCCCAAATGGTCCATTTTGAGCAGTCATGGGTCAAAGGATTCCAGGAATTGGTGGGAGACATTGCACTTAAAGGAATCTTTGAACATATCCTTAAATTTGTTTCACCGTCCGCTAGGTAATCTGCTCCCATGGTAGAGCTCAGAATAGGATATCTGCTTTAGAGTATAGAATTAGGCCTGTAAATAACATATATTGCCTAACTTAGCAACGGCAAAGTTAGAGAAGAGGGTGTCGGACTCATGGGGATGTTGGCCTTGGAGAGGACATTGACATTGGTTTGTTATACTTCCATTGTTGACTTTGGTGGCTTGGAACTTTTTTTAAGTGTTGTGATCTACCGTGTTTCCTTAACTGTATAAATTATGCCAAATAAGAGACCCTTTAATTGGAATCAAGTACGATTTGCATGTAATTTACAAACAAATATTTCACTGCACAAAATACCTCTGCTGCTTCAGGTCCTGTGCTGTATTTCTTGCATTCCCTCTTTCAGTGGATGAGGAGTTTTTGGTTGGTCCAAGTCCCCAATACCTTACCCGGAAACAACTTGCACACTCAATTTCGATGCAAAAACCTGCAAGGTGCTGCAGTTTGTGAGTTTGTTTTTGACATTAAATAGTCACTTGAAATGCCATAATATTAGTTGGCCCAAATGCTCACTTTATTAGTGGTTCTTTCTTGGTTTCTATGTTTAGAAATAATGGCAGCCAAGGCACTGTTTGCACATGAGGGTTATGAAGGGTCTTTTTTCAGTTAATTATGCCATTGGCCTTAATGTAAACTGCATTTTCTCTGGGATTGTCTCGTAGTCCCTGATACCTGTATCGTGACTGAGGGTTGTTCAATGCCTTTTATACTGGCAACAAACAGTTAGAAGTAGCGATTGCTGAAGAATGACTGAATGACTGATCTCACACTGTTGAGTGATACAAGACAGTGTCAATATAATTTTGCCATTTCACTTCCTTGGCAGATTAAAATTGATGGTCCTAGAGCTTAATCAAACTGTACAGGAGTAAGTTGTTGAATAATCAGTCACTTCCTTTACAACCATGATAAATTACAGGCAGCAGGATGCAATTTGAAACACTTGTACTAATGAAATATTAATTGTCCTTCTGTTTACATGCTGCTTAACTAGCTGAACATTTCCATGTTTTCTCTTTTTATTTTGGATTCCTACCATCTACATTTGTTATTTTGCTTTTGGATACAAATAGCACCTATTCATTAGAATTACAAAATTCCAGCCACTTAATTTTTTCTGCAACTTGTGATGTTTCTGTGATGAAGTATCCATCATCCAGGTTGTTGAATTGCAGTAGGAGAAGGAAGGGCTAGTGTGGTGTGATCATTGTTGTGTAACAAGGTATGTGGACGTCACCTGCTATCTTACTGCCAATATTAGTCTTCTCTTTGGAGAAATTACTTCTATGAAACTTGAGACAATATGGTTTCCTAGCCTTGCAAAGGTCACACGGACAAAAAAATCGCTGGATCATCACAAGTTTTATAAAAGCAGAGTAATTTCTCCAGTAAAATGCAGTGAGTGTAGTATAGGTCACAATATATACTGTACACCTTATTGCCATGACATACAGTAATAAGATCTTCAAGTATGATTCATGGAACAATTATCCAATTGCCATGGGTATAATAGTATCACATTATATGGTAATTTCAAATGAAATGGTCGACAAAGATCCTGTCTGCCATCTCTGATATGATAATGCACATTGCCTTATTTGAAAAGGAGCAAGTAATTTAATTCAGTTTATTATAGTCACATGTACTGTGAAAGCCTTTGTTTGCACACTGTCTAGTCAAAGAAATTACTCTCCAATGTTATAACCAATATTAATCCCCAAACCAATATCTGGTTATTTATGCAATTGTTGTTTGTGAGAGATTAATATAGATATACATGCATTTAATACTGATTACCCGTAAAGTATTTCATTAACTGTAAAAAGAAAAAGTACTAAGATCATGAAGGACTCCATATAAAACTGATTCATTTTATATACCTCGTGATCTTTCCTACAAATTACTTAGAACAAAAGATTGCATATTCCCAAACTAACGTATTGGGTTGGCAAAGTAATGTTGAAAGTGAAATTAAGTTATACGAAATCACAAAGTGAATAATTGTAATCTTATTTTGCAGAAATGCTGGCCAAGAAACGCTCTTATGCTGTTTTGGGAATGGATCTAGAAACTGCATTGGTATTGGCTTAAACAACTTGATACTGAAGGTAATCAGTTTATATAAACAGCAGTAAACTGATCGTTATATCCATGTGAATCTTTCCACCTCCCATACCTGCCATTTGTTGTAAGGATGGGCAGCAAGCTAGTGAGGGGACCAGCTGAAGAGCAGGTCAATGGGCGATGGATAACAGGACAGCGGGCGGTGGAGCTTACTCCTGTGGCAGCGCGATCAAGGGACCAATTGAGGTTACTCGCCCTGACACAGGAGTAAGCTCCACCGCCCACTGTCCTGTTATCCATTGCCCACTGAGCCGCTCTTGAGCTGGTCCCCTCACTGTCCGGTCTACATTGAAAGACACGGACCTTGCAGTGAATGCCAAGCAGTGTCACCCAGCGCAGCATGCGGGGCCATGTCCTGCTCCCGGCGGCAGTCAGAATTTAAGGATTTGCGGGAAGCGGCTGACATGAGCGAAGCAGGAGAGAGGTGTTCAGACAGAGCACTGCCTGAGGTGAGCGGGCCGGCAGAAAGTGCTGAGACTTGGCTGTCCCTCAGTACAGCAACATCGTTCTTGATGTTACTGTACTGAGGGATAGCCAAGTTTATCTTTCTTGACTAACAACCTAACCTTCGGCCTCTAAGATGCAGGTAAATTTTCGTGCCTTGTTTTTGGGTTAAAAAATAGCGTCTTCATTGCCAGGAAATACGGTATTTAAAAACATATAGCTCAAAGAAATTTACTTGCCACATTATTTGTACGTGAAAGAAGAAAGGAAGAGGCGGAGACAGTGGGCTGTGGGAGAACTGGGAAGGGGAGGGGAAAGAAGGAGAAAGCAGGGACTACCTGAAATTGGAGAAGTCATTGTTCATACCGCTGGGGTGTAAACTAGCGAAATATGAGGTGCTGCTTCTCCAATTTACTGTGGGCCTCACCCTGGCCATGGAGGAGGCCCAGGACAGAAAGGTCGGATTCGGAATGGGAAGGGGAGTTGAAGTGCTGAGCCAAGGGGAGATTTGGTTGGTTATTGCGAACCGAGCGGAGGTGTTGGGCGGAGCGATCGCCAAGCCTACGCTTGGTCTCACCGATGTAGAACAGCTGACACTTAGAGCAGCGGATGCAATAGATGAGGTTGGAGGCGGTGCAGGTGGAACACCTGGAAAGCTGGAAAGACTGCTTGGATCCTTGGATGGAGTCAAGGGGGCAGGTAAAGCGACAAGTGTAGCATTTCCTGCGGTTGCAAGGGAAATGTCGGGAGATGAGGTAGTTTGGGTGGGAAGGGACCAGGGAGTTACGGAGGGAGCGGTCTCTGCGGAAAGCCGAAAGGGGAGGAGATGGGAAGATGTGGCCAGTGGTGGGACCCCGTTGGAGATGCCGAAAATGTCAGAGGATTATTTGTTATATGTGACGGCTGGTAGGGTGGAAGGTGAGGACAAGGGGGACTCTGCCCTTGTTACGAGTGGGGGGATGGGGAGTGAGAGCAGAGTTACGGGGTATAGAAAAGACCCTGGTGAGAGCCACATCTATAGTGGAAGAGGGGAACCCCCGTTCCCTAAAGAATGAGGACATTTCCGATACCCTGGTTTGGAAGCAGTGGTGGGAAATTTAAGGTAGCTCTTTTTTCCCAAGAACCCTTTTTTGCTTAAGTCCACCCTCCACCACCTCCAGTTTAAATTCCATTTACAACATTTTTGGAGGACCAGGAAATCAAGAAGCAAGAGTTACTCCAGCTCCAGGGGGTGATTCTGCGTTGGTTTTCAGCGGTCGCGGCGAGGCGGCGACCGGACAGCAATGGCGACCAAATCTCACATAATGCAAAGAGAGGGAGAATGTGCCTGGCACTGACCAGTAGCCATGGCAGTGCGCATGTGCAGGGCGGCCGATGATGTGCTGGCCGTGGCGGTGCGCATGTGCCGGAGGATGAGGAGTGGCCGGAGAGTTGGATGGTGGGCTGAGACGGAGAGTGACAGAGAGAGAGAGATAGAGCGGGGGCCAAGCCAGGCAAAATGACACGGCTTTTAGGTTGCCCGGCGGAACTTTAGGTGGCCATTGGCACCCGGGCAACAGTTAATGTCGAGCCCTGCTTTAGAATGGTGAATTGCCTTTTAATCTATAATTAGGCATTATTTGAAGAATCCTTATAAAATTCTATGCAAACCTCAAAGTGTATTCTTTTCATGTTTTCATAAAGAAGTTTATACCACATTTGAAACAGACAATTACTTATAGAGGCCTTGAGGCCACAATGACTACTTATTTATATTGACATCATATTCAAAGATGCCTGATTTACCCCCTAAAGCATTCTATTTATTTTGGGGGGAAACATCTGTTTTTGATCACCAGTTCTCTTTGTTGTAAGGTACTTAATGAGCCTTGATGCAGTAGACTTTGTCTTCATTTTATCCACAGTTTGAAATGTTGGTTTAGTATCCAAAAATATATCCTCCAGATTTTGTTACATTGCCCTGTTCCATACAAACTTAAATGTCCATTCATCTTTCTCAGGTGTAGGTAGGCCAGGGTGTCATTAAACTGGAAAGGTTGCAGAAAGGATTCACAAAGATGTTAATGATTCTGGAGGGTTTGAGTTATCAGGAGAGGCTGGCATGGCTGGGTTGTTTTCCCTGGAGCTTTGAAGGCTGAATGGTAACCTTATTGAAGTTTATATAATCATGAGCGGGCATAGATAAGATAAATAGTCCCAATCTTTACCATAGAGGTGTTTTAAGGTGAGAGGGGACCTGAGGGGCAATTTTTTCTGCACAGATGGTTGAACAAGCAGCCAGAGGAACTGTTGTGTGGGTATAATTATGCCATTTAAAGGACATTTGGACAGGTACCTGGATAGGAAAGGTTTGGAAGGATACGGGCAACTTAATCACCAAGCACAGCTTTGTGACACTATGAATGGGGAAACTGACTCATTCTCAAGAAGCAGTGTGGACATTTTTAGTTAAAAAAATTATGTCCGGCTTTATTGAAAGGTGGCACAGTTCCAGCAACCCAGGTTCAATCTGAACCTTTGGCATAGTGTGTGTGGACTATGTAATTTCTCCCTGTGGCCTCGTAGGTTCCCCTGCTGGCTCTGGTGGGTTGATAGGTTAATTATCCGCTGCAAATTGCTCCTTGTGGGAAGACGATTAGTGGAATCTGAGGTAAGTTTAATGGGAATGAGTGGAAAATAAATTTGGGAACAGTATAAAAAGAGGCTTTATATAAAAAGAGGCTTAATGGCTGGGATGGATTCCATGAGCTAAATGACTTGCTTCAGTGCCCTTTGACCTTGGAGTATAGTGAAGATTAAAGAAAGCTGGTGACGAGGTACTTTGCTCGGTTGGTTATGGTGCATATCAACTCGAGTCAAGAATGTTTAACGTCCCGAAGCGGAACAATTAAATTTGCACTTGCAGCAGCACCACATGCCACCAAAGCCAGGCTTGCGTGCTGATCCCAAGATGGATCTACTATCATATATTAAAATCGCTCCATTCTTTTAAATCTTCATTTCAATAGCAGCTTGCACTAAACATTACACCTTTCTATCCTGTATCAGTACACTTTGGCGTCTTGATTGTAATCATGTACAGTCTTTTCGCTGACTGGATAGCACGCAACAAAAAGCTTTTCACTTCACCTCAATACAGATGACAATAATAAACTAAGCAAAACTGAATAGCAGGTTGTGCTGTTAACTCTCGGCTCCAGTGACCTGGATATGATTCAGAACTCTAATGCTGTGCGTGAAGTTTGCACATTCTACATTTCATTTTTTTCCCACATCTCAAAGATATGCTAGCAGGTTATTTAGCCTTTAAGTTAGTCTGGTTAAGGTTGATGGCAGGAGAAAGTATGGAGTTTCAAAAGTATAAATTCTACACAGAAGCCATTCAAGGCCAATTTACTAGAATTTAAAAACAATTTAAATGTTATTATTATCGCGATATTTTACTATTAGAAAGTCATGTCCATGCAGATGGGCCCACTGTTAAAGGTAGGAACACTAATCATTAACGCTGCTCAAAGAGATTCCTTTAAATATTTTATTCAATCCAAAAGCCTCTCACCTAATATTCCCTGTTTACCAGCCTCTTCCTCCTCAGGCAATTCTTTAGCATTAAGGGTGATTTACTTCCACTACTGTTCTATGGTGGGTAAAGAATCCAATGTGGGATCTGCATACATTGCCACAGATGGACATGAGGTTCACGGTGAAGTAAAAAACAGAGAATGCTGGACATAGAAGGTTGGGTTGATCTGGGAAGAGAGACAGTCATTGTTTCAGATATTGCATTCCATCAGAACTGGTGAGGTAGGTGAGTGGAACATATGCGTGTAGATGCACACCTTTATGTATTTTCATTATACTTTGTGTGCTCCTGACAAAGAGACTTGAGGCTCTCGGTGCCATTGTGAGCAAAGATCTTAGAGCAGAGCAAGATAGGCCACTCTTGCGAAATACAATGGGCTGACGTGTAGTACGCTACGGAGGGGATCCTGGGCATTTTTCCCCGCCCATTTTATGAACCGGAGCCTACCCGACCCGACTCGCAGTGTAATTAATGTTGCGGGGCAACAGTTTGTGTGTGTGATATAGGGTTAGATTCATAATTCTGTCAGTTCATACTTCTTGTCAAGAATAAAATTTGACTCTGGTAATTGTCTTTTACATCATTTCTTTTTAAATGGCTCACAAGCAGTGTTTGAGTTGATTTTGTAATAACCGGAACCTATCCGACCTGACGCGACTCGCAGGGTAATTGACATTGCGGGGGAAGTTTTTGTGTGTGATATAGGGTTAGATTCATAATTCTGTTAATTCTTGTAAAAGAATAAAATGTTTATAAACACACATACATGAATGTGATATAAATGTATATAATCATATAACATACACAATTATATTTCTTCTGATCCAATGATGAACTTTATTTCAGACTAGACAAGGGACATGAAATAATAAACATTGTAAACCTCCCCGCAACTTCACACACACTAGGCCTTATCCCACCCCTCAACCTCTCTCCCCCCCCCCCCCCCCCCCCCCCCCCCCCCCCGGCACTCCCTCGCCTGCCCCCACACTACAATGTCTCCCCCCTTCCTATGTCCCGCTGCCCCGGGCCGCACACTCCCTCTCCCCACTGCCCCGGGTTGCCCCGGGCCGCACACTCCCTCTCCGTGGGCCGCACACTCCCTCTCCCTGTTGCCCCGGGCCGCACACTCCCTCTCCCCACTGCGGAAACGAAGATCCGATCTTTGGCCGGAAGCAAGATGGTGGAACAAGATGACGGGGACTGGTTGCTAAAATGGGTCCTATAATCACCCATGAATCTGCCCATGAGCGTACTACGCATTTGCGTGAGAGTAACCCATCTTGCTCTGCTCTAAGATCTTTGATTGTGAGCACCACGTTTCCATTTTAAGCAATCATGGACCAGGGAGTCCCTGGTAATCTCTTACAGTGATGAACTCAGAGTATAAAGCTTGTTGTCTGGTGTCAGACATGTGACGGTGTGGTCCACCTATAAGAGCTGGCTGAGTGTAATTCTATTATCAATACTGGGAAAGTTGGTGTGGGAGAAGACCCTAACCCTGGTCGCCTTATCCTACCAGTAGACATGGAGGATTTTGCAGCAACAATAATTGTGGTACCTCCATTGCCTGATGGTGCCTGCTGCAGGTAGTCCAAGTGTCTGATGTTTACAGAAGGGCAGAGATCACAGCTACCAGAAGGGCAATGCGTTGAGGCTATGGTGAATTTTACAAGTGTCTGCTTTATGAGTACCTCTGTTTCTGACTGGCTTTTGCAACCTGTTTTCATATTCCCTGTAGGTTTACTCTCATTCCCTAATTTCTCCTCCTCAAATAATCCTGCTATATTAAATTCAAATAGTTCCTGGTCCTCGGGTTTACTGCTTTTTTTAGGACAATTTATATGTCTACTCCTTGGATCTAATACTATCCATAACTTCCCTATTAGCCACAGCTCAATGGTACTTTATTGTCACCTATACCTATGTACAGTGAAATTCCTTTTTTTGCATAGTTCATTGAAAAAATCGTTCTATACCATCAGACCTAAGTACATTAGTGAAAGACTGGTTGATTATACTGAGCTACACTTCCCATTTTATTTTGATCAAAGACAGGGATGAAGAATTGTAATCTTTCATCCAAGTGCTGCTTAGATATTTGCCTTTGCTGATCTTCTTTCGACACCTTAAAATATTCCCCAATCTCAGTATTAGCCAATTCTCACCCATGCCATTGTGATTTTCTTTATTTACTTCCCAGATCTTAGTCCAAGAATCAGCCATGCCAGTTTGCATCTTAATAGGGAATTATAATATATTATAGTTGCTCCTTCCCCCAAGGAGCCTCGCATGACAAGATTGCTAATTAATCCATTCTCTTTACACAATCCACAGTCGTCACTAGCCTTCTTTCTAGTTGGTCCAAATATGTATTCATCCAGAATATCATGTACACTAGTTATTTCTCCTCCAGTATGATTACAAATTTGGTTAGTCTATTCTATGTGTAGATTAAAGTTGACCATGATTACAGTTGAAGCATACCTTTGTTCTATTGTACCCCTAATGAATAGTTGATCACTGTACACAGTCCCTTTTGCTTAATGTTCATGTAGTCTCTGTCCGTGATGCCTCTGATTTTATTTTGTCCCAGAAATCTTTATTCAGTTCCCCTACCACTCCTGCAGATCCCTGCGATTCCTTCATGCCATTTCTCTCACTGGTGGCTTACTTTCCATTTTCATTTCTGCTATTATTCATTCATTCTATATGCATTCTTCTTTGATTTTGATCCCAGTTTTTGCAGATCTGTCATCAATGAAGAACTTTTTTCACACAGAGAGTGGTGAATCTCTGGAACTCTCTGCCACAGAGGGTAGTTGAGGCCAGTTCATTGGCTATATTTAAGAGGGAGTTAGATGTGGCCCTTGTGGCTAAGGGGATCAGGGGGGTATGGAGAGAAGGCAGGTACGGGATATTGAGTTGGATGATCAGCCATGATCATATTGAATGGCGGTGCAGGCTTGAAGGGCTGAATGGCCTACTCCTGCACCTAATTTCTATGTTTCTAAGTTTTTGGTTCAGGCCTGCTTACATTACACTACCTATTGAAAGTGCCTTTATAACGTGCCATTTTCTCTCGTTCTAGTTATTAATGTTTGATTAAATGAATAATGAGGTTATAGACAATAGTTGCAGGAGTAGGCCATTCGGCCCTTCATGCCAGTACCGCCATTCACAGTGATCATGGCTGAACATCCCCAATCAGTACCCTGTTCCTGCCTTCTCACCATATCCCCTGGCTCCGCTATCTTTCAGAGCTCGATCTAACTCTCACTTGAAAGTATCCAGAGAATTGACCTCCACTGCCTCGGAGGCAGAGAATTCCACAGATTCACAACTCTCTGGGTAAAAAAGTTAATCCACATCTCTGTTCTAAATGGCCTACAACTTACTCTTAAACTGTGGCCCCAGTTCTGGACTCCCCCAACATCGGGAACACGTTTCCTGCCTCTAGCGTGTCCAATCCCTTAATAATCTTATATGTTCCAATGAGACCTCCTCTCATCCTTCTAAATTCCAGAGTATACAAGCCCAGCCGCTCCATTCTATTACAGTCCCGCCATCCCGGGAATTAACCTTGTGAACCTATGCTGCACTCCCTCAATAGCAAGAACGTCCTTCCTCAAATTTGGAGACCAAAACTGCATGCAATACTCCAGGTGTGGTCTCACTAGGGCCCTGTACAACTGCAGAAGGACCTCGTTCCTCCTATATTCGTCTTGTTATGAAGGCCAACATGCCATTAGCTTTCTTCACTGCCTGCTATACCTGCATGCTTACTATCAGTGAGTGATGAACAAGGACCCCCCCCCAGATCCTTTTGTCTTTCCAATTTTTCCAACTTAACACAATTCAGATAATAATCTACCCTCCTGTTTTTGCCATCAAGTGGATAACCTCACATTTATCCACATCAAACTGCACCTGCCATGCATCCGCCGACTCACCCAACCTGTCCAAGTCACCCTGCATCCTCCTCACAGTTCGCACTGCCACCCAGCCTTGTGTCATCTGCAAATTTGCTGATGTTACTTTGAATCCCTTCATCTAAATCATTGATGTACAGGTGCACAACCTTTTATCCGAAAGCCTTGGGACCAGACACTTTTCGTAATTCAGAATGTTTCAGCTTTCGGAATGGAAGATTTTTAGCGTAGATTTTAACGGCTGGCTCAGTGGTAGAGTGCTCGGCTCGTATCCGCAAGGTCGCGAGTTTGCGCCTCGATCCCGGCAGTTACTCGATCGCGAGTTTGAGTCTTCAATGTAGTTTTTTCTTGCAGAATAGGAGAGAATAGGGAGGGTTAGGCTGGGATCATTCTCTGCGAGATAATCTTAGTGCGGGAGACAAGTGTAGGAGAGGTGTACTGACTGTGTGGGCAGAACTTTGGAAGTGATTGCCCACCATTCTCAAAAGCCGCTGTGTCTCCCTGTCCCTCCAACTCCAGAGGAATCCGCTGCCCGATGGGCCGCTACGGCGACAAGTGGCAGTTCGCCCACAGCCCGAGCTGCGCCCCCTCATCCGCAACCCGGGTTCCTCTGGAGTTGGAGCGGGGCTGGGCTAGAGTTGCTGCTGGCTGTGAGTCTCTGGGATCTCCGTGCTTGCAGTCGGTGTCCCGTTGGTCCTGACGTCTCCGGTCACCCCTCTGGAATGGAGCTGAGACTGGGAACTGTACCGCCCTTGCCCCCTCCCTCTGCAACTGCAAACAACTCCACAGTTCCCAGTCTCAGCTCCTGTACAGGGGGTGGCCGGAGACGTCACAGCCCGAGCTGCGCCCCCTCATCCACAACCTCAAGACCAAGACGTACCTTGCACACCATCAGCTTCGGTCCCTACGGGGAGCGTGTTCCTCTGGAATTGGAACGGGGCTGGGCTGCTGCTGGCTGTGGGTCTCTGGGATCTCCGTGCTTGCAGTGGGCCTGGGGGTCAGTGTCCCGTTGGTCCTGACGTCTCCGGTGACTGGCACTGCATCACACCTGCTGGCAACTCCGACGTGAAGGCAGTGCAAAGCCCCCGCGCCGGTGCAATGGGCGGGGAGCTGGAGAGGGGAGGGAAGGGATCACACACATGGCCGGGAAGCAGAGGGGTGTAGGTGGGGTGAAACTTAAGGGAGCGACAATTTGCTGCTGCCTGCCCGCTGAGTTAAAAAGTTCTCATGCAAGACTCACGATACACTGTATCGTGAGTCTACCGTGGGAACCTTTTAACTCAGCGGGCAGGCAGCAGCAGATTGTCAATTATTAACCCTCCCGCGCAATATACCCTCACCTTCTCTTTTATGAATGGGGATTTAGTTCCCCTTTCTTCGAGGACCGACCGGAGGTTCCGCTGTCACCTCTGCGGGCCGCCCTCGGTGAACGTTTTCAAGGACCTTTCTTCAAGGACTGAAAAAATGTCCGCTATTCGGAGGTTTTCGTTATTTGGAACTTCGGATAAAAGGTTGTGCACCTGTATATTGTAAATAGCTGTAGTCCCGGCACCGAACCTTGCAGCACCCCATTATTCACTGCCTGCCTGCCATTCTGAAAGGGACCCGATAATCCCTACTCTTTGTTTCCTGTCTGCCAACCAATTTTCTATCCATGTCAGTACCCTACCCCCAATACCATGTGCTCTAATTTTGCCCACTAATCTCCTATGTGGGACCTTATCAAATGCTTTCTGAAAGTCCAGGTACACTACATCCACGTCCATTTTTCTAGTTACATCCTCAAGAAATTCCAGAAGATTAGTCAAGCATGATTTCCCCTTTGTAAATCCATGCTGACTCGGACCGATCCTGTTACTGCTTTCCAAATGTGCCGCTATTTCATCTTTTATAATTGACTCCAGCATTTCCCCACCACCACCACTGATCTATATTTCCCTGTTTTCTCTCTCCCGCCTTTCTTAAAATGTGGGATAACATTAGCTACCCTCCAATCCGCAGGAACTGATCCTGAATTTATCGAACATTGGAAAATGATCATCACCAATGCGTCCACGATTTCTAGAGCCACCTCCTTAAGTACCCTGGGATGCAGGCCATCAGGCCCTGGGGGTTTATCAGCCTTCAGTCCCATCAGTCTACCCAACACCATTTCCTGCCTACTGTGAATTTCCTTCAGTTTCTCCTTCACTAGGTCCTCTGGCCACTAGTACATCAGAGAAATTGACTGTGTCCTCCTTAGTGAAGACGGATCGAAAGTACCTGTTAAACTCATCTACCATTTCCTTGTTCCCCATAATAAATTCACTTGTTTCAGTCTTCAAGGGTCCAACTTTGGTCTTAACTATATTTTTGCTCTCCACATACCTAAAGAAGCTTTTACTATCCTCCTTTATATTCTTGGCTAGCTTACCTTCGTACCTCATCATTTCTCCCTGTATTGCCTTTTTAGTTAACTTCTGTTGTTCTTTAAAATATACCCAACCCTCTGGCTTCCCGCTCATCTTTGTTATGTTATTCTTCTTCTCTTTTATTTTTATTCTCTCCTTGCCTTCCTTTGTCAGCCACAGTTGCCCCTTACTCCCTTTGGAATCTTTCTTCCTCTTTGGAATGAACTGATTCTACACCTTCTGTATTGTTCCCAGAAATACCTGCCATTGTTGTTCCACGGATATCCCTGCTAGGGTATCTTTCCAGTCAACATTGGCCATCTCCTCCCTCATGACTCCATAGTCCCCTTTGTTCGTCTGTAATACTGACACTTCGGATTTTCGCTTCTCCCTCTCAAATTATAGATTAAAACTTATCATATTATGGTCACTACACCCTAATGGCTCCTTTACCTCGAGTTCCCTTATACAATCTGGTTCATTACACAACACTAAATCCAGAATTGCCTTCTCCCTGGTAGGCTCCAGTACAAGCTGCTCTCAGAATCCATTATGGAGACACTCCACAAACTCCCTTTCTTGGGGTCCAACACCAACCTGATTTTCCCAGTCTACCTGCATGTTGAAATCTCCCATAACAACCGTAGCATTACCTTTGCGACATGCCAACTTTAACTCTTGATTCAACATGCACCCTATATCCAGGCTACTGTTTGGGTCCTGTAGATAACTCCCATTGGGGTCTTTTTACCCTTACAATTTCTTAGTTCTACCCATACTGACTCTACATCTACTGATTCTATGTCACCCCTTACAAGGGACTGAATTTTATTCCTCACCATCAGAGCAACCCCACCCCCTCTGCCCACCTGTCTGTCTTTTCGATAGGATGTATACCTTTGAATATTCAGTTCCCAGCTTTAGTCCTCGCAGCCATGTCTCTGTAATTCATGCAACATCATACTTGCCAATTTCTAACCGAGCCTCAAGCTTGTCCACTTTATTTCTTATACTTTGTGCATTCATATATAATACTTTTAATCCCTTACTCCCCACACCCTTCATATCGATTCCTATTTCACTTGGCCTTACTCTCCCTTCCTGAGCTTTGTATACAACTATCGGCTTCCTTTGGTGATGAGTCGACTTGCATTGTAGGTTAGAAAGTTGTGTGTTCAAGTCGTATTTCACTAGCATGATTAAATTAGAAACACTCAAAATGGACACTGCAGGGCAGTACTGAGGGTGCACCACATCATCAGAGGTACCACCGATTAGTTGAGATATTAAACCAAGGCAGTTTCACTTCTTCCCATCTTTCTGATGAGTGCAAAAGATCCCACGGTATTTCAACATAACCAGAGTTACTTGCATCCTGTATCCTGGCCATTATTATGTTCTTAACTAAAAACACTTCCTCAAGAAAAAAGCATGTCTGCGTTGCTGTTGTGGGAGCTTACTGTGTCAACTAGGTGTGTCAACTGGGTTGTTGCATTTACTACAGTACACCCATGGATACAGTTTGGGAGTACTTTATTAATATAAAACACTTTGAGACATACTATGGTTCTGAAAGGTTTATAAATCCAAATAACTGCAGCATTATGGTTTGATGATTATTCATATTCAGTCAGTAAAGAACTTGATCATAGGCAACAAGACAATACTTAAATCAAACAACAATGTTTAGTGCTTCAATTTGGAATGGATGAAGGAATTTGGCTAGCAATATCTCAATGAAACCCAGAACTGAAGGAAATAATAAGTACTTTCAATTTGAAATCAAAAGTCAGCGACTATTTCACTTGATGATTTACACAAGGATAGTTAGATTAACATTTTTTACTCATTTTACTTTGCGTATCATTTCAGGGTGTAGTTTAGACAGTTAAAGAAGAATTAGACCACATAATTTTCCATGCAGCATTTTGTTATGTTATTTGAATGATGAACATTGAATACCAGCCCTAACCTAGTGTCTGTCTGAATTGATAGCATCTTCCAAGGATTCTTTTAAAGTTTTCTATCATCCTGTAATATCCCAATATTATGCATATCTTCCTAGCATCTATAAAGATTTCAGTTATGTCCTTGCAGGGTTTTATAATTGTTGGGCATGTCATTCAGAAATTTTTAAAACTTGAGAGTTGATAATTGAAACATGGAAATTAAAACATAGAAGCAAATCATTGATCCCAATGGATCCATGTTGATGGTCATCATGGTACGAATAATTTGTAATACCAGTTCACAACTTTCCGCAAATTCGCTTTCCTCTTTCAATTGCCTGATTGACTTGTTCTTTGAGAGAAGAAATTGAGAGAGAAAAACATTCACTACCCATTGAGAGGGGAGATTTCTGCATCCTTCAGTTTTAAATGACTAGCCCCTAATTTTGGAGTTCTGTCAATTGTTCATGCCTATAGAAACATAGAAATTAGGTGGAGGAGTAGGCCATTCGGCCCTTCGAGCCTGCACCGCCATTCAATATGATCATGGCTGATCATCCAACTCAGTATCCTGTACCCATGAGTGAAAACATTTCAGCATCTACCCTGTTTATAATATATAACCAAGTATTAATGTGCTTTCACTGCCATTTTTATCTTTTTAAAAAAAAGGCTAGATTGTTTGGATCTGCATTCCTTAGAGTTGAGAAAATTGAGGGATGACTAATCAAACTAAAATAATTCATAAGGCTTTTATGATTATGATTTAACATATTTGAATAAAGTCACCCCATTCCAATGAATGCAGATTCAGACAGTCTAGCCTCTCTTTTACCATAAAGATGGGAGTGAAAGCGCATTAACACTTATCTGTACTTTAAATAAAAGTGGTCAACGTTGACTGCGAACTAAATAAGCAGCAAACTTTAAATGGAGTTGTGCGTCTCTTGGACTTTGGTGCAAAGCTGTCAGGAGAGCAAATGCTGCATAAATTGCCCCGGGAGCTGGTGCTGGGTACATATTTATATTTTATATTTAAGAATTAGAAGTCAAAGTGTTAATTACTCAAAGATATTAGGAGAAACAGTGTAGAATAGACAGCAGATGCTGGAAAGGAAATATATTACCCCAAAACTTGCACAAAACATTTGATAAACACATCAATTGTGTGACACATAAAATTCAATAGTGCAAGGGCTGGGTTGGAAGGAAGAGCATTTGTCTTAAGTAAACTATGATTGTTATGAACAAAGTTAAAGCTTGCAAGATATTTGAAGTGAAGGAGAACAGCGACAGCACAGCAGGAGCCAAGTTGATAATTATACTCTGAGGTCAGTCGACTATAAATTAGTGTTTGAAATGAAGCGTAATCAAAGCATTATGATCTGATATTAAGTGGCATCAACAAGGGTACTTCAAGATTTGACAGAATATATGGGTATATAAATAAATTGAATCACTGAAAGGAATATTACAGGAATATTAAAATAGTATTACTCTTGTTTGCAGTGTTGGTCACTGGCTATTTTTAATTTATTATTTGTCACTGGCCATTTTTAATAAGGATACTAAATAATATTAAATTATTGGTCACTGGCCATTTTTAATAAGAGGGTAAACAATTTTAGTTTAAATAATAATTCCTCCACACAGTCTGTGAACTACATTTTGACAGAAAGGAATACTGTGAATTTACTTTTAGTAAATTAATGCTTTTCTAAATTAATATTCATGGGTAATGGCAGAGGATTAATGGTCTGTATTGCATCTAGGAAATGAAATTGTAGTGTGTCAATTTGGCTCAAGTGGTTCCCATCTTTGAGATAAAGACATGGCATCGAACTCCACTCCTGGGACATAATCAGATATTTGAGGTTAACATTCCGGCCGTGTTAAGCACTGTATTGGGGATGTCTTTTTGAATGAAATATTAAATTAAGCCTTAAAAATTTGATTGGGCAGCACTAATTGCTGAGATAATGTAATCGGAAATCTCACAAAATAAAAATCAATTAAAAAAAAATAAATGAGGTGGTCTAACTGTCCCCATGTGAGAACAGTACACACACGGAGGTATTTGATGAAAATAATCTGTGAGTGTGATTACACTTATTGGAATCAATACAAACTGCAGCAGATTGAAACAGGCCAAAACTGCACAGCCGTACAGAATTAACGGACGTTAATTCTCATAAATTTATGAATAGTAATTTGGTACTGTTCATCGGCTTCAAATTCAACAACAGATGGAGTGACTCAAAGTTTGTGCCACATGCTCAAAATAGAATTTTTCTCCTGAAATGATAAAGGTTTTCTGATAACTGGCCCCATGTACAGAATGAGTGGTCTAAACAGTAGTCCCAAATTATGGAACAAATGGAAGGTCAAGTATAATATCTTTCACGGTTTTAAATTATCCTCACTATTTCTCTCAAAGAAACATGATAGAAGTCAGCACATCCTGTATGGTTTTCTCAAATGGAGACGGCTGCATTAATTTTTTTAAATATTTGCTTTTTGAAATTTATGATAAAATTATCTCAGTAATTAATGCTGCTCAATCACTATTTTAAGGCTTGATTGAATATTTCATTAAAAAAAAATATCCTCAATATAGTGCTTAAAACAGCAGGAATGTTAGCCTAAATATCTGAGTCCTCGGAGTGGAGTTTGATGCCATGCCTTTATCTCAAAGATGGGAACATCACTTGAGTCATAACTGACACACGACAATTTCATTTTCCAGATTCAATGCAGACAATTGAGCCTCTGCAATGACCCAGGAATATTAGACAGACATTGTGTTGCTATTGTAATGCTGTTATTGTGGCAGCCAATTTGTGCATAGCTTTGTCCCAAAAAGACCAACATTTTCCTGGATATTTTCTTATCTAAGTGTGTCTTGGTCAAGAAACAAACTTGGTCTTTCTCTTGGTCATTTTTCATTTGACTTATCCCTGACTTTTCTCAGTCTGCAGCAGTGCATTTTATTTTCATAGTTTGTTCTCCACAAAGTGAAAGTTATGACAAGTGCACATCTATTGTAAACTGAGATTTGCTGTATGATGCATGGTGCGGGTCAGATTGGGCACACAAGAATACCCATATAAGCTAAGGTATGTGCCATGTGTACCACACTCCCTGATCCCTCCCCAAAGTAGGAAGTAGTGTTAAGGCTAAATCAGTTAATTCTTTTAAAGAATTGAAATAAATGCACAAACGTTGAGGACAAAGGTAGCAGGTTGTGAATAATGGGGGAGAAACAACAAACAGCTGGAGGAACTCAGCAGGCCAAGCAGCATCTGTGAAGGCAAAGAGATGGTCAACATTTCAGGCTGAGCCCTGCTTCACGACTGAGGATGCCGAGGGGATGTTGCCAGTATAACGAGTTGAGATGGAGGAGTGGGGCAGGGGCTGGCAGGTTATAAAAAGAACCAAGCGAGGAGGGGGTGAATGGCAGATGAGGCCAGGTTTTGCAGGTAAAGGGTAAAGTTAGGAGATGGCAGCTTGTGATGGGTAGAAAAGGATAAAGAATGGAAAAAGGAGTAGTTGCAGCCTTGGGAAGAGAGGGGATGGTGGAAGTAGAGACTGAAATGTGATAAATGGGAACATGAGACTGCAGATGCAGAAGCTGCCAAGTAAGGGATAAGTGGAACTAGATAAGGGAGGAATGATGGGTAGATGGAACCAGTAGAGCAAGGTGATAGGAGACCCAGTAGGTATAGTGTGTGGGTGACAGGCAGCTGAAAGTAGGTGGAGGAGAATAAAACTAGGTGATTAGGTGGGTGAAGAACCAAAAGGAGGGGGAAAGATTTACAGGGAGTGTGGATTACCTCAAGTTGAAAAATGTAATGTTTTTACCATGGGGTTAGAGGGAACGCAGGAGCAATATGAGACGCTGCACTTCCAGTTTGTGTTTGGCTTAGCTTTGGAAGTGGGGCAGGGCGAGGACCTGGTATGCGAATGGAAAGGGGGTTGAAATAGATTGTAGTCAGGAAGTCAGGACAACCATTGCAGACTCTGCAAAAGCAAGTGCTCTGCAAAATAGTCACCTAGTCTACGCTTGGTCTCGCAAATGCAGAGGAGACCTCATTGGAGAGATGCACATGAATTTCTGTTCCATTTGGAAGGACTGTTTTGGTCCATGGGTTGTGGTGAGAGAAAGTGTAGGGACAAGTGTTGCACCTCTTATAGTTGTTGGGGGGAAATGCCAGGAAATGGGAGGGAGGGAGGTTGAGCGGGAAGGAGTGAGCAGACCTTGAAGTCACGAGAGGTTTTCACAGCGGAATGCAGAAAGGAGGCATGGGGAGAGGGGAAGATGCAACAGGTCCTGTGATTGCAATATCCACTCTACATTCTGTCCTGATGCATGGTCTCAACCCAAACATTGACTTTCCCTCTGCCTCCAGCAATGTTGTTCGACCTGCTGAGTTTTTCCAGCAGTTTTCATGGCTCCAGATTCCAGCATCTGCAGTCTCTTGGTCTTCAACAAATAATCAAATCCTAGTACAAAAATTGTATCCCTAATCCTAAAGTAAGTTGTTAATCCTTGTAATTTGTTGTGGATTTTAAGAGATATGATCTCATTTCCTCCCCACCCTATTAATCTATCTTCTCTGTCACAAGCATTTCTTATACTAGCAGAGATTTTTTTTTAAATAAACTCGAGTGACATTGCAATGGAGCTGTAGACACTTGGCATACCTGCCTATCTTTAATGGTTGGTCCACTAACAGTTTATAACCCTACCTAAATCCTCCTGACCACTTTCTGTGGCAGTGGTGGGGAGCTCTTGGGGAACGTTCAGAATAATGTACAGTGAATAGTGACTTTACATTTTCAGTTCCTCTCTCTATATTCTGCCATAAACTCTATAGCAGATTGAAGTAAGCAATAAAAAACAGCTGGTAGACAAAAGTGTTGGAGAAACTCAGCAGGTGCGGCAGCATCTATGGAGCGAAGGAAATAGGCAATGTTTCCAGGGCCGAAACCCTTCTTCAGACTGATGTAGGGTGCCCAGGGAGGGGGTGGTACGGGTGTGAAGGAACGAATTGACCAGGGAATTACGGAGGGAGCGGTCTTTGCGGAAAGCAGACAGGAGGGGAGATGGGAAGATGTGGCGAGTGGTGGGGTCACGTTGGGAGGTGGCGAAAATGACGGAGGATTATTTTTTGTTTACAACAAATAATGTTGTTGTACTACCCCCTCCCCGGGCACTTTCCCTTGCAACCACAAGAAATGCTACACTTGTCACTTTACCTCCCCCCCCTGACTCCATTCAAGGACCCAAGCAGTCGTTCCAGGTGCGACAGAGGTTCACCTGCATCTCGTCCAACCTCATCTATTGCATCCGCTGCTCTAGATGTCAGCTGATCTACATCGGTGAAACCAAGCGTAGGCTTGCCGATCGCTTCGCCGAACACCTCCGCTCGGTCCGCAATAAGCAACCTGATCTCCCTGTGACTCAGCACCAACTCCCCCTCCCATTCCGAATCTGACCTTTCTGTTCTGGGCCTCCTCCATGGCCAGAGTGATGAATACCGGAAATTGGAGGAGCAGCACCGCATATTCCGCTTGGGCAGTTTATACCCCAGCGGCATAAACATTGACTTCTCCAATTTCCGGTAGCCCTCACTGTCTCCTCCCCTTCTCAGCTGTCCCTCAGCCCTCTGGCGCCTCCTCTTACTTTCCTTTCCCCCCCCCCCACCCTACATCAGTCTGAAGAAGGGGTTTGGCCCGAAACGTTGCCTATTTCCTTCGCTCCATAGATGCTGCCTCACCCGCTAAGTTTCTCCAGCATTTTTGTCTATCTTTTGATTTTCCAGCATCTGCAGTTTCTTCTTAAACAGTAAAAAACAGCTATTGTGCTGTCTAGCCTCCCAGTAGAGATTTCAATGTAGGGAGATGGGAAAAATTGAGAGATATTGTGCAAAGTATGTTTTTAATATTCATTGTCAGAATTTGTCATCATTGGCATTTATTTCCCTTTTTTCTTGCCGTCGATACAACTGAATGGGTATCATAGAGGGCTGTTGTCTGTGATATTTCACAAACCAGCCTTGTATCCACAGTCTGTTTCTTTCCCTTACAGATATACATGAACCACTTGAGTGATTTTATGATCGGTTTCACTGTCACTTTTTAATTTTCCAAATTGAATTTACATTCTTAGATTATGGGATTTGAATTTGTTTCTCTGGTTACTAATCTATACTTGTTACGTGTTTGGCAGGATTGGTGTGTGTTGGATTGGCTTTGTGTCTGTATACTTCAGTAAATATTGCAGCTTTTTGGAGTACATGAAGGACAGGTTTTGCCTTGTTTTTTCACTCTATTGCCACTTCAGTTTGGAGAGAACATAGAAGTATATATATATTTTTTTAAATATCCTGACTTAATATTATTGACCAACATGTGATGTATTGAATCCAATAAAGCCAGCTTGAGGTACCTGCCTTTGATGGTGTTTTTAAAATTGTTATAAAGTGCAACAACTAGAGAGAGTGGCGGCATTTTAAACAAGGAGCCTGAATAAATATCTTAATAGATTTCCCTTAATGTTGCTCATGGAATCTGGAGTGTTGCATGTGAATATTATTCATGATAATATTTTGCAGTTTACTTATGGAGACCTACTTATAGTGATTTAATCCTTTATAATTGTGGTGTCCACAGTTTGATTATTTGCTCTGCAAACTTTGGTCATTGTTTTGTACACTATGTCAGAACTCAAAAAGCTACCAGTGTTTTAAGATAATTTTTGTTTTGTATTCCCCAACTGGTGACATCTAGTGTGTGACAGCTGCAGGTGCTCTGACGTTAATATACTAACTTCAATCTCCCATGACGTCGGACATGGAGTCAAAGTTGCTTATTTAGACTATGAGCAAAAGGGGACTTTTGACGCTTGAGTGTTGTGCATACTGGTAATGAGGAGGTGGATGGAGTTGATTAGGAAAGCAGAGAAAGAATGGAAACCAACAAAGAAGGAAGTAGGATGTTATAAGATACGTAGAAATTGGTAAAGGTCAAGTGAAATGAGGGTGAGATCAAGACTGGAAGGGAAATGAGTGGGAGGGGTTAGGAGGGCTTGGAAGAGAGATTGGGAAAGGGTTTGGAGGGGATAATGCAAGAGGGGTGAGAAATGTTATCCTGCATAGATGCATCAGCATTGAATATAAATTGGAATAAACAAGTCCTGCACCAATCAAAGGATTGATGCATTTATCTTTTATTTGGAATGGAAGCAGGTTGAGATTTTAAGATTGCTTGTATCTATCCTTGCATATTTCATTCTAATTTGTCATTTCTCTATCTGTTCTGAATTTCTGAAATTGTCTTTGTTTCTTTTTCAAGACGGCCGTTGGTTACTTACTAAATAATTACTGCTGGGAATTGAGCCCTCCCACTCAGTCACTGCGGTACAAATGGCTGCCTGTTACCCGGCCCAGTGAAGACACCAAAATAAAATTCACATTGTGTTCTCACGAACATTAGTGCTCTCCCTCAACTCTTCATTGTCCGGTACATCAACAAGGATCTGTGTGATCAACAAACTGCAATCCATTGGCAAGAGATGACATTGAGTTTCAATTCTGAGAGATTACCATTGTCCTCGCACTGTCTAAATCTATGTAACACTTGTTTGAAGGAATATAACTATTGTCTTAAAGATCATTTCTACAATAAAGTTATTAAACAGTTTTGTAATACTTGATTTCAGAGTAAATTGTGAATGTTGCAAATAACTTAATTATGTAAGTGTTGTGCTAGGGACTTGCCGAATATTAATACGTATGGCAAGGCTGGACATGCGGTTGTACATATTTTTCCAACTAACAGAAAATAATTATTTTGTGGTTTGCAAAGTACTTTAGATGAGAGAGATTATGTTACACTCCTCCAATAACTTGAATTTAATTCATCTTCCATTTCTTCATTTCCATCATTAGAAGTTCAGTCTTACACTGCATTCTAGAGGTGCATGCATAGGGTGATGGGTTTTTACCATCGCAATCTGAACTCGAATGCCTGCTCACTTTGAGCACAGCCTCCATTGAGTGCACAAAGCTTGAATATTTAACCCTGTCTCAGTTAGTGCCACCACAGCTTCAAACTAGAGAAGATCAGCCAATCTAATCCCGAGCCGTTTATCATTCATTCTCTGTTAATGTTTCCTAGACCTGTGCAATCATGTAGCCTGAAAATGTAGGTACACTTTTGGTTAATCTGCTGAAGTAGTTACCTGTTAGTTTTAAGATTTTGAACTCTGTTTAAAAAATATCTGTATATGTGACTTGTTTGGAAATCGCACAGTGGATTCACCTGTAGGGAAAATACATTGCAAAACTAGGGAGAAAAGCAAAAGAATGAGAGTTCTCCTGCACAGATTCAAAGAACTGATGGTTCATGCTCTGTGCTGGATAATTCTATAATTTAACAAACTCCTTCACAACGGATTACGTTTCTCATGCAGTCGTGTTCATATGTTTTAAACTGGGTGCACCCGGACACGGCCGTCAGCAGCTCCCTTGTCAGCGACTTCTTTGTGGGTTTCGCCTTCGGGGTCTCCAGCCTGGTGCTTTTCAGCTGCCACCGGACCACCTCCTTCCAGAGGGTACAGAGCGCTGCCTGCCTGCTGCGGCCTGGAGAGCTGCCCGGACACGTTGCCTCGGAGGGGAGGGGGGCGGCCACCAGGTGTGCCCACTCTTCCGGGGTCTCCAGCCTGGCGCTTCTCAGCTGCCACCGGACCATATCCTCCCGGAAGATGTAGAGCGCTGCCCGGAGAACTGACCGGACACGCCGCCTCGGAGGGGACGGGGGCCGGCTGCTTCAGGCTGCTCCTTTCTCCCCCCCTACCCTCTTACGATCGGAGGCTGCAGCGGGACCGGCTCCACTGCCCCTGCTCTCCTCGGCCCCGCCATCGCGGGGTGAATATCCGCACTGCAGACACTGCCCCGGGCTCCCCTGATCTGCAGACCTAAAGAGTCCATCCCCTTCCCGGGTTGGCCTGGTGAACGCCAGATCGCTGGCAAACAAAACTTTTATCTTGAGGGATTTCTTCTGCTCCCGAGCCCTGGACTTCCTCTGTGTGACAGAGACTTGGATCGGTCCTGGTGAGTGCAGCGCTTTTGTTGAACTTCTACCGGCAGGCTGCTCTTATTTCAACTCGTCGCGGATGTCGGGCCGTGGTGGTGGAACTGCAGCCATTTATAAAAGCAATTTTAAATGCAAGCAGTGCACTACATTATCAACGTTCTCCAGCTTTGAAGCTACTTTATATGAGGCGGGTCGCTCCGACACGGTGCTTTGTGCTGTCATCTACCGACCCCCCAAATACCATAAGGACTTTGTGAATGACTTTTCTGAGTTTCTGGCTGGGATTATGCTCAACTATGACCGTGTCCTTATGGTTGGGGATTTTAACATACATGTGTGCTGTCCTGATAAGCCGTTGGTGAAGGACTTTTTAAGTCTTATTGACTCTTTTAATTTTGTGCAGTGTGTGTCTGGTCCCACACACGAACATGGACATACATTGGACCTTGTTCTCTCTTATGGCTTGTCTGTGTTAAACTTGGAGGTCTGCGATAGTGTGTTTTCTGATCACATGCCTGTACTATTTGATATTGGTTTTTCCTGCGCTGCAGTTAGACCTGTAGCGTCTGCTCGGCGCTGTCGGACCTTTAACCCTTCCGCTGCTGGCCAATTCTCTGCTGCTTTCGATCAGCTCTGTGCCCCCTCTGCGTCCACTTCCCTTGGTACGGAGGAGATTAGTTCTTGGTTCCACTCCTCCTGCAGAACTATACTGGACTCTGTGGCTCCGTTAAAAACATTGCAGCCCAGAGCTAAACCCGAGCCCTGGTTCAGTGACGCAACTCGTACAGCTCGACGGGAGTGTCGCAGAGCTGAACGAAAGTGGAAGAAGGACAGGCTGTAGGTTTCATCGCAAATTCTAAAGGACAGCTGGCGTAACTACCAAAATACTGTTAAAGAGGCCAAAAGATATTACCTGTCTAATATAATAGTGTCTAAGCGTCACGACCCACGTGTGTTATTCAAAACCATTGATTCTGTTTTAAATGCCCCACAGCCTGTCTGCCTGGAAGCATCGTCCGAATTGTGCAATGACTTCCTGCACTTCTTTATCAATAAGGTTGTTTCTATAAGGGCTCTCATCTCAGCTCCTGCCTCTGACCCCTCTGTTCCGGCCCCATGCCTGGTGGCATTCGATAAGTTTGTGCCTCTGACATTGTCGGGTCTATAGGATGTGGTTACCCATATCAAGCCATTGGGTTCCCCTTGTGATGCTGTCCCTCCTCTTCTTTTTAAAGAGGTTTTCCCGAGTATAGGGCAGCCGGTTCTCGCCATCATAAACAGTAGCTTGTGTTCTGGGGTTGTCCCCGAAAATTTTAAACATGCAGTAGTGCAACCACTACTTAAGAAACCTGGCCTGGATCAAACTGTTCTGGCCAATTTTAGGCCGATCTCCAAGCTGCCATTTATCTCTAAAATCATGGAGAAAGTAGTTTATGCTCAGCTGAAACTCTTCCTGGACGAGCACAATATTCGGGAGGTTTTCCAGTCTGGATTCAAAGCTATGCATAGCACAGAGTCAGCTCTGCTAAGGGTTTTTAACGACATCCTCCTGGCAAACGACTCCGGTAATTATGTGGTTCTTGTCTTGCTGGACCTATCTGCCGCCTTCGATACAGTGGACCATGGAATTTTAATTTCCCGATTACAGCACCAAGTGGGCATCTGTGGCAGTGCGCTGGGATGGTTCAGGTCCTATTTGGCAGACAGAACCATGCGTGTAAGCCTTGCTGGCTTTGAATCCTCTTCCGCTCCCTTGGCATATGGGGTTCCTCAGGGCACAGTTTTAGGGCCCCTGCTCTTCTCTCTATACCTACTTCCTCTGGGATCAATTTTAAGAAGGCATGGCATCTCCTTTCACTTTTACGCAGATGATAGCCAGTTATATATGCCACTCAGGAAGGAAGACGACTATTCTCTAAAATCACTTCTGTCTTGTCTTGAGGACATTAAGTCCTGGATGGCCTTAGATTTTCTGGGACTTAATGAAAAAAAGACAGAGGTGATTTTATTTGGCCCCAATGGCTGCCGTGAACCTCCCTTTGTTAATTTGGGTCCACTGGCATTGTCCGTAAAGCCAACAGTTTTAAACCTGGGTTTTAGGATGGACGGTGATTTTAAACTAGATAAACCCAGTGCACTCGCCTTACCTCTCTGAGCTGCTCCACCCATACGCTCCTGCCTGGTGCTTCAGGTCAGCTGATCAGCTGTTCCTTGAGGTACCAAGGTCTAAGCGGAAGCTCAGAGGGGATAGAGCCTTTTCTGTTGCTGCTCCGGCACTCTGGAACACCCTGCCGTTGCACATCAGACAGGCCCCCTCACTGTCCATCTTCAAATCCACCCTAAAAACTCATTTTTATTCTCTGGCTTTTGACATTGGCTGAGACATTGCTCCTGTTTTTAGTGCTTTTAATGTCTTTTAATTTTTACTGTTTTATAGTCCTTTGTTTTACGGTTTTTAATGGTTTGTAATAACTTCTTGTCCATGAGTTCTCATGTACAGCACTTTGTGGCAACTGCAGTTGTTTAAAGTGCTTTATAAATAAAATTATTATTATTAATATTATATGTGCCTCTTGTCCACACCAACTTTTAGAGGTGGCTGTTTTCACAGGTTGTCAAAATGGATTTAGAATGCTGCCAGCAGGTCATGGAGAAGGATGCCTTTGGACAGTCAGGGATGATCACTAAACTAAACTCACATCCTGAAATAATATCAAGCCGGGATATGTGTAGGAAAGAACTGCAGATGCTGGTTTGAATCAAAGGTAGGCACAAAATGCTGGAGTAACTCAGCGGGACAGGCAGCATCTCTGGACATCCCATTCCTTCTTTCCAGAGATGCTGCCTGTCCCGCTGAGTTACTCCAGCATTTTGCGTGTACCTTCAAGCCTGTGTATATTGTATTGAACTTTTACATATTGTACCCAACGGCAGTTATGTACACTTCAAGTAAGGAGAAATAATTCAAGCATCTTAACTAAAGATGTGTGCTCATGGTCGTGATCGGCACCTGAGAACAGTGTTGTAGAGACATAAACTAAAGCACAGGAAAAAGCCCTTCGACCCAAGTTGTCCATGTCGACCAAGATGACCCATCCAAGCTTATCCCATTTGCCCATGCTTGGTCCACTTCTCAACCTTTCCTATCCATGTATCTGTCCAAATGTATTTTAAATGTTGTTATTGTACCTGCCTCAATTGCTTCCTCAGGCAGCTCGTTCCATATAATCAACACCCTTTGTGAGAAAGGTTGCCCATCCGTTCCCTTATTCAGTTTTTCCCCACCCATTTAAACCTATGCCCCGGAGTTCTTGATATACCTACCCTGGGAGAAAAACTCTGCATTCATGGTATCTATCTAGTGTAAAGGATGCCAAAGATTCCACCTTTCAGAGCCCTTGTGTCACAGTTTAGCACAGAAGATGTTATGTCACCATATATTTAAGATTAGGCAGTTTTGGTGTCCTGGTCAGTATTTATTCCTCAATCAATCTCTCAGTCTGTCATCTATCTCATTCTGTTTGTTGAAACTTGCTGTGCTTAGAAGGGATGACTTCAGAACTACATGTGGGCTCTTGTACTTGGGACAGCTTAAGGTGGTGAAAGATGTTGTTCTTCAACTGCATATCTCTTGGTTTCGGGATGCACGAAAGCAACAATGGGAACACTATTTCCAAGAACTCTTCCAAATCACTTGGTGCAGACTCAGACATGTTCACATTCCTTTTGTCAGTCTTGGAATTCCCTGCCTCTCTCCATTGTAGAAATGCCTTTGCCGTTTTAGGACAGCCCTGGATAGGAAATAGCTGCAGGTTTTGCCACTCTTTATCGCCAGCCTGGAGAGAGGCTTTGTGCCTGTGTAAACTCTCTGAACGAGCCATCACTTTAACTGTCCATCTAAGCTCTTTCCTCGTATCCCCACAGATATTCCAAGTGTTAATACTTTAATATTTTGATAAATGTTGATGAACCCTTGTCATCAGGTGGGTTCAACAGTTTCTCCATGACTGTTCCATCAGAGCCCCTCAGTTCTGAAAACCCCTTGTAAAACTTCAGCTGTGTTTTAGCACTGCTGGCTCTGAGCTACCCGCTCACTCGTTAGTCCTAATATTATCAACTAGTTATGTTCTTAGTCCTGGTTAATTTCCCTGATACTGTCAGACCTTTTTATATTTGCTGCCATGTTTGATCCAAATAAACATTGCTGTCATTAGTGATCCAGATTAAACTTCCTGTCAATATTGAGTAGAAAATATTTTTTTATTAAGGCTGAACTCATCAGATAATACTTTACAGTACAGGTAATTCTGCACAATCGTAACAGTTGCATTCCTTGAAAAGCTTGTATTACAGAAAATAACATTATAAAAACAAATGTGTCAATAGAGAAAAGTGGGGTGAGAGGCCAGTTTCAGGCAGTTTTCTTTCCTTCAGGATATTAAAAAATAACGGTCTTTTTCATATCTATATGTTCATCTTTTTTAGATACTAAAAGGGCTGATTATTACAATGTTTAACAGTCTCATTTCACAAATGTCAAAGCATGTTCTTGTCGGGTTCAATGGCCACCTGCAGTAAAATTGACAAACTATGTTCTTAAGAGACAATGGTGTCTGATCAATGGGGAGAGGTTACATGGAAGCAGTTTTTTTTCCTTAGACTGTTTTGCGAAATAGTGCTTTTTCTGCTTATTTATTTTCACAATAATCTTTAAGTGGTTTGTCACTTCCCTCTAAGAATCAGGAATGGACCACTTCAGTCTGCATAATGCAAATAGTGAATTCATCAATCACTTAGATTCAGTTCTTAGTATGGAAACAAGGGTTCTAGCAGTGATTTAGATTCTTAGATCACTGAGGTCTGTTTTGGAGTAAGGGGGAACTGTACAAAAGGGACGGATTGCATCTTAACAGGTGGGGGATCAGCATTCTGGCAGGCAGGTTTGCCCCTGCTATATGGGTGGTTTTCAACTGAATAAGGGGGGGTGGGTGCAAATGGGATAGTCGAGGACAGAGTTAAAGGGAAAGAGTAATGGGATGGTTAATGACCCCAGAATTAACGGGAAAGAAAGCTCACAAAGGGATAGGAGAGTATGGCCAAGTGTAATAGGGATCGATGTGAAAGGTGATATGCGTAAGGAATTAAAAGTATTGTATATGAATGCGCTAAGTATAAGAAGTAAAGTAGATGAGCTTGAGGCTCAGTTAGAGGTTGGTAGATATGACATTGTGGGGATTACTGAGACATGGCTGCAGGAGGATCGGGCCTGGGAACTTAATATTCAGGGTTATACATCCTATAGAAAGGACAGGCAGGTGGGCAGAGGAGTGGGGGTAGCTCTGCTGGTGAGGGAGGGAATTCAGTCCCTTGCGAGGGAAGACATAGGGACTGACGAGGTAGAGTCTCTGTGGATTGAGTTGAGGAATTGCAAAGGCAAGAAGACACTAATTGGTGTTATCTACAGACCCCCAAATAGTAGCCTGGATGTAGGGTGTAAGTTGCAGCAGGAGTTAAAACTGGCATGTAACAAAGGTAATGCCACTGTGGTGATGGGGGATTTCAAAATGCAGGTAGACTGGGAAAATCAGGTTGGTTCAGGACCCCAAGAAAGAGAGTTTGTAGAATGCCTCGAGATGGATTCTTAGAGCAGCTTGTAATGGAGCCGACCAGAGAAAAGGCAATTCTGGATTTAGTGTTGTCCAATGAACCAGATAAGATAAGAGAACTCGAGGTAAAGGAACCGCTTGGAGGTAGTGATCATAATATGATTAGGTTTAATCTGCAATTTGAGAAGGAGAAGGTTAAATCGGAAGTGTCAGTGATGCAGTTGAACAAAGGGGACTATGAAGGCATGAGAGGGGAGCTGGCCAAGGTAGACTGGAAAGGGGTCCTAGCAGGAATGACGGTGGAACAGCAATGGCAGGAATTTCCGGGCATAATCCGGAAGACGCAGGATCATTTCATTCCAAAAAGGAAGAAAGATTCTAAGGGGAGTAGGGGGCAACCGTGGCTGACAAGAGAAGTTAGGGATAGTCACAGCAGCGGCTATATTTCCTGAGGTCTCTGTGGAGAGCAAAAGTTTCACAGTCGCTGCTGCTGTCCTTCTACCGGTGCACCGTGGAAAGTATCCTCTCCTATGGCATCCTGGTGTGGTTTGCTAGCTGCACTGTGGCTGAAAGGAAAGCACAACAGAGAATTATTAAAACAGCACAGAGCATCACAAATGCTCAACTACCCTCCCTGGATGACATTTACAGGGCCCGATGTTTACACCGGGCCACAAACATCAAACAGGACTCATCCCACCTTGCCAACTACCTTTTCACTCTGCTGCCCTCTGGGAGGCGATACAGGTCTCTGAAGGCCCGCACTTGTAGACTAATTAACAGTTTCTACCCACGTGCCATAAAATAACTAAACTCAGATAGACAACACTGCGGGCAACACAACACAATTCTTGGTGCAATATAATGCGCAATTTTTTTAATATTTCTATTATCTATTAATTTCATTTACGGATCTTGCCGGTATATGAGAGTCAATGGTTGTTTGTGTTTTTGTTCTTTTAATCTTTTATCCCGTGTCTTCTATGTATACCACTGAAGGAGATGCAATGAAATTTTGTTGTACAGTTGTACAATGACAATAAACGTATTATATTTTTTTGATTTGATTAGGGATAGAATAAACCTAAAAGAAAAGATGTATAACACAGCAAAGAGTAGCCGGAAGCCAGAGGATTGGGAAACTTTCATAGCACAACAGAAGGAAACAAAACGGGCAATACGGGCTGAAAAGATGAAGTACGAGGGGAAGCTGGCCAGGAATATAAAGAAGGACAGTAAAAGCTTCTTTAGATATGTTAAGGTAAAAAGAATAGCAAAGTCAAATGTGGGTCCCTTGAAAGCAGACGCGGGCGAAATTATTATGGGCAACAAGGAAATGGCAGAAAAGTTGAATAGGTTCTTCGGATCTGTCTTCACTAAGGAAAACACAAACAATCTCCCAAATGTACTGGAGGACAGAGGATCTAAGGGGGTAGAGGAACTGAAAGAAATTTTCATTAGGCGAGAAATAGTATTGGGTAGGCTAATGGGACTGAAGGATGATAAATCCCCTGGGCCTGATGGTCTGCATCCCAGGGTCCTCAGGGACGTGGCTGTCGAATAGTGGACGCATTGGTGATTATTTTCCAATGTTCAATAGATTCAGGATCAGTTCCTGTGGATTGGAGGATAGCTAATGTTATCCCACTTTTCAAGAAAGAAGCGAGAGAGAAAACGGGGAATTACAGACCAGTTAGCCTGACTTCAGTGGTGGGAAAGATGCTGGAGTCAATTATTAAAGAGGTAATAATGGGGCATTTGGATAGCAGTAAAAGGATTAGTCCAAGTCAACATGGATTTATGAAAGGGAAATCAGGCTTGACTAATCTTCTAGAATTTTTTGAGGATGTGACAAGTAAAATGGATGAAGGGGTGCCAGTGGATGTAGTGTATCTAGACTTTCAACTTACAAGATTCTTAAGGGGTTGGACAGGCTAGATGCAGGAAGATTGTTCCAGATGTTGGGGAAGTCCAGAACAAGAGGTCACAGTTTAAGAATAAGGGGGAAAGCTTTTAGGACCGAGATGAGGAAAACATTTTTCACACAGAGAGTGGTGAATCTCTGGAATTATCTGCCACAGAAGGTAGTTGAGGCCAGTTCATTGGCTATATTTAAGAGGGAGTTAGATGTGGCCCTTGTGGCTAAAGGGATCAGGAGGTATGGAGAGAAGGCAGGTACAGGATACTGAATTGGATGATCAGCCATGATCATATCGAATGGCGGTGCAGGCTCGAAGGGCCGAATGGCCTACTCCTGCAACTATTTTCTATGTTCTATGTTTCAATGTTTACACCGGTCACTGAAAGTTGGCTTACAGGTACAGCAGGCAGTGAAGAAAGCTAATGGAATGTTGGCCTTCATAACAAGAGGATTTCAGTATAGGACTAAAGAGGTTTTTCTGCAGTTGTATAGGGCTCTGGTGAGACCACATCTGGAGCATTGTGTACAGTTTTGGTCTCCTAATTTGAGGAAGGACATCCTTGTGATTGAGGCAGTGCAGCGTAGGTTCACGAGATTGATCCTTGGGATGACGGGACTGTCATATGAGGAAAGATTGAAAAGACTAGGTTTGTATTCACTGGAGTTTAGAAGGATGAGGGGGTATCTTATAGAAACATATAAAATTATAAAAGGACTGGACAAGCTAGATGCAGGAAAAATGTTCCCAATGTGGGGCGAGTCCATAACCAGGGGCCACAGTCTTAGAATAAAGGGGAGGTCATTTAAGACTGAGGTGAGAAAAAACTTTTTCACCGAGAGTTGGTCAATTTGTGGAATTCACTGCCACAGAGGGCAGTGGAAGCCAAGTCACTGGATGGATTTAAGGGAGAGTTAGATCGAGCTCTAGGGGCTAGTGGAGTCAAGGGATATGGGGAGAAGGCAGGCACGGGTTATTGATTGGGGACGATCAGCCATGATCACAATGAATGGGGGTGCTGGCTCGAAGGGCCGAATGGCCTCCTCCTGCACCTATTTTCTATGTAACTACCTGTATATAAATTCTCAGCTAGTGTAAAATATATTGGTAAAAATATAATTTTGCAAAATGTGTAAGAATTTGATAAGTTTCAACTTGCCACAAAATCGTAGAACTTGAAACGTGTGATGTAATGAATTGTATGACCCTGACTATGTATAACTTATTAATAATCATTATGTACTTAATTCTCGTGAAAGACAATACATCTCTTTGAACTCTTATCAAAATGACTTTGGAAGTTCATCTGTTCTGTGATCTTACAGCAGTAACTCCCATTTGACGTGAAAGTCCAGGGAAGATGACAAAGTAGCAAAAGAGCTACCTCGGCACCTTGCGGCAGTGATGTGACCAATGACTTTATCACTCGGATGCTAATTACTGTCTTGTTTCCCAACCTCCAAACTTGCACAAAGCTTTTGTATTAAGAGACTTTGTAATATCCTTTGTTACTTAACTCACCACATCACAACCCAGAAACTATTTGGCCTTAATGTGACGTACACACGTTTCAATACTACAACACTGCTGACACAGAAGAAGCTGCTATATTATCACACTGCAAATGAAAGTGCCATCTGTGATAAGGATGATTTAAATTCCAAGACTATATTGGATTCCCTTCATTTCTCAACCATGCTGCCTCCTGTGATTATTCTTAACTAGTGAATGTATTACTTGTCATGCTATAATCCCAGGTTAATGTCCATATTAAAATTCCTTTAACTATCAACAAGGTTAACTTTCTTGTCAACTCATCTTTCCTACCACATTTCCTAATTCTGGGCTTGACACTTGACTTTCACTGATCTACAGGGGAGCAAATGAGGGATGAGGGAAGGGCAGCTGGTAGAAAGATTCTTACTAGTTTTCCATCAATTTGCCCAAAGTCCAAAAGGGAGCCATATAGTTCTTATCAAAGTTGCAGATGCCTGAAATCCTCACTAGTGCCTGGTTGAAGCACCATTACCATGGGAAATATCACCATAAAGGCTGTAAACAGATAGTGCCCTAACATGGCTTTACAGGCTCACAGTATCAGATACAACTATGTGTGTGAGGCCAGTGATTTTTCTTCCCATGTCCAATCCCTGAAGCACCTGAACCTTGGCTTGTTGAGCTAAACTTGGGGAGAGCCTCACTGTTCTCCCAGGGTAGCCCAGGAGGCTGGGAGGATTTTCCTTTTCCAAATATTCCTCTGTAAGGTCCAATGGCCAAGTGGAACCTCACAAATTAGCAATGCATGGGGAAACACGTTTGAGAAAGTAACTTGCCGTTTTGAAGCTTGATGAGTATTCACTCAGAGTTATCAAGCGATAGCATGATCCAATAAGCAACCAGTCACACCTCTGGGTTTACCTGAGCCATTAATTGCCTGAGCTTCATGCACCACAGGGCTGAGAACAAGCAAGTAGGGGATTTCTCCAGTTGGGGATTTTACTGTAATACTGATCAGGTTCTGCCCTGTAGACAAAAGGCACTAAATGTTACTGTTGAAATGTGCATTCACTATTGCAAGGAGCAGTAGAACTAGTAAAATTAAAAGATGGTACATGTAAAGCCAATTACTGTGTAGCATGCAAAACTGGGATTATATCGTTTTGTTTCATTTGGAGATACAGCGTGGAAATAGGCCCTTCGGCCCATTGAGCCCATGCCGACCAAAAAAAATTACCCATACACTAGCTCTATCCTACACACTGGGAACAATTTACAGAAGCCAATTAATTTACAAACCTGCACGTCTTTGGAATGTGGGAGGAAGCCTGAACACTAGGAGGAAACCCACGGGGTCACAAGGAGAACATACAAACTCTGTGCAGACAGCACCCGTAGTCAGGATCAAACCTGGGTCTCTGGCAGAAGAGCAGACAAGTTTTGCCACTGTACAGAATGGATGTGAGAGTGTAGGGGAGATTGACCAGAATCTCACCTGGGATGGAGTGTTTCATTAATCAGGAGCGACTGGGACAGGCTGGGTCTGTTTTTCTTGGAGCGGAGGAGACTGAAGGGGGATCTGATTGAGGATTACAAAATTGGGAGAAGCATAGAGAGTAATAAACTGTTTCCCATAATAAAAAACAAGGTCTTTATAAACAGAGGACATAGGTTTAAGATAAGGAGCAGGAGGATATAGGAAGATTTTTTTCACTTCAACAGTGATTGAATTTGGAATGCATTACTTGAGAGTATGATGGATGGAGAGACTCCCACAACATTTAGATGAGCACTTGAACCGTCAAAGCATAGAAGTGCCAATATTTGGAATTAACAGTGCAGGGTACTGGATGTGGGCAGGGTGGGCTGAACGGTCTGTTTCTATGCTGTGTAATAAGCGAGTTCGGTATTCTGAAAAATGCAAGGAATCATGGGATTTGTCAAAGGTCAAACGTTATAAATAAAAATCGAACGAAGCACTGTAGATTCAGTGAGTATAGTTTGGTTCCGATTTTTTTGTCTTGTTTCAAGTTTGTATTTGTCAGGGGGCAGTTACGAGTTGGAGACCAGGAGCTGGGGGGGGTGGGGGAGGAGACTGGACAGGCTCTCGGCAGCTGCACGCACACAGAACTGCGCCTCATCCACAGCCAGGATCGAACGCGTGTCACCGGCGCCGCAAGTGCTGCCGAACCACCACCGGACCGTCGCCGGTCCCCCCCCCACCCCCCCCCCCACGACTCGAGTGTCCGGATTGACGAGACACCAGCCTACAGCCAGCGCGGAGAAGTGCCAACCCCAGCTCAACTCCGCCTCTCTCGCCGGGGCCAACCGACAGCCCGGACCAATGACACCAGCAAATGATGATTAAAAAAAAGGCCATAGTTAGCTGTGAGCGAGGTGAAATCGAGTTACAGACAATGAGACTTCAGATGACGACTTTGTAGCTAGTGTAACAACTTGGGTGGGGGAGGGACAGAGAGAGGGGATGCAAGGGTTACTTGGAGTTAGAGAAGTCAATATTCATACCGCAGTTTACAACCCAGCTGTATAAATATTGATTTCTCTAACTTCAAGTAACCCTTGCATTCCCTCTCTCTCCGTCCCTTCTCCACCCAAGGCGTCGTACTAGCTTCAAAGTCGTCTTGTGGGGTCTCATTGTCTGTAAATTGTTTTCACCTAGTTCACAGCTAACAATGGCCTGTTTTCTTTATTATCATTTTTTTGTGCATACCTTTCATTCATTTGTTCTATCTCTATATCAGCGTCTATATCTCTTGTTTACCTTTCCCCTGACCCTCTGTCTGAAGAAGGGTCTCGACCCGAAACATCACCTATTCCTCCTTTTCTCCAGAGATGCTATCTGTAGGTATGTTACAAAACTTACCTTCAGCGGCGCTGCAGTTCTGCTACTGGCTGTGTGTGCGACTTTGACGCCTTTGAGGGATGGGGGAGGGGGTTAAAATGCGTTTTTTTCTCCAACCTGTCCTTGATATTTTTTCTCGGAGTGCAAGCTTTTGCTGAAGAATTGTTCCGACGGCCGTTCTGTGATTTTTTGTTTTAATCGCCCGACAAGTTCAGCGCTGGAGTAATTTAAAAATCAGCTTCTAAAGCCGTCAACGCCGACAACTGGGACGGATTTCACGTACGGGACAGGTAAAGGAAAGCCATTTTTTTAATGTATAAACGTGCTTCTTAAGATGCCTTTAATCCACATTTTATGTTGCGAAATGGTGATTTAGGACCCATATAAACCGGCAGTATTTTCCCTGCCGATATGGGGTTTAAATTCACCGCAAACTGCAACGTTCCAAACGATCGCGTTCCTCAAAACCCCACTCGCAAGATGATTAAAATTGCCATTAATTTAAGGGAATTAAACTTTAAATTTCTTCCATTTGGCCTATAAATCCATGACAATGAGATTTAAAAATCATGTTATATTGTGAATTCTTGAGTGAATGTTATTTGGACACTTAGGCTCTTTAAAAATGTTAATCTTTTCTTAAGAAATGGATAGATGTTTAGATCTAGTAATTGGATTTTGTAATTAGCTACAATTGGGTAACTAACTAATTATATGCTTTAATTTCAGGCCATCCAAGTAAGATTTGTTCATATTTGTTTCAGAATGCTTCAATCTATAATAACTGAAAATTTCATTCAGTTCCCTTAATTTTTAAGAAAGTTATGGGCTTTTGACTGTCCTTGATCACAGCTTTTGTGTTAAGTCAATGGAAAAGCAAGAGGGAACAAGATGCTAATTTCCGGGTATGAAAATGGCCATAACCTTTTTAATACTGAAGATATGAAAGTGAATTCAGTGTCAAATTAAACTTATTTTTATGCTTTATCTGATGGGATAAATTGCAGACTTGATTTTTTAAATCTCAAAATTTTGTAACAATGCTAGTCTGTGTCTTTGCCATGTAAACTGTCTGCCCCAAATTATTAGTTCCATTCATTCTGAACCAGGGCTCCTTTTGCTCAAGGCTTGACTTTCTTTATTGCGTTCCACCACTGGTAAACAGGAAGCTCATGCCAGTTGTGATAATGAAATTATCCAGTGCCCTTCAGCACTTTATTGGCTCCGCATTAGTCTGGCTATCCATGCAGAATGACCTTTGCAAACAGAAGCACCGGTGACCTAGATAGAATATTCCTTCCTCAGTCTAGGATTACCAGTATTTCCCCGGATACAATTTGCATTGAATTTTGATTATATGTATTTCCTGTTAGCTTTAAAATGCACTGTGCATGAATAAGAGTTGTCTTACATTTGCCCTTTTTTGCAATATTGCACATTAGTTTAATAATCTCAATGCCTAATCTTGATCTTTACATTGTAGTTTTCCAACACAGAGAAACAGAGAAACCAGGTGCAGAAGTTGCCCTTTCGGCCCTTCAAGCCGGCACCACCATTCAATATGATCATGGCTGATCATCTAAATTCAGTACCCCCGTTCCTGCTTTTTCCCCGTAACCCTTGATTCCTTTAGCCCTAAGAGCTAAATCTAACTCTCTTTTGAAAACATCCAGTGAATTGGCCTCCACTGCCTTCTGCGGCAGAGAATTCCACAGATTCGCAACTCTCTGGGTGAAAAAGTTTTTCCTCATCTCAGTCCTAAATGGCCTACGCCTTATTCTTAAACTGTGACCCCTGGTTCTGGACTCTCCCAACATCGGGAACATTTTTCCTGCATCTAACCTGTCCAATCCTTTAAGAATTTTATGTTTCTATAACATACCCTCTCAACCTTCTAAATTCCAGTGCATACAAGCACATTCAACCCATTCTTTCATCACATGTCAGTCCTGCCATTAACCTGGTGAACCTACGCTGCACTCCCTCAATAGCAATAATGTCCTTCCTCAAATTAGGAGACCAAAAATTGCACACATTACTCCAGGTGTGGTCTCACCAGGGCCCTGTACTACTGCAGTAGGACTTGCTCCTGAACTCAAATCCTCTTGCAATGAAGGCCAACATGCCATTAATGTCTTCACTGCCTGCTCTAACTGCATGCTTACTTTCAGTGACTGATGAACAAGCACACCCAGGGCTCGTTGCGCCTCCCTTTTCCAAATCTGACACCATTCAGATAATAATCTGCCTTCCTGTTCTTGTCACCAAAGTGGATAACCTCACATTTGTCCACATTATACTGCATCTGTCATGCATCTGCCCACTCACCCAACCTATCCGTCACTCTGCAGCTTCATAGCATCCTCCTCACAGCTCACACTGCCACCCAGCTTTGTGTCATCCGCAAACTTGGAGATGTTACATTTAATTCCCTCGTCTAAATCGTTAATATATATTGTAAACAACTGGGGTCCTACCACCGAGCCTTGTGGAACTCCACTAGTCACTGCCTGCCATTCTGAAAAGGATCCGTTAATTCCTACTCTTTGTTTCCTGTCTGCCAATCCATGTCAATACCCTACCCCCAATACCAAGTGCTCTAATTTTGCACACTAATCTCTTGTGTGGGACCTTGTCAGAGGCTTTTTGAAAGTCCAGAATACACCACATTCTACAGTACATCCTGTTGTGCTGCTGTAGGTGAAAAAGCTCAGCTCCATTAGACTTTAGAGATACATTGTGGAAACAGACCCCCTCTACCCACCATGGCTGCACTGACCAGTGCACGAGCACTATCCTACACACGAGGAACAATTTACAAAAGCCAATTAACCTACAAACCGGCGAGTCTTTGGAATGTGGGAGGAATCTGGAAAACCCACGTGGTCACAGGGAGAACGTGCAAACTCCATACAGACAACATTCATAGTGAGGATCGAAGCCGGGTCTCTTCCATCCCTCAATCTGCAGAGGGGCAGCAACATGGCGCTACTTTGTCGCCCCTCTGCAGATTGAGGGATGAAATCAAAGGCCTTACTCTTATGCAAGTGATTAATTAATCTTAAGAGATGAGCAAACTTTGAGATCACAGGGGTCTCTGCTATATGATTTTTCACTGATAAAGTGACGTGTCTCAACCATTTAAGACTGATTCTTAGTTATAAATATCAAGCTACTACATTGCTGTTAGCTCATGACTAGGATTTATTTTGCATTTGCATAAAATTTCCACTCTGAGTATTTGCACGGAATTTCAACAAGCCTGTGATATAAATAATACATAAGTGGAATTAATTGCACTTGATGCCGTTTCATTACATTGATTGCCTAGGTTTGCTGGCATTAGGGCACCTTTGTTGGAACATCTGCCATCCTGTTTACAGCCTGTGGATTACATCTAGTTCCTCTCAATCCATTCATAGGTTCTGTGTCATTTGAACTTCCAGCATTGACATTAGATATTCAGTAGTTTTACCACTGATATGTAAAGTTAAACTGCCCTGCAGTTTGTCAATTGAATAGAATAATCCCTGTAATTATGTCCCTTTATTTTAAGAAGTGCATCCAGAACCATGTGGTGGCAGTTTTGACTTTGGGCAATAGACTATTTATCAGTCGGCTTCATCAGATCAGCCACCTGTTATGCATCTCTCAGGCAGCACAATGGCACAGCGGTAGAGTTGCTGCCTATGAGCGCCACGGACCCGGCTTTGAATATGACTACGGGCACTGTCTGTACGGAGTTTGTACATTCTCCCTGTGACTGCATGGGTTTTCCCCGGGTGCTCCGATTCCTCCTACACTCAAAATCATTGTGATTATTGTTAGGGCCAATAGGAGTGGCCAATCTCTGAGTCCAGAGTGGTGGGGTGGAGGGAGGGGGGGTGGGGGAGTGGTCAAGGGCTCAATACAAGTTGTCTC
The DNA here is from genome assembly GCF_028641065.1 of Leucoraja erinaceus. Lineage (NCBI taxonomy): Eukaryota > Metazoa > Chordata > Chondrichthyes > Rajiformes > Rajidae > Leucoraja > Leucoraja erinaceus. The sequence continues at coordinate 52,849,030 of NC_073379.1, forward strand.
ATTGGTTGGTCAGATGAGTTTAGAGCATGGATCAGTGCTTGGAATTATAATGTTATTGCAATTATGGAAATGTAGTAATGCAAGGGCAGAATTGGCAGCTTGATGTTCTGAGACAGATGTTTCAGGAATGACACAAAAGATGAGGCAGAATCATGCTACTGATGAGAGGGAACGTTATGGCAGTACACAGAGAGGACATCCTGGAGGGTCAAGTGTGTAGAACAGGTGAGGGAGGAAATCACCTTTCTGGGAACATGCATAGGCTCCCGATAATCAATGAGAAATAAAGGAATACATAAACTCGCCAAGTTAGTGAAAGGTGTGAAAGTAATATGGTCACAGGAGGGAGGGAGGGAGGGAGAACATTAATTTCCCCAATCTTGGGATTGCTTCACAGCAAGAGGCTTAAATGGGACAATATTTCTTAAGTATGTCCATGAAGGTATTTTGAGACAATATAGTCAGAATCATAGAGACTTACAGCATGTTCTCAACCCGTCAATGCCGACCAAGATGACCCATCTAAGCCAATCCCATTTGCCCGCATTTGGCCCCTCTAAACCTATCCTATCCATGTACCTGTACAAGTGTCTTTTAAATGTTGTTATAGTAACTGCCCTTCGCATCTCATTCCATATACCCCCCCACCTTCTGAGTGAAAAGGTTGCCCCTCAGGTCCATATTAAATCTTGTCCCTCTCAACTTAAACTCTTGTTTTGTTTCCTCTACCCTGGGTAAAAGACTGCATTCACCCTATCTAGTCCCCTCATGATTTTATACACCTCTATAAGATTACCCACATCCTCCTGCGCTCCAAGGAATAAAGTCTTAGCCAGCTCAACCTCTCCCCATACTCAGCCCCTCAAGTCCTACCAGCGTCCTCATAAACCTTCGCTTTATTCTTTCCAGCATAGAACTGCTAGATTTAGGGCAATACTTGAGTTAAATCTTGGATTAAAGTTGAATTGGGGGAAGGCCAATTTCAATAGCACAAGGAAGGAGCTGGAGGAAGTAGTTTGAGAACAGATACTCACAGGTAAAATGACATGTGAAACGTAGAGATCTTTTCAAAGGGAGTTGCCACAAGATCTGTACCAGCAGGTTCTGGTTACAAAGATAAGAGACAAATATGGCAATATTAAGGAACTATGGTTATTGAAAGTTTAATCAGGGAAATGACATGTTGATATAGGCAAATGGGATCGAACAAGTCTCTTGAGGAGTGTTGCCGGTAAGAGAGAATTTAAGAAACAAATTAGGAGATCTAAAGGGGGCCATGAAATATGCTTATGAAGTTAAATTAAGGAGAATCCCAAAGGTATTCTATTAGTAGAGGCACAAACAACTACAGTTGCTGGTTTACACAAAAAAACATAACATGCTGGAGTAAACCAACTTCAATCAGGCAGCATCTCTGGAGGATTTTAATAGGCGATGTTTTGGGTTGGGACATGCAAACTGGAGGAAGAGCACCTCCTAGTCTGCTTTGGTAGCTTACAACCTGACGGCAAGAACATTGAATTCTCCAATTTTTAGGTAATCCCACCCCCCCCCCCCCTTTATCCCTTCTCCTCCTCTTTTCTCTACACTCCCTACCCGCACCCTAATGTGCCCCCATGTCTCCCATCCTGCTCCCAGTCTTCCCCCCTGCCACTTCCTCCCCTTCCACCTCTTTCCCTCACTCTGGCATATGACATTTTACATTTTGCACTTGTCTCTTTATCTGTCACCTTTTTGTCTAATTTTCATCTCGATGTTTTGACCAACCATCTGCCAATCAAAACCCTCCTCACCTGTATCCACCTATCACTTGCCAGGCAATGTTTCCCCTCACCCCCACCTCTTTTCCAGATTTTTATCCCCCTCCTACAATCATTCTGCAGAAGGGTTCCTATCCAAAGGGATGGCACGGTGGCGCAGTGGTAGAGTTGCTGCCTTACAGGTTCGATCCCGACTACGGGTGCTGTCTGTACAGAGTTTATATGTTCTTCCCGTGACCGCGTGGGGTTTTTTCCGTGATCTTTCATTTCCTCCCACACTGCAAAGACGTACAAGTATGCAATGTTAATTGCCTTGGTATTAATGTAAATTGTTGCTAACGTGTGTAGGATAATGTTAATGTGCGGGGGTCGCTGGTCGGTGCGGACTTGGTGGGCCGAAGGGCTGTTTCTGCACTGCATCTCTAAACTAAACTAAACAAAACATAGCCTATCCATGTGCTCCAGAGATGCTGCCTGACCCGTCGAGTTACTCCAGCACTTTGTGTTTTACCTACGATTTTAGCATCCACAATTTCTGTCTCTATTCAACAACCTCAAGTGCACTTCAATATAGGTGTCAGAAAAGCTTCACGTCTTCTCACCCTCAGCACTCTGAACTTCAAACACGATCAAGTAAATTAATATTAACACTGGATGGAACAGAGGAGAAAGGAATAGCTAACAAATGTACTTCAAAAAGAAAAAAAAATTAGTTTGAATAATATTTACATTAGGATCGTTGGGAATATGATTTACATGCACTGAGCACATCCATCTGCAAGGATTTGAATGTTTGACAGCAAATGGAAAATATTTAAATTGTCTGGTTATGTTCAGGATAGATGGTATTGTGCAAGAAAAATTTGCAGTAACGATTCAGAAGTGTATGTGTTAGTCTTGCGTAGAAAATGATTCAGGAGATATAATGTGCATTTTTAGCACTGTTTGTCCATCCATCTCTCATCAGCCTCTAGCCCCTCCAAACTCAATGACTCGTACAAGAGTGGGCTTTTAAGCTTGCATCAAGTGGATATGTTCCCTTCTTGCTACATTGCACGAGGCTCAAAACCTGGATGTCAACACTGAATGTCTCCATCACTTTGTTTTTTCTTCAATATGTTGTAAATCTGGAGACCCTCTTACCTTGCTGTGGCATCGGGGGTGACTGAGACAAAAAAAATATTGCAGAATGTGCTGGAAATACTCAGCAAGTCAGGCATCATCTGTGGAAAAGAAAACAAAGTTAACCTTTCAGGTTGAGTATTTCAGCTGGAGTAACTCAGCGGGACAGGCAGCATCTCTGGGGAGAAGGAATGGGTGACGTTTGTTTGATTAAGTAGTGCTGCTGACAAATTCTGACCAAAGGTCACCAGTGTTTTTAATTTTTGTCCCAGATTTCCTGCATCTCACACTATTTCACTTTTCAACCTGGTTCCATGGTTGAATTGGGTCAATCATTTGAATCAACTTTTCATGGTTGTCTCCTGGTAAAATTCTGGTGTGCCAGAACCAGATGAGGTGAGAATGCAATGGGAGTACGTGCAGGTCTTATTGGAAATCTCAACACGTTTCTCCGACAGGCACCAAGCACTATTCAATTCAGTGTACACCGCTTGCTGCTTCAGTTATCCTAAACATTGCCAGTTTGCTGTGCTTATTCTAAACCCACATTGCCGTTGTGCCATTAGTTTAGAGATTAGTTTAGAGATACAGTGCGGAAACAATCCCCGCACATTAACACTATCCTACACACACCAGGGACAATTTACACTTACACCAAGCCAATTAACGTACAAACCTATGTCTTTGGAGTGTGAGAGGAAACCGAAGTTCTCAGAGAAAACCCACGCAGACACGAGGAAAATTCAGCACAGACAGCACCCGTAGTCAGGATCGAACCCGTGTCGCCGGCAGCAACTCTACCGCTGCGCCACCGTGCCTTTGTATACCTCCTTTCCTGTCTGCTATTAAACATGCTTTCTACAGCAGTCAAAGAATTAGCTGCAGGAACACATGGCAACATAGTACACTACAAAATAAAGAATAAAAGCACGTGACGACCCAGGTGTCACCCTTTGACGAGGCGCAATGACTCATACAAGTGGTTGCTATAGCAACCATGCCACAAAACCCCTTCCTCTTTAAATGACAGTGGATGCGCACTGAATGAAAAATGATTCTTATGTCAGAGCATTGCTAGTGAAATTCAGCACCAGAGCTCTGTTATTGGCTAAAGTCAGTGGCTTATCAATAATCCTGTGTTGGTGATCAGTTCCCACACAGGAGCAATCCTTTTTCCTTTCTTCTCCCCGCCACCCCCCATCAGTCTGAAGAAGGGTTTCGGCCCGAAAAGTTGCCTATTTCCTTCGCTCCATAGATGCTGCTGCACCCGCTGAGTTTCTCCAGCATTTTTGTGTACCTGTGCTTAGCAAGAGCAGTCTCACCGCCACTCTTCACTACTGACTTATGTGCAAAGTAATCTCTCAGCAAAGGCACTGAACCAATTTCAAACTAAGTTCAGTTACCTCTTCACTAGGTGACTGGGTTTGAAAATCAGGTTTACCTGATCCCTTAGCCTGCACTTCAACTTACATAGAACATAGAACACAGAACAGTGCCGCACAGGAACAGACCCCAAGTATTTTTTTAAACTTTGGGATTAAGGGGGATGAATTTGTTTAACATGATTTTGCTGAAAGCCTTTGTTGCTCAGGAAGTTATGATGCAGTTCTATAGGACTTTGGGCATATTTTGAGTATTGTGTGCAGTTCTGGTTGCCCCATTACAGGAAAGATTTGGAAGCTTTGGAAATGATGCAGAGAAGGTTTACCAGAATCCTGCCTGGATTAGAGAGTTTCAGCTACAGGGAGAGGTTGGATAGACTTGGATTGTTTTCTCAGAGGTTGAGGGGAGACTTGATAGAAATATATAAAATAATGAGAGGCATAGATAGGGTAGACAATATATACATATATAGGTTATATACATCTATCAAGTCTCCCCTCAACCTCTGTCACTCCAGAGAAAATAATCCAAGTCTATCGGACCTTTCCCCATATTTGAAACTCTCTAATCCAGGCAACATTCTGATAAACTGATATTCTGATAAACTAAATCTGAAGAAGGGTTTCAGCCCAAAACATTGCCTATTTCCTTCGCTCCATAGATGCTGCCGCACCCGTTGAGTTTCTCCACCACTTTTGTCTACCTTCGATTTTCCAGCATCTGCAGTTCCTTCTTAAACATTCTGATAAAACTCCTCTGCATCCTGTCCAAAGCCTCCACATCTTTCCTGTGATGGGACAACCAGAACGGCTTGCAATACTCCAATGCAGCCTAAAAAACTGCAGTTCTATAAAACCTCATCATGACTTCCTGAGCAACAAAGGCTTTCAGCAACAAAATCATGTTAAACAAATTCATCCCCCTTTATCCCAAAGTTTAAAAACAACTGAGCAGATAGTGAATTCTCAAAATCCTGCAACCTGTGTTTGATTAATTCTATGAATGTGGTGGAAGTAATTCTGAGCTGGATAATGTTTGGGATTAATATTGTATTGATGAACCCAAGGAGCATTGTTGGATCAAAGCTGGCAGGATGTAACCTGTATATTCACCATTCCTAATGTTCTTGGCCACAGACAATCTTAGAGGTAAATTCCTTTCTGGATCTAGTAGGAGGGGTAGAATTTCTGTTTGGTTTCCCCCCACACACCCCCGTCCTCTCCACCCACCCGACACACCCTCACCATCCACTGCACCTCCAATGTACACAGAAGCTGAACATAATGCACATGTCAGAATCATCAGTGGGTGCTGTGGGCTGCTTGACTGCTGAACCTACAGGAAGAGACCATTTGTTATCAAGGGAGCAAGCCAACAGCATCCACAGTAAGGGTGTTAGTGATCAATCAATTGTGATTGTGAAATTGTGAAAAATGATTTGAAATTCAGAAGGAGGAAAATAGTATCCTTTTAAGGTGTGGAGCAATAGATATGTGCCTCTAACTCCTCATGAAAGAAATTAACCTTATATATTTAATTTTTTGTTCAAAAAAAGGTATGCATGAACTATTTGGTTGGCAGTGAACGGCAGACTATGGGGATAGGCCGACATAATTTACATCCCACTGGACGCAAACAGAATATAAAGGGAATTACTGCACGTATATGTATTTTATTGGGATTTTATGTGATAGACCAACACAAAGTGGTGCATAATTGTGAAGTGGAAGGAAAATGATACATGGTTTTTGAATTTTTTTACAAATAAAAAATTGAAAAGTGCGGCGTGCAAAAGTATTCAGCCCCCCTGAGTCAATACTTTGTAGAACCACCTTTCGCTGCAATTACAGCTGCAAGTCTTTTGGGGTATGTCTCTACCAGCTTTGCACATCTAGAGACTGAAATTTTTGCCCATTCTTCTTTGCAAAATAGCTCAAGCTCAGTCAGATTGGATGGAGAGCATCTTGAACAGCAATTTTCAAGTCTTGCCAGAGATTCTCAATTGGATTTAGGTCTGGACTTTGACTGGGCCATTCTTACACATGAATATACTTTAACCATATAATATAATAACCATATAACAATTACAGCACGGAAACAGGCCATTTCGACCCTTCTAGTCCGTGCCGAACACATAATCTCCCCTAGTCCCATATACCTGCGCTCAGACCATAACCCTCCATTCCCTCCCATCCATATAACTATCCAATTTATTTTTAAATGATAAAAACGAACCTGCCTCCACCACCTTCACTGGAAGCTCATTCCACACAGCTACCACTCTCTGAGTAAAGAAGTTCCCCCTCATGTTACCCCTAAACTTCAGTCCCTTCATTCTCATGTCATGTCCCCTTGTTTGAATCTTCCCTACTCTCAGTGGGAAAAGCTTTTCCACGTCAACTCTGTCTATCCCTCTCATCATTTTAAAAACCTCTATCAAGTCCCCCCTTAACCTTCTGCGCTCCAAAGAATAAAGCCCCAACTTGTTCAACCTTTCTCTGTAACTTAGTTGCTGAAACCCAGGCAACATTCTAGTAAATCTCCTCTGTACTCTCTATTTTGTTGACATCCTTCCTATAATTAGGCCACCAAAATTGTACACCATACTCCAGAATTGGCCTCACCAATGCCTTGTACAATTTTAACATTACATCCCAACTTCTATACTCAATGCTCTGATTTATAAAGGCCAGCACAACAAAAGCTTTCTTTACCACCCCATCTACATGAGATTCCACTTTCAGGGAACTGTGCACAGTTATTCCCAGATCCCTCTGTTCACCTACATTCTTCAATTCCCTACCATTTACCATGTACGTCCTATTTTGATTTGTCCTGCCAAGATGTAGCACCTCACACTTATCAGCATTAAACTCCATCTGCCATCTTTCAGCCCACTCTTCCAACTGGCATAAATCTCTCTGTAGACTTTGAAACTCTACTTCATTACCCGCAACCCCACCTATCTTAGTATCATCTGCATATCTGCATACTTACATGACAAACAACAGTGGACCCAACACAGATCCCTGTGGCACCCCACTCGTCACTGGCCTCCAACCTGACAAACAACCATCCACCATTACTCTCTGGCATCTCCCATTCAGCCACTGTTGAATCCATCTTGCTACTCCACCATTAATACCCAACCATTGAACCTTCTTAACCAACCTTCCATGAGGAACCTTGTCAAAGGCCTTACTGAAGTCCATATACACAACATCCACTGCGTTACCCTCATCAATTTCCCGAGTAACATCTTCAAAAAATTCAAGAAGATTAGTTAAACAAGACCTTCCAGGCACAAATCCATGTTGACTGTTCCTAATCAGACCCTGTTTATCCAGATGCTTATATATATTATCTCTAAGTATTCTTTCCATTAATTTGCCCACCACTGACGTCAAACAAAGTGCACAACTTTGATCTAAACCATTCCATTGTAGCTCTGGCTGTATGTTTAGGGTCGTTGTCCTGCTGGAAGGTGAACCTCCACCCCAGTCTCAAGTCTTTTGCAGACTCTAACAGGTTTTCTTCCAAGATTGCCCTGTATTTGGCTCCATCCATCTTCCCATCAACTCTGACCAGCTTCCCTGTCCCTGCTGAAGAAAAGCATCCCCACAGCATGATGCTGCCACCACCATGTTTCACAGTGGGGATGGTGTGTTCAGGGTGATGTGCAGTGTTAGTTTTCCGCCGCACATAGCGTTTTGCATTTAGGCCAAAAACTTCAATTTTGGTCTCATCTGACCAGAGCACCTTCCTCCACATGTTTGCTGTGTCCCCCACATGCTTTGTGGCAAACTGCAAACGGGACTTCTTATGGCTTTTTTTCAATAATGTCTTTCTTCTTGCCACTCTTCCATAAAGGCCCGATTTGTGGAGTGCAGAACTAATAGTTGTCCTGTGGACAGATTCTCCCACCTGAGCTGTGGATCTCTGCAGCTCCTCCAGAGTTACCATGAGCCTCTTGGTTGCTTCTCTGATCAATGCTCTCCTTGCCCGGCCTGTCAGTTTAGGTGGACAGCCATGTCTTGGTAGGTTTGCAGTTGTGCCATACTCTTTCCATTTTCGGATGATGGATTGAACAGTGCTCCGTGAGATGTTCAAAGCTTGGGATAATTTTTTATAACCTAACCCAACTTTAAACTTCTTCACACCTTTATCCCTGACCTGTCTGGTGTGTTCCTTGGGCTTCATGATGTTGTTTGTTCACTAATGTTCTCTAACAAACCTCTGAGGCCTTCACAGAACAGCTGTGAAGGCCTCAGACCTGAAATACTGAGATTAGATTACACACAAGTGGACTCTATTTACTAATTAGGTGACTTCTGAAGGCAATTGGTTGCACTGGATTTTATTTAGGGGTATCAGAGTAAAGGGGGCTGAATACTTTTGCATGCTACACTTTTCAATTTTTTATTTGTAAAAAAATTTGAAAACCATGTATCATTTTCCTTCCACTTCACAATTATGCGCCACTTTGTGTTGGTCTATCACATAAAATCCCAATAAAATACATTTACGTTTGTGGTTGTAACGTGACAAAATGTGGAAAAGTTCAAGGGGTATGAATATTTTTGCAAGCCACTGTATCTATTAAAGAATTTAAGAAGAATTTCTTTGCACTGGGTGGGGGAGTATGTAGAACAGGCTGCCACATGAAGTGGTGGATACAGATTGCTTTGACATGTTCAAGGAGAAGCCTGATTCATGCAAGAATATTTCCATTGCTTTCAAGAGCAATGTAAAATAATTTTCAGTTTTGTAATTGCCCACTTACGCATCATGGAGTCATAGTGTTACATAGAATGGGAACATGGCCTGACCTGTCCTTGCAAACCATGATGCTCCATTTAAGCTAATCTAATTTGCCTGTGTTTAGCCCATTCCATATATTCACCATCCTCTGCGTGAAAAGGTTACCCTTTTAAATCTTTTCCCTCTCACCTTTAACATCTATCTATCTATCTATCTATCTATCTATCTATCTATCTATCTATCTATTTTTTTTTAAGAAGGAACTGCAGATGCTGGAAAATCAAAGGTACACAAAAAAGCTGGAGAAACTCAACGGATGTAGTTTCCTTCGCTCCATAGATGCTGCTGCACCCGCTGAGTTTCTCCAGCTTATCCATCTATCTATCTACCTATCTATCTTTATCTCTATCTCTTCACATAACTAAAACTGATCTTGTGCTCTTCCGATTTGCGCAGTTTTTCTATTTGCGCAAAAACAGTACGCAATAGTGCTATGATTTTTTGTCAGCTCACTCACCGTTCTCTGTGCCGCGAGTGCAACAAGTTTAGTTCAGATCGGTTGTATATTGTAAAGGGAGGGTCGGAGGAGCGGGAAAAGAAGAGGGAGGAAGTGAGGAGGGAGAGTGGGGAAGGAGGGGGAATAGAGGGAGAGGAGGCGGTTAGGGAGGGGAGAGGAATTATGGAGGGAGTGTAGGGGAAAGGGAGAGTGTAGAGGGAGAGAGAGGTGAGGGAGCTATTGGGGGAGGAGAGGGGAAAGAAGAAGGAAGGTGAAGAGGAGGGGGAGAGAGTGCAGGGGATGAGGGGAAATGAGCTGCGTGTGTGCAGTTGGGGGCTATGGGTGAGTGGTGGAATATTGCAGGGTGACCAGAACTGAACACAATACTCCAAGTGCAGCCTCACCAATGTCTTATACAAGGATATTAAAGCTACAACTTATATACCAACTTCTCAGACAGATGAAAGCCAATATGCCAAAAGCCTTCTTCACTAACCTACCCACCTGAGATGCCGCTTTCAGGGAGCTATGTGCTCATAGTCCCTCCACTCCACAACATTCTCCAGTTCACTGAGAAAGTCCTGCACTGGTTTCACTTCATAAAATGGAATGCCTTCCACGTATCTGAATGAAACCCTCCCTCATCCTAGTTCTCTGACTAGTTTCACTGTCCTGTGGTTACATTTTATTGATTGTATGCCTCATTGTCACCTTCCCCTCAGCTAACAATGAACCATTCTACATTTTCCTTGATCATCGTCCCCTTTGATCTGTGTTTTCATGCACCCTTCCATATCTCTATGTCTCCCTCTCCCTTGACTCTGTCTGAGGAATGCTCTCGACCCGAAACATCACGCATTCCTTCTCTCCAGAGATGCTCTGCTGCCTGTCCTCCAGTTACTCCAGCATTTTGTGTCTATTTTAATTTTTCACCTTATCTATGCAGTGGATTACGTGGATTAGTGCCTCCTGATTTGTCACAATCTAATTTTTCTCAAACTCCACCTCTCAGGATTGTATTTATGAATTTGAAGAGTTGCTAATTGTGTGTCTTTGCAAAGAACTGCTACTGCTGTTTGCTAATGGGGAACGTAAGTCACTCCTCACCATCTGCTGCCCTCCATCATGTGTGCTGTTATTGCACTCCTTGGAGCATGATCATATTTCTCATTCCCACAGGGCTGGGTCATGTTCAGCAGTAGTTACTTTTATGGGGCAGGATTGTGAGCTGGCAGTATGATTCACCTTCTTCCGTTGTATTTGTGTGTATCTTTACAATTCAGCTTCATACAGTCAACAGGGAGCACACAGAGGACAGGATGTACAGGATGAATCTGTGGAAATCATTGCCATAGACAGCTGTGGAGGCCGTCAATGGATATTTTCTTAAGGCAAAGATTGACAGATTCTTGATTAGGAAGGGTGTCAGGGGCTATGGGGTGAAGGCAGGAGAATGGGGTTGAGAGGGAAAGATAAATCAGTCATGATTGAATGGTGGAGTAGACTTGATGGGCCGAATAGCCTAATTCTGCTCCTAGAAATTATGAACTTATGAACTTATTCAGCTGAACAGTTAGACATGCAGAATTCACACTCAGATCACATCTTTGCATGTTAACAGTGCTACCCCTCTCAACATGTATCCAAAGCTTGTACCACCAACTTGCAGTGAGATAGGTTCTCAACGGACGTTAGACAGCTCTCTCACCACATAGGTGACCAGCATTGTTTTAAAGTGGGAGGAGGATGATGGGTGGGGATTGGGGTTGGTGAGGGTTGATGTGATGTATAGCTGCAGAGGGCTGGAAACATTGAAAAGCATTTAATAGCTGCTGCGGTTCAGTAAGGCACTCAGATATTCCAACTGTGCATCCCAGGTAACTGTTTGGTCTCTAGATAGAAAGACATGGATCCTTTGCACTATGGATAACAATCAGAGGATACAATATATAATTTCATTATTTGCAATAATGAGCATTAAAACGGGGCTTGCCAGCAATACACACATCACAAGCAAGTGTGAATCAATACTCTCCAGACAACAATGGGGTGTGGGTGCTGAAAAGGTCACAGCAAAGGACAAGCTGCCCAGACAGAATTACTACACCCTATGTATCGCCATAAGCACTAAACCACTTTGGTAAAATTTGGGATGGATTTATATCAATATACCACCCCCCACTGAAATTACAATATGAACAAACTGAAGTTAATGATATTTCTATCTTCAAATTCTGATGCTTTCAAAGTCTTTGTGGCCATAAAGATAAAGAAGTGAGAGGATGCTGTTTGTCAAGTTTATAACAATAACGAGGAAAACTAGTGGGAAATGATTGAAGAGTTAGAGCCAAATGTATCTCTGAAGGAGTTTAAGAGATTGAGGGGCATACGTACGAAGGAAGAGGGCACAAAGCGACATGAGAAAGCTCTGGTAGATGAGGTTAAGGAGAATCCAAAGAGATTTTACGTATATTAAGGAGAAAATGGTAAACAGAGAGAGAATAGGGCACCTGAGAAACCAAAGAGGTTATCTATGTGTGGATAGGATGTACATGCATTTGGATAGACAGCTGTTGATTAGTGATAGCCAGCATAGTTTTGTATGTAGGACATGGTCGTTTGAACTTGATTGAGTTTTTTTTGAAGAAGTAACAAGACGATGGATGAGTGTAATGTCGTCGATGTAGTCAACATGGACTTCAGCAAGGCCTGTGATAAGGTTCTTCATGGTACACTGCTCTGGACGGTTTGATCGCATGAGATTCAGGGAGAGCTACCTAACTTGATACTGAATTGGGCTTGTGGCAGGAAGACTGTTTTTTGGACTGGAGGTCTGTGACTAGTGGTGTGCCTTAGGCAGGTATGCTGGTCCATTGCCGTTTCCCCTGACACCTCCTTCTTCATTCCCCCACCCATGAAAAAAGAATCTGCATATTCACCTCATTACCTTTATGAGTTTATCCACCTCTCTAAGACCACCCCTCAGCCTTCTGCACTCCAAAGAATAAAATCCTAAGCTGTCTCCTTTCAGATAATACCATTGATTGCTGGCAACATTCCCACAAATCTTCTCTGCACCTGTTCCAACTAAATACAATACAACAATACAATACAATACAATTTATTTGTCATTTGAACCCAATTGAGGTTCAAACGAAATGTTGTTTCTGCAGTCATACACACAAGAAAGAACCAAGACACAACACAATTTACACAAACATCCATCACAGCGCATCTCCTCCTCGCTGTGATGGAAGGCAAAAACTTATCTCTCCCCTGCACTCCCCATTCCCCTCCCGACGTCAGAGTCAAAGCCCCGGCGGGCGATGGTAATTGTCCCGCGGCAATTAACGCCGCGCCGGGTGATGCAAGGCCGCGCTCCGGGTCTTGTCGTTGGAGCCCCCGGCGTGCGCTAGCAAAGTCCCACAGCCATTCCAAGCCGCGCCGGGCGATGATGTAAGGCCCCGCTCCAGGTACTCTTCAACCCCGCAACTCAGGCGGGTGAAGTCGCCGTTGCGGAAGCCCCGAAAAGCGGTCTCCCAGCAGGGACCCGCGGGCTCCCGGTGTCACTGTCCACCAGACCTGCGGTAAGCCTCGAAATCTCCGGGGTCAGGTCGCAGCCGAGCGCCACCACCGCTCCACCCGCTCCGAAATCGGCCAGCTCCACGATGGTAAGTAGGTCCGCAGCTCCGCGACTGGAGCCCCAGGTCGTTCCTGCTGGAGGCCGCTCCACGGTGCTCGGCCCCAACGACAATGGAGACCCGACAGAGAAAAGGTCGGGTTCTCCGTACAGGGGAAAGATTTTAAAAGTTTCCCCCACACCACGCCCCCCCACACACATACACAAAGAAAAAGAATAAAAACTACAGTGGCCAACTCACTAACAACCAACATCTATAGGATGTGGGAGAAAACCAGAGCACTTGTTTTTCACCCGGTGAGTCAGGAATTACTCATGGTAATCACAGGAAGAACATGCAAACTCCACACTATGAGCACTGGAGATCAGGAATGAACTGAGCTGCTGGAACCTTGAGTCAGCAGTGCCAACTGCTCCACCTCGGTGAAGTTAGTAGAGCTACTCAAAACAAGTGGCATGCATAAACTGTTGTAATCTTTACAATTCATTTCTTTGGGACCAGTACATATTTATTTTGGGCATGCTGGTAAACACCTATTGCTATCTCTGTATAACTATAAGACTATAGGGGTGAGCTGCCTTCCTCTGAATCACTGCAGTCGACAGAGGTAAAGGAACATAGCATTTAAATAGCGATATCTGGAATTTTGATCCAATAACAAAGAAGGAGTAATGATATATGTTCCAAATCAGGATAATTTGGAGTGGCTTGGAAGAGACACGTCAAGTCAAGTCAAGTTTATTCGTCACATACACATACGAGATGTGTAGTGAAATGAAAAGTGGCAATGCTTGCGGATTCTGCAAAAAAAAAACGACAAAACAGAATGGAACAAAATCGCATATTCACGTATTACATATTTGTGGGAGGAAAAAAAAGAAAAAACAGCAATTTTAAAAAGACACCACACAACAGTAAATTGGTACAGTAAAGCTAGTCCCTGGTGAGATAGGAGTTTACTGTCCTAATGGCCTCTGGGAAGAAACTCCTTCTCATCCTCTCCGTTTTCACAGCATGGCAACGGAAGCGTTTGTGATGTTTGAGATGAGGTGATGTTCCCATGCACCTATTCCCCTTCTCTTTCTTGTCACTGAAGTTGGTAGATATGTGGGATGTTACCAAAGAAGACTCAAGCTAAAAATGAAGAGATGCTGGAGGAACTCAGTGAATCAAGGTTCCAAGGCCAGTTTATTGTGACGTGCCAATTAAGGTGCAGTGAAATTTGAGTTACCATACAGCCCTACTAAGTGAAAAGCAACAAGACACACAACAAGACACATCATCGGGCAGCTTCTGTGGAAGAAAAAACAGACTATCTTTGCTTTGGCTCGAGACTCTTCAGCTGAACTGAAGGTAAAAGGGAGTCAATATTTTAGACCGATACCCTTCATCTAGACTGGAGGATTGAGAGAGCAGAGAGCTGTGCATTCAGCAGGGATAAGGTTGGAGTGGGTGAGGAATGGAGAAGTTCAAGCAATTGATGTCAAGTTGGTAATTAGAAATTAAAAGGTCAAGAAAAGTGAAAGGCCAGAGGGGAGTGCCTCAGAGGAACTGGGATTTTGGAGACAGGAAAGGATCATTACTAGGCACTGAGGAATCCTTGCTAAAGAATAGGCATGGAGGCAGAGATAGGAGAAGAGCTTAACATCATGACGGACTCAGAACTCATTGTGGAATGGGAACATGCATACAAGTCAGGACAACAGCCTCCTCTTGAACATAAAAAACTAAGGAGCTGATCGTGGACTTTAGGAGGGCACATCATCTGAGGACGTACACTCCATTGAGGATAAATGGGGATACTGTGGATAGGGTGAACTGCTTTCCGCGAGCATTGCCACTTCCACTTGCCACTTTCATTTCACTGCACATCTCGTATGTGTATGTGACAAATAAACTTGACTTGACTTGACTTGACTTTAAATACCTGGGAGTCCACATCTCTGAGGATATGACATGGACATCACACGTCGCAGCACTGGTGAGTAAGACAAGGCAGCGCCTTTACCACCTCAGGTAATTGAGGAAATTCAGAGTGTCTCCGAGGATCCTCCAGTGCTTCTACTCAGCGGCTGTGGAAAGCATCTTGTCCGGAGATATTACAATCTGGTTTGGGAATTGCTCTGCCCAGGACAAGAAGGCTCTGCAGAGAGTAGTGCGTTTGGCCGAACGCACTATGGGAACTTCACTCGCTCCCCTGCAGGAACTGTACATCAGGAGGTGCAACTCCAGAGCCAATAAAATCATTGGAGACCCCTTCCACCCCTGCAACAGACTGTTCCAGCTGCTACGGTCAGGCAAACGCCTCCGTTGCCATGCTGTGAGAACGGAGAGGTTGAGAAGGAGTTTCTTCCCAGAGGCCATTAGGACTGCAAACTCCTATCTCACCAGGGACTAACTTTACTGTACCACTCTACTGCTTTTTTTTAAATTGCTGTTTTTTTCGCTTTTTCCTTCCGCCCCACAATATTTAATATGAAAAAGAATATGTGATTCTGTTCCATTCTGTTTGTAGTATGTTTGGTTGTAGGCTGGGACTCTATTGCTTGGAGTGTAGGAGGCTGTGGGGTGATCTTACAGACGTGTATAAATTCATGAGAGGAATAGATCACGTAAATGCACAGAGTCTCTTGCCCAGAGCAGGGGAATCGGGACCAGAGCGCATAGGTTTGAGGTGAAGGAGAAAAGATTTAATAGGAATCTGAGGGATAACATTTTCACACAAAGGGTGGTGGGTGTATGGAACAAGCTTCCAGAGGAGGTAATGGAGTCAGGGACTATCCCAATGTTTAGGAAACAGTTAGTCAGGTACATGGATAGGACAGGTTTGGAGGGATATGGACGAAACAAGGGCAGGTGGGACAAGTGTAACTGGGGCATGCATGTTGGCTGGTGTGGGCAAGTCAGATGAAGGGCCTGTTACCACAATGTATCACTCTACAATTTGAAGCTATTAACTCTCCACCACCATCCCGCCAATGAAAACTGGCATGTGGGCGCCTGACTTCCTCTTTGTGAAGTCAAGGATTGGTTCCTTGGTTCTGTTGATGTTGAGTGAGCGGTGGTGATTCCCGCCCCACACACCAGGTGGTCTATCTCTCTCCTGTACGTTCACTCCTCACCACCCATGACGCAGCCAACAACAGTGGTGGCGTGGGCCTCTGCTGAGGACGGACCACTCGGCATCAGAGGGATTGTGAAGACCAGCAGGGGTTTGGAGCTGGAGCCAGGTGAGGGAGATGAGAGGCAGGCTCTGGGGAAGAGGTTCAGAGCAGTAAGGAGAGGGAGAATGGTTGGGGATGAGACATTAGGTCAGAGGTGGGTGGAGGGAAGAGGTGGTGGGGGTATGGCAGCATAGGAAGAGCAGGAGGAGCCCTGTGCAGAGTTTGGGGCCTCAACCCCAGTTGGGTTCATCAGTGCAGGTCAAGGTGTCTTGATCGGAAATGTTGAGTGCCAATTTGCCTCCACGGATGCTACCTGTCCGGATGAGATCCTCCAACAGTTGTTTTTTTGCTGCAGATTCCAGCATCCGCAGTCTCTTGTGCCTGCATTGAAGAAGAGTCAGTGGGTTTTGTAGCCAGTCTGCTGGAGAATGGATGGTGAAGGGGTGGAATTGTCATTTGCCGAGAGAATGGAGCGGTTGGGCTTGTATATTCTGGAATTTAGAAGGATGAGAGGATATCTTATTGAAACATATGAGATTATTAAGGGCTTGGACACGCTAGAGGCAGGAAACATGTTCCCGATGTTGGGTGAGTCCAGAGCCAGGGGCACAGTTCAAGAATAAGGAGTAAGCCATTTAGAATGGAGATGAAGAAACACTTTTTCACACAGAGAGTTGTGAATCGAGGAATTCTCTGCCTCAGAGGGCAGTGGAGGCCGGTTCTCTGGATATTTTCAAGAGAGAGCTAGATAGGGCTCTTAAAGATAGTGGAGTCAGGGTATATGGGGGAGAAGGCAGGAATGGAGTACTGATTGTGGATGATCAGCCATGATCACATTGAATGACGGTGCTGGCTCGAAGGGCTGAATGGCCTACTCCTGCACCGATTGTCTATTGATTTGCTGCTGTTACTGTGGACTCTCTGTCCAATGTACGTAGCTTCCTCTGGCGAGGGCATGCCGTGTCAGTGATTGGATTGTATCCATTGGTTGGGACCTCCTGAGAGGAAGCAATAACGTTATAGAGATAGCAGTGTTCTATTCTCCCTCCTTTAATCTTTTACTGCAGCAGAAGATTGCATCAACAAATCACACATTATTTTATAGAGAGCACAGCTGTGGTTCTGCGGGGAATTTATTCCTGTAGGACATATTGAACAGCTGAGGCAACATTTCCTCAGAACATCTGAATGCTTATTTTTAGATGTTTTCAACCTTTTCAAATTGTTTTCAGCTACGGTACAGTGTGTTAATTAACAAATATCATTGAATGGTGAGTGAACAGAAGGAACGGTTTCTCCCCACATAGTCAATGCCAACTCCTGGTATAACAACCCATTCAGTCCTATCATCCCGTTCCTTCCCAGAAACCATGCAAGTTAAGTTTCCCAAAAGCCTGTACGGTTTTGGGGAGCAGAATCTCAAGCCTTGGCTATCAAATAGTGAGTTACAAGCAATAACCTTGTTTAAACTATTTTTGAACAACTGCAACAATATGAGCAAGGATAGGGGCAGAGGACAGGAGTCCTTCAGGCTGTAAGAACAAGGAATGGTCTGAGGCATTAGCTGTGTGGCAACAATATACACACTTTGTACAAACAGAAAGGAAAATCTTCATAGCTTATGGACATGGCCTGCTCAGAAAGTACAGTATATTGATATGAACACAAAGACATAGGAAACATGGGCAGGAGTATGTGATCCAGCCTTTCGATCGGCTCAAGTATTTATGAAGTCCTGAGCTGATCGTCTACTCCCTGCACTGTCCCTGTATCTCTTGATATTCTGAAATCTAATGATGTTAATTTAATCTACTGATCACATGGTCTAATCCCCCTCCCCAATGTATATGACATTTCCATCCTGGAAAAAACATTCTGAATATCTTCCCTGTCTATGCCTCTCATTATTTTATCCTACCAGGTCACCCTTCAACTTCAGGTGCTCCAAGAAACCAATCTGAGTTTGTCCCATGTTTCCTTCAACTAATACTATCTTATCCGGACAACATCATGTACCCAAAACCTCCACATTCTTCCTGTAATGAGGCCACAAGAATTGCCTGCAAAACTTACTAACACCAAGAATGAAGAGTGACCAACCTGAATCTAATGAGTACTTTGGTAACTTTGCCAGAAACATGGCAACTCTTTGTATACTTTGTGAACTGTATGCAAAACAATGAATTTCACTGTAAATAGGCACACGTGACAACAAAGTTTCTTTGAATCATTGAATTATTGAATAATTGAATCGTTAAATCATTAGGTTGACACTGCCATTCATTCATGGCTGATCTATCTTTCCCTCTCAATCCCATTCTCCTGTCTTCTCCCTGTAATCTTTGACACCCTTACTAATCAAGAACCTATCGATCTCCGCTTTAAAAATATCCAATGTCTTGGCCTCCACAGCTGTCTGTCGCAAAGAATTCCACAGATTCACCACTTTCTGGCTAAAGAAATGTTTCCTCGTCTCCATTTTAAAGGTACGTCCTTTTATTCTGAGGCTGTGCCCTCTGGTTCTAGGCTCTCCCATTACGGGAAACATCCTCTCCATGTTCACTCTATCTGGGCCTTTTATTATTCAGTGCGTTTCAGTGAGATATCCTCTCATCCTTCTAAACTCCAGCATGTACAGGCCCAAAGCCTTCCCAGTTATCCAGCTCGCTTCGGCCTCTGCAAGATTCTGCTCACATCCTGAGACCCAGCACCAACATCTCCAAGTCTCACATATCTCCTTGTGATCAGGCTTAAATATGGACAATGGTGTTAGTTGGCAATGTATATCTGCTAGCCCACTTTGAGAAATTTAGTTTCAAAGAACGACACACTCATCCTGCACACCCAATAAGGAGCCATGTTTGAAGAGCAGAAAGTAGCAATGTTACAACATTTTGAGATTTAAAAAATCAAGTCTGCAATTTATCCCATCAGATAAAGTATACCAATAAGTTTAATTTGACACCTAATTCACTTTCATATCTCAAGTAATAAAAAAGTTATGGCCATTTTCATACTTGGAAATTAGCATCTTGGTCCTATTGATTTTCTATGGACATAACAAAACAGCGGTGATCGTGGACAGTCAAAAGCCCATAACCTTCTTAAAAATTAAGAGAACTGAATGAAATTTTCAGTTATCATAGATTGAACCATTCTGAAACAAATATAAAATAATCTTACTTGGAACCTGAAATAAAGCATATACTTGTTTAGGACCTGTAGCTAATTTAAAGCATCTATAATTAGTAAATGTTAACATTTTTAAATTGTAGCTAATATTCAAACAATAAAACAATTTTTAGATCTCAAAACATCAATTTATAGGCCAAATGGAAGGAATTTATTTGCTAAAGTCAATTTAAATGCTTTTAAGTCATTTTTAAATAGTCCAAAGAAATGCCGTGCAGCCATACATAACACATAATAGACCCCACAAATAATTACACAATAAAACATGATCACATAGCTTTAAATCTCTCATGCACTCTCCCCCCCCCCATGTCAGAGTCAAAGTCATAGCCTATGGCGATTGTCCCGCCAAATGGAAGTCGCAATTTAGTGTCCGCGGCCATTCAATGTGCTCCAGGAGTAAATTAAAGTAGCCCCGAAAATCTCCCTCCAATCGCCGCTTTCCGACTCTCCGGTGGGTTCCTGTGAACGCGCGGCGGCAGCGGTTTAGCTCCGGTCTCGGCCGTTCGACACAGTCCCCGGTCTCTTCCTGTTGGAGTGGACCTTTGTTGCCCTCCCAAGGGAGAGATGCCCAGCCCCCCCACACACACACACCCAACAAAAAAAACTGCGCGGATAGGCTGCAGAAGAGCCCAAAATGAACTATTCGCTGGTTTAGAAAACTTTGTGCCCCCAAATACAGGGTTCTATTTAAGAAACCCCTTTTTTAATGTAAAAATAAGGTACATACCTTTAATTGTTTGCTTTATAAAACCCTGGGGCTGCGAGAGGTCGTGGGTTTAGAGAGTGGTTTTTAAACTACTATAACTATTATACAAGGCCATAAAAACTAATAATACCTTTTGCGACGGGGTCTTTCAGCGATTTTCCGTTAATGATTTACTAGGCTGAACATTTTCGATTGCAACAGCCTAGTAAAAATCGCGTTTTAAACCCGCCCCCTCTAAACAGCGCCAAAATCACACACATGGGGCTGGGACTGATTCTCAGCCACGATTCAGGTAGGCTTTGTAACATGCCTACAGAAAGACCAGACATAACTCAGGCACAGCTCTTTATTGGAACCATAAGGTTGGTGAGTGCAGCTTGGAATAATTGCAACTTCCATCCAGTTAACTTGTCAATTAAGAATGACCTCATAATTTTGGCGTTCAGCAAGGCCACGTTTCAACGTATCCAATTGAAAAGATGGTTAAATGTCAATCAACTAGCAAAAATGGTCAGCAAGCATTTTCGGGAGTTAAGAGGCTCACGGCCGTTGCGGTCCGGATCCGCCCCCACTTCTACTGCCAGAGTGGGGCCAAGAAAATTGAAGATAGACACAAAATGCAGGAGTAACTCAGCGGGACCGCCAGCATCTCTGGAGAGAAGCAATGGGTGATGTTTTGGGTCAAGACCCTTCTTTTCAGACTGAAGAAGTCTCGACACGAAACGTCACCCATTGCTTCTTTCCAGAGATGCTGCCAGTCCCGCTGAGTTACTCCAGCTTTGAGTCCATCTTCAAATGACGTCACGCGCTCCAGACGGCGGTGCGTACACATGTAATCACGCCCGACCTTCGCGGGACCGTCGAGGGCTCAACGCGACCAGGAGGTCACGTAATTTGCGTGCCAAGGACACTTAAGTGGGACAGGCCCTTTAGGAGTAGGGACCTATTCAAAAACCCTAGTAAATTGCAACCTTCCTGGTCAATATGTTTCTTGAATCACGAGATATCAAACAGCAGGCTGATTTACATATTTCTTCGTGTTTATTATCAATGACTTCAATGCAATTAATAATTTTCACTCACTGTTATTCAGCTGACACTGGCTTCCAAAGTCAACTTCTGCTTCCTTTCAGAGAAGCCCCGATATCTGTATATCTGGGTACCCGGCAATCACTCCACAAATTAGCTGAGCCAAGAAACATTGGTGTCAGCATCTAACCAAAATCTTGACCAAAGATTTAAGTTGATGTTTCAGGTTGAAACCTTGCGTCAGGACTGAATGGGAAGAGCAATGACCATATGTAGAAAATATATAAAATATGTAATGGGGATAGTGATCAGCTGGCTGATTTACATCTCTCTTCATGTTTATTACCAATGATTTCAATGGAATGAATCATTTTGACTCACTGTTGCTCAGGTTGCACTAGCAACCAAAGTAAATTCAGCTTTCTGCCAAAAACAAATCCTGACAACTGAGAAAGAAAATATATAGTACAGGGAGGGGGTGGGACGGGGCCCGGTAGATGATAGGTGGGGATGGTGGGCAGATGGACCAGATGGAAGATGGGAAGGGAGAGAGGATGGGAAAAGTGAATAAAAAGAGGAGAAACCCAGGTGGATGGGTGAGTGTGTGCGGAAGTGGAACACCAAAAGTGTGGAGTACTTTAATCAGAAAATGCACTGTTCATATCATTGGGATGAAGCCACCGGAATACAAGATATTTTTCTTCCATTTTGTGTTTGGCCTCTCCGTGACAATGAAAAGAACAGACAGGTTGGTCTAGGAATGGGGAGAAGAGTCAAAATGGTGAGCAATTGGAAGCTTGAGAGGGCCGATGTGGACAGAGTGCAGATGCCCTGCAATACAGAGACCTCGTCTTCCCTCGGTTTCACCAATGCAGAGGTGGATATATACGGTGAGCACCAAATACAGTCGATCAGGTTGGTAGTCGTGCAGGTGAACCTCTGCCTCACCTGGAAGAGCTGTTTCAGCCCCTGGATAGTGGTGATGAAGGAGGAGATGGGACGAGGGAACAGGGAGGGGGTGAGTGTGGAGGGGCGAGTGAACCACTGAGTCGTAAAGAGAGTGGACCCGGTGGAAAGTGGAAAGGGATGAGATTGGGCGATGTGACTGATGGTGGGATCACATTGGGGGCCAGCAGATATGATGGAGATTGATGTTTTGTGTGAAGAGGCTGTTGGGGTGAAAGGTGCGGACCAAGGAAACTCTATCGCTGTTCTATCTGAGTGGAGGGGGTTTGAAAGCAGACTTGTTGGAAATGGGGGAAATACGTGAGGTTTCCATCCACAATGGGAGTGGGGACGCATGCTACAGAAGTAGGACAATTCAGGAACCCCAAAAGAGAAGAGCCCATCTTGAGAACAGATACAATAGAAATAGAGAAAACATGTATGGCATTCTGACAGGAGGCAGGGTGGGAGGAGGTATTGTCGATGTACTAGGCTCTGAAGTGGGTTTTTTCACAAATCATATTCTGCTTGGGTTGCTTGCAACCTAATGGAATGAAATTGTATTTTCCAATTTCAGGTATCCCACACCCCCAGAGTTCACCCACACATACTCACTCACCTGTCCACCTCTGTTTCTTCTCCCAGTCACAATGTTCTTCTCCCACTGTTCACCTTTTCCACTCCCCCACCTCCCTCTCCCCCCTCACTGGTTGCATATTCACCTCCAACCGCTATATATACTAGCATTTTTTTCCTCAACCCTCTCATTCCTAATGCAGGGTCAACCCAAAACGTACACCCTTTGCCTCTCCAGATGCTGCTTGACCACTGAGTTCTTCTGTTGTTCTGTTTTTATTGTTCCAGTTTCCAACATCTGCTGTTTCTTCCATCTTCCCACAATTTCCATTTCTATTGATCAGTCTAGAGCAGTATTTAACAGGAAATGTGTATCGCCACATTCAAACTGACAACATACAGAGCTTTAATGAAATTAATCTTAGGTTATATAGGGTACGTCGAACAATCCTTGTTCGTGGCGTACCATGGCCCTATCCCTGAACTCTACCTCCGCTACATCGGAGACTGCATTGGTGCTACCTCCTGCACCCATACAGAACTCACTGACTTCATCCATTTCATCACTTACTTCAATCCGGCACTCAAATACAACTGGCCCATTTCCGACATCTCCCTACCATTTCTAGACCTCACTATCTCCATCGCAGGTGACAGACTACTGACTGACATCTACGATAAAGCCACTGACTCCCATGGCTATCTGGACTACACTTCTTCCCACCATGCTTCCTGCAAGGACTCCATCCCCTACTCCCAATTCCTCCGTCTACGTTGCATCTGCACCCAGGATGAGGTGTTACAAACCAGGGCATCGGAGATGTCCTCATTCTTTAGGGAACGGGGGTTCCCCTCTTCTATTATAGATGAGGCTCTCACCAGGGTCTCTTCTATACCCCGTAACTCTGCTCTCACTCCCCACCCCCCACTCGTAACAAGGGCAGAGTCCCCCTTGTCCTCACCTTCAACCCTACCAGCCGTCACATACAACAAATAATCCTCCGACATTTTCGCCACCTCCAATGGGATCCAACCACTGGCCACATCTTCCCATCTCCTCCCCTTTCGGCTTTCCGCAGAGACCGCTCCCTCCGTAACTCCCTGGTCAATTCGTCCCTTCCCACCCAAACCACCCCCTCTCCTGGAACTTTCCTTTGCAGCTGCAGGAAATGCTACACTTGTCGCTTTACCTCCCCCCTTGACTCCATCCAAGGACCCAAGCAGTCTTCCCAGGTGTGGCAGAGGTTCACCTGCACCTCCTCCAACCTCATCTATTGCATCCACCGCTCTAGCTGTCAGCTGCTCTACAACTGTGAGACCAAGTGTAGGCTTGGCGATCGCTTCGCCCAACACGTCCGCTTGGTTCGCAATAACCAACTTGATCTCCCGGTGGCTCAGCACTTCAACTCCCCCTCCCATTCCCAATCTGACCTTTCTGTCCTGGGCTTCCTCGTTGGCCAGAGTGAGGCCCACCGTAAATTGGAGGAGCGGCACCTCATATTTCGCTTGGGTAGTTTACACCCCAGCGGCATGAACATTGACTTCTACAATTTCAGGTAGTTCCTGCTTTCTCCTTTCCCCTGCTTGTCTCCCTCTATTCCGTTCCTCCCCTACCCCCCCCCCCCCCCCCCACACCCCCACATCAGTTGAAGATGGGTCTCGACCTGAAACAGCACCTACTGTATTTCCTTCGCTCCATAGATGCTGCCTCACCCGCTGAGTTTCTCCAGCATTTTTGTCTACCTTAGGTTATATTCTGGTCTGTTGCAAACGTCACGTTATGTATGGAAAATAAATAGTGAAAAATGTAACATTAAGCATGAATGGTGAAATAAACAAAAGCAAAGTAAGAGGGGATCAGGGTAAATGCAGATGTGCAGTTGGCTAATCTACATTGACTGCAGACATGAACATTATGCCCCTGTCCCACTTAGGAAACCTGAACGGAAACCTCTGGAGACTTTGCGCCGCACCCAAGGTTTCCGTGCGGTTCCCGAAAGTTTATGTCAGTCTCCCTAATGGGCGTAAGTGGTTTCAGATTTTTCTATGTTCCGGCGATTATTTCGAAAAATTCAAAACCAGCCGCGACTAAAAATAGGTTGCTGTTTGAAAAATCGGTAATTTTTTTAGTCGAAGCCTGTTGCGATGCTAGTTGAAGGTGGTTGCCGGAGGTTGCAGGTAGTGGAAGGTAAGACCTCCCTGGTGGAATAAAACTGAGTTTAAAAAAAGTCTTACAAAAACCTACGGAAACCGCACGGAAACCTTGGGTGGTGCGCAAAGTCTCCAGAGGTTTCCGTTCAGGTTTCCTAAGTGGGACAGGGGCAGAAGGATTCCAGTCCATAAGGAGCAACCCATGTGACGCATCCTTCCAAGTGAAAGCTTTCATCTACCGTTTGCTGCCCTCGTCTGTGGTTTGATCTGCCTGGGTCTTGTACACGTGACAATAATAAACCAATTCCAATACCAATACCGCCCATCACTTCCCCATGATGCACTGCACGTGGTTTCCAAGGAGACGTTGTACATGTTGGGGATAAGTACAAATCCTGTACGGGACATCTTTTCCTCAAGGCATCATAAACGTCTGCTGCATGAACAGAGTGGCAGCTGCTTACATCTAATCCCCCAGGACTGTGGTGAATGGGCTTGGATCACAGGCACTGTTATGAATCACTCTGAAATAATCCTGGGCCTTTTTTTACACAGTTTCAGCAATTGTTTCTTAAAGATACACGTGGTAATATTTATAATCCTTCAGTTACATAAACAATGGCCCTTAACATAAACAATGGACCATGAGAAACAGTCACATAAAAGCCGCAGACTTTATGGAGTGGAAAGAAAGATTTTACAGATCTATCAAGGGCCTGTCAGAACACTGCCCTTCACCATATCTACCCAAAGCTACAATATCCACCCAATCTAATCCCACCTGTCTGTTTCCACATCTTTCAATATCCCATCTAGTCTGGCATCACTCATTTGCTCGCTCCAAAGACCCTTCGACATTCCACTCACTCATACGCCAAGCACTACAAGATATTCTACCCACTCTGACCTCGCTCTCCTGCTCAATTGTTTAATATCCTACACAGTCCAACCTGATGCTTTTGGTGTCACTTCCTTACAAATTCTTCAGTTTTGGCAATTAACTGGTTTATTTCTGAAAGAATTTACTCAATTTGCCAAGGTCAATTATTCTCCCAGGGACAATCGCACCAAAGGAAATATCCAAGCAGATCAACTCTGCTCACTCTAGACAAAATCAATTGCATGCCATAGCAATGAAGAGTTAAAATAAAAAAAATCTTTCTGATAAGAGAATCACTACAACTGATTAAATCTACCTAAATGCAGTTAATAGTCAATAGACAATAGGTGCAGGAGTAGGCCATTTGGCTCTTCGAGCCAACACCGCCATTCAATGTGATCATGGCTGATCATCCCCAATCAGTACCCCGTTCCTGCCTTCTCCCCATATCCTCTGACTCTGCTATTTTTAAGAGCCCTATCTAGCACCTCTTGAAAGCATCCAGAGAACCTGCCTCCACCACGCTCTGAGGCAGAGAATTCCACAGACTCACCACTCTCTGGGAAAAAGTGTTTCCTCGTCTCCATTCTAAATGGCTTACTCCTTATTCTTAAACTGTGGCCCCTGGTTCTGGATTCCCCCAACATCGGGAACATGTTTCCTACCTCTAGCATGTCTCTTAACAATCTTATATGTTTCAATTAGATACCCTCTCATCCTTCTAAACTCCAGATTGCATCTGAATATTTTTGATGCAACTATCACTGCCAATTGACCTTCCAAACGCAGAAGAGAAGTTACTGTGTCTTTTAAATATATGATTTATGCTGCATTGCTGTTTTATCTTGTTGCCTGCAATACCGTATTTCCTAAAGAATATCACAGTAGCTGTGTCGATAGCCCTGTTTGATTTGTATTACCAATTTGAGGTTGGTTGCATTAGAGCATAACTGCCAGTCCGACTGTTGGCCCGAGGTGAAGAATTACATTAGAGAAGAGAGATCCAAGGACATGTGTACCAAGATACAGTGAACGACTTTGTTTAGGGACTGACCTGTGAGCAGATGATATTGTGGCCCACTCAAACATTGGGAAAGGTGAAGTTGGCTACGTAGGGCAAAGTTTCTAAGAAAGTTATGAACTCTTTCAATGATATTAACTGCACCGAAAAAGCAGAACTTTCTTTGAATGGCCTTTATTACTGAATTCTCAAAACATATTTCATTTTCTGTTTCAAGGTAAGGCTAGACTGGAAACACATGTTCAGTGAGCTTTATGCTAGCGTCACAATGATTGGACTGTCTGAGGGATGGTTCTTTCAAACAAATGTTTAAAAATATTCCTTTAAAGCCCTTGTTGGTTCTGCACTGAGAGCTTGGAGGATTTCTTAAGGAATGGCCATTGATGGCACTTTGTGTCGGCCGCCCGTTTTTTTCAACAATGTAGTCGGCAATTCGGAGAACATTGGAGGCTCCAGTCATTGTGAAAATAGAATGAAACTCACTGAGCAATTAGGTCTTCCTTTATTCAGTGAAAAATATTCCAGATGGGTTTTTAAAATGATGGCGAATGAAAAATGTGGAAGAAGAGAACAAGCCTACATGTTTAAAAAAATAGTTTTCAGAGCACGGGAGCTTCACCTAAGACATTTTGTACAAGAGTCATAGAATCACAGAGCCATAAGGTCAGAAGGAATTGGAGTAGAATTAGGTCATTCTGCCCATCAAGTCTACTCCGCCATTGAATCATGGCTGATCTATCTCTCCCTCCTAACCCCATTCCCCTGCCTTCTCCCAATAACCTCTGATGCCTGTACTAATCACATAAGACATTTTGTACAAGAGTCATAGAATCACAGAGCCATAAGAAATAGGAGTAGAATTAAGCCATTCTGTGATGAATAAATTTGACTGACTTTAATCAAGAATCTAACTATCTTGCCTTAAAAATATTCACTGACGGCCTTATGAGGCAAACAGTACAAGAACAGGTCCTTTGGCCCAAATCGTCATTGCTAGTCCCATTTGCCTGCATTTGACATAATCCCTCTAAATGTACTGTAACTAGATTCAGCACTTTAAAAATCAGCATTTAAGTGTTATGTGTTCACCATCCATTGGGCCCACAAACCTTTTTGACAACTAATAATAATAATAATAAATTTTATTTATGGGTGCCTTTCAAGAGTCTCAAGGACACCTTACAAAAAAGAGTAAAACATGTAAGCAGAATAAAATAAATAGTAAAGACATCACCAGTACACAAATCAAAGACATAATTCAATCCAAAGACAAAAATCAAAAACACAATATGAAGAGAGAGCAGCGGCAGCTAAAGCGCGCCAGCGTACACTCTCCCTTCCGGCAGCCATCTTGGACACAGAATAAAATAATCATTTACTAGCACATTTTAACCAGCACATTTAATTGCTCCAATAAATACATCTTTAATGACAGATTGTGTAAAAGGCCTTAAACTGAAAGCTTTTTCAAAATACAAATTTCTCACAAAAGAAGGAGACTGGATCAAGGCAGATCCTTCTCCTGCCCTGGGCACCTGAGACCTTGTTGATAGCTGAAGAAATATTGATTACTAATTATATGAAACCAAACCATCCAGTCCTAAGATTTACACCTCTGTTGGTTACTGTCGTGGGGATTTAAAGAGGATCCGGAAATAAACAGGCTGTTTTCTATATGCTTGATTAACTCTGGCACTCTGCCAGCTCTAGTTAAAAATGATTTATTACCAGTTGCTCAGCTTAGTAAAATGCATTGTTGTTCCTCAATGAAGTGAAACTTGTTTGTATGTTTAGTTGCCTCAGTGAAGCAGCAATGATAAGTAAGAAATATAGGAAAGGAACAGGACGATGGGTGTTATTTATATTAGAATGTTGAAAGTACAAGCCATCCCCAGGTTATGAATGCCCAATTGATGGACATCCCTACATACGAACAAGCTCCCAGAATATTATTACATTCAAAAGTCCAACATATGTTCATGGGCTTGTTTCAATGCACAGCAGAACTGGTCTATTTTCTCTCTCCTCAACAATGCAACATACAGGTAAATCATCTGTGTACTGTTCACATTGATGCAGAGCCCATGCTGTTGTGTGGGAGTGTGGAGGGGATGTTGCAATCCATTGTAAGGACCGGTAAAAAATCTCTTCTGACAGTGTTTGGGATTAGTTTTGCCGAGAAATCATTCTTTGGATAAATCAGTATAGAATTTGCTCTAATTGCTCACATCTGACTAAATGCAGGTGTCAGAGTGAGAGATTGAAAAGATGAGGAAAACCAATGTACGAGAGGAAATATCACCCAGGCAGGAAAAGCACATGTGGACTGAGCAGAAGTGTCAGCATTGATTCTCTGGAGAATGGTTTGAATGCTCGACATTCTGTTTCAGAGGCAAACAGCTACTGAGAGACAAGGCTGAATGCTGACAGCTAACGTCGATAGATTCTTGAAACTAAATCCTCAGTCACTCCAAATAGACAGATAAATGAAAGAAAACTAAAATTAGATAAATAATTCTCTCTGGATAAGTGAACAAGTTCTGGATTTTTTTTTCAAAATTTTCCATGGAGATGAATTTTAAGAAGAAAATGGTTGTAGTATTTTCAATTAATTTCATTTCAACTTTCTTGCCTGCAGAAATTGGTTGCTGTTGCCTGATTCAGTTTTCAGAAATATTTCTCACAAGATGGAAATGCCTATGATTCACCTTATTCTCCCCCCCGGGCACGTTCCCTTCTCAAGAGTAAAGCAACAGCAAGTCCTGTCACACGCTACAATAAACCAGAAGAAGTCGTGCCATTTCTCCGTGCACGGCGCCCCTGCAAGCCTCTTGTCAGATAACGGCAGTCAGTTCACCAGCCAGTGCTTCAAAAACTTTGCTCAGCGATGGGATTTTCGCCATGTCACTAGGAGTCCTGAATTTCCACAGTCCAACAGACTCGTAGAACCAAACAATTAATGGAGAACTCACACCTTGCTAAATCTGATGTGTTCTTGGACCTGCTCAGCTTAAGGAACATCACCCGTGACCTAATACTGGGGTCTCCTGCCCAACGCCTGATGTCTCGGCCGACCCATGCTGCCCTGCCCGTGCCCCAGCAACTGCTGCAGCCATAGGTTCGTTCACCACCTGCTGTACAGAAACAACTTCAACTGAAACGCGATGCCCAGAAGCGATTTTTCGATAAGTCCAGCAACCACTTAAACCTTTCTCCAGCGGGCAAGTGGTTCGCCTTCAAACCAACAAGGGCTATGACTTATTATTCTTCTTTCGTGTGTCGTGCACAGCCTAAAGTTGTTGGACAACTTGTTCTATTTGATCTTCCGTTTGTGCACGTCGAGTTGATTGCTTTAGTCGAAACAGGGCGGACCACGTGAGGGTTGCAATCTTCCACCCCAGGCTATGGCTGTTTGGGTTACATTCACTGTCTTTTACCTAGAGTAGGTGTCCAGCAAATCACACATACTCACAGACCTGGTACAACGTTATTTATTGAATAACACATATAACAGACTACAGCATGTTGCTTCTACTGTACAGCAGCATAGACTGACTGCACATGTCGCGTTGCGATAATATGAATAGTGTGGTAGTAGGCGGAGCTTCTGATAATAAAGTACTACATTGGTTAGTAAGTAAAGTAACCAATCTACATCTTTCCTTGTAGGAATAAAAGTGAAACACATCTAAATTAAAGTGACATATATGAATAAACACATTACTAGGTGCTGACTGATTAATACAGTAACCGAAACACTAATAGCGCATACAGGGAAGTACAGGTGGTTCAAACAAAATCCCCGTATCTAAGGGGCGGCCTACAAACCCGTCCCACGTGCATGCCAGACAGAATATGCTTCAGTTGTGAAAAACTTCTTTCTACCACAGCTAAGGTCACTGGCGCATACCTGAAACAAGATACAAACTCTACATTCATGTTGATATCTTGTGCATGACAAATACCTTTGAGAACTTTAGCTATATTTTGTATTTCTTCAAGGTCTTTGTTAGCTAAAATCACTCTCTCACGTTTTGCTTGTATGTCTTTACTTACATCGCCACAAACTTTAAGTACAAAGTACAGCAAGTGAAGATGTAAACAACTGAGCAATAGTTGTGCTCTTTGACATCCCATGCTTCCGATGTCAAGAAATACTCCTTTGATGGTTGATCTGCCTCCAGTTTACCGATGACCACATGGGCAACATATCTCCCCACAACATCAGTTGTCTTTTCTATTGAGATCCATATTTTGTTACGTGCAACTTCATCTCTAATTTTGTGCACAACAATGTTGAAGTTTCTATCAACATAATTTTTCCGTAATGGTGACTCGCTCGGTATATGTTCCTCTGTGTATTTCTCTAAAAAAACCTCTGAGAGATTTGTTTTCCAATTTCCACAGTGGAATTCCAGCATCAATGAATGCTTTGCCCAGATCACTCGAAAACTCAGATTTGCGACTGGAGCCAGCAGTAAATGTTGTGAGGAGACAAGCTTGCGTTTTTCCTACCTTCAGTTTCTCTGCCAACGTGTGTTTAGCTGTCTGTACATGCTGGGAGATGAAATATTTCTTCTCATGATTCACTGCTTTCTCACATGCTTTGCAAAACTGCATACAGTTTGCTGTAGAGAATATATCAATCCCGTACACTCTCACCAAATCGTTTAGTTTTTTACAAGGCGTTGACTAAGTCAAGTCAAGTCAAGTCAAGTCAGGTTTATTTGTCACATACACATACGAGATGTTCAGTGAAATGAAAAGTGGCAATGCTCGCGGACTTTGTGCAAAAAGACAAACAAACAAACAACCAAACAAACTATAAACACAATCATAAACACACACATATTCTTTCACATATTAAATATTGTGGGCGGAAGGAAAAACGTTCAGTAAAGTCAGTCCCTGGTGAGATAGGAGTTTACAGTCCGAATGGCCTCTGGGAAGAAACTCCTTCTCAACCTCTCCGTTCTCACAGCATGGCAACGGAGGCGTTTGCTTGACCGTAGCAGCTGGAACAGTCTGTTGCAGGGGTGGAAGGGGTCTCTCATGATATTGTTGGCTCTGGAGTTGCACCTCCTGATGTATAGTTCCTGCAGGGGGGTGAGTGAAGTTCCCATAGTGTGTTCGGCCGAACGCACTACTCTCTGCAGAGCCTTCTTGTCCTGGGCAGAGCAATTCCCAAACCAGATGGTAATATTTCCGGACAAGATGCTTTCCACAGCCGCTGAGTAGAAGCACTGGAGGATCCTCGGAGACACTCTGAATTTCCTCAATTGCCTGAGGTGGTAAAGGCGCTGCCTTGCCTAATCTATAGACATTAGACATTAGGCATTTTGACGCTTGCAGGGGTAGATCCTACAGGGGGTGGGATGCAGACCTCTACAGGCAGGCTGACAGGCAGGCAGCTGAGAAGAGGAATCAGAGCTGCCAAGGAAAGGTACTCTAAGAAGTTGAGGAGCAAGTTCTCAGCAAATGACTTTTCTCCAGTGTGGAAGAGCTTGCAAGAAATCACAAGCTACAAGGAGGAACCCCCCCTCCCCCCTCCCGCTCCTTGTGCAATCGTCAGCTGACCAATGTCCTGAACGAGTTCTACTGCAGGTTCGATAAACAGAAACCTAACCCTGGTACCCCACACCCCATCCCCAACCAACACTTCATAGACTGCAAAGACTGGACCCTTTCCCACGCATCCCTCTGCAATGACCACTTCACACCCACTTACAGCCGGGTTTCATCCCAGTGGTGTAAATTTTCTTGTAAGTTACGATAAAATGGGAAAAAAAGGCTGATTTAGGTACTCAATCATGAAAAAGGCATTATCTTCCTGAAATCATCAAAAAAGGCATGAAAAGGCACATGGCATTTATGGCAAAATCCTGGCTCTAGTGATGAGGATCTAATCCCCTCTAATTGGACGCAGCGGTTGATCCTTTGATGCTGGCCTCAGCTCAGTCCAGAGCTCATTCAAGGATGGTTTCAGCAGCAGGTGCTGTCCACTGTGCTGGTCTTCCACTCCACCTGGGATGTCTGCTGTTTGTGGAGATCGGAGCCGCACATGAGAGAAGAGGCTCCATCACAGTGGGTTACAGATACTCATTTTCATTCAATTGCAGATCCCCAGCTGGTTAGCACGATGGGAGGTGTGATTTGGAGGATGTAATTACATTTGAGAGCGTCAAGCAAGAAGGGCTACAGCAGTTCAAGCAGGAGGCTCAACAATACCTTCTTGAGGTCAATTAAGGATGGATAATAACTGCTGGCCTTGTCAGTGGTGTCCAGAATTTGATAAGCAATAATATAAGAAGAAACACTTTAAATGTTATAAAAATAATAATTGCTGGAAATTCTCAGCAGGCCAGGCCATTTGAGAAACAAAGCAGAGTCAATGTTTCAGGTTGAAAACAATAAATCCAATTTGTTGGGGGGCTTTTTGCATTCCAACAAAAGGGTCTCTGGCCTAAAATGGTAATCTCTTCCCACTGACACAGCGACCCACTGAATATTTCCAGAATTTTCAGTTTCTATTTTAGATTTCCATTATCTGTAGTATTTTGGTTAACATTTTATATCAGTTGATGTTTTATGAAATTGTATTTATTGTAGCTTTGGCCTAGCCTATGTTAACCTACAGTATGTCTGGCAGCAGATTAAGTCATTAGAGGACCTGCAATCATCTTCTAGTGAACTCCCACGGTTCGTGGAATCGCCTGCACCAAGAATCCAGATCAGAGTAGACGCGTTACAGTTAATTAGTGAAAGGGAAGGTGTAATGTCTGTGGAGCAGGTGTTAAATAACAGGGCAAGGTGGGGTGGGATTGAGAGACATGGGTGATGAAGTCTAAGCAACTGTTTGTGGTGTAGTCCATCTTTACATTTAAACCAACTTTAGTCTGACAATCGACATCAGGAAAACAGAAATTATTCAATTGCCTGTTTTGGGAAATACTTTGTTAACTTCCTCCACCAGAGATGAGGTGGCAAGGCTGAGTCTCAGACTCTGGGCTTATTACAGGGGCAGACATTTCAGGTGTCCACATTATGCTCTTGAAGTGGAAATACCATGTGCCCGGGATGCCAGAGGAGTTATCGTCAGGAAAAATCTATGGACAGGTCACTTAGGGAAGGCAAGATCAGGGAGGTGGGAATAAATGTTTCAAGGGCTACTTCAAGTCATCCTTGACATACTTCAGTGTTAATGTTAAGCATGAGGAGGATCACTCCTAACAAAGTTGTAGAAATCCTTAGCTCACCTAGAACAAAGGTTCACGGAGATGAGGCGGGGCAAAAGTGCCTGGAGCACAAATCTAGCAGTGACAGTAACTCTGCTATGAATCATACAACTTACCTCTTGCTTGGTATACCAACAGTTCAAGGCTTCATTTGGTCTCATCAGTTGTTCACAGAAACCAAACCTGCCAATGATATCACACTCCTCTTATATTTCAAAGAATGAATAACATTATATCCTACACAGGGCTTTTCATCTCATCATCACCAATCAGGCAGGCTGCAGTGATCAAGAAGGAACTGCAGATGCTGGAAAATCGAAGGTACACAAAAATGCTGGAGAAACTCAGCGGGTGTAGCAGCATCTATGGAGCGAAGGAGATAGGCAACGTTTCGGGCCAAAACCCTTACTCAGACTGATGGGGGGGTGGGAGGGGGGGGGGGGGGGGGAGGGGCAGAAGAAAGGAAAAAGGAGGAGGAGGAGCCCGAGGGCTGAGGCAGGGAAGGGGAGGAGACAGCCATATCCAGTGCTTGAATATGAGAGGGAGCCAACAGTGCCTCTGACTCTGAGTATAGTTTTTTCATTGTACCGCTGCTGGCAAATTCATTTCACTTGCACTTTATGTGCAAGTGACGAATAAAACTGATATTGATATTGATATTGAATTTCAGAACTGCAGCAGCCCTGAGTGTACAGTATTGTAACTTGTAGACTCAGATAGACAGTGTGATTGCTTTAAGGAAACACAGTCCTATTCCCCAGTGCAGCTGGTGCCAGCTATTTTAAACCAACCTTGCAGTAAGGACATCAGATAGGCAGGAAGCCCCTTATCTTTATATTTATCTATATGAGGCATAGGTACCAGATGTCAGATGTTTGACCTTCTCTAACTTGGCAAACGGTAATTCAGCACAGAGTGAACCAGCATTTGGTGTCTGCAACACTGAAACGTCATTGCTATTTGGCATTGCTAGATAATATTATCTTATAGATAATGTTAAGGAACATCCAAAGGGATTTTCATTAAGGGAAAGAGGGTAACTAGAGAGAGAATAATGCCCCTTAGAAACCAAAGTGGTCATCTCTGTGGAGCTGCAGGAGATGGGCAAGGTCTTCAATGAGTAGTTCTCCTCCATTTTTACCCTGGGGAAAGACATGCCGACTGTATTCAGTTTTGGTCACCCTGCTGTAGGAAAGATGGAAAGAGTGCAGAGAAGATTTATGAGGATATTGCCATGGACGAGGGTCGTGAGCTACAGTGAGAGGTTGGGCAGGCCAAGACACATCATTCTTTGCAGGGTGATCTTATAGAGTGTATAAGATCATGAGGGGAATTGATAGGGTGAATGCACAGAGTCTTTTATCTAGAGTAGGGGAATCAAGAACCAGAGGACACTGGTTTATGGTGAGAGGGGAAAGATTTAATAGGAGCCTGAGAGGCAACTTTCTCACACAGAGGGTGATGAGTATATGGAATTAACTGCCACAGGTGGTAGTTGAGGAGGTATTATAACAACGTTTAAAAGACATTTGGACAGGGACATACATAGTTTAGAGGGATATGGGCCAAACACAGGCAGGTGGGACATGTAGATGGGGCTCTCTGTCAGCATGGGCAGTTGGGCCGAAGGATCTGTTTCCGTGCTGTA
This sequence comes from Leucoraja erinaceus, assembly GCF_028641065.1. NCBI lineage: Eukaryota > Metazoa > Chordata > Chondrichthyes > Rajiformes > Rajidae > Leucoraja > Leucoraja erinaceus. The sequence continues at coordinate 52,884,743 of NC_073379.1, forward strand.
TGACCATGACTCTAAATGCTCGAAGAGAAGAAAAATACTTCAAAAAACATTTGTCTGTGCAAGGAGGTGGTCCATAGTGTTCTTTGGATGAGGTAGGATGAGGGTTGTGCACGTTGGTTTCAGAACTTGATGGTTGTAGGAAAGTAACTGTTCCTGAATCTGATGGTGTGGAACTTCTAGTTTCTGTACCAGCTTTTCATGCTTCATTTTGGAGTTCTTTACTACTAAATTATTTTTTATTGAATTTCTGTGCATCTGTTGTGTTTAGGTTCATTTTCAAGTTACTAATTTTCATTATTTTAGCGAAACTTTAGAATTTAAACATTACCTGTCCTTTCATCATCTGGTTATAAACCAATGGATGGATGCCATCCTTTATACATCTAATTTCATTTCCATTGATTCTATCTTGCTACATTACTTACAGTGATGCAAAATAAAGTGAGTCTCCAAGCAATCATGTTATAATGGAGGAAATCTGCCGACATCGCACCATTGTAAAGCCAGGGTATCTGAGCTGATGGGACATGGGAGTAAATGCAAATTATAATTTTCATGCTGGTTCTGCATCAGCCTAAAGCTCAGCAGAATGCCCCCAGTCCATCATGTGTTTGCAAATGCTGACTGGTTCCAATTTTATTTCATAGAAGCAAGGAACTGAGTTACTCCAACACAAAGTGCTGGAGTAACTCAGCGGGTCAGGCAGCATCTGTGGAGAACATGGATACGTAGGTGACGTTTCGGGTCGGGACCCATCTTCAGAAGTTTTGATGAAGGGGAGACAGAGGAAGGTGTCTCTTGGAAAATTGCTACCAAAGGGTTTGAGTATGTCTTGAAACCTGTTAAGCAATGAGACTGTTTTTCTGTCCAAATACTTTCAGCTTCTTCATTCACACTCTTCTGCATGAGATGAGGAAGACAGGCTGGCAAGGGATCTTTCAAGACAGCTAGTAAGTCTAATAGCCATCATCTTTCAACTTTGAATGATGAAAGGTCTGTTCAGCCTGATGAAATGCCATGGGAGTTTCCAGAGCACAGCTGGGCTCTGCATAAAAGTTTATGCATTGACAACAACATTGTTTTGTGTCAATGAAAATTTGCTCAAAAAGTGAACTTTTTTTCAAGTGCAATGCAAAATAAATGCGAAAAAACATTCTTAATTTATCCATATTCACACTTAAGGCTGGTATAGTTAAAGTTTGAATAGAAGCAACATCCTCTGAAATGTTGGCATTTCAAGTGATGGAAGATACAGTCATGCATTAGATTTATTTTTGCTGTATATTGCATTTATACTTTCAACTTTAAATATAGAATTGCAGTATAAATTGTTATTTAAAAGAGGAAGGAGATTACATTTATTTAAAGGTTTATACATAGAATAATAGTTTGTGATGTAGAGCAATAGTTTTTTGAGCAATTTTCACATAACCAACAATTTAATGCCATATAGATGTCAGAGATTGGAGTTTACAATCATCCGTTCACATTACTTCAATGTTGTCCCACTTTCTCATCTACTCCCTACACATCAGAGTCAAGTTTAAAAGGCCAATTAGCCTACAAGGCTGCACCCCTTTGGGATGTGGTAGGAAGCAGGCACACCTGGAGGAAAACCACGCTGACATTGAGAACATACAAGCTCCACACAGACAGCACCCAAGGTCAGGATTGAACCCGGGTCTCTGGCGCTATGAGGCAGCAGCTCTACTAACACCACTGTGCCATCCTCATGTATATTCCAATGGGATTTCTGGGTTTGGGGTGGTCAGGCTGTGCTGAGTCAGCGTAACATTGTTGTTTATCTCAGTCAGGGTGATTTGCCAACCATTACATCTTGTGACTTTTTTTAGTCAGTAGCAATGCATACATAGCAGAGGAAATTATTTTATTCACTTCTCTGCAAATGCCTTAGGTGAAATCAACAAGTTCTGCATGGGGATTTCTATATTTGTTTATTTTATTATTAATGTTGTCTCGTGTACTGAGGTACGGTGAAATGCTGGATTTGCATGCAACCAGGTCAAATCATACTGTACATAGAGGATCCTTCCTTGTGCTATCATTGTGCTGGAGCTCCAGCTTGATAGGGAGGGTGCGGGGAGGACCCCTACTCCTGCACCTATTGTCTATTGTCTATTGTGATAGAGTGCTGACAACTTTTCATCTGTACAGTGGTGGATTATAAATTAGGAGACATTGTTAATGTCTGCAACCCTTCCTGGATGCAGCAGGGTACAGTCACTGCCACTGGTCCTGGCACACTTCTGCAACTGCAGCTGCTCCTTCAGTAAAGGGCAGATCTCAGTAACCACAGGGAACCACAGGCTCCACACTTTGTTCCTTGGATATGTGAGAACAGACTTAACTTGGAGAGCAAGTACCACTGGCCCTTCTCTCTTTCCCCTCTGCCTCTTCTGGCAGCTGGACCTGATCTTTGGGTCCTCCCCGCACCCTCCCTATCAAGCTGGAGCTCCAGCACAATGATAGCACAAGGAAGGATCCTCTATGTACCAGTAACAGCTGCCACACATAACCTTCTGCAAGGATCTCACTTTGCACAATTCCCTGCAATCAACTCAATCGCTGTCAAACCTGCAAGTAACTGAGACTGCCTCCAAATGGGACGTATGAAGGAGTTCTTCCTGCGTCTAAGCATTAGGTTCCCCAGTGCTGGCTGGATTGTCTCGACACAGTTTGACAAGGTTGCTGCCAAGTAACCATGGTGAAAAGATTGATGACACTAATGACCTGCTATTTCTATCATTGCATATACAACATGCTAATGAAGTCAATAATGGGAGCTCTCAAGTTAAGATGAACATTGAAAGCAAGTTGGCATCTGTAGCAAGATTATCATGGGTTCCAATTTTGAAAGTTGCTGCCTCCTGGATCACGTTGCAGCTGGTATTCAATTATTTGAGGTTAATATTTTAATGAAGATTCTACTGGTTTCCACTTAAACCAGTGGTCACCTGGTGGAAGGCAGATAGATTCCTGTGGAGTTTTACCCTCAATAGCACTAGGGCACTATCTGAGAACAAGAGTAGTGTGCTTCCTTGTGCCTTGGCCTGTGTTGTCTCCATAAACAACAATATTAAGAGCAGGTAATTGGTTGTTAATTTGTACTTATGGGATTTTACTATCCTCTTCCAGTAGCAAAAACAATTACTTCTAAAAAATGAATTGCACCAAAAAAACCTTCTGAGGCGATAACAATGTGCCTTTAAAAATAGATTTATATTAACTTTAATAAACTTTATTTTGATGGGGACTTGCCAGTGTTTAGTTTATCAGTTTAGTTTAGAAATACAGCATGGAAACAGCCCTTTGGCCCATCGAGTCTGCACCGACCAGCAATCTCCCAGCGCACCAACACTATTCTACACACTAGTGACAATTTTACAACTTACCAAAGCCAATTAACCTGCAATCCTGTACGTCTTTGGAATGTGGGAAGAAAACAGAGTACCCAGAGAAAACCCACATGGTCACAGGGATCACATACAAATTCTGTACAGGCATCACCCATAGTCAGGATCAAACCCGGGTCTCTGGCGCATTAAGGCAGCAACTCCATCGATGTGGCACCGTGCTGCCCAGTGGAGGGAGTGAATATGTAGGCTCATTGTTGGGCCTGGAGACATGCTGCTGGGATCACCTGTACCATCATGTGCATAATCCAAAGCAACTCCTGTCATGTTCTTCTGCTACAACTATTCACCCTGAGTCTAGACTGTGATCAAGCTTTTGTTTCAATGATACTTGTTTCAAGAGGTGCAGTGATTGGGAAAGGGGGAAAAGAGAAAGATATTTGCTTCTGTACAGAACATTTTCCTGGATCCACTCGTGGTTTGCTGATAGCATTTTAATAGGCAAGGGATTTATTGGATGGAATAGAACAGATTATTCTAGATCCGTGAAAATCTTGAGAATAAACAGAAGATCGACATCCTTTTAATGCGTTTGTTGCATTTACAAAACAAGTGCAAAGTGAATTAAAACACAAAGCCACAACCTTTGTGTTACGGTCTGTTCAGAAAGTTCTTAATCTGCGATATTTTTGAATAATTCCCTCAAACCTTGCTGAAGATCATTCACTGGAACACAAAGAAGTTGCAGGCCAGAGAAGAGTAATTTCCTAGCATGCAGATTATTGCCTGAGAAGGTAACATGCTGCAGGAATGCATTATCCACTGGCATAATCCCATGGCTATCCAGATCCACTATAAACCCACTGACTCCCATGGCTATCTAGACTACTCTTCTTCCCAACCTGCTTCCTGTGAGGACTCCATCCCCTACTCCCAATTCCTCCGTCTATGCTGTATCTGCTCCCAGATGAGGTGTTCCACACCAGGGCATCAGAAATGTCCTCATTCTTCATGGAACGGGGTTCCCCTCCCCTACTATAGATGGGGCTCTCACCAAGGTCTCTTCCATAACCCATAGCACTGCTCTCTCTCCCCATCCCCCACTCATAACAAGGGCAGAGTCCCCCTAGTCCTCACCTTTCACCCAATAGCCGTCACATACAACAAATAATCCTCCGTCATTTCCGCCACCACCAACATGACCCCACCACTCGCCACATCTTCCCATCTCCCCCCTGTCTGCTTTCTGCAAAGACCGCTCCCTCCATAACTCCCTGGTCAATTCCTCCGTTCCCTCCCGCACTACCCCTTCCCCGGGCACTTTCCCTTGCAACCGCAAGAGATGCTACACTTGTCGCATTACCTCCCCCCTGGACTTCATTCAAGGACCCAAGCAGTCATTCCAGGTGCGACAGAGGTTCACCTGCATCTCCTCCAACCTCATCTATTGCATCCGCTGCTCTAGATGTCAGCTGATCTACATCGGTGAGACCAAGCGTAGGCTTGGTGATCGTTTCGCCGAACACCTCCGCTCGGTTCGCATTAACCAAACTGATCTCCCGGTGGCTCAGCACTTCAACTTCCCCTCCCATTCCGAATCTGACCTTTCTGTCCTGGGCCTCCTCCATGGCCAGAGTGAGCACCACCGGAAATTGGAGGAGCAGCACCTCATATTCCGCCTGGGCAGTCTGCACCCTAGCGGCATAAAAATTAAATTCTCCAATTTCCGGTAGCCCTTGCTGTCTCCTCCCCTTCTCAGCTTTCCCTCAGCCCTCGGGCTCCTCCTCTTCCTTTTTCCTTTCTTCAACAATATGATCCATTTGATATTACACTGGCTTAGCCAAGATGGATTCAGATGGTTGCTAGAAAGAGCTTTCATTCCTCTCCGTGTAGCACATTGGCTTCAATTCCCAAAGAAAATGTGTGTAGCTGTCCTCTGTCATACAACATGATATTGTTCCCGACAAGATAACGTTCTGAAAGCAAATCATGCAGATACTGAAAATGTTTTAAAAAAAGGCAAAAATAGATCAGGCAACATCTGTTTAAAGAAAGGTGTGAACACTACTGAGGATGACATTGTTGAATGTATACACACTGAAAATGTGTAAAGAGTTTTAACACAGTTTTTGTTTTGAATATATTTTTTATTTTGAAAAAAGTTTATTTTTCGAAAAAATATCCCTCCACAGATCCCGCCTGACCCGCTGAGATCCTCAGGATTGTACTCAAGATTCCAGCATCCTTCAATTTAAAGTACCAGTTCTGTTCCGTTCAGTTTAAGTTATTATAACGTGTACCGAGGTACAATGAAAAGCTTTTGTTGCGTGCTAACCAGTCAGCAGAAAGACTATACTTGGTTATAATCGATCGATTTACAGCGTATTGATACATGATAAGGGAATAATGTTTAGTCAATGTAAAGTCAGTAAGGCACTCTTCAATAAATGTAAGATTAATCCCTCTTAATTAAATTAACTGCTCCAATTTAAAATGATCTATCATATAACCCTTTAATGTATGTTTTTGTAACTGGGGGAAAAAAAGCTTTAATTACAGAATCCAGTACTGAATGCAGTTTCTGAGCCCCATCAAAGTAAGTTTAAAAAAACCCATGATAAATAATCATTCAAGATACTGCTTTTGTTAGTATATGAAATTCTCAGTGAGTGAACTTTGTTGCCTTCAATTCCATTCAGTAGAAAGGATAAAATCGGCCATGGGACACATCAGGTAGCGATGTTACAATACATCAGGTAGCGATGTTACTTCAGCGGCGCTGCAGATCTGCCACTGGCCATGTGCGCGACTTTGGCGCCTTTGAGGGTGGGGGCGGGATTAAAATGCCGTTTTCTCCTGCCTGTCTGAGATATATTTCCTCGGGATGCTAGCTGATGCAGAAAAATCGTTCGACCTCCGTTCTCGGAAGTTTTTTTTTAAATCGCTGGACAATTTAATCCCTGGAGTAAAATAAAAAGCTACTTCTAACGCTGTCAACGCCTACAACGGAACGGAACTCACGTAGGGGACAAAACAAAATGTAAGTCGTTTATTTTACATATAAACTTGCTTCTTAGGATGACTTTAATCAAAATTTCCTTGGCGATAATGTGATTTTGGCCACATAGTGTTTTTCCTGTCGATATGGGGTTCAAATTCACTGCAACCGCAACGTTCCAATCGATCGCGCTCCACAAAAACCCACTCGCAAGATGATTAAAATGTCCATTAATTTACGGGAATTAAACATTAAATTCCTTCCATTTGGCCTATAAATTCATGACAATGAGATTTAAAAATCATGTTATATTGTGTATTATTGTGTGAATGTTATTTGGACACTTAGGCTATTTAAAAATGTTAACCTTTTCTTAAAAAATGATAGATGTTTAGATCTGGTAATTGACTTTTGTAATTAGCTACAATTAGGTAACTAACTAATTATATGCTTTAATTTCAGGTCACCCAAGTAAGATTGTTTCATATTTGTTTCAGAATGCTTCAATCTATAACTGAAAATTTCATTCAGTTCTCTTAATTTTTAAGAAAGTTAAGGGCTTTAGACTGTCCTCGGTCACACCTTTTGAGTTAAGTCGATGGGAAAGCAATAGGGAACAAGATGCTAATTTCAGAGTATGAAAATGGCCATAACTATTTTTAATACTGAAGATATGAAAGTGAATTAGGTGTCAAATTAAACTTATTTTTATGCTTTATCTGATGGGATAAATTGCAGACTTGATTTTTTAAATCTCAAAATTTTGTAACATTGCTACATCAGGAATGTACTGGCTGCAATCATGTGTCTGGTCCAGTATTCTCTTTAAAACAGCAATAGGTGTTAACACTCTCTGCAGGACACCAGTTATTCCAATCCACAGAAAGCACTTGTCTAAACAAGTCTAACTCTCAAACATCTCAACGGTGTTTTTTTTTACCTTTAAATGTCTCCAGCCACCTTTTATTTTAAAAAAAAGGCAATTAAAAGTAGCTGCAAAGGGAAGCAGCTAATCCTTCTGCTGCTGGCTCTTTAGCCCAGGTGACCGATTGACCTACTGTGTGTTACATTCCTGAATTACGACTGGAAAGCTAACAGCGTAGTTTGAAATGAAGGAGAGGAGCAGGGTCAGACTCAGATGCACACATAAAGGACGCTGAGTGTGGAAATGCAGGTTGATGAGGCCATGAAGGGACTGCAGACCTTGGGGTGGATGTACATAATTATCCAGAGGTTAACGGCAGGGGGCGTTGATCAAGGACAACAGTGAAGACTTGATTCAGTGACTACTCTCGTGGTCCCTTGCTGTGAGCATATGACTTTAATTGTCAGCTTGACTCAATCAACAGCACTCCTGCCATGAGCAAAAAAAAAGCCTGGAGGAACTCAGCAGGACAGGCACCATATGTGTTGGAAATGGGCAGATGACGATTCTGGTCGGGACCCTTCTTCAGACTGATTTAGTGGCAGGAGAAAGCTAGAAAAGAGAGATGGGGTTGAATGAATAAATGTATGTATGGATGAATACTTTATTGTCACATGTGACAAGTCACAGTGAAATTCTTTGCTTGCGTATGCAAATAGTCGCCACATAAGGGCAGTGACAAAGTTACACAGTATCCGCGTTAGGTCCCCGTTTGATCCCCCCCTCACGGTGCTGTCCCCACACTGGGTCCTCCTTTGTTCTTCCCTGTGGCAGAGCCTAGCAAGTGACAAGTGGGATCAGGTGAGGGGGGCTGCTGATTGACACATAGGTGAAATAAGTGACAAAGAGTCGAGATGAATAAGGAGACGTCAAACTCCGATGTCTCATAAGGAAAGAAGATGAGAAGTGAAATGTAAATCCAAAGGAAGGGGTATGGGTGGAAGTGACAAGGAGGAGGAGAAGGGGCGGATGAAAAGCAAATACAGGACTCGGAATGAGAGATGGGCGAGAAACAGGGAAGAGTGGTGTATTACCTGAAAATGGAGAATTCAATTTCTTGACATTGGATTAAGAGCTACACAAGTAGAATCTGAAGTGCTGTTCCTCCAGTTTGTTTGTGGCCTCCTTCTAGCAATGGAGGAGGCCCAGGACAGAAGGTATGGGAATAGGAAGGGGAGTTAAAATTGTTAGCACTGGGGGATCCAGCGGACCTTGAGCACAAGTGTTCATTGAGGTGGTCGCTGAGTCTATCCTTGGTCTCACCCGACTGGTGTACTAGAGGAGCATCTCCCCCTTTCCCAATCGGCCACCACGGGAGCATAAAATGTGGCATGTAGCTTCTTACAGTGGGGGATCCAGCGGACCTTGAGCACAAGTGTTCATTGAGGTGGTCGCTGAGTCTATCCTTGGTCTCGCCGATGTAAAGGAGACCACCACGGGAGCATAAAATGCATGTAGCTTCTTACAGTGGCCATGTTCCCTCAAGATGGCAATGGCAGTGGGCAGAGGAAAAGAACGATGGTGGTAGCGGGCTGGGGATTACCTCCATGCCCTTGAAGGTGCACCGGGATGCCCCTAAGGCACTGAGGCTGAGCATTGGCCGTCGGAGGCAAACGACGGCACGTTCATGAGCCAATGTTAAGGAGGGGTCGGAGTGCGCCGCTGGGAGCCCTGAAGCAGCCCGGAGTTCCATTAGTTCGAGCACCGCTCCAAGTGGCCGAGCATCTGGAACACACATGGCCTGCAGCAGCATGGAAGAACGGATCAGTGGTGGAGGACATCGATACATTTTTGGCGGGATCAGCCCTGCAACTCTGACTGAGTGCCATCAATGGGCCTCTATGGCCAAGTTAACCCTAAAAAAACAAATTCAAGCTTGCGGGGTACAAGATGGTATTTTACATGTGACAACTCTTGTGTATTGACTCAGTGTGTGTATTATCTTGCACTCTTAGTATGAATTTGCCTAATGTATAGTAGGATTGTCATTGGACTGTATCCAAATAAATCATCTCATTGTACTTATGTACATGTGACAGTCGAGTACCATTGAACCATTGAATAAGTTCTGATTTCATTCCAGCATACCAGCAGACATTCCAGTTCCGTACTGTGGAGTGTTACATTATCAACATGAAACTTCTCTGTTTAGATATTACGGCCATCCACAACTTTATTAATGAATTGTGGAAGATCAAACTTTGATCTGATTCAGATCCAAAGATATTGTTGAAATACAAAAATTGACTTTATGTAATATTACATTACATTATTTAAAAGTACCCGTTTTCTACTGAGGCCTAAGATGATTCTAAGATCCATGTTATAGAAACATAGAAAATAGGTACAGGAGTAGGCCATTCGAGCCAGCACCGCCATTCGATATGATCATGGCTGATTATCCAACTCAGTATCCTGTACCTGCCTTCTCTCCATACCTCCTGATCCCTTTAGCCACAAGGGCCACATCTAACTCCCTCTTAAATATAGCCAATGAACTGGCCACTGGCCTCAAATACATTCTGTGACAGAGAATTCCAGAGATTCACCACTCTCTGTGTGAAAAATGTTTTTCTCATCTCGGTCCCAAAAGATTTCCCCCTTATCCTTAAACTGTGATCCCTTGTTCTTGACTTCCCCAACATCGGGAACAATCTTCCTGCATCTAGCCTGTCCAACCGCTTAAGAAATTTGTAAGTCTCTATAAGATCCCCCCTCAATCTTCTAAATTCTAGCTAGTACAAGCCGAGTCTATCCAGTCTTTCTTCATATGAAAGTCCTGACATCCCAGGAATCAGTCTGGTGACCCTTCTCTGTACTCCCTCTATGGCAATAATGTCCTTCCTCAGATTAGGAGACCAAAACTGTACGCAATACTCCAGGTGTGGTCTCACCAAGACCTGTACAACTGCAGTAGAACCTCCCTGCTCCTATACTCAAATCCTTTTGCTATGAATGCCAACATACCATTCGCTTTCTTCACTGCCTGCTGCACCTGCATGCCTACTTTCAATGACTAGTGTACCATGACACCCAGGTCTCATTGCATCTCCCCTTTTCCTAATTGGCCACCATTCAGATAATAGTCTACTTTCCTTTTATAGCTGGTCTTTCACCTCAGCATCACATTCTCCTACTTAATCAAAATACTTGTTTCTCTTTACATTCAAAAATGTATTAGTCGGGGAGGTGGGGAGAGTTTTCTTGAATATATATCATATCAAATAAGCATATCAGAAATGAAATAAAGGTGGGTGAATGGATATGAAATTCAGTCAACTCTGATCTAATTCAGGGATGGAATAGGATGATTTCTGTTGCTAATTTCCTTTATTATTTCTGTTGCTAATTTCCTTCCAGTGCTGTTTCGTGATGAGCTGATGGTGTTTTGCCCAAAATAGAAATTCTGCCGTTCCCAGGACTCCATTTGATGAGAACAGTAATGGGGCCACTTTGTGAATGAAGCTCAACCAAGGCATGGCCAAGTTAAAAAGGAATGAATAATCGGTGCAGCATCACAAAAAGAGATCTGATGGAAATCGGTGGCTGTAAATGTAACTGTGACCACAGAAAATACAGATGCACATTGAAACTCGCTCAGTGTATATGCATTTGTCATTCTGCTGAAACAAACTAATGTGGACAATGAGATTTAGTTAGTCGGGTCCTGGTGTCTGCCCTTGAGGCTCCATTGGGAGTGTACTGCTGCCTCCCCACTGACTAATCACATCCTTCCTGTTTATTTTGAGCTACTGCTGCTCTCTGTTTATAAGTAACTGATGATGCTTGCGGCATGTGTGTAATCAGACAGAGAGACATGTGCTTATGAAGATGTTACAATGCCCTTTCATTACCAAGATCGGTTTAAATTTGGTCGAGTGAACCCATCAATTGATTATAGATGTTGTCATGTTAAATAGTATGGAAGTAATTCCTTCACAGCTCCAGCCCCACAATTCTATGATTGTGGAACTTCGACCAAATCACCCTGAGGACATTTAAAATGTTAAGTAAGTATTGGGCTTTGAGTAGGGAGATGACGAATGTATACTAACACTTAATCATATTTCTGCATGTCACAATATGAGTAATGTATTTCACCTTTGAAGCAATTGGTGCAACAGCACTACACATAGACCACACCTCCAATAAGCTAAGACACAAAGTACTGAAGTAACTCTTCCTCAGGCAGCATCTCAGGAGAACATTGATAAGTGACGATTCAGGTCAGGGCCCTTCTTCAGACTCTTCTTCTTCTGAAGATGGGTCCTGATCTGAAATGTCACCTATCCATGTTTTCCAGAGATGCTGCCTGACCTGCTGCGTTACTCCAGAACTTTGTGTCTTTTTTTGTAAATCTGCATCTGCAGTTCCTTGTATCTACCTCCAATCCCTTGTATGTGAATACTTGGCCAATAAACTTACTTACTTAAACTTACTTACAATAAGTTGCTGTGTTAGGCGACTGTTTTCAGAATAATCCTCCCATTACAAGTAATGTCATGGTGTACATACATGGTAGCTTTTGCAGCTTAAGGATTGTGCCTAAGCCAATATCTTGGACCATTGCATTCCACATAAACAGCGACAAAATTTAACAAACAATATGTGCCAGAGTTTGCCTCTGATTTCTGCCAGAACAATCTCTCAGTTGAAGGCAGGAAGGAAAGAGCCGATCTCACCTTTGACAATGAGAACAAACCATTCAGATACTGAAAGTTGAGGGAGCGATTCTTTACCCCGGCATCACTTCAGCCTGGGTGCCTGAGGCTTCCTGCACTGGTCCAGTGATCTCTCCATTATCGATATTACTAAAAGTCTGATCTTGACCACTTCCTGTTGTTCTGTATATTGATTTTAGAAAAAACGCTGCCACTTACGGCTGTGATATTTGACCCTCTTTGAGTCCCCCTCCTTTGCGCAGGACAAGAGGATTTTTCCCATTGATGAAAAATAAAAGAGTTATTATTGTTTAAAAAATGTTGAGATTATTTCCCCTGAAGGCCACGCCCCTTCCGGAGGGACTATAAAATCCGGATGTGTTGAGTGCCTCAGTCTCAGCAAGATGGGGGAGCGAGAGGGTCACATCTCTCAGTCTGAGCTGTGAATAACACTGAATACATGTCTACTGAACTGTGATTGGTTTTACTGACCTGTCAGTGCCCTTAATGTGATTTGAAAATATAGTTTGGAAATGCTAAAGCTTTGTTGCCTTTGGTTTGGTAATGCTAAAGCTATGTTACCTTTGGTCTGGAAATGCTAACGCTGTGTTGCCTTTGGTTTGGAAATGCTAAAGCTGTGTTGCCTTTGGTTTGGAAATGCTAAAACTATGTGGCCTATGGTTTGGAAATGCTAAAACGATGTTGCCTATGGTTTGGAAATGCTAATGCTGTGTTGCCTAATTAAAGTTGCCTAATTAAAGTTGTCTTGCCTAATTAAAGTTGCCTTGCCTAATTAAAGTTGCCATGCCTAATTAAAGTTGCCTTGCCTAATTAAAGTTGCTTTGCCTAATTAAAAGTTCCTTGCCTTCTATATAATTAAAAGTCTAATTTTGACTACTTCCTGTTTGCGCTTTATATTTATTTTAGAAAAAGCGCTACCACGTACGGCTGTGATTTTTGGCCATCTTACTCAGAGCCCCCCTCCGCTCATCAGTTCCCGAGGATTTTTCCCATCGTTGAAAAATAAAAGAGTTATTAGTGTTTAAAAGATGTGGAGATTCTCTCTCCTGTCAATTACGCCATGAAAGCCACGCCCCTTCTGATGGGAGTGGGGGAGGGACTATAAAGCCCAGAAGTGTGGGCATGGCACAGTCTCTGCAAGATGGAGGAGGGAGAGGTCACGACGCGCTGTCTTTAGTGGCCTTGCACCCTGCTTGAAGTGGTAAGAAACTGCACTTGAATTTGGTGGCCTTGCACCCTGCTTGAAATGGAATTTCAAGGAATAGCCGTGTCAACTGCCAGCCCACCAGCCATGAGTGAGTGAGCTGCCAGCACAACAGGCTTGAGTGACTGAGCCGCCAGCCCAAGAATCCATTCGGCCCACAATGTCCATACTAGCCATTTGAAAACCAGTCCCTTCAGCCCACAACACCCATACTAGCACTCCAGAAAGCCCCCCCCAACTGGCCACCAATATTGGAATTGGTGGAGACGAGGAATATTGCGTTGGGATATCCCGTGTGATGCTGGGACCCAACGGGTCCCACTTAGTCTAGTATTTGTAATATTTCACATGCAGTGCAATAATCCAGAATTAGATCTGATGGAATGATAACTTATTTACAATTGTTCAAATTACTCATATGATCATTGAGTCATACAGCATGGAAACAGGCCCTTTGGCCCAACTTGTCCATGCTGACCAAGAAGCTCAAGAACTCAATGCTCGTTCCATTTGCCTTCTTTCTTTCTTGTTGTGTTACATATGTTTTGTCATGGCCTCATATTATTTTGGTAACTAGTCCAAAACTGCACAAATGCTTTGGTATTGCATGGTAAATAGATTATCACACATCATCACACATAGTCACACACATGATCCACAGAAGAAATTATTTGATATCATCTCTCCAACAATTTGTTGGAAAAGTAATGATTTGTTGATCTGTGCTGTGACCTTGTCCATATTTACCATACATGTGCTGTTGACAAATGGCTTTAATTTAATTCACCTTAATAGAGGGAAGTGAAATCGTCACTGGGTGTGAATCCATCTGGTGTCAGAGGCTGAGGTCAGATGTGAAATTAACTGCAGCAGAAGGAATTTAAGCAGTGAATATCCTGCAAGCATAATGTCTCACGTCTGCCTTCTTGCTCTGACAATCAATGAATACGGTCTTCCTCAGTCATCTCCAGCTGGACTGATGAATGAGAGATGCAATGCTCACTGAGGATAGTAACATTGGAAATTGGTGTTGGAGAGGAGCGTGGTAGGAATAGGAATGAGTGCGACATTGATGTAAGATAGTGGTATTTCAGTGAGTAAGGATATCTGACACAGTTTATTAGGGACAATAATGTAGAAGTATCATTATGTCTATATGATATATCATGATGAAGCTCTATAGGACTTTTGTAAGCCACATTTTGGAGTATAGATGCAGTTTTGATCACCCCATTACAGGAAAGATGTGGAGGATATGAGGAGGATGCAAAGGTTAACCAGAATGCTGCCTGGATTAGAGGGTTTCAACAGCAGGGAGAGGTTGGATAGACTTGAATTGTTTTCTCTGGAACGTCCAAGGTTGAAGGGAGACTATAGAATTTTATAAAATTATGAAAGGCATACATAGGGAAGACATTCAGAACCTTTCTGCCATGGTGTAAATGCCCTACACTAGAGGGCATAGCTATAAGGTGAGAGGGGAAAGTTTAATGGTGATGTGCAGGGCAAGTTTTTTGCACAGAGAGTGGTGGGGATCTGGAACTGGGTTTTTGGTGGCAGATACAATAATGGTATTTAAGAGGCTTTTAGTTGGCACATGGAAGTGTAGGGAATAGAGGGATATGGATCATATACAAACAGATGAGATCCGTTTAACTTGTCACTGCTTAACTTAAATTGTTCAGCCAAACATTGTAGGCCAAAAAGCCCGTTCCTCTGTTATGTACATGTTTTACTGTATATGGGCTAAGTGGATATTATTGGGGAAGATGATATAGGAAATCAAATACTTCTGGGGATAATTGACAAAAGAATATTAATGGTGATAATAATTCAGATATTAATGTATTGATTATAGAAGACAAGGATTAACTGAGGGAATGATATAGTAATGCGTTATAGCTGTAGGTGATGATATTGGTATGAGGTTATTATTGGCCTTCCCAAGGCCTTGTGTTTCACTTGACTGATATTAACACCTGTGCAAAGGTCCACAATAATATTGTGGAATTCTCAATTTCTTCAAAGAGTTTGTGGCCAGGGTAAGAGGGGTCAGAGATGATCTTACCCACTCTCTTCCTGGCCCTTGCAATGTACAGTTCATCAATGGGGGGAATATTGCAGCCAACAACCTTCTCAGCTGATCGAACAATTTGCTGCAGCCTCCGGATGTCGTGCTTGGTGGCTGAGCCAAACTAGACCATGATGGAGAAGGTGAGGCCAGACTCCATGACGGCAGTATAGAATTGGACCATCATTGCCTGTGGCAGATTGTGTTTCTTCAGCTGCCGCAGGAGGTACATCGTCTGATGGGCCTTTTCGGAGTCGATGATGGCCTCCCATTTAAGGTCTTTGAAGATGATGGTTTCAAGGAACTTAAAGGACTCCACAGATGTGATTGTGGTGTTGTTGATGGTGAGTGGGGGGAGGGGAGGGGGAGCTCTCCTAAAGTCTACTATCAATTCCACTGTCTTAAGAGCATTGAACTCCAGGTTGTTACAACAGCACCAGGACGCCAGTTGTGTCACTTCCTGTCTGTTGGCAGATTCCTCCCCATCCTGGATCAGTCCAATCAGGGTTGTGTCATCCGCAAACTTAAGAAGCTTGACAGAAGAGTCTGTGGAGGTTCAGTCATTGGTGTACAGAGAGTAGAGGAGAGGGGAGAGTATGCAGCCTTGCGGTGCTCCTATGCTGAGGGTCTGTGGGTCCGAGATGTGCTTTCCCAGCCTTACATGCTGCTTCCTGTCTGTCAGGAAGTTGGTGATCCACTGACAGAGGTGTTCAGGCACAGTCAACTGGTAGAGTTTGGAGTGTAGTAGTTCTGGCACAATGGTGTTGAATGCAGATCTACAATCCACAAACAAAATCCTTGCATAGGTCCCCTGGTGGCCAAGGCAGGAGAATAGGGTTTGGAGGGAGAGATAGAATGGCGAAGTAGACTTGATCACATGATTGAATGGCGGAGTAGACTTGATGGGCCAAATTGCCTAATTCTACTCCTATCACATGACCTAATAGTCATAGTTTAAGGATAAGGGGGAAATCTTTTAGGACCGAGATGAGGAAAACTTTTTTCACACAGAGAGTGGTGAATCTCTGGAATTCTCTGCCGTAGAAGGTAGTTGAGGCCAGTTCATTGGCTATATTTAAGAGGGAGTTAGATGTGGCCCTTGTGGCTAAATGGATCAGGGGTATGGAGAGAAGGCAGGTACAGGATACTGAGTTGGATGATCAGCCATGATCATATTGAATGGCGGTGCAGGCTCGAAGGGCTGAATGGCCTACTCCTGCACCTAATTTCTATGTTTCTATGTTTCTAATGATCTTATGATAGTCCACATCCTTTACAATTTGCCTTCAGCAAAGTAGGTCTACAGAGGACACTGTCTCCATGCACTACATTCACCTCTGGAACACCTGAACAGTAAAACACCTATTACATGCTCAGGCATAGACAAGGTGACTGTTTCGCTGAACACTTGCGCTTGGTCCACCAACATCTGGCTGCTGGATCTCCTGGTTGCTAAACATTTTAATCCACATTCGACCGACTTTTCACTCCCCCACGTTCCGCCAGATCCTTCCCACAGTCCCACTCACAGGGAAAACCAGCAGCAGCCAATTGACCTGCACGTCTTTGGAATGCGAGGTAGGGAAGGGAAGCATAACATGAAGAAGTGAAACTCCACACCGGACTCGAAGTCAAGTCAAGGTCAAGTCCCGAGATGCATGACATGAAGTGGCAATGCTCGCGGACTTTTGTGCAAAAGACAAACAACAAAACCAAACAAATTATAAACACAATCATAACACACATATTCTTTTACATAATAAATAATGGAAGGAAAAACGTTCTGTAGAGTTAGTCCCTGGTGAGATAGGCGTTTACAGTCCGAATTGCCTCTGGGAAGAAACTCCTTCTCAAGTCAGGATTGAACACGGGTCACTGGGGCTGCTCCACTGTGAACCTGCTTCCATCTGCACGGTAACAGATTGCCAATGATTTTAAATCTGTTGCCGGACCCTGGACCACCCATCCCTGGGACTGTTTGCTGGGGCCACCCATCTTTGTGACCGTGACCGTGACCTGCGGCCAGCCAGTGTGGCAGTGTGTCTCTGTGTTTACAGCGTGCAACTGAATGAGAGTAACAGTTGAGTGAGGTGCCAGCACAAAGCCACCCCGTGATCTAACGTCATTGGCCATTCAAGGCTGGGAGCGGCGCTCCATTCATAAAATGAGTGGATTAAAGCGGGAGGAGTGGCCAGCGCTCTCCGGGGGTTCACAGCGACGTTGGAGTGCGGGATACGGGCACTGAGCGTGTTGTGTTGTGTTGTACTGTGCTGTGCTGTGTTGTGCTGTGTTGTGTTGGTTTACTACTCGGGGCTGCGGGTAGCGGCGGACCGCGGGGCTGGGCCGGGGATGGAGATGTCAGATGTGGAGTGCAGTCAGGTGAAGCGCTTGCTGAGGCAGCACGGCCGCAAATGTCTGCTGTTGGACTGCAGGTCGTTCCTGGCTTACAGCGCCCACCACATCGGCGGCTCGCTCAACGTCCGCTGCAACACCATCGTTAAACGCAGAGCCAAGGGCTCGGTCAGCCTGCAGCACATCATCCCGGCCGAGGAGCAGCGCAGCCTGCTCCAGTCTGGCTTCTACTCCGCCCTCGTTCTGTACGACGAAAGGAGCCAGCGCTTCGAGATGGTCAGACACGACAGCACCGTCAACACGGTCCTGGGCGCGCTGTCCGCGGCCTCCTGCCCGACACAGACCTACTTCCTCGCGGGTAAGGCCGCCCCCCTCCGCCGGGCTTCGCTTCACCCTCCCCGCGTTGGTAGGAGCCGCCACGGCCGATGTGAATGCAGGAAATTGACCTGAACTCGCTGTTTTCAAGGGAGAGTTAGATTTAGCTCTTTGGGCTAAAGGGATCGAGGGATATGGGGGGAAATCCGGAACGGGGTCCTGATTTTGGATGATCAGCCATGATCATATTGAATGGCAGTGCTGGATTGAATGGCGGTGCTGGATCGAAGGGCCGAATGGCCTAACCCCTACCCCTACACATATTTTCTATGTTTCTATGAATCTTTGGTTGGAGAGCAGCGGGGTCCACTGTAACGTCGGGGTGCATAGCTAGCGGCTCGCATTGTGTTGCTGGTGTGGGTTGAAACTAGATCCCACACTGCATTGTAGACCGCCGCTGCAATATCCGTATTTACCGTTAATAATGTTTATTGGTAATATTAACATTGGTGCCTATGTTAACATTAAAAGAATAGCAATTCGTTCGAGGGTGACAGCATTGGCGCTGATCGGTGGTGCTGCGAAGAGTATTGACATCAGCGTTCAGTGATGTGATGTGAGCCCATGTTCGCTGGTGCTGTTAGATTTGTAGCATTTCGCGCAGCCATTCACTCGACAACTGCAACATTTTCACTGAAACTGGCATTGCCTTTCCTTCTACGCGTTCTCTAGTTAACGTTCCTTCGAGTTTGGGTTTGTGAGTTATTTTAAAACGAGGTTGTGCAAGAGAATCTTTCATCGGCGCTGTCACAAATAACGGCGACAATGTCCTTTCTAATACACTGCCGCGCACAAACGGGAAACGTTTTAATCCAATCTGTTGCGAGAAAATGAGAACAAAACGGTAAAAGATAGGGAGCGATCTGCCGGGATAGTAAATGGGAAGTTCTTCTACTTGGGGGATGCGCTGGTGCTCTGCTCTAAGATCATTGCTGGTGCCGAGGAGGTTACACAGAATGTAATCATGTCAGTGTCGTCCTGGGCACTTGTGCGGGTTGACTGTGGGATGGCTCTCTTGTCCTGGGACCTCTGCAGTGTTCATCTGGAGGAGATGAATAAATATCAGCGCCGTTCACAGTTGGTCGGATCCGATTCCGGAAAGCTCACATTCCTTCAACCCACCATTGGCTGAAATACCCCCTCCCTGGTGCCGCTGAGAGCCGTGGCCATCGCTGGCTCGCTGTCGCCATTCATGGTCTCTCTCTGCGCTACGAAGCGAGGCATCTGTCCACAGCTCACTTAGGGGCCCGGAACAAACACACCACATCATAACACAACCTCCCCTTCTCCACCACACTGCGCATCGCCGCACATCACACCGACATGCAAAAGTGAAGAAGGGTCCCGTCCCAATACATGTTCTCCAGAGATGCTGCCTGACCCGCTAAATTACTCCAGCACTTTGTATTTTTTCCTACGAAATTGCTCGCTGATGTCCTGTTCCATCATCGTATTTGGAGCATTTAATTATCGCGCTCTGCTCTTCAATCTGCCTTGTGTTTATTCGGTCCATTGTTAAGTTACAACTATGTGCAAACACATGGTCGGTGGATAAACGCGGTGGCATCAGGCTGTTAATGACCGGCGAGGAGACGGCCTCTGTTCAGGAATTGACTGAACGATGTGACAATGCTGCCGCTTGGTTCGGGCTATTTTCACTTTCCGTGCTTACTGAATGTCTACCGTTCAAATCGGTAGCCGCATCCCATCCATTATAATGAATCAACCCAGACATGTCCACAGAATGTGATGTGGTCGTGGGCGAGATAGGGTCGATTGCGGTTCCTTTTAACCTGGTTCCCCGCAGAGAATCGGTCCGCGCCGCCAATGGACAGAGCAAAGTTCAGTTGTCCCATGTGTGGAAAATCATTAAATCCCATCTGGAACCTTTTGTAAAAGTGTATTGCCAACAGGGCAGATTCAAGTATTTAACCAAATGTGGCCCCCGCACTCCTCCAGGGTCACTCTGTCCCCTTCCCTGATTGTATTGTTAATTACACTAATACCGCCCGTTTCACCATCTCACATAGCAGCAAGCGTTGCCCTCGTTCATGTGCTTGCCTGCAGAGAGCGCAAACCTGCCTGTTTTGTGACGGTGAGGAACCTATTCTGTTTCCTTCCACAGTGGACAGCAATCCAGCCTGCTTGCATATTCCTCTCCACACAAGACGCAGCAAGTCCGCACTCGGTCCATGTATGATTGACACAGCTGACATTTAGACCAGTAACGCAACAATCGTTCACCCCAAATAAATACAGGAAGTCCTGGATATACTCGCCAGAGCTGGAAACTTCTGAGGAGAAAGAAAGAGAATGAACTTTTCTGGTCGATTATCATTCTCCACAGCCCCACTCTTTCCCTCAGAACCAACTCCTCTCTTTTTAAGATGTTCAACAACTTTCTCCCATTCTCTAGAGGTGGGAAGAGTCATAATTTTAGATTCCTCACATTATCATTGTATAAAACAATGTTAAATCAAAATAGATTTAATTTGATCCATTACCTTAGCTTCCAGATCCTCTAGTTGTTTGCCAATCTGTCCTTCCTAATGGTGGAGCATCTTTAAGTAGCTCAATCATTCAGACAGGAATCTTTCTACCAAATATCCTAATTCTCTATTTCAAACATGGGGACACCGCTCTATATTCATAGCGCAGAGCAGTGGCATGGGGACACAACGTTCTAAATATATTTATCAGGTATAGTTCATCATATGATCATCATCAGCGCAGAGCAGTTGGTGGAAGATTGATGGGGGTTCTTGGTTTACCCATAGCAGCAGTAGCTTTCAGAATGTTAGAGGAGGAAAGAATTGAGCTGCACTGGCCCTGTACTGGGGACAGAGCTGAATGGTGATGCTCCTCGGAAATGAATGGATAGCAGCAGCTTGCAGAATGTGTTGTTGTACAGCTGGGTATGACTGGCCACATGGCTTTGGCCTTACCATTGTAATCAGGGGGCTGTCCTAAAATAAAGACTGCGCACTGAGGTTGGCATGTTGAAATTATTTCCCAGAAACAAAAATTAACGTGAGGTGGATTATTGATTTTAAAATCCTTGACTGATAGATTTTTTGTTAGCAGTGTATTAATAAGGCAATGCCAGGTCTATGGAGTCTGATCATAGATGTCAATCAATGACAAGACAGGTTGGTTGAATTTTCCATTGTAATGGACACCAATATACACCGCTCCCCGCTCCACTCCTGCTTTGTTTTGAATGCCTTGTTTTCATCTTCATCTCTGGCTTTAGTGTTTCTGATCTCTGTGATTGACGCCAGTCCAGTCCCTCTCCAACCTCTGCTTCAGACCCAAACGTGCACCTTCCCTGATTTTAACTCTGCATGGTTGCTGATCCTCTCCTCGGCCTCTTGAGCCCAGTGTCCTGAAGGTCACTGGCTCTGAACTTTCTCTCCTCCTCTAAGATGTGTCTTAATAGCTGTTGCGTCCAGTTAGTCTTTGGTCACATCCTTGTGGCTTTGTCAAGTTTTGTTTGTTGAGTCTCCTGTGAACTGTCTTGGGATATCTTTTTTGTGTTAATAGTGCGCACAGAGGTGAAACTAAGCCAGTACAATCTACTAGTAAGAAATTTGCTTTTAGCTCTGGTGTTACATACATTCAGATTGTTATACTATTGCTGGGGTGATCTTATAGTTTGCTTTCTCTAACCCAACCAGCTTTACTTCTGTCTGAAGAAGGTCTGAAGACGGGTCTCGACCCGAAACGTCACCCATTCCTTCTCTCCAAAGATGCTGTCTGCCCCGCTGAGTTACTCCCGCATTCTGTATCTATGTTCAGTTTAAACCAACATCTGCAGTTCCTTCCTACAGCTTTACGTTTCTTAGGTTAGAATTGAATATTCATTACATTGGATTGTAAACTACCCCAAGGGGAATATGAGCTACTGTTCCTCCAGTTTGTATGTGGCCTCACTGGCAATGGGGGAGGCCCAGGACAGAAAGTATGGGAATGGCAAGCAGAGTTAAAATGATTAGCAACCGGGTGATCCAGCATGCCTTGGCAGGCCGAGAGCAAGTGTTTGGTGAAACAGTTGTAAATGAGGCCACATGGGAGCATTACTCCTCTTCTTTCCTTAGCTGACACCCTTTTGTGTTCTTTTGAACTCTTGTCTTTGTCACTTACTCCACCCGTTTGCTAATCACCCCCCTCCCCTCATCTGCATCGACCTTTCACTTGCCTGGCTCTGCCCACCCCACCTTTTTTTACAGCTTCTCTTCCCTACTCCATCAGTCTGAAGAAGGGTCCCAACCCAAAACATTGTTTGTCCAGTTGCTGCCTGTCCCCTGCGTTTCTCCAGCAAGTTTGCTTTTTGATCAGAGCAATTGCCTGGCCTCTTGCCTGCATAACCTCGACCAGTTCCTCCCTGGGCCGGTACCAAGGTTACCCAGGCAGCTGACAATGTCAGCTGATCGGTTGCCATCTGGATCCCAGGAGCAGATCCAGCCACGTTGTTCTCTTTCAGCTCTGTTCAGTGAAGCAAGAAAGAGATTTTTTAAATCGTATTCTTACATCACTTAAACAGGGCCCTGAGGTTTTCTCATGCTGTTCCGATCACTACTCCAACAGCCATCTGCCACTCTGTCTCCTGACATGAATAACCTCATGTTTTCGTAGCTTTTCATGTGTCAGTGAACTTCCTTTGAAAATGAGCATCCGCAATTAGTAGATTCTCTTTCTGAAAGACCATTTTTTATTTAAATAAATTTTATTGAGCCATCAAAAAATGGGTACAGATTATGTTGCCATATCCAAGCTCATTTTTTCCAAATGTACATATCAAAACAGAACATTTGAGTATTATACAATTATAATATTATATATGGAAGGCCCTTTTAATCTATTCGATCAATTCACCATTGTTTTAATCATTTTTTTTTCTTCCATGGTATTGACCTGAATTGACTGAAACCTTTCCCTTGAGGATGTGTTTGGCCATTGATGATTCATTGGATCAACCCAGAGTACTGAAGCTACTCCTTCTCCCAACTGCTCCCACTCATCATAATTCTGCTTCCTCTTGTCATTCTTTTGCAGTTAAATAAAACTTGTGGAACTGTTCCCAGGTTTTGATATTTACTGCCAGCAATGATGGGTTTTAGAAGAGATAAATACATGATAATCCATAGAACATAGAATAGTTCAGCACAGGAACAGCATTGTCTGTACTGCATTGTCTGTACCGAAGGTGATGCCAAGATAAACTAATCTCCTCTGCTTGTACAAGGTCTATATCTCTCCATGCCATGTACAGTGGCTTAAAGGCTACTATCATATTTGCCTCCACCACCACCTCTGACAGCGTGTTCCAGCCCCCACCACTCTCTGTGTAACAAAACATGCTTTGCATATCTCCTTTAAATTCTGCCGCTTTTATCCTAAGGACATGCCTTATAGTCTTTGACATTTCCACCCTGGTACAAAGGCTGAAGTGCACACAGTGCAGGAGAAACCAATGAACATGATATTAATATGTTGTATTAATATGGAGATATTAATATTTCACCACCAGCCAATGGGAAACAGTCTTAGTAACTGTTTTAAACCCCACTCAATATTCTATTGACATTTTGAATGTTTCCACATTTGTATGCGTTTCCTCATGACATAGCAGGAACCTATTCTGTCCATCAAGTCTATGCTGCCTCACAGAGCAATTCCATAAATCCCATTGCCCTGATCTATTTCCCCATAAACTTTTATCTCTGCCATGCCTATTAATACCACCCCTCCTCCCCCCATGATACTTCTAACTCCCCCCCTCTAACATTGGGGCCAGATTGCATTGCCACTTAACCAAACAGCCAACACAACTTTGGGATGTGGGGAGAAAACCAGACACTTGGGAGAAACCCAAATTGTCACAGGGAGAATGTGTAAACTCCACATGGACAACACCAGAAGTCATGATTGAACTAGGTCAGTGGATCAATGAGAGTCTGCAATCCTACCTTGCTGCCATATGGGGGGGCACCATGCCATCCAATTGACCCAGGTAGAATAAACACAGCACATGGTATAAAACAGGTGTGCTCCATGCTGTTGCTCCTTTATGGTACAGCTATAGACTAATTGTAGGGCCCTTGGGTCATGTGTTGCTGGGTTAGTTGTTCTAAACTCAGCAAAGTTGATAGAGAGTTGGTAATACTTGATGGCTGGCAGTGGTTGGGTCAGAGTTCAGGATCTGATCAAAGCTACAAAGCTCATGGAAGGATCAGATTTCATGGGCTCGCTAGTTCAAATAATTTTGGGGTGAAATTGGTATTGGGTAATAACATACAACATACGTGAATAAATAAGATTCTGAAGAAGGGTCTCGACCCGAAACGTCACCTATTCCTTCGCTCCATAGATGCTGCCTCACCCGCTGAGCTGCTCCAGCATTTTTGTCTACCTTTGAATAAATAAGCAAATTGTTTTTCTCTTCACTCGGCTTGGTTTTATTGAAATGAGTGGAAAAAACTAATTTCGAACTGTAGTGATGAATGTTATCAGATCCCTCGAATGCCATCAACTATTGAACTCACTAAATGACAACAACCAGCAGTATTTAATAAAACTTTGCTTCTTCCCTGATACAGGAGGATATGAGAGATTTTCGTCAGAATATCCCGAGTTCTGTGTAAAAGCAAAAAGTCCATCAGGAATCTCAACAGAGTCCATCATCGAGTCATCTGAGACAAGCTCGAGTGCCTGTGGAACTCCACTCCATGACCAGGTAGCCTCTCTGTAGCAATTGTCTTCCATGTCACTCTCTCCCCTTCCCAGTTATGCAATGGGATTGGAATTTTTATAATGTCTACGGTGGCTGTGATATACCTTCTACCAACCAGCTTGTTATTAGCTAGTCCTTGTCTTGATATTCGTGACTGGTTGTTAGTGGTGAAGAGCCATAATTTCATGTTGTTAGGAGACAAAAGAGATACATAATTGACATGGATATAATCTGTCCCAGCCTCCTCTTACTTACCTGGTCATGTTGCAAGCTTAACTATGGAACTACAATAATGTACCACATTCTCATCGCCTGGACATCCCACCCAATGAAATGCCCTTATAATGGTGAAGATAATTTGATTGAACAAGAAACTGCAAGCATCAATGAAATGAATAAAACTAGATCATCTGCTCAGGAACTATTAGGTTTGAACAGGACCTCCTAGTTTTCCTCCGAGTTAAATGTAATGGGCAGATGTAATACAGTTTAATGTCCCAACCGAATGGCAGCACTTTCTCAGTAGCACATTGGAATATAGCCTCAGTCACATGCTCAGATCTCTGTGGATTTGGACCCAGTGAAGTGGATTTCCCACTGAACCAATGCTAACACCTGCACATAGGTTGCAAATGTAGCAGGATTCAGAACACAATGGCTTGGTCAAGTCAAGTCAAGTCAAGAGAGTTTCTTGTCATGTGTCCCAGATAGGACAATGAAATTCTTGCTTGCTGCAGCACAACAGAATATGTAAACATAATACAGAACAGGAGATAAAAGTTCAGTGTGTCTATACACCATAGACCATCTATATACACAATAAATAAACAAAGTGCAATAGGCTGTTATTAGTCAGAGTTTGTTTGATGTTGTGTTTAATAGTCTGATGGCTGTGGGGAATAGGCTGTTCCTGAACCTGGATGTTCCAGAATTCAAGCTCCTATACCTTCTTCCCGATGGCAACGGAGAGATGAGTGTGTGGCCAGGATGGTGTGGGACTTTGATGATGTTGGCTGCCTTTTTGAGGCAGCGATAGATCCCTTCGATGGTGGGGAGGTCAGAGCTGATGATGAACTGGGCAGTGGTCACAACTTTCTGCAGTCTTTTCCACTCTTGGACATTCAAGTTGCCGAACAAAGCCACGATGCAACCAGTCAGCAGGCTCTCTACTGTGCACCTGTAGAAGTTCGAGAGAGTCCTCCACGACATACCGACTCTCCGTAATTTTCTCAGGAAGTAGAGGCGCTGATCTGCCTTCTTTATAATTGCATCAGTGTGCTGTGACCAGGAAAGATCTTTGGAAATATGCATGCCCAGGAATTTGAAGTTCTTGGCCCTTTCCACCAAGGTATAAACGGGACTGTAGGTCCCTATCCAACACCTACCAAAGTCCACAATCAGTTCCTTGGTTTTGCTGGTGTTGAGAGCCAGGTTATTGTGCTGGCACCATTTGGTCAATCGGTCGATCTCACTTCTATACTCTGACTCATCACCATCAGTGATTCGTCCCACAACAGTGGTGTCGTCGGCGAACTTGATGATGAGGAGTTTGCACTATGTCCGGCTACGCAGTCATGAGTATCGAGTGAGTACAGCAGGGGGCTGAGCACGCAGCCTTGAGGTGCTCCCGTGCTGTTTGTTATCGAGGATGACACATTTCCACCAATATGGACAGACTGTGGTCTGCGGATGAGGAAGTCGAGGATCCAATTGCAGAGGGATGCACAGAGACCCAGATCTGAGAGCTTGGTGACCAGCTTGGAGGGGATGATGGTATTAAACGCCGAGCTGTAGTCTGTGAATAACAGCCTGACATATGAGTTTTTGGTGTCCAAGTGGTCCAGAGCGGAGTGGAGAGCCAGTGAGATCGCATCCACCGTTGACCTGTTGTGGCGGTAGGTGAACTGCTGTGGGTCGAGGTTCTTGTTGAGGTAGGAGTTGATTTGTGCCGTAATCAATCTCTCAAAGCACTTCATCACCACAGACGTTAGTGCCACTGGTCGATAGTCATTGAGGCACGTCACCTTGCTCTTCTTGTGCACCGGTATAATTGATGCCCTTTTAAAGCAGGTGGGAACCTCAGACCTCAGAAGTGAAAGGTTGAAAATGTCCGCAAAAACTCCAGCCAGTTGATCCGCACAGATTTTTAGAACACGGCCGGGTGTACCATCAGGTCCAGATCGCAATGTGAACATCCTACACTACATTGTGCACACTCATCTCCATACAATGTTCAAATAAATTCTTCCCTATGTAGAATGACTAGAAAGACTACATATTCAGAATTCTAGGAGCAGAATTGGGCCATTCATCTATTCCACCATGCAATCATGGCTGATGTATAATTGCAACTGAATACCAATTTGACATATTTGCGAGATGATAATGACATTGCCTAAATCTGTTGTGATTGCCTAAGTATGGTCCCAGTTGCAGGGTGTGTTATTTTATTTTCAGCTTAGGGCAGCTGAATAAACCATTATAATATATAATGACCTGTTGAGTTCCACCAGCACTTTGTGCTTCGTTAATGCATATTCTACACAGGGAGTCAGATAGCAGCCAGAAGGTGGTGAGCAGCTCCACATCAAGGATGATGCTGCAGGAAGAGGTGGGAGGATGGAGGCACTTGGCATGAAGTTGTCACAGTTATCCATGAAGCTGTTGCAATTTTAACAAATTGATTTTGGAACACAAGCATGCAGCCAGAAGTAGCATGAAGCAGGTGAGTAATCCAGGATACTGAGTGTTTTGTACGACAATACTCAGCTGGAACTGTCAGTGATTCAGTGAAGATTAAACAACATTGGTGAGATGATAAATGAGTCATCTGCACTGACCTAAATCACGCAATGAAAATCAAAGCCGGATTAGACACTGAAGATCTCATTAATATTTGATAAAACATTTCTCTAATCATATTTATTGTGATTTAATTTACAAAATTAGTTACTTTATTTTATTCACTTCTTATTGTTAAATCGACCAAGAAGGTTGAGTAAATTACTGTTTTTGCTCAAAGCCTCTGGCCTTTAAGGTCTTATAACAGCTGCATAAAGGTACAGCCATCAGGCTATTAAACACAACAACAAATAAGCTCTGAGCTCTGAACTGCAAAATACTATATTATTATTTGTTATTTGCACTATATTTGTTATTTATTGAACTTTTTTTTTCTTCTCTCTTCCCCGTTATGTATTATGTTCACATATTCACATATTCTGTTGTGCTGCAACAAGTAAGAATTTCATTGTCCCATCTGGGACATATGACAATAAAACACTCTTGACTCTTGACTTGACTAATGGTTCAGGGGTTACACATATTAAGTCATTCAGATATCTTCCATGAAATGAGGTACAGCCACAATTCACAAGGAGTTGGGTCAATGAGGGCCATCATCGCAACCTATGGCATGTTGCGCAGCGGCTTGTGCTGCTGTTTCACAACTCCTTCACTAGGGTCCCGTTTGTGTGGAGTTTACACATTCTCCTTCTGATACTGTGGGTTTCATCAGTTCATGGTTAACTGGCTGCTGCAAATTACTCATTAGTGTGAAAGAAAACTTGCAGGACGACGGAAATAAAGAGAAGAGGGACCAATTAAATGTCTCTGTTGAGAGCTAGCATGAATATATAGCCACTGTGCAACGGTAGCCAACAAAATCGTGAAGTTAGATCAAGCCAATTTTTTTTTGTTTAATACTAAATACTTGTTATTGCCATCTATTGTGATCTAATATGGTCATACATGAGGCCCCACATTGCTGAGTGCAGAGCTGTGGTGATACCCTTGCTGCCCAGCTGCATCTGCCAGGAGGCAGATGAGTGTGCTCAGAGGCTTATTCCTGTGGACTGTGCAATAACCTGCCCGTATTGTGCCAACCACTGTTAAATGCTGAATTTTACATTTGATTACAGGGTGGTCCAGTGGAAATTCTCCCTTTCCTTTACCTTGGAAGTGCACACCACGCTTCAAAAAGGGACACACTCGATGCCATGGGGATTACAGCTCTCCTTAACGTCTCCTCCAACTGTCCAAACCACTTTGAGGATCATTATCAGTACAAGTGCATTCCAGTGGAGGACAACCAGAAAACAGACATCAGTTTCTGGTTCATGGAAGCAATAGAGTATATCGGTAGGAAGCATTCCTATGTTTCACTATTTATTGTCAATTTTGGTGATTTTTCATCTCTGTTCAATCGTCAGCGATGTAGTGATTGCATTAAATGTCCTTGCTCCCAAGGTGCCACATTTAATTGTTTCCCAAGTGGAGCTGTTGCTCTCCAGCTTCCTCTTTCCTCCAAGATTACATTCGGTGTTGGCATAGAAACTCAGGCCCATGAGCATTCATTCATAAAGAAAAGAGCAGTCCATATGGCTCTTTTCCAGTCCTCAGTGCCACAGTGTGTTTGATGTACCGTAGAGGGAACTAATCTGTCAGGGATACAATATCATCGGACTTCCTGTAAACCTCATTCTGGTGACTCCTACCTAAGGATATGTTAGTTGATGGCCATGACTTTAGCTATTTATTCCCGATGTATTTTTGGTTCCAACCCATTCACCTGCCCTCTGCTTTTTTAATATAAAATTAGTTATTTATAGATATTGTTTATGACACTTTATAAATATTGTTGTTTTGTTTTTGTATGCTGTTTCACACTTGCATTTTATTCTTTTATTCTGTTCGAAATAAAGAATAAAATAAAATAAAATAAAATTTTTTTATTTTTTTAAATATCTGCCATTTAAAACAAAAATGAATTGAACATTAAAAGTGAATCTGAAACCAAAGATGATGAGCAAAAAACAGGGGTTAGCCATTGTCCATTGGGACTGGTCACCATTCAGTGTTGCACCCAGTCTGCACATTTTTCCATTACACATAGTTGTTCCATTTTATTTAATTGCTTCTACAACACAACCCAATATCTATGATCTATAAGCGGTAGTAGTAGAAAAAACCTTGTTGATGTTTAAACTCAATTTTTTGTTTGGGCAACTTGTATGCAAAGATTTCTTTAGTCACTTACAGTGCAATCCATAAAGTTTGGCACAAAGACCCATCATTTATTTATTTGCCTCTGTACTCCACAATTTGAGATTTCCAATAGAAGAAAATCACACGTGGCTTAAGTGCACAGTGTCAGATTTTATTAAAGGCCATTTTTATACATTTTGGTTTCACCATGTAGAAATTACAGCAGTGTTAATACAGTCCCCCATTTCAAGGCACCATAATGTTTGGGACACATGGCTTCACAGGCATTTGTAATTGCTCAGATGTGTTTAATTGCCTCCTTAATGCAGGTATAAGAGAGCTCTCAGCACCTAGTCTTTCCTCCAGTCTTTCCATCACCTTTGGAAACTTTTATTGCTGTTTATCAGCATGAGGATCAAAGTTGTGGCAATGAAAGTCAAATAAGCCATTATGAGACTGAGAAACAAGAATAATACTGCTAGAGACATCAGCCAAACCTTAGGCTTACCAAAATCAACTGTTTGGAACATAATTAAGAAGAAAGAGAGCACTGGTGAGCTTACTAATCACAAAGGGACTGGCAGGCCAAGGAAGACCCCCACAGTTGATGACAGAAGAATCCTCTCTATAATAAAGAAAAATCCCCAAACACCTGTCCGACAGGTCAGAAATACTCTTCAGGAGTCAGGTGTGGATTTGACAATGACCACTGCCATGCAAACACTTCATTAACAGAAATACAGAGACTACACTGCAAGATGCAAACCACTGGTTAGCTGCAAAAATAGGATAGCCAGGTTGCAGTTTGCCAATGTACTTAAAAGAGCAACTACAGTTCTGGAAAAAGGTCTTGTGGACAGATGAGATGAAGATTAACTTATATCAGATTGATGGCAAGAGCAAAGTATGGAGGAGAGAAGGAACTGCCCAAGATCCAAAGCATACCACATCATCTGTGAAACATGGTGGTGGGGGTGTTATGGCCTGGGCATGTATCGCTGCTGAAGTTGCTGGCTCACTTATCTTCATTGATGATACAATTACTGATGGTAGTAGCATAATGAATTCTGCAGTGTATAGACACATCCTATCTGCTCAAGTTCAAACAAATGCCTCAAAACTCATTGGCCGGTGGTTCATTCTACAGCAAGACAATGATCTTAAACATACTGCTAAAGCAACAAAGGAGCTTTTCAAAGCTAAAAAATGGTTAATTCTTGAGTGGCCAAGTCAATCACCCGATCTGAACCCAATTGAGCATGTCTTTTATATGCTGAAGAGAAAACTGAAGGGGACCATCCACCAAAACAAGCATAAGCTAAAGATGGCTGCAATACAGGCCTGGCAGAGCATCACCAGAGATGACACCCAGCAACTGGTGGTCCATGAATCGCAGACTTCAAGCAGTCATTGCATGCAAAGGATATGCAACAAAATACTAAACATGACTACTTTCATTTACATGACATTGCTGTGTCCCAAACATGATGTTGCCCTGAAATGGGGGGGACTATGTATGAACACTGCTGTAATTTCTACATGGTGAAACCAAAATGTATAAAAATGGCCTTTGTTAAAATCTGGCAATGTGCACTTTAACCACGTGTGATTTTTTTCTATTAGAAATCTCAAATTGTACAGAGGCAAATAAATAAACGATGGGTCTTTGTCCCAAACATTATGGAGGGCACTGTACATGTAGCTTAGAGCTAAAATGAACTGCTGTGATAATCGATGATGAGGTTTCATTAAATTCCTTTAATGATTTTCAACATTGAGCTGACCAGTTGTTTTCCTTTTTATTATTCCCTTTTGAAAAAATGGAATCGCTTATGCCATCCATATCGTTAACCCTTGGATAATATAGCAGCAACTATGAAAATCCCAAAATATCTACTGAAGCTTTACTAATTTCCGTTCCCAGCTCCCTGACAGTTTGACATGTAAACCATCTGGCCCCAGCAAGCTTGTTGACATTTAAACCATCAAGTGTCTGGCGTTAAATAGAAATGACTTGAGGAGGGGAAGTGGAGATTTTCATAGACACTATGATAGGAATATAAAGATGGTGTCATTTTATTCTGAATAAGATAGGATTTCAACCATGCAAAGAACTCTGTTAGAATCTGTCTGCAGATCCAAATGATGGTGATAACCAATCCTGCACAAAAGACAGTGATTGGGAGCAATTTCACATTTTGCATTGTTTTCAGAAGGAATCGCGGATATGAATAT
Organism: Leucoraja erinaceus; assembly: GCF_028641065.1. NCBI lineage: Eukaryota > Metazoa > Chordata > Chondrichthyes > Rajiformes > Rajidae > Leucoraja > Leucoraja erinaceus. The sequence goes on from NC_073379.1 coordinate 52,916,678, forward strand.
TTAAAAGGAAACTGTCAAATCATATTACTGGACAAAATGATTTCTTGTGGGCATCAGGATGGGGAGAGTTTGTCCTCTGATGTGGGTGGGAGTGTGCTGCGGTGAGGTGGATTTGTGTTTGGTTTATGCTGGGTGGGATTCATTTGCGTTTGGTCTGTGCTAGGATGGGAGGATTTGTGTGTACAGGTACTAAGTGTTTGTGTGTTGGGGTGGAAGATTGCGACCTTCACGTGGTCTGCCCTGTTACGACGAATGCAATCAATTGGGTGTGTACAATCAAATAAGATCAAATAGAACAAGTTGCCCTACAACTTTAGGCTGTGCACGCCATACGCAAGAAGAAGTGTTTGTGTTGGGTTGGGGTTCAACTTGTACTGTTGTGAGATTGGTTTGATCTTCAAGGACATTAATTTTGCCACACTCTACTCAACATATCCACTGCCCTTTTTATTTTCAGATTCTGTCAAAAACGTTGATGGACGAATTCTGGTACATTGCCAGGCTGGGATCTCGAGGTCTGCCACCATCTGCCTTGCCTATTTAATGATGACTAAACGTGTGCGGCTGGAAGAGGCCTTTGAGTTTGTCAAGCAGAGACGAAGCATCATCTCTCCCAACTTTAGCTTCATGGGACAGCTGCTACAGTTTGAAACTCAGATCCTCGCCTCCTCCTGTTCTGTAAAAACTGCCAGTCCGTCGAGGAGTCTCAGGGAGCAGAGTAAATCATCAGCAACTCCAACCTCGCAGTTTGTCTTCAGCTTCCCTGTCTCTGTCAGTGTTCATTCAAACCCCAATAACCTCAACTACTTACCCAACCCGATCACAATGTCGCCCACCTACTAAAGGACGAGAGGCTGAATACACCTAAAAATTCCATTCAACAGAGCATCCAACTGATAGTCTGCTCCACAACATGACCCTCTCAGCGTAGGGGAATGGACTTGGGTGAACGTTCACTTTTAACATTAATACACCTAGAAATGACACTGGCTAGTTTTACTTCTTGTCACTGAATCGTTCAGACCGGAAGGTTTTCTTTGCAATAAGTCACAATTCACTTTTGAATAATCATGGAGTTTGATTTCCTATTGAAATAGATTTGTCAGTATTTTTATTGCAACAACCGATTAATGCAAGATTCCTTCCCTTCAAGCAAGCTGCCAGCATGGGCCTCCATGGTAAACGTCCAGTAGACATCCCTTCATCAGTGTTAAAACTTGCTGGGACTTTATCCTGGTATTGCATGAGAAATTAGAATGTTTGAATCAGATACAAATCTCACATTGTCGATGTGTAAGACAACCTGCCAATCAATAATTCATGCCAATCTCTTGCCATTTGCCCAACTGGGTAGGCCCCATGATGGACAGTTAGCAAATCTTCATCTTTCTTCTTTCTGTATTTTCTTGCTTGGATTTGGCTGGCTTACCCAGAGAATATGGGCCTCATTTTCCAGTTTCTGAATAACAGTGGGGTTCGATCTGTGCACAAATCAATGGGAGTTTAAATGCCAGCAATCATTTATTCATATACTTGAATATCTGTTTGTGGAGATCATCGTTTTTGTGAAAGCAGTAAAAATATCTCATTTATCCATGTTCTCCCGAGATTTCCCTGACCCATTGAGTTACTCCAGCACTTTCTGTCTGTTTTGGTAAACCAGCATTTGCAGTTCCTTGTGTCTACTGCTGAAAGCCTCATCAAAAGCAGTCCATTGGGATTGAGGAGGGCTAGCTTCATTCAGGTTCTGTGTAGCCTCTATCTGCCAGCCTGTCGAATCAGGCACTTTCTGTCGAATCTGAGGCAGTTGGTCAGATGACTGGCTCCGACTTCTATTTTTGCTCCCTATGTCTGGACACAAAGTTGTCTGGACCATCTCAAAGGCTTTTTTTTCGATGTGTTCAAGAGTCAGGTGATCCCAGAAGTCCATTGGGGGCTGTTGCAATTTTTCAGGGAGGTTTTGCGAACATCCTTGAATCTTTTCCTCTGATCCAGGTCATCTTTTCCCCATGAAAGAACTGGAATAGAATCCATAGCGTTACTTAAAGACCAAGAGCAGCTTGGATTTCCCACTTACACAGAGGAGAAATTTTCGTCTGCAAACCAAGCAATATTAGAAAGAAATGATATGTTGTGGGCTGAAGGGATGGACTTGTGAAGCATTTCCTCACTGGATCTGCTGGAGGCTCAAATGAGAGGTTGTCCTTTCAGGTAGTTAGTTTCCTTTCTGGCATTCCCACTGGTTCCTGCACCCAGGACATAGAAAACAATCGGCATTGTAACTCAGAAAGGTTCCGACCCGAGATGTCACCTGTCCTTTCCCTCCCCAGATGCTGCCTGACCTGCTGAGTTCTTTGGATTTGCTCAAGTTTGCAGCATCTGCAGCTATTTGTGTTGTGTTGTAACTCTGTTGAAAACTGAGCTATCTGGCCACAAGGTCCCTCCAGTGTGGAGTGATACAGGAGCAGACAGACATTCGATGTTAGGTGAGGTTAAGGGGCAGCCTTGTCTTGTACTGGTCAACATAACACAGAATTTGCTAGGATTATGGTTGCTGTATTATAATGCACATTATTAAAAATATGTCAGCAATTTTCAGCAAGAAAGTGACTTGCAAAGCACTAAGATTAGTTTAATTTAGAGATACAACATGGCATAAGGCTCTTTGGCCCACGCCAACCATCAATCACCCGTTCACAGTAGTTTCATGTTATTCCACTTTCTCATCTATTCCCTCCACACTAGGGGCAATTTACAGAGGTTTAATTAACCTACAAACCCACACTTCTTTGGGATGTGAGAGGAAACCAAAGGGAGAACGAGCAAACTCCGCACAGACAACACTCGAGGTCAGGATTGAACCCGGGTCTCTAGCACTGTGAGGCAGCAGCTTTACCAGCTTTGTCGCCCAACAGATCTTAGATGGTGAGTACTTCTCAGCCATTTGCCCCTTAACAGCGGAATCATGCCATCAAGAAGTTGCTGAATTTGCTTCCTCGTACTCACTGCAGAACGTTAGAGATACCTAGTTCATCATGGGGACCATGTTATCAGGGTCACTCAACCTTGGAGGCTATTGCTTTCCATTCTGTTTTCTCCTTTGTCTATTTGTAGGAGAAGTGATATTGGGAAAAACTAGAAAGCGTTTTCATTGATTAATGAGATTCTGATCCCATCTTTGTACATAGTTTTATGGACCTTTTGGCCAATAGTAAATCTCAGTTCCAACAATTAGTGGCACAAAAATTGTTGGAGCCAGAAGTTGTGGAAGAAAAACCTATTTCAAGGTTCAAGGTCAGTTTATTGTCACATGTACCAATTTAAAGTACAGTGAAATTCAAACTACCATACAGCCATACTAAAAAAAGCAACAAGACTCACAGGTACATCAAAATAAACATCAACATCCACCACCGCAGATTCCCCACGTTCCTCACTGTGATGGAAGGCAATAAAATCCAATCTTCTTCCTCTTTTACTGACCATGAAATGACTCACTTCTGCAAGCTCTTACTGAAATAACATTTCAATCCAAATTTGACGATACTGTTTAGAAGATTGTTTAGAAGCCTTACTTGTCAAGGCCCGAACTTGGTGCCTCATCAAAATGGAGACCAGGTCAGCGAATCAGTACCTGTATTTATAACCCATTTCTACATGTGTTTGATTAGTAAGACTACACACAGAAATAGAGCATCAAAGGTTTGCCCAAATGCAATACACAGAAGTGAATGTCTTGATATTTTCACATGTTTGCAATAAATATTATTTTGAAGATGGATTGAGAAAAAATGTGCAATAACTGGCATGTGAATGTGGTGTGTTACTTTATACTTTGTATATCTATCATTTCATTTGTCATTCTGAAGGTCAGAATCTCTTCCTCAATTATTTGTCATTCAGCTGTTTGTAAAAAAAAAGAAATAACAAAGAGATCTTTTCAACTTTTGTTGGTTGTCATGGATGTGTTCGCATTCCCTTACTGCTCTTCTGGAGAATGTTGTAATAGGTTACCTTCAAATGCTATGCAAATCGCTCCTGGATGGTTATGGACTTGAAATTTCTGTTCATTAACACGTTATTAGGTAACATTTACTGTAGTAACCATGCCCTGATTTTCTCAAACACTCATTTTCCTATGCAACGGTTCTAAGGAAAGTGTGTAGGATCAGCGACGATGCAGTGTCTCTTTGGATATCACAAATTGCTTCCGCTCCAGTTCTCTGGGAGCTGATGGGTCCATGTTGGATCAGTAGACACTGCCACATAGAGGGTGCAGTTGAGTGGGCAGTGTGGGAGCTAATGCACTTCTTCTGCCTCTTTCATTTGCAGTTCAGGTGCTGCTGAAGATACTTGCAGCAGCTGTGCTCAGCAGGTTAGCAAAGGAAAACTGGCTGCGAAAAGCTTTGTGTAGAAAGGAACATTAGATGCTGGTATATAACGAAGATGGACACAAAGTGCTGAAGTAACTCAGCAGGTCAAGCAACATCTCTGGAGAAAAAGGACGGAGAACGTTTTGAGTCGGGACTCTTCATCAGTCTGAAAGTATAAGGGAGGGAATCTTAGCTCCCTTTGCGGGATCCTTGAGATATATGACATTGCTTTCCTTGCAGCCGTGTTTCTTATATTTTGGGGCTAGATAGACAGACGAGGCAGTGGTCAGCCCAGCAGTTGCCATTAACGAGCCTGAAGCAGGCCATCCCCACTGGTCATTTGAGTGCTCCCAGTGATTCCTACATATCCTAAAAATGCGAGCGATGGGAGTTTTGAAAAAGGAGAATCATAAATAAACTCTTCCAGAAAGAGGAGATCAGACCTCTGCATTAATAAGATACAAGATACAAGATAAATTTAATTGTCACGTGTGCCAGATGGCACAGTGAAATGAATTCCCATACAGCCATACAATAAAAATAAACAGGACTCAACACACTATAGAATTCAACACAAAACATCCCCACACAGCAGAACCAAAGTTTCCCACTGTGTGGGAAGGCACCAAAGTCAGTCTCTTCCTCCACTGTTCCCCGTGGTCAGGGCCTCCCCGTGCCCTCCGCAGTTGCAGCTACGGGCGCCCGATGTCCAGGACCGCTCGCCGGGATGATACCAGTCCGACGTCGGGGCTGCGGGACGTCCTCAGCGGCGTGGACACCAGAGTCGGCCCCCTCCTACCGGAGTCGGCGGCTTCCAAAGTCCGCAGGCCGCGCCGGGTGGAGCCTGCTGCTGTAGGCCCTCTGCAAGGCGCCCCAGGACTCCACGATGCCGTTCAGCGCCGCCCGCGTTGGAAGCTCTCCGCACCAGAGCTCCACGATGTTGGAGCAATGGCCCAACGCTCCGGAGGTCCAAACGGCGACCCAGGTAGGCATCGCCCGCTCCGCGTTGACTCCAGCGCTGCGCCGCCGCTGTAGCAGCCCTGGTCCGGATCCCGGTCCCTGGCAGGAAAGGCCGCTCCGATCCAGCTGGTAGGCCGCGAGGACGCGACTTGGAGAAATAGTCGCGTCCCCGCCAGGAAGAGACTGGGAGACGGTTTCCCCCTTACCCTGCCCCCCTCCCCCACATAGAAAAGTAAAAGTTTCCCCCTAAAACAGACTTTAGACTAACTAAAAATAATAAAAAAGATGGAAATGACATACAGGCTGTAGGTAGAGGCTGCTCCCAGGGCTGCGCCCCTAGTGGATATAATAACTGGACTGGCATGCGTTCATGCATCAAGATAATAGGCAAGGAACTAAAAACCAATCCAGATTTCCGGGTCTCTGTGAAATGCTCGACTCAAGCCAATCGACTATTTGCAGATGCATGTGGGCTTTTGCACTGTAGTGAGTGATGACTAAATTGTCCTGCAGCATTTCTGGGTGATCTAATAGGAATGTGAGGGATCATTTTTTCACAAAAGGTGGTGGGTGTATGGAACGAGCTTCCAGGGGAGGTAGTTGAGGCAGGGACTATTGCAACGTTTAAGAAACAATTAGACAGGTACATGTTTGGAGGGGATATGGACTGAATGCAGGCAGGCAGGTAGGACTAGTATAGGTGGGACATGTTGGTTGGTGTGGGTAAGTAGGGGTGAAGAGCCTGTTCCATGCTGTAAGACTCTGACTCTATATGGGATCTGTGTGAACAGGCCAAGCAACAATTTATCTCTCCTACCACTCTGTATAAAAAGCTCTCACTGAGCTTACACATTGTCTAAATAATGGTATACAAGTTATAAGTTCAGATGCCAGAAATGGTGTTCTCAGTCCCGCTCTACTGTATACTCCTTATACTCTCAGGACTGTGCAGCCAAATACCACTCCAACTCAATTTACAAATGTGCAGATGACTACCATAGTAGGCCAGACATCAAACAATGATGAGATTGTGTATAGGAAGGAGATTGAGAACCTTGTAACTTGGTGCCAAGACAACAACTTCTCCCTCAATGTCAGCAAAGCAAATGAGCTTGTGATTGACTTCAGGCAGTGAAGCTGTACACATACCCTAGTATACACTGATGGTTGAAAGCTTCAAGTGCTTCAAGCTTCAAGGAAAAAGCATTGATTGGCTCTAGCCCGAGTGGGAGGAGAGTTAGAAGTGAGTCAGAGGGGGAAAACAGTTTTATAAAAAAAAAAAAAGAGGCATAGCACAGGCAGACTTAACTCAGAGCTCCCGTGAACAGCAGCAAAGAGAAGCAGGAAAAAGCACTGATTGGCTCTAGCCTGACTGGGAGGAGAGTCAGAGGGGGAAAACAGTTTAAAACTGAGGAATTTGGTTTGTAAATTGGTAAATTAGGCAATTTATCAATTTATCAGTCAATATAAGCAAGACGGCTCTTAGGGAGCTGCAGTGAGGGAAGTGCCCTGTGAGTAAAGTGTTTGTCTTTGGCTCGAGAGTCTTCAGCGGGGAGGCTGAGGAGAGGAGGCTGCGCATAAAGCTTGAGAGGACGGAACGCGGTGAACACGTCGGGGCAGATGATACAGTGTGAGGCTTGCAGAATGTGGGAGCCCAGGGACACAGATGGAGCCTCTGGCTGCTACAACTGTGGCAAGTGCGTCCAGCTTCAGCTCCTGAAGGACCGTGTTGGGGCACTGGAGAAGCAGCTGGATGACCTCAGGGCCATCCGGGAAAACGAGTTTCCTGGACAGGACCTACAGTGAGGTAGTCACGCCGAGGATACGGGAAGAACCAAGGTGTGTGACGGAGAGAAAGGGTGGAAATCGTGGAGTGCAGAAGACCCAGGTGGCTGTGCCTAATGAAAACAGGTACGCCCTCTTGGGAACTGTCGGGAGAGACGATGTTTCCAGTCCGAGTGGCGGACACGTCGGTGGCTCCAATCCTAGAGATGGGACTCGACCGGCGAGACCGACATCGGGCAGAGCCCTAGTGGTGGGTGACTTCATTGTCCGAGGAGCAGACAGGAGATTCTGTGGCGGCAGACAAGATGCGAGGATGGTCTGTTGCCTCCCTGGTGCCAGGGTTCAGGATGTCACAAGCCAAATTCAGAACATCCTCGAGAGAGAGAAGGTGAACAGCCGGCAGTAGTTGTGCACGTGGGCACAAACGACATCGGGAAGAAGAGGAAGGAGGTTCTCCAACATGACTTCAGAGAGTTGGGAAGAAGACTGAAATGCTGGAATTTCAGGGTGGTTATTTCTGGATTACTCTGGATACCTCGTGCTAGTGAGGACAGGAACAGGGAGATAGGGGATCTGAATGTGTGGTTGAGGGGCTGCAGCAGGGAGCAAGGATTTAGATTTATAGACCACTGGGATCTCTTCTGGGGTAGGGGTGACCTGTACAAAAGGGACGGATTACACTTTAACTGGAAGGGGACCGACATTCTGGCAGGCAGGTTTGCTAGGGCTACACGTGTGGGTTTAAACTAAATAGTGGGGGGGAGGGATTGACAAATTGGGAGTATAAAGATGGAGTTGAAGGGGAAGTGGCTACAGGAAAAATTACAAAAGATTCTCGAATTAATGGGAAGGAAACCCCAAGAATGGACAACAGAGTAAGGGTCAGGGCCAATTGCGAGCGATGCGGGGGGGGGAGGGGGGGGGGGGGGGGGGGGGTGAATACGGAGGTCAAAGTGTTCTATATGAATGCGCGAAGTATAAGGAATAAAGTGGACGAGCTTGAGGCTCAGTTAGAAACTGGCAAGTATGATGTTGTGGGAATTACTGAGACATGGCTGCAAAAGTACCAGGACTGGGAACTGAGTATTCAAGGGTATACCTCCTATCGAAAAGACAGACAGGTGGGCAGAGGGGGTGGGGTTGCCCTGTTGGTGAGGAATTAAATTCAGTCCCTTGCAAGGGGTGACATTGAAACAGGAGATGTGGAGTCAGTATGGATAGAACTAAGGAATTGTAAGGGTAAAAAGACCCTAATGGGACTTATCCACAGGCCCCCAAACAGTAGCCTGGACATAGAAAATAGGTGGAGGCCATTCGGCCCTTCGAGCCAGCACCGCCATTCATTGCGATCATGACATAGGGCGCAAGTTGAATCAGGAGTTAAAATTGGCATGTAGTAAAAGTAATGTTGTGGTTGTTATGGGAGATTTCAACATGTAGGTAGACTGGGAAAATCAAGTTGGTACTGGACCCCAAGAAAGGGACTTTGTAGAGTGCCTTTGTGATGGATTCTTAGAACAGCTTGTATTGGAGCCTACCAGGGAGAAGGCAATTCTGGATTTAGTGTTATGTAATGAACCGGATTTGATAAAGGACCTTGAGGTTAATGAGCCATTAGGAGGCATGTGATCAGGTTTAATCTGCAATTGGAGAGGGAGAAGAGTAGATCGGAGGTGTCAGTGAATAAAGGGGACTATGGGGCCATGAGGGAGGAGCTGGCCAAAGTTGACTGGAAAGATACACTAGCAGGGATGACAGTGGAACAAAAATGGCAGGTGTTTCTAGGAATAATACAGAAGGTGCAGGATCACCTTCTTCGGAGAAAGAAAGATTCCAAGGGGAGAAAGGGACGACCATGGCTGACAAGGGATGTCAAGGACAGTATATAAATTAAAGCGAAGAAGTATAACGTAGCAAAGATGAGCAGGAAGCAAGAGGATTGGGTAATGTTTAAAGAACAACAGGAGATAACTAAAAATACAATACGGGGGAAAAAAGATGAGGTGCGAAGGTAAGCTAGCCAAGAATATAAAGCAGGATAGTAAAAGCTTCTTCAGGTATGTGAAGAGGAAAAAATTAGTTAAGATAAAGTTGGACCCTTGAAGACCGAAAAAGGTGAATTTATTATGGGGAACAAGGAAATGGCAGATGAGTTGAACAGGTAGTTTGGATCTGTCTTCACTAAGGAGGACACAAACAATCTTCCTGATATAGTAGTGGCCAGAGGATCTGGGTTGACGGCTGATAAATCCCCAGGGCCTGATGGTCTGCATCCCAGGGTACTTAAGGAAGTGGCTCGAGAAATCGTGGATGCATTGGTGATAATTTTCCAATGTTCTGTAGACTCAGGATCAGTTCCTGTGGTTTGGAGGGTAGCTAATGTTATCCCACTTTTTAAGAAAGGTGGGAGAAAACAGGGAATTATAGACCAGTTAGCCTGACATCGGTGGTGGGGAAGATGCTGGTGTCAATTATAAAAATGAGATAGCCGAACATTTGGATAGCAGTAACAGGATCAGTCCGAGTCAGCATTGATTTACGAACGGGAAATCATGCTTGACTAATCTTCTGGAATTTTTTGAAGATGTAACTAGGAAAATGGACAAGGGCGAGCCAGTGGATGTAGTGTACCTGGACTTTTAGAAAGCATTTGATAAGGTCCCACATAGATTAGTGGGCAAAATTAGGGCACATGGTATTGGGGGTAGAGTGCTGACATGGATAGAGAAGTGGTTGGCAGACAGGAAACAAAGAGTAGGGATTAACAGGTCCCTTTCAGAATGGCAGGCAGTGACTAGTGGTGTACCGCAAGGCTCGGTGCTGGGACCGCAGCTATTTACAATATACATAGAAACATAGAAATTAGGTGCAGGAGTAGGCCATTCGGCCCTTCGAGCCTGCACCGCCATTCAATATGATCATGGCTGATCATCCAACTCAGTATCCTGTATCTGCCTTCTCTCCATACCCCCTGATCCCCTTAGCCACAAGGGCCACATCTAACTCCCTCTTAAATAAGCCAATGAACTGGCCTCAACTACCCTCTGTGGCAGAGAGTTCCAGAGATTCACCACTCTGCGTGAAAACATCAATGATTTGGATGAAGGGATTCAAAGTAACATCAGCAAATTTGCAGAAAGCTTGACTATTAAAAATAGCAAACAGGAGAATAAAATAATAATGGTTTACAAAAAGATTAAAATATTAATATTTTCTTAAACTATCCAGCGTTTACCATGTGTTGCACTTCCACAACACAAAAGGAGCCAGTTGATAGAAGCATTGAGACAATGCTCAATGCAACCCAGAACAAATTCTATTTAGAGTTGGACTGATCCTTCTGAAAGTTATGCAAGATGGTTCATCAAATGGATTTGATCCTGAACCAATGTTAGTTTGTAAGTTGAAAACCTACACCAGCAATTGATCTTTTTGTAACCTGTGGGAAAGATTATAAAATCACACATTTCATCAAATTGGCATTACTGCAGTTTATTAAGTTACTTCAGTACCACATACATCACAATTTAGTACATCTTTACAAGTCGAACCTTACACAGGGCTGTACACTCCAAATTATGGAATTAATCAGAAACTGAAACAAAAGGAAAAATATCAAGATTCCAATTACAATAAAAACACCTATTTATACCAATCAAGTTTACAACTTTCCCATCCTTGTTGGTGTAGACATATTCACATTTCCAACATTATTTTCACTGAAATTACTACCAATACATTTACAAACTAAAATACATATGTACAGTCTCCATTTTTATACGTACAATTTCAAGCCACTGGAAAAGTAAATGGCATCTATATCTATATTAAATTACTCAACACCCATTTCAAGTGTTTGCCGGCAAAAAAACATTAGCACCTTGTATTGACAAAATGTGCATATTAAAAATACCATAATTACAAAGTAAAATACAAAACAGAAGGTCACTTGATTTATCAAGTACAATACATAATACATTCTGTAACATATACTGTAAATGGTAATCTAAGAATGTAATAAAAGGAAAAAACAAATTAATCTAAAGGGGAAGCTGAAATAAGGGAAAATGCATTCAGAATGTAGTTAGTGTGGACAACTCTCTTACGATTAAGAATCAATTATTTTTTGCTTGAATCCTGGCATACTTTAAGTGACTCATATGTCAATTTATCAAAGGGAGCTGAATTATTAAGGCAACTGTCTATAGTTGTCTGTCAGTGTGATATGTTTGGAGCAAATCAAATCGAGAAAGCACCCACAATCCTTGCATGGAATAATCAGTCACATTTTTACATACTGTTCAGATACACATTAAAAGGCTACAAACACCTAATTTGTTTACAACCCAGGAAGGCCGTGATGCATTTGATGGGAGGCTATCGTTCTTGTTAGTGTTAAAAACTACCAAAAAAACCCAAATTGGAAAAAAACTCTTGTTAATGAAATTAATTTTCATTGAAAGGATGACTTAGTTTCCAACTGTTCTTCCATTGTCATTATTTCCCAGTTGGTACATGGTAAAACTATGAGGAATAATGATCTGTGCCCATTGTTTTGTATATTACAGCATCTGTTGCCCACTCATTGCTATTGACTTGCAGGCAAGCAAACATATTGGTACATGTGCAATTTTGTTACGTCAAGACAAAAGAGAAATGCCAAAACAAGAGAACTTACAAGATTTGATTATCTATGCAAAATATAAAATTAATGGATATACAAATGCAGCATTAATCTGAATCGTTAAATATAAGAGTAAAATAATTGTGCAAACAAGGTCATCACATCAAAGCTATACTGCAGTCATGTTTGTTATAAAGCACACCAAAAGGTAATTATTCATACTTTGGAAATTTAGACAGGCTCAAAAAATTAAAGTTTGCAACGCGCTGTTGACCACACTACAGGCAAGCTTTCCAATGTCTTTTTAAAAAGGCTCATGCGGATTCACCTCCAGAAAAAAGGGCCACATCTAACAAGCTGGCAAAAGAATTAATGCTGATAACTTGACAATAAATAAAACAGGATAAAAATTGAAATACAAAATGACATTGTGGCATTTGTAAATAAAGCTGTATTTATTTGTACGGGGCATGATTTGGAAGGATACGATTTACCTTTAGTTGTAAGTGTCAATCCATATTCACAAATTGAGTATTGAAGGCAGCCAGGAAGCTCAATGCAACGGGCAGAGGTATTGCTAGTTAGATGTAACAGCCAGTTTAATGCCAATTATAAAACAAATCCACGTAAAATTAGGTTAAATAGCAAGAACACTGCGGTGAAGTTTGCCATAAAATAAATTTGACTTCAATCACATAGCTGCATGTTTGCAGAATAGAATATATATTTTTGCAATAGTTTACTGTAATAAGGTTGTAAGTCTAAGTCACTTTTCCTAAGATAATTATTCCCGTGTAACATCAGGGCCTTGTGCATGGTATATATTTACACTCAATGTCATTATTTAAGAAATTGAAGGTCAATCAATTCCACCAGCTCAGTGTACATCTAACTAGTAAAACTGATTAATTGATGCTGCCAGGAAGTTGATTTCCAGGAACAATATAACCATATCATCACCATCCTTTGACAGTTCATGTAATTCAAGAATAGGTTAGATACACGTTTGCATTAAATATTAATTATGAATTATGAATCATTCTTAAATTTAACATTTTTCAAATGCATTTACATCAAGTCACATTACCCTCTCCCCCAATTAAGTCACCTTTGGATAGTCAAAATAATTCTTCTTCTTTATAAATAATTTTGATATTTCAGCGCTGCAGACCATCAATGATTCTGTTGTTCAGAAGATTCCATGTTTGTCCACCAGTAACAAAACCAAACAGAGGAATGTGATGTATTTTACAAATGCAATGAATTGTCTACAGGTTGTGATTAATTCAATTACATTTCATGACTCTGAATATTAAGGTAAAGCATTACAAAATGAAATATGCCATTTACAATAGGACTACTCCAAAGTGATTGAAACTATTTAAATGAACAGAACACACCCAGTCAAGGATACGATTAGCATCAGCATATCAGAGACCAGATAACAAGAAGCAAAATACACTAAACGCAGAGTGCAAAACACAAGAGAAACATGGTAACAAGTTTCAACTACCCCAATAACAGTAAATGTCAATTTTGCTGTACACTGCAAGTAGCACACAGTTCAAGGTGCATGTGAACATCAACTCTGACAGATATGAAACCGTCATGGATGGAAAATAAATATGAACTGTATTTTTACCTTCCTTCCCAAGTTGTGATATTCCTCCTTCTCCAAACAAAATCCAAGATTCTCATAGTGCAGTGGGATATTAAATCTAATAATGTACATTCACGGGTAAACAATCAGCCAGACTCAAGTAGCATATAAAATCATAGAATCTGCTACATAATGAGATAATCTCCACACTTACTTGTGTTAACTTTCAGTAAATTATTACATTCTAAATTACTTTTTAGTTTTCTTTAAAGCTACTGAATAAATTCCTTTTTTTGTTTGGAAAACTGTGAGATTATTCTTCAGTGATTACTTTATAGCCTCAGGTTAGAATGTGTATCAGTGCAGTTTTTGGACATCAGTATGGCTCAATTTTGAGATTAATCTTTTTTAAAATGATGGAATTCTATGTAAAACATTACAGTTTAATGACAGGATTCCAGAGAAATCCTGATTTTGTAGTGTGGGCTTTGCTATCTTAATAAAGGTGCCAGAACAAAATATAATGTTGCTACTCACAACCAATTTCAATACCCAATCAAAGCTCACAGGATATCAGGATTAGCAAAGCTTTATAAAATGAGCTACATTTTTTCCTTTTAAATTTAAAAATCGATAATACTCCTCAACTGGGTTGAAGTAGAAAATATCAAGCCAATTTTTGCTCCAGCATCATTTCATTGAGGATAATCAAGCAAAAACCAACAAAGTATTAGGCGTCAGCTGATTTCATTCTGTCCACACTGGACATGAGCAAGTGTTGCCACCTGTTGCTGAGTGACAAATCTTACCTATTTAATGGACATCGGCCATTAACCAGATTTGTTTTTAGCTATGGTCAAACGTGTTTTTTTCATGTAAATCATATAGAATGTCAACATTTTAATTCTGGTTATATAAAAGTGCAAAACTTCATTGTTTATCCAAAACATCCAATTTTTACAGCTTGGTAAAGCAAATGCCTACTTGGAAGTCTTACCCATGAAAATTACCTATCTCAAGAATCCCACTATGTACTTTAACTGACATGCAAGTAAACAGTGTTATGCAACGCAGTGAGCCAAGAGTTCTAGCTTCACTGATTTGGCTGAAGCTGCCTTACCACTGATTTACAGTATATTTTTATTCATTGGCTTTCATGAAGCAACCTAATTTTCTTATGAAACAGGCCACCTCTGTAGCTCTTTTGGCAGATGTTACAGTGACAAATTTGTTAGATACATTGGCCAGCTAAAATGTAACAACGGTGATAAAACTGATAACAACACAACTTCAATCGACTATGATTCCAACTACTGCGATCAAGCAAAGAAGCCACGCAGAAGTACATTTTAAGCAGTTCTCCGATGTTTCCAATTAACAGCACTCCAAAGGTCCAATTATTTGACAAATAAGATGAGAGGGGAAAAAAACTTTGTAACTCAAAAATAAGTAACAATTTTTGAAAGGTTGGGACTCAATTATGGAGTTCGGTAGTAATGTAAAGTTAAGGTTCCTTCGAGGGAGAGGAGGAGAATTAGAAACTGAAACACCAGTATAATTTTTAAAATTCTCTCAAATAAATACTGTAACAGTCAGATGGAAAGGCATTCATCGCAAGTTCACTTTGGTGCCAAGGTTTGACTTGTACTATGACTTCTGTTCACTTGATGTTATCTGCTTTGATGCACTTTCTGGCTTCAGGATCTGGTATGTGATGAGGTATTCTGGATATGCCTGGATAGGCAAAATAACAAGAACAGTACATAAGCAACTTAAAACCTGATATTTTGTTTAATTCAATCTACATTTTCCAAATATTTTAAAGTCTGCCAGATAAACATTGTTGAAGGACAAAATGTTAAGAATATATAAAACAAACTCTAGAAGCGCCATTTCCTCACTACCTGTTCAAGCCACTTAACTTTGTGATTAGTACATTACATCCAGCACCTAAAGAATGGGTGAGCATCATATGTTACTGTGAGCATCTCTAGAGCTGACCAATGGAAGCATGCTCTTCATAGTAAATACCAGCAATCATACTAACAAGTTCTTAGTATTGACCAAGGAGAAATATTAAGAACTTGGTTAAATACTAATTAACCAAGGAGAAATGCTGGCCTGTATACATGGAAAATTCCTTGCTTTAAGATTGCTCTTTGGATGTTTTTAAGACCCACCTTCTTTCGTACACCAGCCCTCTTGAAATAAATGCTAGTATTGAGTTTGTTTTCAAACTGCCGCATAATTGCGAGTTGTTTTCAGTAAATTATTTCACAAAATGGCTTGATGTCACATGGCTAGTTCATGGAATCAACAATAGCTGCATTGCAGTTTGATGGGTTGGGCAGAGATAATATGAATCTACTTTGTGAAATTAATAAGTGAAATTAAACACTAATTGTAGGTATGTTGCAAAGCCTACCTGAAGCATCGCTGAAAATCTGTCCCAGCCCGTGTGCGCGATTTTGGCGCTGTTTAGAGGGGGCGGGTTTAAAACGCGATTTTTCACTAGGCTGTTCAAATCGAGGTTTTTCAGCCTAGTTAATTATTAACGAAAAATCACTGGAAGATTCCGTCGCTTTAGCTATTATTACTTTTAAGGGCTTTATTTAATCGTTATAGTAGGATAAAAATTAACCTCTAAACCCCCGACCGACGGCAACGGGTCGGATCTCATTCAGCGGACAACAGAAGGTAGGCTGTTTATTTTTACATTAAAAAGGGCTTCTTAAGATCCCTTTATACAAAGTTTAAAGTTGCGAGTAGTTAAATTTGGGCCCATTATATCCCGCAGTATTTTTCTGGGCATTTGAGGGCACAAATCTAGCGCAATGTGAACGTTCTAAACCAGCGCGTTCACAGGATCCCACTAGAAAGCTGATTTAAATGGACTTTAATTTACAGCAATTGAACACTAAATTCCTTCCATTTGGCCTATAAATTAATGTAAATGAGACTTAAAAATCATGTTTTATTGTGAATTATTTGTGAATATTATAACCATATAACAATTACAGCACGGAAACAGGCCATCTCGGCCCTACAAGTCCATGCCGAACAAATTTTTTTTTTTTTTTTTTTTCCCCCTTAGTCCCACCTGCCTGCACTCATACCATAACCCTCCATTCCCTTCTCATCCATATGCCTATCCAATTTATTTTTAAATGATACCAATGAACCTGCCTCCACCACTTCCACTGGGAGCTCATTCCACACCGCCACCACTCTCTGCGTAAAGAAGTTCCCCCTCATATTACCCCTAAACTTCTGTCCCTTAATTCTGAAGTCATGTCCTCTTGTTTGAATCTTCCCTATTCTCAAAGGGAAAAACTTGTCCACATCAACTCTGTCTATCCCTCTCATCATTTTAAAGACCTCTATCAGGTCCCCCCTTAACCTTCTGCGCTCCAGAGAATAAAGACCTAACTTATTCAACCTATCTCTGTAACTTAGTTGTTGAAACCCAGGCAACATTCTAGTAAATCTCCTCTGTTCTCTCTCTATTTTGTTGACATCCTTCCTATAATTGGGCGACCAAAATTGTACACCATACTCCAGATTTGGTCTCACCAATGCCTTGTACAATTTTAACATTACATCCCAGCTTCTATACTAAGACCCATTACCCATTATCAGAGCCATTACCCATTATTTGGACACTTAGGCTATTCAAAATTGTTAATCATTTATTAAGAAATGGATAGATGTTTAGATCTAGTAATTGAAGTCTGAAATTAGCTACAATTGGGTAACTAACTAATTAAATGCTTTAATTTTAGGTCATCCAAGTAAGATTGTTTTATATTTGTTTCAGAATGCTTCAATCTATGATACCTGAAAAATTCATTCAGTTCTCTTAATTTTTAAGAAAGTTATGGGCTTTTGACTGTCCACGATCACAGCTTTTTTGTTATGTCCATAGAAAATCAATAGGGAACAAGATGCTAATTTCCGAGAATGAAAATGGCCATAACTTTTTAAATACTTGAGATATGAAAGTGAATTAGATGTCAAATTAAACTTATTTTTATGCTTTATCTGATAAATTGCAGACTTGATTTTTTAAATCTCAAAATTTTGTAACATTGCTACTAATTGAATTAGATCAAAATTGTTTAACCCCCACCACCAAACTTCATAAACTGGGTTAAAGTCAAACTTCACAAATTAGTAAGCAGGAATATTAAAGAGCCTATTGAAATGGGTTAGTTATTTTAAACATTCTTATGAGGTGGACTGAAGTCAGAAACTATTTCACAAATTGAAAGGAAATCAGATTCAATTATCATCCAAAATTATCACCAGAAAAGAGCAGAGATCATATTGTAATTTTCCAAGAGGTCATATTAAATCTAACAAGGTGGGCTAACATTAAATGAGCTAAGGCTAGGTCACAGGTTCTTACTATTTTATCATAGGCAGATTTTGTTACACTACTTCAAAAGTTATATCACCTTGTGAGATGTTATTAAAATGATAACATCTGATATAATTATATATTATCTCACAAGATGGACGGTGGTCACAATAAATCTCCATGAAATAAAATGCAGTTCAATTAGAAACACTCAAGATCAGGTCATAAAATTGATTCACCTTAAATTAGACTACTTCTTGAGTTGGGCAAAGAACATTAAATTAAATATGGTCATAATGAATTTAACAGGAAGAACTTTCAGCTTGCATGATGGTGCTGATCCACTTTTAGTGGGGTTTTATTTGCTAATTTACTTGTTTTACATTCTTCTATAGCTGAAGTGAATTTAATATCCAGATAATTCATCACCTGCTCTCCTCTGTAGATAACATATTCTGCATAAGCAAGCCCATTGACACTAGGTCTTCCAATCACAGAATGATGACCTGGTGGGGCATGAGCCATCTTCATTGCACTGAACTGTAGAAATGACTTCCCAAGTGTTACTCTACAGAAGAGCATTTGTCTGCAATTGAAATAAAGTATTCTTTAGAAACAAATATACAAAAAATGCTACATTTTATATTCAACCACGGAAAATGCATGGTATAAACAAGTCTAAAGTATCCCTTCAGCATTAGACCATATTCGGACATAATGCACATAAAGTATACAATACTTACCTAGTTTGATGTCGTGAGGTTTAGGAAGCCTAAATGAACCCAGATATAATGCTATTTTAAATTTAATCCAAGAAAAAAAATTGAGGTAGGGTGTGATGCACAACTATCTTTAATATAAAATGTCTGGATGGACAGAGGGAGGGGAGGGAGGGAGGCAAAAGATTATAAAAACATATTGCCTTTGCTACAGGTCTACTTTCTATGTTAAACTTGACTGAGCACCTGCAGAATTTTGCTGGGTTATACATTACAGGAAGCCAGTTGTCAGAGCTGCCTTCTGATTGAGATAACAGAAGCAGTTAAGTTCCCAGACCACTGGATGAAAGCTTTTGCCCTTTCTAGTTTGCCACAGCAGAGGATGAGTTATAACCATGCCACTAATAAAGATGTCATATGTTAACTATGCAGAGTTTGAAATCTAGTTAGTGCATTCAATCAAAACAGAAAATGCTGAATAAAAAAGCAGGTCCAACAGCAGATGAAAAATGAAAGGGGAAGCTAGAATTTTGGTTATCAGTAGACAAGCAAACTTCTCCATAGGACTAACAAAAGCAGGAATACTCCAGGGCCTTGGGCAGTGTGCATAACATTATGAGAATGACAATGTGGGGCCCAGGGAGAGCTGGTTAAATGGATACAGAATTAGCTTAGTTGAAGGAAGTGACTAGTGGTGTGCCGCAGGGATCGGTGCTGAACCCATTGCTGTTGTGGCTTATGTCAACGATTTGGATAAGAATGTATAAGGCACGATTAGTAAGTTTGCAGATGACACTAAAGTAGTTGGTATTATACACATTGAAGATGGTTATCAAAAATTACAACAGGAATTGATCAGTTTCTAAGCGTGAGGCGTTTCAATTTGGGAAGTCAAACCAGGGCACGTCCTTCAGTCAATGTTAGGGGCCTGTGTGGTGTTGCAAAGCAGAAGGATCTAGGAATGCAGATACATAATTCCCTGTGAGCGGCATTACAGGTAGATAGGGTAGTAAAGAAAACTTTTGGGACATTGGCTTTCATCAGTCTGGATGTTGAATATAAAAGTTGGGACGTTACCGTACCATTGTACAAGACATTGGTTAGGCCGTATTAGAGTATTGTGCTCTGTTTTCGTCACCCTGCTATAGGAAGTATGTTATTAAGCTGGAAAGAATGCAGAGAAGATTTATGAGGATTGCCCGGACACGAGGGCATGAGCAGTAGGGAAAGATTGTAGGACTTTATTCCTTAGAGCGCAGAAGGGTGATCTTATGGAGGTCTATAAAATCATGAGGGGAATAGATAAGGTGCATGCACAGATTATTTTACACAGAGTAGGGGAATCAAGAACCAGAGAACATACGTTTAGTGAGAGGGGCAAGATTTAATAGGAACATGGTGGATAACTTTTACTCTAAGAGCACGGTGAGTATATGGAACAAGCAGATGTGGTGGTTCAGGCAAGTGAGCATTTCAAGTTTAAGTTACATTTATTGGCACAGGCACCAATTGGTACAGTGAGATTTGAGTTACCAGACAGCCATACAAATAAAAAGAACACAAGCATTTAAAAGACACTTGGACAAGTACATGGATAGGAAACTGATTTATCAAACAAGGAAGAAATCGTAAAATAATCTGTTTTTGGTGAAATAGATATCGACTAGGACACGAAGCAGCATGTTTAAATATTTCCTCCTCACTAGTTGAATGGTGTACTGAATTATCAGGCACATATTCCATTTCAAATACAGTCAAAGCTGAAACATTTACTGCACCAGTAACATTGTCTTTACCTGTGGCATATGTAACATGACCGATCTTTATGAGTTGGACATCCAGTACCCCCTCCAATGCCGTAGACATACTGATTACTTTTTGAAGAATTCTCCGCAAAGTAAATGCCTGCACCAAACATCCCACCGATATATGCATGCCTTTCATCAAACCCTTTATAAATGATAGCATTGATGAATGGAGAACCTGGAAAGAAAAATCAAAATTCAAATTTGCACAGTATGGATAGAATTATTAAATTCCAAATATTCTCTGGCATTAAATTGTTATATGATTATATGGTTTATATGGTTATTAACAATAAATAATTAAAAAGCTATTTGTCCTCATTGTTTATTGCCCATCCTGTAGCTGCCAGTGGTTAAATAACTGAATCAACATTTGAAATATACATAGATGAATGCAAGGAACATTAGCAGGCCATTTGAGCCCAGCCCAGCCCGTCCTTCAACAAAATCAGGTCTGACCAATTTCATTCATATTTTTCTGCTCTGTCCACAAATTCTTTTTAAAATCTATGAGCCTTTCACTATTAGTTTTGAAGACAAAAACCAGGCCTCTACACGCCTCCATGGTGGAGAATACAAAAGATTGAAAACCCACTGTGATGACATATTTCCTCTTCTCAAATCATGCTCCTATTTCTGAGACTGTGACTCCTAGTTTCTTGATATCATAGCCAAGGGAAATATTCTCCCTGAATTTTATCTGTCAATCCGATAAGTAATTTGTGCATTCAAATTAGTCACTGCTCATTCTTCTGAACTCAAGAGAATACTGGCCTAGCCTAATTGACCTCATAAGGCCCCCCTATCATCGCACTAACTGGTCAGGAGAATCTTTGCTACATTTTTTCCAAAGCAAGAATCAGTTTTTTTTAAGGTCATATCTCCACACAATATAGCATTTTGTGTCTGCCTCATTTATTATTTTACACATGTCCTCATAGAACTCCAGCAATGTCCAATCCATTAATCCAGTTTAACTCTCCTAAACCTTATTTGCTAACTTTCCTGATGCCAGCTCCCTTATTATAGACCAGCAAATTTTATGAAGCCAAATGCTACATATGAAAATTTTGTTGAAGTGGAATGCTTTGAGATGCTCTTATGGGCAGTAGAATTAAATGCAATGCTTTCACTATTATCTGTTGGACTTTGAAACAAGTAGCTAAATTTACGTTGGTGCGGAATTGGTGCTAATGTCTGGTTTCAGTACTGATTCAGGATGAGAATCTGCAGCACCATGGGTTCTCCCATGTCAATCAAGAATTACATGGATAACTCATCAGATTTCCTGAGGGGATCTGGCATTTACAAAGAGAAAGTAACCTTATGCCAATAGATTTACACGCAACGCTCATCAATTTAATTCGGAATTTTCTTGAGTGGAGGAGCAGACTAAAACAGGGGAAGGGCTTTTTCCAGTACAAAACATTACATCATAAAGACATGTGCAAGGAAATTATTTGAGGACAGATTTTGAAATTTTGTACGGAATCTTGACAGACTAGCTGGAAGCATCAGGTTAGGTTAGTCATAATGTAAGCTTTTTATCTGTACATTAGAACTCAGATGACAAAATCTATAATCTATTTGTTTTTTTACATACAAGATACAAGATACATTTAATTGTCATTTGGACCCCTTGAGGTCCAAACGAAATGCCGTTTCTGCAGCCATACATTTCAGACACAAGACCCAAGACACACATAATTTACATAAACATCCATCACATTGCTGTGATGGAAGGCCAAATAAACTTATCTCTCCACTGCACTCTCTCCCCCCCCCGATGTCAGAGTCAAAGTCAAAGCCCCCGGCTGGCGATGGCGATTGTCCCGCGGCCATTAAAGCCACGTCAGGTGATGCAAGGTCGCACACCGGGTCTTGGTGTTAGAGCCCCCGGCGTGCGCTCGCAGAGTCCCGCGGCCATTCCAAGCCGCGCGGGGCAGTGATGTAGGCCCCGCTCCAGGAGCTCTTCAACCCTGCAACTCGGGCGGGGGAAGTCGCCGTTGCGAGAGCCCTGATTTGTCATCCCTTTGCTCATCTATTAATTGAGGGTTTTGACATTAATTGAATGCTAAAGGGAAAATTGTTGAGACCTTTTTATTTCATAACTAATTCTATTACTGACTAAGCAGGAGCTCCTTAATTTAATTTGGGTGGGAGGGGGGGGGGGAGAAACAAGTAAGTTGGACTTCTTCTTTTATACAATTTTACCTATAGAACAGAGTAAGCAAAAAACACAATGGTGAGCACCACGGAACTGTGATTTTCTGTTATACCAAGCATGGAAAGCTTTCTTTACTTTGAGGTTTTCAGACTCACCGTGAAAGAGCATCCTTTCATTGTGATGATTATGATTTTCTTCTGCTACCTCCTTCTGTCGGTGAATGAACCGTTCCCGAAGTTTTTTGTTCACAACTTTTTGAATCTGAAAAGTATTTTAAAAATACTTAAACCAAAAATACCAAACAGATCTTCATTTAAACTAGATGACTGAGGTGTGTACCTCACTGTGTAAAGTAGTGCTCCATCCCAAATTATTACTCACTCAGGATGTAATGGAAATGGTCCAAAACAAGAGAGCTAAGATCTTTACTACAATAAAGTAAATGCCCTGTTCTAATATAATACTTTGGACTATTCAGTCTTGGGATGTGGGTGTCACTAGAAAATATAGCATTTATTGCTTATTTGTTATTGCCCTGAAGGCAGTGGTGCTATACATTAGTTTGGCATCAAGGTAGCTTGGAACAGCTGGAGAAACAAGGAACTGCAGACGCTGGTTTACATAAAAAGACACAAAGTGCTGGTGTAACTCAGCAGGTCAGGCAACATGTCTGGGGAACACAGACTAACAACAGGTGAGGGCGCTTCCACAGATTGATTGTGGTGGGGAGTTGGGAAATATAGCTGGAAGAGAGAAAGGGTTGGATGAAGCCTGGTGATAAGTAGATACGAATTTAAAAAAGGGGGAGGGGGTTGGAGGTTAGTTACCTAAAATTGGAGAATTCAACGCTCACACTATTGAGTTGTAAGCTACCCAAGTGGAATATGAGGTGATGTTCCCCCAGTTTGTATGTGGCCTCACTCTGGTAATGGAGGAGGCCCAAGATGAAGGCCAGGATGGGAATGGGAGTTAAGATGGTTAGCAACTGGGAGATCCAGTAGGTCTTGGTGGACACAGTGCAAGTGTTTGGCAAAATGGTACCAAGCGCAAATTTTCACCAAAGACCTGTGCTCGACTTCAGTAAGGCCATCTCTTTTTTGTTCAGCTGGATGGTAGTTCTGGAGGGCAGTTAAGAAAAGTGACAATTGTAGGGGCTTGAGATAGATCTGACTAGACATTAAGGGCAGTTCCTCCCATAAATAACCTAATTGCCGTAAACACCAGTTTGACTTTTACCATAATTCAATAACCTTTTTAATAACCATCAGTTCAAGCCCCATGTGAGCAATAGAATGGAGAACTACGTGCAATGTTTCTATCACATTGCCTTTTTAAACACTGAAACAATCAGCTGATTTCAAGTTGGTATCGGATTGACTGCCGTAACGTAGGTGGGGGATTATAGGAAGGTGATACCCTGCTCCTAAACTTCATAAGAAGTCAAACACTGGAGTACCGTTGGGAAATGGCAGGCAAGTACCTTGCAGCAGGTGCAAGGCTTCATGCTCATACACATTTATACGGGAGTATCAAGCTTCTCTGACATTCCCAGAACGAACTGCCATTTATTCCAGAAGTCTCAGTGGTGTGGGTTTGAGCCAATATCAGAGAAAAGGTATTGATTCTCAGGATGTATGCAACTCTACATGGGTCAGATCAACATCCCATGCCAATTAAAGTTTGCTCAAAGGTATGGACATCGCTGGGAAAAATCAGTATTCTTGTTGAAAACCCCCTCAAAAATGTACATGCGTGAATGAGAAATTAAAAAAAATTGCTGGACATGCACAGCAGGTTAGACAGTATCTACGTAAAATGAAGCAGAATTAATGTTGCGGGTCAAAGACTCTCAGAAATGATTACTTTATTCCGTTGTTTAGTCTCTCCCTGATTGCGCAAACTTTTTGGGCAGATTGGCAATTTCAAAGGATAGTCACAAACTGATCATGTAAGTGGGAGCGGAATTGCATTTAGGCCAGGTCAGAGTAGTTTTCTTTCCCTGAAGGTATTTTGTGACAATGGTCAACATTACCAACAATATATCCCACATGTATTTATTTTTTAATTTACCTTCTAATGGGTTAATGGTCAAGGCCTCTGGTCACTGGTCCCCATCCTATCATATCTAAATGCATGAATGTAACCAATATTGTCTAAGCAATTAGGGAAAAGACCGAAAAAGTCGAGTCTTCATCCCCAGAATTCTGAACTGACTTCAATTAAATTGGAAAGGTTTGGAGGGATTTAGGCCAAACGCAGGCAAATGGGACTAGCTTAGATGGTGCATCTTGGTTGACATGGATGAGTTGGGCTGAAGGGCCTGTTTCTGTGCTGTATGACACCGATTCGAATTTAAAATAATTTTTTGTCGATATTGGAATTCTCAATAAATCCGAACTCAAATAACTATTGAGTATTAAAATTTTAATTCTTTCTTACCTTAATAATATGATACCTATTAAAAACTCCACCTGCTGTCCCACCATCTCTGTGTTCACGGATTGTACTTTGCATCTAAATGACAATATCTTTGTTAGTTCCCTTTCTGTGTAATAGGACCAGATGTTGAAATCAATATACTTGATACAATGAAAAGATGTCACGAGGACAGAAGGTGTGTATTTTGTTTCTTATACAAACTGCTTCTGTCAGCATCTGAATATCAGTGTTTCACACTTTTAAATGCTATATTCCATTGATATATTAAACTCTACAAATGTATGTATTAGTTAGTGACAATATTTTACTTCTTCTGTATTTAAATATATTCACCACAAAGATGCCTTTGGAGAACAACATACTGCAAACTACCATTATCAAAAAGGGTTAACACTGACATCATAACTATATGTAGGAAACACTTAAAATGAAAAAATAGAGATCCTATTTACATTGCTTTTACCAGACAGCCCTAAGAGGACAAGAGCTATTTTAATCTGCATGCGTCTCCCAAAAGTTCAATTCAAAATAGGATTGCATAACAGAGGCAAAAAAGTTCTGATTAAATTGTACTCTGTTCAGATTTAAAAGTTGCTTATTATGACAGACACAGAGCAAGTCCAACATTTCTAATAATCTGCAATGTTTAGACATTAAGAACAATTATTGAATGTATTACTGCAGTACCCAATGAATTAATAATTCAACTCCATCTGAAAACACAGATGTTCAAAACCACTGAATCTATGGCCAGGTAGATATCACCTTAATGGGGAGTACTTTATTTCTATCTAGCCTTTGCTTTCCTCTCTCTATTGGGCCTGGCATCGATTTTTCAGTTGGGCTCTCCTTATTAAAGGTTTCAACTTGACTTAACTGGATCCAGTTTTCCAGTTAAGAGTTCTGAAAACTGAAAATCTACTTCAATTTTGATCTTATTTTCCAGTAACATAAACCATGCAACTACTTGAAAACTGGAGATCTGAACAGAAGGTCCCAACACAAAATACACCACATTGCTTGAAGTGACAAATGAAATTAGATAAAATATGAAAAACAGTTGACACTGAGTAGTTCTTTTAACATAGGACAATGCTTCAGCGCATGATATACTCAGAAAGGCAACGGCCAAAAGACATATTGGGAGAAAAAAAAAAAGCATCTGAACAGGACCTCAAGACCTTTCAAAGCACAACATCCTTTTTAAAAAAAAACAAAAGTCCCCTTTGATCAGAAAAACATCCACTTTGGCAAACCAAAGAGATAAAGTACCTCTTCCTCCACAGACTGGTATTCTTTGTCATCGGGTGCAAGATCAATAAGAATGGTTCCCTGGCTGGCGCAATGAAAAGTCAGGTAAGGATTTGCACCTGGAGAGAGGGTAATCAACATTAACGTCTGCCAACAAATTTAATGATCTCAAAGACTGAAGAAGAGGTAGGTTTGTAAGGGGATGATAGTGCCAATGTAAGGGGAGAGCATTACATCTTCTTTAAGGATAGAACATTTTGCATGTATAAGGCAATTTCATTAATTTATTTGTAAAGGAGTCGTTGACCCACAATGACATATTATACAAGTAATCATCAGTAGATAAATATTTTAAAGAGCATCAGCAGCCAATTTATTCCATTGAGTATAAAATCACACACAAATAATTAAAAATTGTAGAGGTTAGCTATTGAAACCAACAGACATTAGAAAATATACCTGAAAACAAAAACAAACAGAACAATTGTGCATAAAGCACATTATTTGGCTACTGGGGTTAAACAACACAGAATTGAGGACTTCCCATCGATTCCGGGAATAACACATTTTTCACAGAATCAATGATTAGAAAATCTCCTGTATGAGGGTTCTTGAATATTCTGGTGTAAGGAGCTGATTTAATGATTAAAGAGGATGAAAAGGGAGTATTAATCCAACTTTCTATAGATTTTACTTATGGTTACATTTAGAAAGGCTTCAATTTCAAAACAAGGTTCAACTCACTCTATTCCAACTACATTCTACAGTATGAAGATATTTAGCTTTATCAATTTTGTGTGCTTTAAAACTGTGGCCCATCTTAAAATTCTACAGAATCCATGTTTACAAAGCAAAATAAGGAACACTTTACCTTGCTGTCCCCCAAGCAATCGTTCGACACCCTTTATTAATTTGTGACGGTGCCCATAGGCATTAATTCCAATTTCTTTCAGCTCTTCGTGTCCCATGTCTGCCAGCACATCCAATGTGATCTGAAAATGAAAGATTGTCAAATTCCAGCACCATCCCAATTCTTAAATATATGTGTCAAGCAAAGATTTACTTTTCACTCACCTGTTCCCTTTCAAAGATCTCACGCAGGTGTTCCAAGCCTAGACTTTTAAGGAATTGGTTTATGTTCATATCCAGAACAGTAACAACTGGAAAAACAAATGTTTAATATTTTTTACCTTGCAACGATCAAATGTGACAATGACTGAAATATGTGATAGTACAGCAGCCTCACTGCTTTTTAATGGGTTAAATCTCAATCCTGAGTTCTGTCTGCGTTTGATCACATGGGTTTCCCCGAATGGCTTGGCTTCTTCCCGCATTACAACAATTTTGATAGGTTACTTGCCAACTATAGTTTTCTCCTAGTGTAGATGGATACCGGAGAAGCAGGAGTTTCAGTTTAGTTTATTGTCATGCATACTGAGGTACAGTGAAATGCTTCGGCTGCGTGCCATCCAGTCAGCAGAAAGACAATACATGACCACAATCGAGCCATTCACAGCGTGCAGATACATGAAAAGGGAATAACATTTAGTGTAAGGTAAAGCCAGCAAAGTCCGATCAAGGATAGTCCGAGGGTCACCAATGATGAAGATAGCTGTTTAGCATGGCCCTCTGACTGCGGCAGGATGATTCAGTTGCCTGACAACAGCTGAGAAGAAACTGTCCCCGAATCTCTCGGAGTGCACCTCCACACCCCTTGCCCGATGGGAGAGGGGAGAAGAGGGAGTGGCCATGACACGACTTGTTCCTAACCAAGCTGCTGGCCTCCCTTCCTGGAGTCAATGGAAGGGAGTTTAAGAGAATGGGAAAGAAGAGGCTCCAGGGAGATAAGTGGGAGAATGAGACTGAAAGGTGTATTCAGAAAGCCAGAATGGACAATAGGCTGAACGGCCTCCACTTGAGTTGTACAGAAATACGAGATACATATGCCTGGAATTATTCAATGTGCCAACACTTCGTAGTTCGCAAGTTTCACACACAGCTAAAAAAGTAAACAAGCATATTATTCATGCGGTTAAGAGTAGCGTTAATTGTGGCTCCTAAACCCCGTGTTTATCCCCCTAACTGGCCATAAGATCTCCAGTGAGATCAACTTTTCAAATAAACCATCTACCATTAACATAACCAATGAAGAATTTCCTGAAGCCCAAGATCAGAGATAATCTGTTCACAAACAACAGCATTAGAATAATTGTTTCAGTCAGCTTACCTTCACCTTCTTTCCTTTCAGTGCCAGTAGCTCCATCAGCAGCACCCGATGCACCACCAGCAGCTAATTCTGCAAGTGGGCCACTCAAGTTATCTATACTGCTAGCAGCTGACAAGCAGGAAGGAGTCGACACTGGAGAGATCACTGCTGCACTAACAACAGTTGCCTGAGGTTTATAACAACTGGGGAGAGCTTCTGGTGGCATAGCATCAATGAGCAAGGCTCTAATATCATCAGCCTGAAATAAAAAAAAGGCTCCAGTTCTTAAATGTTAATCACACAATAATCTCACATTTTAAAAGTTAATTTAAGGAACAATTTAAAAACCCATTTAAAAACATACAGTAGCCAAATCTAACGTAGTCTGGCCTTCCTGGTTCTTCATGGTAGGGTCTGCCCCATGAGCTAACAGCAGAGCACATAGCTGTGTTCTTCCTTTCTGTGCTGCTTCATGCAATGGAGTGAAGGCCCACTTATCAGTTGCATTGACACAGGTGTTGTATTTGATTAAAAGTGCTGCAATATCGACATGCTGAAAGAAAAGCAAAATAGAGCTAAAAATATGCAACTTGATTTATATTTAAAAAAAAAGAAAAATATGATTAAGAAAATTGACACCTAAAAATCAACCAAATGCATTTACTGTGCTGTAATATATATAACAACAATTAAAGATCTCATTTTGTTGCTATACTATGATGAACCTAGAAATGCACTGACAAAATCCAGATTTTGTGTTGACAAAGACAGTACAATTACTGGTGTTGGCCATTATTATTTAATGAGATTGCCAGAATATAGGATTTACATTAATGTAGAGTTTATTGTGGAGATGTCCATTATTCTCATACTTCTATGTTGTGCTGATTGCAGGAGAAAACAGCAAATGAAACCACATTTGAAATATGAAAGTATGCTATGTACAAAATAAATTTAAACATTTTTGCTTTCAGTGCATCAATATACAACTATTAAATAGTGAACTGTCCTGGTCCTAAAAAAAATCATTTAAATATCCTTGTAAGGAAATTACAAAGTATGGAATACTTTTCAGCTTTTATTTGTAGTCCAATATTCATATGGCACTCAAACAGAAAATCAGGTAAATGCCTCCTATTCAGCCATCTTGACGAGATTAAAGATGATGAGAATGAGGATCAATTTCAAATGCCACCTTAAAGCAGAAGGTATTTGAAGTGAAAAAGATCTTGCCACAGAGATAAAACTTGTGACAGCTTTGGGGTCACCTTTGGGAACCATAGGTGCTCTGCCATCATACACAAATTATTACCCCCTGGTTACATTACACAAAAGTGCTGAAGTAACTCTGTGGGTCAAGCAGCATCTCTGGAGAACATGGATAAGTGATATTTTGTGTTGGGACTCTTCTTCAAACTGTTTCTAGTAGGAGGAAGAAAGCTGTAATTGAGATGGCTGCAGGACAAAAGCTGGCAAGTGATAGGTGGATACTGGTGAGAACAGTTTTGATTGGCAGATTGGTCATTGAATTCTACAAATTTACGTAAATAACCCCTCCTCCCTTCTTCCCTCCCTTCCGTGTACCCCACCTAGATGTGCATCCATTTTTCCTCCTTCCCTTCTCCCTCGCTCCCTTCCACTAGCTTCACATTTCACATCTCTTCTCTCCTTATCTCATACTTTATCTTTTAATCTCTGGCAGTTGTACAAACTTCTGCTAATCAACGCCCCCCACCCCTCCCCCCTCACCTGCATGCACCTATCACTTGTCAGTCTATTTCCTGCTCTTACTTCTCCCAGGGTTCTCCCACCTACTACAATTAGTCTGAAGAAGAATGCTGACCCAAAACATCACCTAACCATATTCGCCAGAGATGCTGCCTGACCTGCTGACTCTAGGAATCCAGAAAGAGAAACATACTGCAAGTAACCTAGAGAAAAAAAGTAGCAATCTTTTCAAATTTAAAAAACACACAGGCACCAGAATCCTTGGGTTGATTATTAACTCTCCTATTGACAGAAATAGCATTGCTTTTATATTTTAAAATATCCTTGCAAATTACAATAATAATTTTTTAGGACTAGATATTTTTTGTAAATGGTGCAAGTTCATTAAACTTCAAATGAAGGGCTTACTTGCTGTTTTCTCTATTGTAATCCACACAGGCCACGCACCCCGGTGACACACATGTGCCTTCCACTTTTATAAACAGTGCATTTATATTGTTTGAATATTAGAATAAATGTCTGGTGATAATGCAGCTTCTTACCCCATACGATGCTGCATTGTGAAGGGGAATAAGACCTCCTTTGTCTTGTGCGTTAACATCTGCACCATGCTCCAAAAGATAATCAGCCACCTCAAGGTTATTATAGCCAGCTGTAAAACAAAAGCAAAATAATTACTACAGCAAAAAAAACAAAAAAAACTTGCATCCAATTTGATCAGCTTTACTTGAAAACTATACTGCAAAGATATTGCTACATGGCTGGACATAAAATTATAGCAGAATGAATACCATTTCTTTACACACTTTGAACAGAGTTTCCAGTTACAATTCTTCACTTTGTTATAAAAGCCGTCAGATTTATTCATATAACCGTTATGCCTCTATTATTTTCCCTTTGATGGTATAGTTTTCTTCTTTACCCTTTGAAGCATTTTACTAATAGTACCGCTGCATCTGCTTCCATTGCCCTTTCATGCAGTATGTTCCAGATCATATTGATTTCTTGTTCACAAAATTAATTCAATTCCTCTCTGATCGTTTTTAAAATCACCTTTAATCCATTTTTTCTGGTTACTGACCCATTTGTCACCAGAATAGATTTCCACTCTTTACTTCAGGAAAACCATTCATTCAACCTATCAAAACACCTCTTTACTTTCTCTATAGTACAATCAATCCCTCCTCCCTGGTATAATTGTATTAAATCCCTTGTTCACAAAGGATGGCCATCTTTCCGGATGTGTAGTTTCGGAAAATGTGGTCAGAGCCAATTTCCAAGCTCTCTTCCCTCAGTATCATCCCATATAATCTGAGTGACATTTTATTTTGACGATTGCCAATGATCAAGTACCCTACTCCCCCAGGTATACCCCACTTTAATAATTATGTGCCTTAATAAACATCCTGATAGCTGTGGAAGTCAAGATATTGGGTATTTTTAAAGCAGACATTGATATATTTTTGATTAGTAAGGGCATTAAAGGTTACAGGATGGGAGAATGAGGCTGAGAAGGAAAATTAGATCAGCCACGACTGAATGGCAGAGCAGAACTGATGGGTCGAATGGCCCAGTTCGGTTCCTATGTCTTATTTTCCCCTCCATTTTCTTTGCCAAAATGGATATTTTTACATTTTCCCATTGTTTACTTCATTAGCCTAATCTTTGCTCATTCGCTCAATTTCCTAAAGAGTTTTGACCCGAAACGTTGCCTATTTCCTTCGCTCCATAGATGCTGCCTCACCCGCCGAGTTTCCCCAGCATTTTTGTCTAGCATCAACAATCTCACTAGCCACAAAATTAAACACTCCTGGGCAAAATCCATCAGAACCCAGTGCAGTCAGTTTCGAGCTCCAACAATTTGCTCAGTATCACACCCCTGCTAATTTTCTTGATTTCCTTTCTTCATTCCAATTTCTGATTTACAACTGTTATTGGGACTCAACTTGCATGTTCTACAAGATGATCAATGCAAATCTCTATTTTTATTATTAATTCCCCATATTTATCTTTAAATGGCAAACACTTTTTTTACATTTGTTACTACCTTTATTTTTTTTAAGCCACAGATGGTGTATCCTCTTGGAATTTCTCTTTCTTGTTCTGGACCCTTTCTTCACTCCGTGAAGCAGAATGTAAAAAATATGATCACTGTTGCATCTTTACTATGAATCTTATCTTGAAAGTATTTTTCAGTTCCAATATAACATGCTCTCTAGTTAGCTCCAGAACATGCTCTAATAGGGAACTATCCCAAAGGCATCCAATGAACATTTGTCTACATTTGCCCATATGATTTTTCTTATCCATAGATTAATATCTCCATAAAATCCTATCAACACTTTCTTTATCCTCCATCTTTAACATCCTGATTGAATTATGTTTGAGAAATTAAATAGGAGAAATAATGAACAATACATTTGGAAAATGGTAATCACCAACAATTTTACTATGAAAATTGGACATGGATTAGGAAAGAATAAGCTTCAGTGAAATGAGGAAGAATATGATTAAAAATAAATGGATGAGCAATGGCACAATATTTATCTAAGACCTTACCTGCAAGATGTAGTGGCGTTGAGTTCCTTCCTTGGGTATCTCTGCAATTTATGTTCTCAGGGCTACATAACTTCTGGACCCGAGCTAGGCACCCTTTCTTTGCAGCATCAAGCAGAGCAGCATCTCCTCGTAGTAAATCTTGAATATCTGTATCTCCCTCTTTCACAAGGTCCAGAGGTGTATTACCATCTCTGTTCTTCTTTGTCGGATCGGCTCCATGCTGAGAAAAAAGTGAATTTCATAACACATTAAGATAAACATTATTTACATTATCTGACTAACTCTTATTTTTGATGGGACCAAGAAACAAAAATCTGAAGTAGTTCATTCAATCACACAATTATTTTTATCATTCAATTAGATCATTGCCAAATCCGTTTCTTAACTCTAGTCTTTAGTCCCTTATGTTAAAATGTAGCTAATAAAAAAAAACTATCTATAACTTTTGACACCTTCAGCTGCTCTAGCCTCAAAAGCCTTTTAGAGACAAGAATCACCAAATTCCACTTACATTAGTGTTAGGAACCTGTGAAATAACCTGTGAATGGTCAAGCTTTATTTTTAGGTTTACATTCCATATTTTATGGAGAAATCAAAGTTTTATTTCCTGTCTATACTCTCAACTTCAATATATTTAATGCCTCAAGATCAATATATTTTTCATGAGTTACAGTGACCAAAACGGAATGCAGTACTCCAGATTAAATCTAAACAAAAGTTTAGCTTCTACCCTCTTGCATTCCAGCCCTTAGTCATCATCACAGCTGTAAATACAGAGCATAAAACTGAGTCAGTTAAATTCTAAAATATGAGGCAAAGCAGAGATGGGAGATTGAATCCTGACTATCTTGCCAACTGTCTGTCTGTCTTTGTCTCTTTTTTTGCCATTTTTAGTGTTTTAAAAATATGTGTTAATGTTCTCTGGTTTGTTTTATGTGAGGGGTGGGGGAGGGGGATGGGCGAAGCTTATTTTCAATATCTTACCTTGCCGGAGACGCGATTGTTTTCCGGATCGTATCTCCAGTTGCTATGCGCCTAACATCATGGAGCTGATGGCCTTGCTCGAGACTCACTTGAGCCCCACCGCGAGGCCCTGAACCTACCATTGGAGCCTGCGATCCCTTGCCTGGGATCGACGCTCCAATCGTGGCATATGGATTTCAACATCGAGGAGCTTGCAGTCTTGGATAAAGACTGATGTTGGGAAGCTCCAAAGTCGCAAGAGGTTTGACTAGCACCGGCCCCGGGGTCCGATCGCCCAGTGTATGTAAAAATGTATTTTGCGTGTCTTGTTGCTTTTTATTGGTATTATTGTATGGCAAATCAAATTCCTCGTATGTTGCAATAAATACTTGGCTAATAAAGTATGATTATGATTATGAAATTTAGACCCGACTATGTGATCATCCTATAGTAACAGCTACTTTAATTTTTATCAACATCAAAATATCCGTGCAGAGCATTTTACTGCAACATATTCCAACCATATATAAGTTGATTGATTTTCTGTGCTTAACATCAAACATTTATACAAATCTTCAAATTATCATGTACCTTTAAAAGAAGTTTGCAAATTTCATATTTGCCTTTGGCTGCTGCTTCATGTAAAGGTGTGAACTTCCATAGATCAGCCACATTCACTGAGGCACCGTGCCTCACCAGCAGTTCTGCTACTTCATAATGTCCATATGAGCAAGCATTATGCAAGGGGACTAGACCCCTGAAAAACAAATATTTTTTCACCACTGAAAATAGCACAAAATCACTTCAGTCAAAATTAATGATTCTTTATACTCAATCAATTTGGGCAGTATTGCCAGTTAAAGAGACACATTTTGTAACTCTGCTTGTTCAGGTGACTTGATAAACTATTAATGAGAGTATTTTCTCTTATCTCAAAAGATATATTGGCTTTTTGCCAATTGTATACGAATCATGAGTGAAACATTACAAGTAAATGGGATGTCACAGGCAGGTTAGTTTCTAGTTACACCTTTTCTTGAAGAAAGCAATTAGGATAAGGAATCTTGGCATATGTTTCCTCTTTCTCTCCATGGGCTTCAATGTCAAGACCAGGCCTGAGGGCTAGACTTGGAGTGCAGAGGAACATGAATCCCTTTCAATAGTTTTCAAGTCTACATAATTCTGAACGGCAAACATATTGATTTTACACTTCCATTTTAAGAGTGAAACAAGCAGACCAAATCTCAAAAGAAAATATGCACAAACCCTTTGTCTTTGGCGTGCACATCAGCGCCATGATGGAGCAGGTACTCTACTACAGCCACCCGATTGTAACCTGCAGCAAAATGTAGTGGGGTGGAGTGTCGTCCTTCCAGATCTCTGCAGTTCACATTCTGGGTTGTGCACAATTGCTTTAAAATAAAGTTATTGACATTTTGTTTAAACATAGAAAATAGGTGCAGGAGTAGGCCATTTGGCCCTTCGAGCCAGCACCTCCATTCAATATCATCTTGGGTGATCATCCAAAATCAGTTTAGAACTTTTATGAAATGTAATTGTTACACCAATTGAATTGACTTGGAAAATCTAAACAAATGAAAGCAAAGATGCTTGTTGAATTCCAACAACAAATCATGAAGCATGATTTTTTGTTCCAGGGCTATTCCAGTTATAAAATCCACCAAGCAACACATTCCGAGAATGGAATACTTGCTTTTCCATCAATATCTCATGCTTTACTGGCAATCTGAGGAAAAAGGCTTGTGTGTCAGCTGAATACACATGGTCTTTGCTGTGCAGCAGACATTGATTTATCCAAACTTCCAATTTTAAGCCACTGGCCTTCATTTCATTCTCCCCTTGCTTGGATATGAGCGAAGCAATGTCTCAATTAAATCTTTTTCATTTGGAGCTAATATGTCACAATATTCAATTTAAAAAGAATGTGCCCAACAGTGGCTAGCATATATATAACAATCTTAAAGTACAAAAATACCCATGACATTTCTCGGTGTTAGAATTTTAACAGCACAATTTAACACACTGGAATTTAGGTTATGAGCTAACTACAATTACGAGGTTTACCTTGAATATACTTACAACACAGTCACTAGAACATTTACCGCATTAAGTCACTCAAATATTATGTTTGTTGGTTAAAAAAAAAGACAGCGTGTGTCAATATAATGTCAGACTATCATTTTCTGGGAAAATAATACTTAGGTTAGTTGGAACACAGATAAGAACAGGACGGCCTTCTAAACAACACAACCAGACCAAATAAAATATTAAATATACTCCAGGACTGTCCTAATCTGGGATACAAAGGAAGTATTGCAAAACGCATTGGGTAAATCGGAGATGAAGAAAGGACAGGTCTTTACCTAACCAGAGGAAAACATGTTTGGTACTTGCTTGTGGGTGATTTGTTCACAAATAGGGCGAGGGAAATAGAATAATGATTAACAGGGAGCAGTGAATAACCCCACAAATGGGTATTTAAAAGGGTATGGAATATAAGGGGGTAGATTTAAGCAGTGGGCTTTGAAGTTGGTCCTTGCAGGCCTTGACATAACTCCTTGATCAATTTGAGAAAACAACCATAAGATAACAACTACTGACACTGCCAATAATGAACTGTCCTGCTGCTTGGTAGACACAGTGATACATCTGTAAAGATAATATTTCAAAGTTGTGTACTTGTATTCTGTGGTTTTGGTAGACAGTGCTTGTGGGTCAATAAACTAAATATTCTACAGACCAATTCAAGTAATTTCGAGTCAACTGGAATTTAAAAAAATCAATAGGAGCATCAGCTATTAAAATATGACACAAAGGTACACAAGGTAATTATTACTGGTGACTGGCTGTAAGAGATAGCTTTCACGTCTCCTGTAAAAGGACTACCAACTAGAAAGTGTGCAGCAATTCAAGATGGTAGCTCATCGCCACTTTTACAAAGATTAGGGATTCATAACTAAAATGTTGGCCTTGCCAATGATGTTCGCAAATCTGTTTCCCAGGATATGAAGTTTCCATTCATGCATAATAATTTTTTTCTAAAGCTGCGATTTAAAAGGCCAAAGGTGAACTACAAGTTTAATTAGAGAAACCCAAAATCTTATGGCTGGGACAGTTGGAACCAGAGGGGGATACTGGACATGCACTGCTCAAAGGAAATCAGGATAATAAAATTCACCAAAATTGATTTCAAGGATGGCAGGTTTGTCCTTTTAGAAGTAATTAGGCAAACTGGGCCTTAACTCTTCCGGGTTTTGACAAACGAGAGGTGATTTTGTTAAAATGTATAAAATTCTTATGGGTTTAACATAATAGAAACTTCATTAAATGGTATTTCTTTTAGCTGGGTTACGAAGAACAAGGGTGACAGTCTCAATGGGTTAACCATTCAGAAGAATAATTAGAAAAAAATTATTATTCAGATGGCAGAGAATCTTTAGAATTCTCTACAAGAGGGATAAGTTGGTTCAATCATAGAGTGTAGAGATTGACAGATTTTTTTTAAATTAAGGGAAGCAAAGGATTGAGGGCTTGCACAATAAAGTGATTATGAAATAAATCTTCAGCTACATTCTTAACGAATGACAGAGCAAAAGACATATTTTAACGAAATTGACCTTCACTGAACTGAACACCCCGATTCATCCCTTATCTTTTTCCATAATCATTTAGAAGTATAAAATTGTAGTCGCTATCTCCAACATGCACCCCCCCCACTGACCCCCACATTTACTAAGATGGGGTCCAGTAATGGTCCTGGTTCAACTGCAGCAGCTTTCAGGCTTACACTGTTACTGAAATCAGAACATTCTGTCAGTTGCCATGATTTCATACATGCAAATTAAACTGGATGTACAATATTATAGTTTCATAATTCACCCTTCAAAGTTTATAAATTGTCTTTCACATTGGTCAAGCATCAAAAAAATCCAATCATAGATTTAGGAATGGGTTAATACATTCAACAAAAACAATATCAGTTTTGAATCACAATATACAAATCTAAATGTCACAAAGTGGGATAATTTAACAATTATTAGCTGACAGGTTACTCTGGTGTTACAACAGCTGATTGGAACAGCATGGAAAAATACAAACTTCTTTGCTAAGTTTCACAAACTTTATGAATGAAGAATGCTGCTGGTAATCAAGTGCCACCATTTTTGCTATAAGGGAGTTAGACATTGTAATGAGTTACCATACAGCATCTTTATCTCAAACTAGATGCAGAGGGGTTGTATTTGCTAGTATAGCTGGAGGTGATTGTAATACCAGCAAGTGCATAGAATATATTTTTCAACAAACTAGGTTTATCTTCTAACTGCAGTAATACAAAGAAAAGCACATAATTACTATTCTTTGTCTAGGGAAATACCTTTACAGTTTCCAGGTCTCCGGCCTTTGCAGCCTCCAGGAGTCGATAATCAACATCTGAATTGTGCAATGGAACATTCTCTAAACAAAAAAACATTCGTAGAAATGGTTAATCAAGAGTCGAGTAGAGTATTTAATTGTCAATGAAATCCTTACTAGCTGCTTAACAGGCCCATAAATGCAATAACATGCTCATAAATAACAATACAATATACAATTAAAATAGCTGCAATTCAAGTTTGTAAGCTCAAAGTCATAGTAGTACAAGGTAACTATAATAGTGCAAAAACAAAAGTTTGTAGTGCGACCAAATACATAGTCCATAAAAGATCAGTCGCTGAGGTTAGCTTGTGTATAGTTCATGAGCCTGATGGTTGCTGGGAAAAAGCTGTTCTTGAACCTTGCAGTCATGGTTAAGGCTCCTCTATCTTCTTCCCAATGGTGGTAGCAAAATGAGAGCACAACCAGGGTGATATGGGTCTTTGGTGACAATACTAGCTGCCTTTTTACGGCAGCACTGATAGAACCCCTCAATGGTGGGGATTCCAGTACCTCCGATGGACAGGGCAGTATCTATCTCTGCATTCTCATTTGTTCGAGGGCGTTCAAGATGCAGACCCAGGCTGTATACTCTTCATCATACACATATAGAGGTTCGATAGAGAATTTGTTGACTAACTGAATCTCCTCAATCTTCTAAGGAAGTCAAGATGTTGATGGGCTTTCTTTGTGAGTGCATAGATTATGCTGAACCCAGTACAGATCTTCAGAGATATGCACACCCAGGAACTTGGAAGTTGTGGACTATCTTCATACCTAATTTTATCCTTCTGAAGTCAATCATCAGCTCATTGGGGTCTTGCTTATGTTGAATGCAAAATCATCCCATTGAATATGTGTCACACTCAAAACCAAATCATTGCAGTGCACAGCTTTGTATCTCGTTTAGCCCATGAAATTGAAAAAACTGAACAATGTTTCACACACATATATTTGTACAGCACTTCACCACAAACTTGGTAATTAATAAAGTGCAATGACTGCTATTTTGAACACAACAGTAATCTGTACCATATGCTCTCAAAAAAAGGAACTGAAAGGCCTCAATTTATATTGTGGGTCTGGTCAAGAGGACAATGATGGCTTGGACCATGCCCTGCTTTTCTTCAAATAGTTGCAGGCATTTTTTACAGTATATCCTATACTCCAAAAGTCAAACTTAAATTTCATATACCAAATATATGCATTATTTTCTCAGGTGTGCAAAGTGTGACTTATGCTTTGAGACTCGTTAATTTGTGTTTGCAGAGTTTTTACATCAGTGTAACCCAATGATACCAAAATTGGATTATTGTGATTACAGGAAAACGGAAACGGATTGAAATATGCAGTGTCACGTGGAAGTGGCTATGTACATGAATTCCAGGCGACCAGCTGAACTTTCATCACGTTCTCAACCTAACAAGTGTACAATGCACTTACCGTTAAGTATCTGTTGCACAGACTCATTCCCCATTTGTGCGGCTGTAAACCCTTGAAGGGACAAAATGGAAGGGTCGCTGCCATAACTTAACAGGAGACGACATGTCTGTAAGTGACCACCGTGTGCTGCTCTGTGCAAAGCTGCTTGACCAAGTGTGTCCAAAGCATTCATCTATAAAAGAGAACACTAGTCACGAGTGATGATAATTCATTCACATCCTTAATGGCATAGAAAAACTTTTAGTTCATCATACCAAAACACAAGTATGGCCTCCGTATTCAGAAACAATATCAATTCTTTCCTTTACAACCTTACAATACAGCCAGCTAGTTTTGTACAGTTTATTGTGCTAGCAAATAATGTTTTATTTCTTTGCAATCGGGTTTATTTTAAGCATTCCTTTAAAATGAGATAAAATCTAACAAATATATAATTCTGCCATGAATAATAATTATATTAAGGTGTAAATTTACTTGATTTCAATGTTGAAGTCCTTCAGAATAAACTATATTTTTTGTTTTTAAATCCAGTGTAAAATCGTATACATTATTTTTATTTTTGAACTCTGGAGCAACTAAAGGACCACAGGAACAGCATTGAGTTGAGACTAAAGGGCCTGTCCCACTTGTGCATCATTTGCGCATCACGCAAATGCCGCGCAAAGATTTTGTACATCCCAAAATCCTGGGGCACCGCGCGTCACTGCCTACGTCACCACGCACCATGCACGCATCGCATACGCGGCGTGCCGCGTAAATGATGTTGCGTAAATTATGAATCCAATTTTGGTACATTATGTGATGGCAAACCAAGTGGTGATATAGAGTTTAAAAATTCAACAAGAAAATGTACAGCCTCATCAATGACAGTCATTTTGTCAATAGATTTATATTGTCCGGGAAGATTTGATAGGTCTGCATCATGGATGGCATTGCACGATGTTTGGCATTAAAATTGCTCCTACTCACAATCACTGGTAATTCAAGTAGCGTTGAGTGACATTTGGGAAAACAGCTTACATCAGATCATCGAGTGCCAGTTTTTCATCTAAATCATTCCAGTTGCGTCTTCCCGCTTAATTTCCCCATTTCTAGATTGAGTAAATTTGCTCGCAGATGGGCTTGCACACTGGATTACAGTATCATTGTTCAACATTTTCCCAATATAAGATGATTTATCATAGGCCTGCAATTCATCTTTATTTTTTCATGGGATTAATGGTAACATTTGACAAGAATTTGCAACTAAAACTAAAGTAACACTTCCCATTATTTATTATTTGTGAGCCATTGTACATTCATCCCAAACAATGTTTACAACCTTATACATGTTTTTCCTTTGCAGCTTGCCTAATGTCACACATTATGGAGTCTCCACATTCATCACATTTAAAGGCAGTTTGACAGCAGAATTTGGCGTTTTTCCTCTTAAGCGCTGAAGCAATGTCTGTTGATGCTGAAGCAATTACGTTTTGTATTCACACTTTACCCAAAGTTAGATAGGGAGAGTATTCCCATTTCACCGAATGCATCCAAAAAAAAGAGGTTATTTTTTCACTGTAAACAGTCTCTGTATTAGTATCTAGGACAATTCTTTCTCTCGAATATATCGGATATATAGAACTTGATTCTTTCTCTCGGATATATCCGTTTAACTGGTTTAAATCATAGCTGGCATCCTGCAGAAACTCAGTGTCAATATTTTCAGTTTCCCTTTGCAGTTCATCAGGGAGAACAACGGTACTTAGACCAGGTAAGTTAGTAAATATTTAATATCTTGAAAACAAATTTAAATGGGGAAAATCAAAATTAGGTCCCCTTTGGGCCATGGAGGGCCTTCAGTCTTATGCTACAGCTAACATGCTAAATTTCTGATTTCTAGGTTATTTTGTCACTGAGATGCGTGGGATATGGACATTCTATTTCATGTCGAAAGATTAAATTGAACCAGCACTACAATCTTTACACCATCAAACCAAAAATAAATATCAAATTTGTTATTTTATTTACAGGGTTTCAAGATGCTGGAGCTTCAATAAAATGTTTGTAGTATATTTTCACTCCCAATCCAAACTTAGTTGGAGTGAAATGGAATCCTACAATCTGGGTTGGTGTCTCTGGGATAGCAAGCATGAAAAAAAAAAGAAGCTGAGATTTACCATCTTGAATAAGGCCACAAAAAGATCTTACTTAATTATCATAGGACTAATAAATGGGTAATGGGGAGGGGAGGGTGAAGAGAAACCAGATGATTGTTACTTTCTACCAAGTATGTTCTAACACCTATTGGAGGGCGACTTGGGGAGAAAAATGAACATATGAAAGAACTATGCCAGTATTATGTTCCCAAATTTAGGCCGAGTGATGTGGTTTCAGCCAGAATGGCCTTATATGCAAAAGAAAATATTGTTGTGAAATTTGCAAGTTTCACAATAAAACTCAAAAATAATTACAAAATAGCATCAAGCAAATAAATACAATAGATGCAGGAGTAGTCCATTCGGCCCTTCGATCCAGCACCGCCATTCAATTTGATCATGGCTGATCATCCCCAATCAGTACCCCGTTCCTGCCTTCTCCCCATATCCCCGACTCCGTTATTTTTAAGAGCCCTATCTCACACTCTCTTGAAAGCATCCAGAGAACCTGCCTCCACTGCCCTCTGAGGCAGAGAATTCTACAGACTCACCACTCACTGGGAGAAAATGCGTTTCCTCGTCTCCGTTCTAAATGGCTTACTCCTTATTTTTAAACTGTGGCCCCTAGTTCTGGACTCCCCCAACATCGGGAACATGTTTCCTGCCTCTAGCATGTCCAAACCCTTAACAATCTTATATGTTTCAATGAGATCCCCTCTCTTCCTTCTAAACTCCAGAGTGTACAAGCCCAGCTGCTCCATTCTCTCAGCATATGACAGTCCTGCCATCCCGGGAATTAACCTTGTAAACCTATGCTGCACTCCCTCAATAGCAAGAATGTCCTTCCTCAAATTAGGGGACCAAAACTGCACACAATACTCCAGGTGTGGTCTCACTAGGGCTCTGTACAACTGCAGAAGGACCTCTTTACTCCTATATTCGATTCCTCTTGTTTTCTCTCTCCCGCCTTTCTTAAAAAGTGGGATAACATACACAAATTTGTCCTAAATTGGTTGACTTATTTAGAGGATTTTTGAAAGGGTACCTTGAAAGGAACTTGTTGAAAGCTGGTCATAAATAACATTGGAATGCTGTTATAAAATATTAGAATCTATGTTATAGCATACAGATGCTCCCCGATTTACAATGCTTTGACATGATATTTCTAATTTACGATGGTCACGTGACCAAATTGTATTAAATGCGTTTTCGATTTACAATGGGTTTATCGGGACGTAACCCTATCATAGGTCGAGGAGCAACTATATTAGAATTCTATGGCGATACAATGGCTCAGCGGTAGAGTTGCTGTCTTACAGCGCCAGCGGCCTGGATTCGAAGTCCAGAACCAGGGGCCACAGTTTAAGAATAAGGAGTAAGCCATTTAGAGCAGAGACGAAGAAACACTTTTTCAAGAGTCCCAAACACATGACCCCATCAAGTCAACTACTCGCTCTGGCCATGATTCAAGGACATACAAGCTTCTTCAAACATTTCTGTCACATCGGTCTCCAAGATGCATTTTAGCCACGTAACAAGCCTTCGAGAGACATGTTCAACTTTATAACACTAACCATCTCTGCCAAGTTTCCACTCTAGTGGCCCTTGTAAATCTCATTCATGCTCATCATTCAATGTTGTTGTGGCTAGCCTTCAATCTTCTATACTTCTACAAGTTTGGAGCTCCCCCAAAACTTTGCTGCCCATACCCACACGTGCATCAACTCGTGTCTGCTGTTCTCTGTACCAGTTGATTAACCAGTCATGCAAAGACTTAATTTTAAAATGCTCGACATTTTACAAATTCCTCCAGCATTCATACCTCCCTATCTTTGTAACTCCATCCAATCCTACTTTTTCTGATGTCTTCATGCTCCTCCAGTTCTTCCATTATTTTAGTAATTCCATCATAGGTATCTATGCCTAGGATGCTAAGGTTTGAAGCTCTGAAAACCTCCTTAGAACTGTTCTATCTCTTCTTCCTTCACAAAGTTCCACAATTCTGCTGACACTCCTGTTCTAATTGCCTTTCATGTAGGATGTTAAAAGCACTAAGTGAATGTAAATTGTCATGGATTGCATTAAATTTGGGGAGGTGTGGTTGGGTTGAATAGAATGCAAAACAGTTTGTTCACTGTTCCTCAATACACGTGACAGTAGTAAATCTAAACCTAAAGAGAAACATACCTTTGCTCCATG
Organism: Leucoraja erinaceus; assembly: GCF_028641065.1. Classification (NCBI taxonomy): domain Eukaryota; kingdom Metazoa; phylum Chordata; class Chondrichthyes; order Rajiformes; family Rajidae; genus Leucoraja; species Leucoraja erinaceus. Next base: position 52,960,431 of record NC_073379.1, read on the forward strand.
CTTGTGAAGGACTTCCACCACATCATTATGTGCTCTCTCTGCAGCCACGTGTAGTGGTGTAAGAAAACTGCAAGAAATTTAAAATTTTGTGAAGCCTTATACAAAAAAGTAAAAAAGCTGTAAATACCCTAACCTGAAATTGAAATAAATTCAATAGGAAAATTGCCAATATTACCCAGCTGCACAAAAAGGGAGCAAGGCAGAAAAGTGGGAACTATAGGCCAGTTAGTCTGACTTCAGTGGTTGGTAAGGTTTTAAGGATTAGAAAGGATGAGGTTGTGGAGTACTTAGGTTCACGATAAAATAAAGTCAGCATGGCTTTATGAAGAGGTAATCTTGCTTGAAAAATTTGCTGGAATTCTTTGAAGAAGTAAATAGCAGGACAAAAGAAAGTCAGTAGATGTTGTTTACTTAGATTTTCAAAAAGCCTTCGATAAGGTGCGACACGTTAGGCTGCTTAGGAAGATGAGAGCCCACGGTATCAAAGGGCAGATACTAACATGGATAGCAGGTTGGCTGGATGGCAGAAGACAAAGAGTGGCAATAAAGGGGGCTTTTTCTGACTGGCTGCCAGTGACTAGTGGAGTTCTGCAAGGGTCGGTGCTGGGGCCGCTACTGTTCACGATGTATATTAATGATTTGGATGAGGGGATTGAAGGCTTTGTGACAAAGTTTGTGGATGATACAAAAATAGGTGGAGGGGTAGGTAGTGTAGTGAAAGCAGGGACTCCACAGAAGGACTTGGACAGGTTAGGAGAGTGGGCAGAGAAATGGCAGATGGAATATAGTGTAGCAAAGTGTGGAGTCATGCATTTTGGTAGTAGGAATAAAGGTGTAGACTATTTCCATAAATGGGGAGAGAATCCAGAAATCGGAGGTGCAAAAGGTGCAAAATTCCCAAAAATGTTAATCTGCAAGTTGAATCGGTAGTAAAGAAAGCAAACTCAATGCTTATTTCAAGAAGGCTTATAGACAAAAACAGGGATGTAATGTTGAGGCTCTATAAGGTGCTGATAAGGCCGCATTTGGAATATTGTGATTAATTTTGGACACCATATCTGAGGAAGGTTGCGCTGGCTCTGGAGAGGGTCCAGAGGAGATTTACAAGAAGGATCCCAGGAATGAATAGGTTAACCTATGATGAGCGTTTGACGGCACTGGGCCTATACTCGCTGTACCCAGCGTGACAGAGCCGGGCCGGGCCGGGGGGGGGAAGGGGAAGTGGAGGAGAGCCGGGCGGCAGCAACCGTTATCGTCGCGCGGGGCACGTGATGAGAAGGTGGCCCTGGCGGCCATTACTCCCTCTGGATCTTTGGTCCGCAGCACAGCGGGAGGCGAAAAAAATGACGGGGGTGGAGGAAGGTGCGCCTTTAATTGAGAGGGGGGGGGGGGGGGCGGTGCCGCGAGCAAGGGCATTGTGATGTCCGCAGCTGCCGCAGTGGTTTGATTAAAAAACAGTCCGTTTTGTGAACAACTTTATTAAAAAACTGGGGAAATAATTGATCAAATTTAGAGAAGAGTCACTTTCCGAAATCGTAAGTTAAATCGCTACAGAAATATGTAAAAATCTCCGCGTATTTGCGTCTGGTTTTCGAGAAAATACGTTTCACAGGCAAAATCACACACACACACACACACACGAGTTTAAAAGTATATAGATTTGGCACATTAACTAATATTGGTTTAACAGTCTAAGACAACAAATCCAATTTCCGAATAGCAAAAAAACTTACTCTTTATTTTTCTCATTGACATTCGCTCCTTTCCTCAAAAGCAGTTCGGTTACCTGTTTGCGTTTGGGGTGTTGTGAAGTCACAGCACAATGCTGGAAGGGAATTTGGATATTACATTCCAGATTTAAATAGCTTTGACTAAAAATCAACTAAATAACATTATTTTATTAACACAGAAGTTTAGTACAATGTGTCATATCAGAACCAACTAAGCAAAACAAATGACTTAATGACAACAGGATGAAAAATTACAATAAATTTAATTCAAAGGAGCAGGAAGCCCCAACTGAAAAAGTAAATTACCACTGAAATAATGTACACATTTGTTAAGTAATATAAATTTGAAATTGTCATTGACTTTCCTGAGCAATACATTTAAGGTTTTTCTCATAGTTTAAATTTTGTGTTTCACCACTAAAACATTCAGAATATTGAATTATCTGCTGCTTTTTAAAAAAAAAAAAAAAGTTAATAAAATACAATTAATATACTGATATTAATTTCTCGCATTTAGCAACATTTTTTTCGGGATTGGGTTCCTACAGAGTATTAAGTGTGCCAAGTAATTCCCAGCAATAACCTGTAGATTTTGAAAAATTAGATCCAATGAGATCTTTCCATATAGAAACAAATTCCTTTCAAAACTTAAGAGCTGATATCTGCTCTTAATAGGGTTCAATCTCTGAACCCACCAGATTAAGAAACCTCTGCTTGGAAATAACAAAATTATTTAGTGGTTGACATGCAGACAGCCTCAGGAGAAACTCTTCCTATTTTGGCATACAAAGGAACAATGCTAAAGTATGCTTTAACATTCCCTCATAGGTTTAACTCTAATACTGATTAAAGCAATATTAAGCTGACAGCAGCTGGTGAATAACAATTGACAAATGCCAGCTAAATAAGGACATGTCCTCTCAAACAGTCTGATGTTAACTTACTCGATCAAGTACCTTTCATCTGGGACTCAGTGGTGTAATGCCGTAATTGACCTAGCCTACACCATTTTCACTATTCCTATTTGTTCGCCTGCTGCCCATTTGAACTGCAAACCTCAGCAAATTCAAATGTTGCTGTATGGAAATTATGGCTGCAACAAAATGGTGCCTCTGGATTTCTGGTCACGCAAGCTGCCAAAAGCAGCCACTCGTTACGCATCTTTCGGGAAACAGCTACTTTCTAGTTATTGGGTGCTGGTAAAAACAGAAAGACAGATGGTAACAAGGTCCAAAAGGCTTTCAGAAACCCGACAGGAAGAGCACAGCAGAGATCTATTGTTAAATGGAAATGGACCATTGCTGAAAGCGCTACCAAACAGTCAGTGTTAGCAAACTACAGGAGAAAGTCACAGAAATCCCTCAGTCTGCAGATCACAAATTGCCCAGAGCCTCCACCTTGCCCCATCCATAGAGGGCATCACTGAGTGATCTGTCCATTGTTCAGCAACATCATGCAGTTAGTTCACAGTTGTATGGAGAAACGGACAGCAATGCTGGAAGGGAGCAACTCTAAACCCTGATGCACAGACTATTCCACAGCAGAGCCCTGATAGCTCCAGCCAATATGCACAATTGACTGCAAAACTACTTGAACTGGAAAATTATGACAAAAAAGCTCTATCTACACCAGCTGTTACCAAAGTGTTAAAATGACAATAACATTGCAGAAAAGATGTTAGGGAAAACCCTATCTGAAACCTTGTTTCCTTGTGAGAGTTTCTAAAAGTAAGATCCATTGTTTAAAAATAAGGGATTAGGCATTTGAAGCACTTAGGGAGAATTGTTATCTCAACAGTCAAGTGTATTTGAACCAAGTACAGCAATATGGCAATAGACAGTGGAAGGATTTAATGTACAATCATACAGGAATATGGAACTGAGGTTACAATCATTTCAGCCAAGCCCATATTCAATTATGGGTCAGGTCAAGAGACAAATTGGCTGAAAACTGTTTTTTTTAAACCCGATTACCTATAAGACACAGAATCTTAGCGGAAGATGTATATCAGCTGCAAGTTAATAAAAAAGCAGCCATTCGTCCGATTCTATACCATTAACATAGAAACATAGAAAATAGGTGAGGGAGTAGGCCATTCAGTTCTTCGAGCCTGCTCCGCCATTCAATATGATCATGGCTGATCATCCAACTCAGTATCCTGTACCTGCCTTCTCTCCATACCCCCTGATCCCTTTAGCCACAAGGGCCACATCTAACTCCCTCTTAAATATAGCCAATGAACTGGCCTCAACTACCTTCTGTGGCAGAGAATTCCAGAGATTCACCATTCTCTGTGTGAAAAATGTTTTTCTCATCTCAGTCCTAAAAGATTTCCCCCTTATCCTTAAACTGGGACCCCTTGTTCTGGACTTCCCCAACATTGGGAACAATCTTTCTGCATCTAGCCTGTCCAACCCCTTAAGAATTTTGTAAGTTTCTATAAGATCCCCCCTCGATCTCCTAAATTCTAGTGAGTACAAGCTGAATCTATCCAGTCTTTCTTCATATGAAAGTCCTGACATCCCAGGAATCAGTCTGGTGAACCTTCTGTGTACTCCCTCTATGGCAAGAATGTCTTTCCTCAGATTAGGAGGCCAAAACTGTACGCAATACTCCAGGTGTGTTCTCACCAAGACCCTGTACAACTGCAGTAGAACCTCCCTGCTCCTATACTCAAATCCTTTTGCTATGAATGCTAACATACCATTCGCTTTCTTCACTGCCTGCTGCACCTGCATGCCGACTTTCAATGACTGGTGTACCATGACACCCAGGTCTCGTTGCATCTCCCCTTTTTCTAATCGGCCACCATTCAGATAATAGCCATTCAGATAATTTCCTGTTTTTGCCACCAAAGTGGATAACCTCACATTTATCCACATTATACTACATCTGCCATTAACAGCAAACACTCAGGCTGCTTGGAATATCCATGCGGAAGAAAGATTTTACTGATAAAAATAAAATGTCAGGCATAGAAAAAAGGAATTGAAAAGGATTGTTTAAGAGCTTCAAAGTAGTTGGAATAGAGGGAGATCATTGCCAGCATCAATGGGTTTAGATTTGGCACAGATCAAAATGTACTGGTTTCAGAATATTTTACTGCGACGTATTGTAACTCTGGAGCTTAGATAAATAATAACAGTTTATGCAAATAAATGAGTGATCAAGACAGTAAGAATCCAGATAGAATAAATAGCAAAATATTTATGGTACTAGAGTACCAACTTATGGTACTGGAGTTCTAAGCTTAGAAATCCGTAACATTAAAAATGGGAAAACTGGCTATAAAGCAGATGAAAATACAGGTATTATCTTTACTTGACTGCACATTTTTATCCAACCTGAAATAATAGTGAAGCAGAATCTGTAAAAACCTTTAAAGGGAAATAGTTGATATTAGGGAAATAATGTTTTTAAATGGTGAGAGGAAGTTCAGGGTAATAACATAATGGACATTGCAAAATCAAGCATAACAAACACATCAGGATTTCCGAGCTTCAAAATTGTGAGCATTTTTTCTGAAGCCACTTTAAAGCAAAACAAAGCAATAAATACAGCTTAAATCATTACCAGTGGAGTTTCATGGGTCTGTGGATGCTTGAAATTTATTATCTCTAATGCAAGACTCTTTTTCACTTTTGCCAAATCTGCTTCTTTTGCAGCTTGCAGTAATGAATGGCCTTTAAATTCATCTGTTTAAAAAAAGAATGCAGTTTTCAGCATTAACTCACCATAATGTTAAAGCCAGAATGGCTTCTTCAAAGACTTTTGTTTAAATGAAAATAAAAAATTCAACCATTTTAAATATAAGGTACCAGAAATAGGAAAAAATTAAGCTAATGAGACATTTGATATTATGGACTGTGAATACATCACATTCATTGTGAATAGGGTAATTGGTAAGATACGTTCAAAGGACAATTGACCTTATTTATCTGAGGTTTTGCATGGCCATGATCTGCAGGCTTGTTTACAAATTCAGCTTTTATTGTAATTGCTTGGCTGAACAGGATTTATCATGGTAAATCAATTAAAAGTCAACATTTTGGCTAATCAAATGAGTACATGTGCTGTTAGGTGGGGTTGGTATAGAAAATATTTCAAGGAATTAACATTACCGATCTGAAAGGTAGTTTTTAAAAATCGCTGATGGTATCTCAATCAATTGAAAAAGCTATACAGCTTTGCTCAGATGTTTATACCACCTTACTTTAGAGTCAAAGAGCATGGAAACATGCCCTACAGCCCAACTGCCGGCATTTGGCCCATATCTGTCTAAATTTATCCTCTCCATGTATCTCAAATGTTTATTCAACTTTACCATAGTACCCGCTACAACTACCTCCTCCAGCAGCTCGTTCCATATAACTACGACCCTTTGTGGAAACAAGGTTGCCCCTCAGGTTCCTATTAAATCTTTCCCCACCCTTCAATGTAAACCTATGACCTCTGGCTCTCGATTCCTCTACTCTGGGTAAAAGGTGCATTTAGCCTATCTATTCCACTCATGATCTTGTACACCTCTATATGATCACCCCTCATCCTCCCACACTCCAAATCCTATGCTGCTCAAACTTTCCCTATAGCTTAAGGCCTCGAGTGCTGGCAACATCCTTGTAAATTATTTCTGCACCCTTTCAAGCTTAACAACATTTCCAATAACACAATTTTAAGAAGGAACTGAACACAATGCCCAAAACTGAACACAATACTCTAAATGTGTTTTGTTCAACTGTAATATGACCTCCCAACTTCTATACCCATTATTCTGACTGATGAAGGCCAATGTGCCAAATGCCTTCTTGCCCACCATATTTACTTGTGATGCCACTTTAAAGAAACTAAGTATCTGCACTCCGAGATCCCTCTACTACAGTCCCCAGAGCCCTGCCATTCACTGTGTTGGTCCTGCTTTGCTTTGACTTCCCAAAATGTAATACCTTGAATTTCTCTTTGTGAAACTCCAATAATCATTCCTCAGCGTACCTGCCCAACCGATCAAGATCCCGTGGCAATTTTTGACAACCATCTTCGCTATCTACAATACCACATTTTAGTGACATCTGCAAACTTACTAATCATGCCTTGTACATTCTCATCCAAATCACTCATCACTGAACCGTGAGGCACACCACTAGCCACTGATCTCCAGCTCAAAAAAGAACTTTCCACTATCACCCTATGCCTAATTTCATGAAGCCAATTTTATATCCAGTTAGCTAACTCTCCTTGGATCCCATGCAATCTAAACTTCCAGAGCAGACTACCACGCGGAACCTTGTCAAATGCCTTGCTGTACATGTCTGCTATACATGTCAACCTTAAATCAAAGGCAAGTAATTTGGTTGCAAATCTTTCCTGATTCTACTTTTAAAAATAGTGGTGAAATTGTGTGCCAGAATTCAATGTTGAGATAATTCAGTCATATTTTCCCTTCGTTTGTTTCACTCCCACCAAACCTACCAAATTAAAAATAACAAATACAAATGAACAATCCATTATATCGTGATCCATTTGCTCAAATTTTGCTAGAAATATTTAGCATGCAATAAATTAACTGTAGTTAAATTCCTGTGGAGTTTTGATACTTACATGCAAGCCTCTCTTTTAATTCGGGAGTGGGAGCCATATCCATTGCACTCTTGCCATGGCAATTAACTAGGGTGGGGTCTGCACCATGGCTTAATAGTAGCGAACAGACTTCCACTCTGTTCTTTGATGCAGCTTCATGCAGTGGTGTGAATTGCCAGAGATCCATGGCATTTACACAGGCTCCATGCTGAAGGAGAGAAATATTCTAATGACATCCAGAACCTATAATTATTGTACCCAATAGAACATTCAACACCATTTTCTTTGTTTTGTGCTTTAAATAAATTATTGACAATGAAATGTTAGAATCATAGAGTCATACAGAACAGAAACAGACCCCTTGTCCATGCCAACCAAAATGCCCCATCTTAGTCACGTTAGCCCAATATTCCTCTTAGCCGTTCCTATCCATGTCCAAATGTTTTTTTAGCGTTGTTATTGTACCTGCCTCAACTACTTCCTCTGGCAGCTTGTTCTATATACCCATGACCTTCTGCATGCAAAAGTCACCCCTCAGGTTCTTATTAAAATTTCCCCTTACCTTGAAACTATGCCCTGTAGTTCTTTATTGCCCTAGCCTGGAAAAAAGATTATGTATTTACCCTATCTATTCTCCACATGATTTTATACACCTCTATAAGATCACTCCTCAGCCTCCTGTGCTCCAAGGAATTAAGTCTTAGGCTTAACCCCAGCCCTCAAGACCTGACAATATCTTCATGAAGCTTCTTTATACAATTTCCAGATTAATGACATATTTCTTATAGCAGAGTGACCAAAACTGAATACAATATTCAAGTATTGCCTCAACAACGTCTTATACACTGTAGCATGTCCCAAATGCTATACATAATACCCTGACTGATAAAGGTTAATGTACCAAAAGTCAACCTATCCTACCTGTGATGCAATTTTCAGGAAACTCTGTACATGTACTCCTAGATCCCTTTGCTCTACAACATCTCCCCCCCCCCCACACACAAATTGCTCAATGTAAAGGTTGTGCCCTAGTTTCATTGCCCAAAGTGCAACACCTCACTCTTATCCGAATTTCGCTTCATTAGCAATTCTTCAGCCCACTTGCCCAACTAATCAAGATCCCATTATAATTCTTGATAATCATCATCACTGTCTATGATACTACCTATTTTATTGTCATCTTCAAAGTTACTTATGTGCTTTGTATAATCTCATCCATTTGTTGATATAAATGACAAACAGCAATGTTTGGTCGGCATCAACCTGAGGCACATCACTTCGTCACAAGCCTCCAGCCCCCCCTTTGCTTCCAACCACAAAGCCAATTCTGCATCCAGTTATAGGTGCAGCCAGAACTTGGAAGTGGCTGAATTTGTACAAGAATACACCAAGCAAACTACATCTTCTGGAATATATTAAAAACAGGAAGCTGGAAAAGCAGCAAATTAGAGAGGAAAAACCTGATAAGGAGGAAGAGCAGGACTTAGAAAAGGAATGAGAAAGCAGAGGATGGTGACATTGATAAAGCAAAGTGGGGAAACGACATGCTGTCCAGGAAAATGATCAGATATTACACAAAAGGGCGTCAAAAATAGACCACCAAACAATAATAATGAGAACGCAAGGAGAGGGAGTAGGAAAGAAAACTTAAGGGAAAAAGAACAAGAATAGGTACAGCAAAGGTGATGTGAGGATGACTGCAGAAAGCAAAGTGTTATAATTAGAAATAATTATTAGAGCAAAAGAAGATACAAGAGGGAAATAGCAGACAAGAAAAAGAAAAGAGCTACATAAAAATTGTTGTGAACAGTTTTCCAAGGAAAATAAGTACATGTTCAAAAAGATAAAGCATAATCACTTGTTAGCACATAGGATGCAAAACCGTTTCTACGTTGGATGAAAATGTGGATGCATTTAAGTTCCTAATGATTAAAATAAAAGACACATGTAATTTTATAGTACCTAAAGTTAAAAAAATGAACATAAGTATTCTTACCTTCAACAATAATTCAGTGACTTCATAATGACCATATGAACAAGCATTATGAAGAGGTACAAGGCCACTGAGGAGAGAAGACAAGAGTTTAGTCGAGGACTTTACAGATTAAATTAGAATGATGAGAGGGATAGACAGAGTTGATGTGGACCAGCTTTTCCCTTTGAGAATAGGGAAGATTCAAACAAGAGGACATGACTTCAGAATTAAGGGACAGAAGTTTAGGGATAACATGAGGGGGAACTTCTTTACTCAGAGAGTGGTAGCGGTGTGGAATGAGCTTCCAGTGGAAGTGGTGGAGGCAGGTTCGTTGGTATCATTTAAAAATAAATTGGATAGGCATATGGATGAGAAGGGAATGGAGGGTTATGGTATGAGTGCAGGCAGGTGGGACTAAGGGAAAAAAGTTGTTCGGCACGGACTTGTAGGGTCGAGATGGCCTGTTTCCGTGCTGTAATTGTTATATGGTTATATGGTTAAAAGATAGACATTATCTATTAAAGATAAAATATTAATAAAATGTTTAATTTTAGTCAGAGAAACTGTTGCCCAAGGAAATTGTATATTTTTGTTTGTATCTTCACTGAACCTCATCTCTCTTCTACCAAAGCAGCCACCAAGGGACACTTGGACATCCCACCAAAATCACAACTCATTTGAATCCAATGGAAGGGGGTGGTTCAAACTAGATTCATGTTCAAACTATAAACAGAAAAACAAAAGATTTTTCTTTTGTCAACAAACATGATGTCCTTCAAATCCAGGTGGCTATCTAAAAACCTCTTAAACGCCACTATCCTATCTACCTCCTTCACCACCATCCCTAGCAGTACATTCAAAGCACTCACCATCGAGTAAAAAAATAAAAATAATTGGCACTCCCAAATATCTCCTATAAATACTGCTCCCCAGGCCTTAAAGCTATGTTGTCCTTGACATTTCCACCTTGGAAATATTCTATGGAAATAAAAGCAGTTTAACCTATTTCATGGTAATACCTCAATATTACTGCCGTTATAAAAGTCTGGTGCTGCATCCTTTAAAATTATTAAAAAATGAAATTACACTTCTCCGTCATGTAGGCTCAATTGACACGATGTCACTTTTTGGGATGGGAGTCTTATAGTATTGCAGTTTTCACTTTCAGTTGACCAGTAAAGAATGGTGCAGCAACTATTGAGCAATTAGCTGGTTAATACTTTGTACAAATTTGTTAGCCATTGGTCCTCAACAACTCAAAAAAAGCATTGAATGTTACAAAGGTGTTCTCTATCTTTAGCATTTCATGGAAGACCCAACATTTAACTCACCCTTTGTCCTTGGCATGCACATCGGCTCCATGCTGAAGGAGGAGTTGAACAATTCGCACACGGTTGTAACCAGCCGCCAGATGCAGAGGAGTAGACTGGAAGCAATAATCAATAATTTTGAAAATAATTAACACGAAACAAATTTTTGACGAAGTAGCACAATCAATCTAATCGTTAAAAATCAACCATATTTATACAGATAGCTCACAAAAGACATAAATACTTATCATTCATAAAACAATTGTATATAATCCTGTGGGCCAAGCAGTCTTCAATATTTTACCTAAAATACAAGTTCCCTAAAATGAATGAGCATTGAAATGAAAATTAACATTGCCACATAAATGGGAAATACTGTTTACCATTTGCCAAAATTCACAGGGGGAGAACTTTTCCTTGGCACCTTGCTGATAATACAGATATCCGACAGGCATTCTTTTAATAAAACATACGTGTTACAACAGTTGGCCCACCAGATTAATGCTGTTTCCAAAGATTAACACATGCATGACATGTTGATAGCGTTTAAGGCTAAAGTATTAGAATTATTATTAAGTAACTGATACTTAAACGTCTCTCCTGAGTAATTACATTTAAATTTGAAATCTATGTTTGGTGCCAGTTGTGAAAATAATAACATTGAAAATGTAATCATATTGCCTAACAAGCAGCATAATCCACAATTGTCTATTTCAAGGATTAGTGTTTCATTAGAAACTTTTTATTCCATTAACAAGATTCCATTTTCGAGCCAATCATACACATGCACATGCAAAAAAATTGAATGCAATTCTGGGCACCACAGCCAAGGATATCATTGTCACAGTACCTGTTCCCTGATTAAAAGATCAGCCAATGCAAACATACAACCTTTGCCTAATAATGAACTGCAAACTCAACCTTTGAGAACAACAAAAATGCCACGGGAAGAACTACTCAATAAACCTCATCTCACAAACCTGTGCTAAAGTGATCACCTACCTTGTACAGCCTAGATTTAAAATTGAAAAGTGAATTCATCATCATCTCCTTTCATCATGATTTCAAATCAAGACAAAAGTCAAGACTGTGTGTCATATGCCCTGGATATGAACCAAAACAACAAATTTCTTACACTGCAACTTTACAAGCACATCAGTAACAAAGAATTTATCTTTCACATGAATGGTGCAGGCACTAACATATTAAAAGCCACTACAAAAAGTGTAAACATTATCACAGCTACAATAATTTTAGAAAAGCCAGTTGCCAACATTTACAACTTTAGGTACCACCTCCTCCATTATAATCGTTCTTTCACTAATCCAGAACCAAAACTTTTCAAGAGGAATAAAAAACAACCTACTGGAGATGTAAACTGGTGACAATATGTAATAAAACAAATGGGTTTGACAACAAATATTTATTGGATTGGTGATCTAATCGCTGAAAGTAGAAACTAGATTTGTGCATTTTGATATTTCAATGAAAGTCCATTGGGATCCTCAGATATACTGTCTGCAACTTGTCCATTAACATCAACAGACATGCCTGACAAATCTGTACTGATTGGCTCGTGGGATTAGAGACAAAACGCCTATTATAATAGAGTTAAATGTTCCTCTGCTTAATCTCATGCTTTGACGGAATTTAAAAAAATGCATTTATTAATGCGGATTGTATTCATTATTCAAGTTCTAGTGTGTGCATTGATCTTTACAGGAAAATGAGATAAGAATGATAAATTAAGTGAATTTGTTAAGAACTGAATATGTAAAAAATACAATTTAGATAATTTGAGTTGTTTTATTCTGGCCATTATTTAGAAATGAAACTTCAAATGTCATGCATTTTTGTTTCTGCATCATTGCCACACCACATCATCTTCCATTTACCCACACAGGCTGGATTGCAGATAGATCCACATTTGGCTTCATGATCAGTTTACAGGAAACGTCTGCAGGGTCCAGCTACAACCAATCAGGAACTGGAAAAGTTTGCCGGAGAAAAATACAAGAATCTAAACCACAACAAAATCTTATAGAAAGAAATTTGAATCAAGTTCGAACAGATCTTTAAAATCAGCATCAGTATATATGAATACATGGTAATATAAGGACTGAAAAGGAATCAAGAACTTGACAATTCTTGACTTTAATTTTCCAGAATATGCAGAATGTGAACAATTGGCATAAAATGTAAATGTTAATACTTAATACGACACAAACAAATCACTTTTGGCTGATGCAGTGATTCACAGCAGCAATTAATTCATTCCATTGCTAGAGCATATAAAACACTCGCAAAGTAAATAGCAAACAAATCCATTTGACTTGCTTAGGCAGAACTAAAATTTAAAAACTGAAATGTGGCAAACGCTTAAAACCATGCACATTTCTGAACTGAAAATTTGATTTTGTCGTTGATTGATATATCTTTAGTGGAATCCAGTATGCAATGAATTTAGAGAGGAGCAAAAATGATTTACAGCAATTAGTTATGATCTTAAGTATATCACGTTGCTGATAACAGGAAGTGGGCATGATTTGCTAAGTTACAAATAAAAACTCAAGCTTTCAAAAATTACTCAGAAATTAAAAAATAACGTTTCTCAGTGGAAATCTTTAATATCAAGCAAAAAATGTAGGTTTTAAATATTAAAAATACACACGGTCATCTGTTATATTTGGTGAAAATCATTAAAATTGAAGCAATTTATTTACTGCTGATGTTTCTCGAAATATCAATCTTTACAAATAACCCAAAAGCTTGTGATACCTCAAAGAACATTCAATCCCATATTAGGGCATTGTGGATGAATAATTAAGTAACCAAGTTACTTAACCAAGTTAAGTAACCAAGGATCTGCACATCAATACCACTTCCCAATTTGTAAAAGACACACTAATCATTGTGTGCCATTGAAGAATACCATTAGTTTTCTTAGAAAGAGACACAAAGTGCTTGAGTAACTCAGTGTGTCAGGCAGTATCTCTGGAGAACATGGATAAGTGATATTTTGGGTTGGGACCTTTCTTCGGGCGCATCCAGAAAAGTCACTAATCCATGTTCTCCAGAGATGCTGTCTGACCTGCTAAGTTACCCCAGCACCATGTCTTTTTTTTGTAAACCAGCATCTGCAGTTCCTTGTTTCTACTTCTATCAATTTTCATAGCATTATTTAATCCGAACACCTGTCACAGACCACCATAATTAGGACAAATTGTCAATAAAGAATTAGAGGAATGATTTGCTTCATGTACTTCCCACATTACATTTAGCCCTCAATGTCAAACTTTGAAAAACTAGGCGAGTCGGAAAATTCAGCTACCCGAAGTAAACTCCAAAAGTAGTTAGAGCTCACTGTCCGATTAAAATACTCATCTGGAGAGTAAATGCTGTAGAGTTTTAAGAGATAAGCTTTTTGGTATGTAGTCCCGACATCAATACTGAATATTCAGACACAAAAAACAGAAATAAGGTAATTCCACCGCTAGTCACATCTTCCCACCCTTACCCCATTCCGGTTTCCACAAAGATCACCTCCTCTGCAATGCCTTGGTTCGCTCATCCCTTCCCACACAACCTGCTCGATCCTCAGGTACATTCCCCTGCAAGCTCCGTAGACATAATACTTGTCCCTGAACTGAACTGAACTTTATTTATAGACCGCTTTAAAAACAACCACTGTTGCAACAAAGTGCTGTACATGACTAATCATAAACATAAAACAAAACAATAAAAACATTAAAAGACAGTAAAAACAATAAAAAACAATAATAGAAACACTAAAACAAGAGCAAAGTCTCATGCAGGGGCGAAAGCCAAGGAATAGAAAAGGGTTTTAAGACTAGTTTTGAAAATGGACAGTGAAGAGGCACTAGAGTGTTCCATAATGTCGGAGCAGCAACAGAGAAGGCTCTATCCCCTCTGAGCTTCCGCTTAGACCTCAGTACCTCCAGGAGCAGCTGATCAGCTGACTGGAGGCAACGAGCAGGAGCGTAGGGATGAAGCAGCTCAGAGAGGTAAGGCGGGGCAAGACCATTTAAAGTCCCTGCATCTCCTCTTACTTCCATCCAGAAACCACAGCAACCCTTCCATATGAGACAAAGATTCAAATACAGCTTTTCAAATCTCATCTACTGCATTCAGTACTTCCAATGCAGCCTCCTTTACATCGACAAGACAAAAAGTGAACTAAGTGACCATTTTGCCAAACATTTGCACTCTGACTGCCAACACCTGTAGGATCTCCCAGTTGCTAACTATTTTAACTCGCCTTCCAATTAATAAAATGACCTTTGTCTTTGGCCTCCTCCATTGCCAGATCGAGGCTACACACAAACCTGAGAAACAGTACCTCATAACTCCGCTTGGGTTTATTATCCACCAGTATGAACATTGAATCCTCTAATTTCAAGTAATACCCCTTTCCTGTGCCACCCACCCCACATATGTTTCCCATCTCCCAGTCACCCTACTCCCTTTGCCTCCTCTATATGGTCATCTCTCATCCCCAAGTCCGACATTTCCCTTTACTCCCCTCTTTCCCCTCCCCCGTACAGTCCAACATTTGACAATGAAATCCTCCTCACCTGCATCTTACTTTCCCGGCTTTGCTCAACCAACCTCATTTTTCCAGCTTTCTTCCACCTACTCCATCAGTGTGAAGAAGAGTCCTAACCCAAAACTTGGTCTGTTTATTCTCTCCACAGATGCGCCTGACCTCCTGAGTTCTTTGGGTTTTTCCTTAAGATTCCAGCAGGTGCAGTTTCTTGTGCCTCCAGAAAACTAAAGACAGCCACAGATACAAGGATGCTGCCAGGACTAGAGGGTCTGAGCTATAGGGAGAGGTTGAGTAGGCTGGGACTCTATTTGGTGGAGTGCAAGAGGATGAGGGGTGATTTTATGTGTGTGGGGGGGGGGGGGGGGGGGGGGGGTGCGCGTGCATGCGTCTCTGTGTGTACATTATTTTGCTGACTTTTTTTATTAAACTTGTTGACCAATCTGACAGCTGCCCAGCTGCTGACTTTACACTGAACACATGCCTACTCAACTGTGAGTCCCCTTAATGTGGGTTGAAAATGAAAATATGTTTGGTTTGAAGTAAAAAGGCACTGCCTGCAAATGGTTGTTTGGGTGCTTTGGGTTGAAGTTAAAATACACTAATGCAAAAGATGGTTTGGGTGCTTTGGCTTGAAGTTAAAAGGCACTACTGCAAATGGTGGTTTGGATGCTTTGGCTTGAAGTTACAAGGCACTACTTCAAATGGTGGTTTGGGTGTTTTGGCTTGAAGTTAAAAGGCACTACTGCAAATGGTGGTTTGGGTGCTTTGGCTTGACGTTAAAAGGCACTGCTGTAAATGGTGGTTTGGGTGCTTTGGCTTGAAGTTAAAAGGCACGACTGCAAGTGGCGGTTTGGGTGCTTTGGTTTGAAGTTAAAAGGCACTACTGCAAATGGTGGTTTGGGTGCTTTGGGTTGAAGTTAAAAGGCACTACTGCAAATGGTGGTTTGGGTGCTTTGGGTAACTTCCTGTTTGCACAGTATATTAATTTTAGATAAAACGCTACCACTTACGGCAGTGATTTTTGGCCATCTTACTCAGTCCCCCTTCGCTCAGCAGGTGCAGAGGATTCTTCCCATCAATGAAAAATAAAAGTGTTATTAGTGTTTAAAAAATGTTGAGAATCTCTCTCCTGTCAATCACGCCATGAAGGCCACACCTTTTCCTGTGGGAGGGGGAGGGGTTATCAAACCCGGAAGTGTGGGTGTGGCTCAGTCTCTGCATGATGGGGGAGGGAGAGGTCACGATTCTGTCTGAGCTGTGAATCAACTGAACACACTGAATGTCTACTGAACTGTGAGTTTGGTGTTTTGTGTGGTTTTATGGTGGTTTCACCCTGCTTGAAATTGTATGAAACTGCATTTGAATGTGGTGGCCTTGCACCCTGCATGAAATGGTATGAAACTGCATTTGAATGTGGTGGCGTTGCACCCTGCATGAAATGGTATGAAACTGCACTTGAATTTGGTGACCTTGCATCCTGCTTGAAATGGTAGGAAAATGGATTTGAATTTGGTGGCCTTGAACCCTGTTTGAAATGGAATTTCAAGGAATAGCTATGAGTCAACTGCCAGCCCACCAGCCGTGAGTGAGCTGCCAGCACATCAGGCTTTAGGGACTGAGCTGTCACCCCAAGAACCCATACCAGCACTCCAGAAAGCCCCCCCCCCCCACTGGCCACCAATATTGGAATTGGTGGAGAGGTGGAATATTGTGTAGGGGGACCAGCCGTTCCGTGTGACAATGGGACCCAACGGGTCCCACTTAGTCTAGTATTTACTAAAATGTATCACCAAACTGACATTTAAAAAAATATAAAGGCTGCCCAGCTGCTGACCTCGCAATGAAACCACTCCCTCTCCCCCATCCGATGGTTGAACATGGCGGCGGCAGTTATTGTCGCGCGGGGCATTACGCCCTCTGGGAAACCTGAAATTCCTCCGTTGATCGCAGGGACACGGGGGAATCGTCACGCGAGAGCTGCCGAGGGTCTCCACACCGCCCGAGGTCGGCCACGTCCGAGCTGCCCGCTCACCTAGTTCAGGTCCGCCCTCTCCATCTCTACCCCTCATCCTCTCCCCATCCTCCTTCCCTCTCCCCCTCCCTCCCTCCCGCTGCAAACCCAACTTCCCTCTTCCTCTACCCCCCCGCCCCCCCTTTTCTCTCTGCCCTCATTCTCTACGCCCCCCCCCCCCCCCCCTCTCTAGACGCGCCTGCAAGTTGGGGGGCTATGCGTCAGTAGATAGGGCGATTATGGGGTAAAAGGAGCAAGTTAATAATATTAATATATTAACAAGGGGGGTAGTTTTAGCATGTGTGCGGGGGGGTAGTTAGTGTGTGTGTGGGGGTGGTTAATGTGTACGACGCCGCATGCCGCCTCCCTCCCCTCCCCTCAACCGCACGTTGGGAGAACAGACCCAACAGGTCTGCACTTGGTCCAGTTTAAACTATTTTCGGCTTTTTTCCATTCATATTTCTTGATGCGTGAGGAGCGATGTGTCTTTTTTGGTGTAGTAGGTTCATTTTGCTGTCCAGCAGTTCCCAACCACCCCCAGGAGTTTTACATATTATTTACCCTCAAGATGCCTGAAAGAGGGCCAGCAGGTTTAAGCACCAGTTGCAAATGACTACTGTTACCTGTTGCGAGTTATATCATTGAACTATATTTGACATGCATTTAAAAGTGTACATCTCCATTCAAGCTGAACACCGGAAGTTGAAAAGCATTTGCAGTTGTTTGTGTCTCAAACGCAGCTACTGGCCACTCGAGAGATTTGCTTTAGAAACCGACTCATACTTTAATTCAAGTGCCCGCCCTGCCATGAAGCAGTGGAGGAAATGTTGGAATTCATCTCCACTTACAATAGGGGTTTCCATGGGAAATAGGATTTTGTAATATGGACTGTTTTATAGGAATGCAACAGCCAATAACATAGCCTGTATTTCGAGAAATTCAGAAACAATTCATAGAAAAAAAAATATATATATCTTGGTATCCTCTACATTTCAGGCCCCACACTTCAAAGAGTGCAACTGGAATACAAGCATGTGATTGCTGACAAGAGATACAATTGGTATGAAGCTGGTTGGAAAAAGTAAACCAATTCCATATCTATACTTGGAATAGCTTTGTATTGCCATAAAATCTAAGTATATTTTTGTGAGCTGGAGACGTATACAGTCACATCAACTATCCAATCAATGTAAACGGTTTAAGACAGTTTCTTCTCGCACATTGAATACAACAATACTATTTTAAAAAGTTATAAATTAAGGAACGGGCACTGGACAGAAGCAGACACTCTTCAGTTGTTGAATGACATAGAAAAATACTGAAACCTAAGAAACGGCAAGCAAAATATCTTTAGAGCTGTGCAACTGTCTAACAGATTTTCAGGAGATCTGCCAAACCACTCAATATTCATGTTTAAACTGGGCAGGGAGAAGAAAATGTGAGGGTGAAGTGGGGGGGGGGGGGGGAGGGGGGGGGGGGGGGGGAGAGAAATTGCAAGATTACAGAATAAAGGCAAATAAAAGAGATTGAACCTATTTCTTGCAAAGTTTAAAAAACCTCATACTGCCTTTGCCGAATTTCCAGGTTGTATTTTCTATCCAAGGATGATGTTGATTCTGTTCACTGTGGCAAGGATGATCCTTCTTTGGTGAAAGGTTATGAGATATGGACAGGGTTACTTCATGTTGAGCTTGGGGAGCATGCCGAGGTATACGGAAGGTCAGTTAATTTGGGAAGGATGGCCCACAAGGGAATGGGGGGTTGTTGGCAAAGCAGAGACTGCATAGTAGTGTTGTGTATAGTGTCTGAAATGCCTGGGGGTAATAGAGGATCCTCAGGAGGTTAGAATGGGTCAAAGGGCCAGCAAGGACATTGTGTGTCGGGCAGAGGGGTGAGACAGAAAGGCATCAATGTGGAGGCTTTGAAGGGATAGGGTGAGTGGCGCAAGATGCAGCAAAAAAGAGCATTTATTGGGGTGGCATGAGATGGGATGAGGCAAAAGGTCTGTAGATTTGGTTGACACATACAGGAGTAATTAATAGCTGGGATGGTGATTTTTTAAACCTCGGAGAAAAGCCAGTTAGAAAGCTGCTGGAATTTTCCTAGTCTCCAGATGGTGGATTAAAACTTCAGCGGTATATGGGGTGATTGTGGAAAGAGATGGACAGAAGCCTACGTTGAGACAGTGGGGCTTGAGAAAGAATATTATTGTCACATTCTTGTGTTAATACCGCACAGTTGAGGATTTAAGCATAACTACTGCAGCAGTTTCTTACAAATTTTTAGAACATCCCCATAATAATGATGCATCAAGGGTATTATTACATGTAGATACTCAGAACTATTCATGGGTATTCGCACATATGCAAGACCAGTGCCAAACTAGTTATTGTGTATAAGACCAGTCCACAACAAGAGGTTTGTCTTCCAAAAGAGTTTTCTCTCTCATAAGGTAATTCTTGCCTTTCAAATAATTGCTCCATATGCAAAGAGTTAAAATTATTTGAGGCATTGTAAAGAAGAAAAAAAGCAGCAGATAATTAAATGGCACACAGATATA
The DNA here is from genome assembly GCF_028641065.1 of Leucoraja erinaceus. Classification (NCBI taxonomy): domain Eukaryota; kingdom Metazoa; phylum Chordata; class Chondrichthyes; order Rajiformes; family Rajidae; genus Leucoraja; species Leucoraja erinaceus. The sequence goes on from NC_073379.1 coordinate 52,980,158, forward strand.
GTCCAATTCAATTGGAAATAGCCACCAGAATTGAATCACAGACAAGAATACAGTTTAGGCTGTGGGGAAGGGTAAAGTTCAGTGATAATAGATTTGTGACTTTTTGATATTTAACTAAAGTAAACTGTCACCTGTAATGGTTGGATAGCAGATAAACAAATTTGCCAGTCACTGGAAGCAAAGTTCAAGATGAGGCATTAGTTAGAAGGCAGAATGGTTAAAGAATGGATTTTTCAGAATTAACATTTTGTGGAAACAAATGCATTTAAGGACTGAATTATTTACAACTCTGATGAATTATTCATAGAGTTGGCTCCTTTCCATACTTTCCAAATTTCACCAGGTTATTAATTTTGTTTGTGCGACATATGGCCTGAAATTAATTGATGCAGCAAAATCTCTCTGTTTATCTGCAAAAGTTTAAAAAAAGATTTCCAAAGATAAAATGTCAGCACAACTACAAAATTATATCTCCAATAACTCAGTAAATCAACCACAGTAGTCACTGAGATGTGCAAGGTTGGAGTCTGCAAATCAGTCTAGGATCCTGCTTTGGATGCCTATTAAGGTTTTGGACTCAGTGACATCATCCATGCATAGGTTGGAAAAGACACCTGTAAAAATGCACCTAGCAATGTTGACTCCAGAAAAATACACAACTCATGAAAAGAGCCAAAGGCATGGAGAACACAAGTCTGATAAAGAAAAACAATATTCCAATTGCAGCCTGACTAATAGTTAAAATATGATTTATTTTTGAAACTAAAACAATTGTTAAAAGTATAGGGCTGAAGAATTTGAAAAAGAATGGGAATTTGGGAGAATCCCCAAAATCTTAGGCAGCATTCATCACAAGTAGCACGACATTGTAATTGCAAAGCAACATTAGAAAAGTATGCCTCAAGTGTGCTTTCATCCTTCCACAATGGATGACAGCTACAAAACCTGAACAGTTAAGAGAGCTGTCAAGTGCGAGAATGCACTTTCTTGGTTAAGGGCCTGTCCCACTGTACGAGGTAATTCAAGAGTTCTCCCCGTGTTTTCTCGATTCGAACTCGGAGAATGTCCGTAGCGGGTCCGTAGGAGTTCGTGGATGTCTCGTAGCGGCTCATACAAGTAAAAAGTAACAATTTTTTTCATCACGGGTATTTTTTTACTCGTGGACATTTTTCACAGTGTTGAAAATACATCACGAGTTTACCGGATTTCCCGAGCACCTACCGTTACTCGTACGAGCCGCTACGAGATCCACAAACTCCTACGGACCCGCTACGGACATTCTCAGAGTTCGAATCAGGGGAAAACTCGGGAGAACTCTTGAATTATCTCGTACAGTGGGACAGGCCCTTTAGATGTATGGCCCAGGAAATAGCTGATTTTTCATTTGCCATCTTAGTTTAGCATGGAACAAATAATATATTGTCAGAGAAAGATGAAGGTGAAAGAGCAGTGTTGGAAAGAGAATTACAGAAAAATTCTGCGATTAACTCCATTCTGAGACTTTTCTTTCCCTTTTGTATGGTATTAGAGAGGGGTTCATCACTAACCAATTGACAAGAAAACAAAATAGGAGCATTTTTAAGTCTGAAAGTGATCTGTATCTAAAATTCATGTATGAATTTCTGAGTGGACATTTTCAGTCAATTTCACCAATATTATTATTGTAGTGCCTGCACAAAATATTGCTGAATGCCATTCCTTGATCGTCCAAGCATTATTAGTTGACCTTGTTTTGAACATTTCTTTCCTTCAATAAAGCCTATTCATGATCAAGTTCTGTCACTTTTACTTTTGCAGAGTGAATGACAAGACTTAACAGCATTGATATACAGAGTAATATTGGAGTCCAAGTCCATAGCTGTCTGAAAGTGGCAACACAAGAAGAAAGAGAGTGGTAAAGAGGTGTATGACATGCTTGCCTTCATGAGTCATGGCATTGCAAACAAGTCTAGAGATCATGTTGCAGCGTTTTACGACTTTGGTTACTCCGTATTTGGAGTACTCCGATTGATTCTGGTCGCCACATTACAGGAAGGATGTGGAGGCTTTGGAGAGGATGTAGAATTAGTTTACCAGAATGCTGCCGAGATTAAAGGATATTAGCTATAAGGAGACGTGTAGGAAGGAACTGCAGATGCTAGTTTAAACCAAAGATAGACATAAAAAGCTGGAGTAGCTCAGCAGGTCAGACAGCATCTCGAGAAAAGGAATAGGTGATGTTTCTGGCTGAAGAAGGGTCTCAACCCGAAACGTCACCTACTCCTTTTCTCCAGAAATGTTGTCTGACCCGCTGAGTTACTCCTGCTTTTTGTGTCTATCTTAACTATAAGATGATATTGAATTTTATTTTTCTGGAATGTCAGAGGTTGAGGGGAGACTTTAGAATAGTATATAAAATTATGAGAGAAACAGATGAGACAGACGCTCAGAACCTCTTTCCCAGATCGGAAATGCCAAAGGCTGGAGGGCACAGCTTTAAGGTGAGAAAATCAAATGTTTAAAGTACATGTAATAAAAAGGAACTGCAGATGCAAGTTTATACCAAATATAGTTTAAAACAGTTTAAAAGAGATGTGCAAGTTGTTTTTTTTTTACACATGGAGAGTAATGGGTGCCTGGAATGTGCTGCCATGGTGATGATGGCATGGCAGATAACAGTTGCAAGAAAAAAGTTTTTGGAAAGGCATTTGGATAAACAGGGAATTGAGGGATATGGATTATGTGCAGACAGAGGAGATTCCAGGAATGGCAGAGTAGTGCAGCAACTCTGGTTCTGTACAGTAGATGAATATAAAACAATAAAGCACAGGAACAGGTCCTCTCTCTCTCTCTCTCTCTCTCTCTCTCTCTCTCTCTCTAGTCACAATGGTGCAGCAACTCTGTGACACCCTTTGATATTTTTGTCTCCCTTTCAGCTTTTATTTGACAATTCAACTTAATAGGATGAGAAAGTATCAATTTTTAGTCATTTCAGCCAACAATGCACCCATTAGTCATATCAACTAATACAATTCAACATTAAACTGCAGCCTTTGGCAAGTTGACGTGGACATATATAGCCTGTGAATGAAGTGCACTAATTAATCCTCCAGGATGTGTGTTTTTTAAGCATTAACTCCATAATTGCTGTCTTGCTGCTCAAGCGACTCTGCAAACCTCTCTCTACGTTATTGAAAAAAACTATGATGAAATTGGGCCAAATGTTTATCAAGCATTTTCTGCAGTTTTATCTGCACACCCAAGGATTGTCCAAGTTCTCACCTGTTGTATGACAGCTGATCAAAAAAATTGCAGGTGTACACCATTCAAATCAGTGGATTAACAGAAACTGTTTGCTTTGCAGCCAGAAATTATGAATAATGCTTGCACAGTTGGCCAAAGTGCAAAAACGTTATACTTTTGTTAGTATTTAGTTTTCTTCACTATCACAAGCATCTTGAAATCTAATATTTTGCACAATACAGACTACAGGTACTAACTATAGCCAGCAAATCATGCTACTTCAGCAAGATATCAGCAACATTAATCACAAATTAACTCGTAATCAGATTTATATATAAATTATAATTAATTTCCAAATTAGGCCAAGTATTTGTAAAGAAAAACCATTGAGATGAAATTAGGAAAGAGAAACAAAAAGGAGGGAATACAGGGCTGGAATGCTGCAAGCTGCAATGGTTAAAACTTACATATAATGAGCTATTTGCTTATATGTCCCACATCCACTAAATTATGGATATAAAATTTTTGAACAAATCACAGACCGTATATTTGACACTGCAGTACCAGTAAATAACCATAGTGCATAAGAAGTGTACCATATTTCCATTTCTACATCGTAGACTGATGGGGTGAGGTTCTGCAGTCTGCAATGTCAAAAATGAAAAAAAATTCTTATTTAGTAAAAGAGATCACTATAACCAGTCTGAGCTTAGGTTTTGCCAAAAAAACATTTGCGACAGCAAACTATGTATAATATTCTTAACACAAGATCAATCATCAATTAAAGTGTTAATTGTTCCATTATACCCTTTTTATGAAACCAAATGTATGTGGATACCTCATAACTGCACATAGATGCAACACTTAAACTAACTTTTTGATCTGATGAAGCCTGGGCATTTTCTATTAAAATGAAAAATTATGCAAAAGCTGTTTGATTTATTTATCTACTGCCGGTTTACATTTTAAATGTATATTTTTATACATCACTTTTCAAGTTTTGGCTTAATACCTGGACAGTGCAATTTTCCCTGCTTTCATTATAAATATGTAAAAACAATACTATAAGTTAAGTAATGTATGAAACCTTCAGCAGACACTTAACACACAAGGCATGTTCAAACAGCCACTGTCTAGAATACCTAGAATGTCAATTTTCTGTAGTTGGCCGATCACTATTTTGAGACAATATTAACAGGCAGTGTTGAAGTCATGAGCTTGAAAAAAATTAAATTAAATATCCAAATATTTTTGAACACGGAAATTATTTTTATACCAGCCTTTTCAGAATTACCTTTGGAAATTTTGTATTAAATACTACTTAAGATTCCATCAAGTTAGCAACAAAATACATTCAATGAATACCATTATGGCTGGGCTATTGAATTCTCATGAAAGAAAGGATAAAGGGGAAATCCTTTAAAACCGAGATGAGAAGAACTTTTTTCACACAGAGAGTGGTGAATCTCTGGAACTCTCTGCCACAGAGGGTAGTTGAGGCCAGTTCATTGGCTATATTTAAGAGGGAGTTAGATGTGGCCCTTGTGGCTAAGGGGATCAGGGGGTATGGAGAGAAGGCAGGTACGGGATACTGAGTTGGATGATCAGCCATGATCATATTGAATGGCGGTGCAGGCTCGAAGGGCCGAATGGCCTACTCCTGCACCTAATTTCTATGTTTCTATGTTTCTATGAAAGATCCCACACCTTATGATTTTTATCTTCTAACTTCCTAGTCCATACATTTTATCAAATTAAAACACTGGGTCTTGGGCTGAAAACGTTTTATTCATTTCCTGATATGGGTTGAAACTATTTCAACTGAAACTGCACTCATTTCATCAGGCATTCCACCTGCAACATATATACCATTGCACTAAATGAATAAAAAATGTTCAAATTAACCTCAGCTCTTGAAGTTAAGCAAATTATAAGGTCTCTGACCAGACTAAATCACATACACTAATGCAAATACATCCTTGTATGAATTATACAAAAGTTAATACTAGTGAAATTAAGGGTTACAAAAGAGTTTACACAATAATCAAATCTAAACTGTATTATGCTCTGAATTGTTGTTGAGTAACCTGGGCATTGCTTCTCACAGCCAGAAAAATACCAACTTTTAAATGTTGTGCTCCCAATCCACTCATGACAACATCCTCCATTAGCTTGGGAATTTAATATTCTACAGAGTAGAGTCCAGCCATTGGAAGGGTACCAACTGGAGAGGTAGTCTGCTCCTGCTCCTCCACAAAAGTGAAGAAAAATATAATGTTCTTACTATTCTTTGAATGGCTTCCAGTTTGCTGTTGAGGCCTCTTGTTGAACTTGAATGCATGATACATGCACCACCCAAGTTTGCATGCATTTTTCAGACGGTAAAACGTAAGACAAAAGTCGCCACACATCCCTTCAATGTTTAGCCAATGCTGATTTCAACAGCCAGAATGTATGGTTAAAAATGCTAAGAACCAACATGACACCGATCGTCTGACCAGAAATATGCATATACTACGTCTACTTTGGTAGTGTAAACTTTGTATAATACATTCCAATTCCTCTCCTGAATCTCCAAACAGCTTTTGCTAAAAGTGGCCCATGGTGAATACACAAATACCAAATCAAGTTGAAAACACGAGCAAAGTTTGATGCCACTGATCTAACACAAAAATTAGATGTACTACCAGACAAATAAAAATATCACTCAGTTTTCTTACTGGGCTAGTTTGACAGTTTGTACATTTGACAGTGCTGTACTCTGGGAAAACAATTTACATTAAAACATCTCAAATATTGTGCAATACATATTTCGGCATCCTCTGAATTCAAGGCCTCATGTTGTGTCCGCTATACCGGCAATAAGCATTAGACCAACTAGTACCAATATTTTCAAGTGTTATACACATGCTCTCTCTCTCTCTCTCTCTCTCTCTCTCTCTCTCTCAAGGTGTGCACCTCTTATTCCCACATTTCAAATGACCATAATCTGTATGTTTCACTGAAATCCTAGTGATGACATAAACTTTGGTTAAATGTCCCACCCAGTCTAGGGTGGAATTATTCTAAACGCTATAATTCACTTAACTATTTACTTGCACAAGCCTTTGATAAGTGTGAAGGTCAAAATTAAATGTAGGTCTGACATTTCAACGATTAAGATTTGTGTTCCTGTATTTATCTGTTTAATTAATAAATTTGGAAAACCATATACGTATTCTTACTTTTCTTCCATCACTGGCATGACAGTTTACATTCAGTGGAGTAAGCAGTGCCATGAGCTTCTCTTCATTACCACTCCTGAAATGAAATAAAAAGCAAATTAAAATAATAATCAGAATTTTATCAATTTTAGCAACTAAAGAGGTGATGTTTTGAAAAATAATGGATCTTGTGTAAGTAGTCAATAAAATAGGACAAAATTAAAAGTTCAAGAAGGAACTGCAAACGCTGGAAAATCGAAGGTAGACAAAAATGCAGGAGAAACTCAGCAGGTGAGGCAGCATCTATGGAGCGAAGGAAATAGGCAACGTTTCGGGTCAAAACCCGTCTTCAGACCCTTCGTCTGAAGAAGGGTTTCGACGCGAAACGTTACCTATTTCCTTCGCTCCATAGATGCTGCCTCACCCGCTAAGTTTCTCCAGCATTTTTGTCTACCCAAAATTAAAAGTTCTCTGACCCCGAACTCAGTAGTTATAGTGATTCATTATAGAAAGGTAGCTGTTGTTCCAAACCTTTGGTCACTAAGTACACTTCAAATTAGTGCACAAAGTTACACAAAACCCCAAAATTGTGAAACATACAATCATATACCTACTCACTATTCTAGGTCTACAAATTGATTTTTGTTGCTCACTCCTGCGTTTACAATATTATTATCATGTACAAGGAACTATAAATGGTGGAATCTTGAGTAAAGCGTAAGGTGCTGGAGTAGCTTTGCAGGTCAGGCAGCATTTCTGGAGAACATTGATAGGCGATATTTCAGGCTGAAGAAGGGTCCTGACAAACCTTTGCCTATCCATGGACTCCACAGATGCTGCCCGACCCATTGAGTTATTCCAACACTTTCTATTTCTGGAATTTATGGTCAATTTCCCCCTAATTCAAATCTTTTTTTTTCCTGCCGGAAAAAGGAGTTAGAGGTATGGCATAGAAATCCACTTCCAAAGTAACCATGAAAAGAGGGATTAAAATGTGATTTAATCATTTAATCAAAAGCTTGACTCTTATAACATGAGCCCAGCATTAGAGTTTCTAGTTTCAAATGGGACCATTTAAACGCAAATCTTCATTTATCATTCAGCGTGTATATATTTAATTAGTATACTTTATAGTTTATTAACTAAAGGCATTTTTGGGCTATAAACTAGTATAAACTTTGATATAAACCAGCATCCGCAGTTCTTTTTTTATTACATTTTGGGGCTGACATGAACAGAAAGAGCAGCAGGTCACTCGCCCCCTTGTGCATTCTCTGCTACTTAAAACTTTTTTTTGCGACTTACACTAAGAGCAAAATACATAGACAATTAACCTGCCAGCACATCTTTGGAGTGTTGGCGGAAATCAGAGCACTAGGCAGAAATTTGAGGTCAGAGAGGATGCACAAACTCCACAGAGTACCCACGATTCACAGTTAAACCTAGGTCTCTAACTGGTCCACTGTGTTACTTGTAAGTTAACCTAAAGGCTCTTTGCATTCTCCATTCAATACAGATTCATGGGCAACTTTGTATCTCCCAGCTTCTATAAATTACTGTTGTAGAATCGATGGAGTCCTGAAATATATCAACCATTGCACCCACCATCTCCACAGCCAGTTCCTTCAAAATCTTGATGCATATTGTCGGGGTTTATTGACTTTAACCTATTAATCACTCAAATACTAATATTTATTGGTGCTAATTTCTTTTAGCTCTTCATTCAATCTTAAAGCCAATGCTCTATTTCAGCAACATTTTGAGTATTTTCCATTAATGTAACACAATCTTTAATTACTCTACTTAACATCCATAGCTGAATTTCCCCCCTTGGATTATTATGCGTTCAAGGGATATTTATTTACTGTAAATTAATGTACTCTTTAAATATTAACATTGTTTGCTTACTGCCATATTTTATTGATGATTCTTAATCAACTATTGCTAACTTATGCTTCGTACATTCAGAGTTTGCTTTGTTTAATTTTATGGTCCTGGAGTCAGAAATAATTAAGTGAATTTAACTTTTGTCTAAAATTCTATCATATTATGATCAATCTTCCATAAAGACCACTGAACAACCATTATTCACAGTTAAACCTAGGTCTCTAACTGGTCCACTGTGCTACTTGTAAGTTAACTTAAAGGCTCTTTGCATTCTCCATTCAATAGATTCATGGGCAACTTTGTATCTGGACAATGTTAGATCTAAAAAGCTTGCTCCTCCCTCCCCCACCACCAAAAAAAATCCTTGTCTCTCAACATCCAGATCTTGAGAAACCATATTTTATATACTTCATGAATTACTCCTCCATATTAATGCTGCACATTTTATATGCATATTCAATTAGAGATTTATGTCTGCTATCATTATTGTTTTACCAATATTGCATGTTCTCCAATTTCCAGACTTGTACCATGTGCCATATTACCACTATGCTTTGGAAGTCTACCAACATCTCCCACTAAAGTACTCCACCTCTTGCTTCACCAAATGGATTCTACCTTTAGGTTTTCTGAGCTAGGATTATCTCTCACATCTGCCTATATTGCATTGTTTATTATTGGGTCTACCCCTCTTTCCCATTTTTGCTTATTGCTTGTAAAAAGTTAAGGATCCTGGAACATTTAATTCAATCTTGATTATCCTGTTGAAAATACTGCAAGAAATCAGATAAAGAATCCCCAATTTTTACCTTTGTACAATGTCTCCCTGCTTTGACATTAAATGGAAGAAAACCCATGTTAGTAGAAGTATTTTTCTGCAGCGTTCTGACTACGTTTATAATATGTCCGTTTTGAGCTCCCACGTAGAAAATGAATTGAGATATCTTCAATCACAAGAATCAGTCTAGCACCTCTTCTGGATTTCTGACCAATCTCCCAGATTACAGGGGAATCATATGTACCAAATTCTAACATTTGCTTAATAACATAGGAAGGCAAAGGCAACCAGTAGAAAAAATAGGATTTGTCTAAGTTTTACTAATTTAAGTCCATGAATAAACAGCAAAGTTACTGGTAAGAGTGACTGCTCAGGAAAGAACAGTCACTACCAAGAGCATCCTAAAGGCTGAATAAGCAGAGATACACAAGTGCTTTTCACAGGAATAGTTCACAGACCTGGCTTTCAGACTTGTGAAATAAAATACATTTTTAATTTCTTAATTTTTGTAGCTTGTAATATTAATTACAGACAGAGAAGTCCTGATTTTAGAATTAGTGAAGTTGTAAGATATTTCTGTTTCAGTGGCCAAACCGAAAATTGATCTGAATGGGAATTGGGACGTTAGGATGTCATTGCCTATTGAAACAATATAGGATAGCAGAAACTATTGTTTGTAAACCATACAATAAAATATTCCAGACTCCACCTCCTGGCAATCATTCATGGCTGAAACAGACTGGCTGGATCCTTGGCATCAAATGCGAGCCAGAGATGAATTTTGATAACTACCAAACTATCAAGATTTCCTTCTCCCCTTCCCCCCCTATATTCAGTCACGTTGTAACCCCTTAGCTTGATCAAACCAAACTCTGTGTATGCCCGAACTCAGTTTGTACACATCTCAATTTCAAAAACCTTATTTTTTTCAAACGCCTCCATGGCCTTGCTTCACTATCTTTAAGTCCCTCTGTTGTCACATCCTTCCAAGGGATTTATATTCCCAATCTTTTAAAGGCAGCTGACTTTAATTGCTGCATCATTATTAGGCCTGTCTTCATCTGCAAAATCCCTTCTTATACCATAAAGGAGTGTAGATAGGGTTGACCACAGAAACTATTCCTCGTATCAGAGACGGATAAAATTAAAGGACTAAATTTAGGGTAAAGTGTAAGAGATTTAGATGGGATATTGAGAAATCCGTTTACACCCATAAAGCGGTGCGTAACTGGAATATTTGGGAGAGCAGTGGAAGCAAAAACAGTGACAACATTTAAGATACAATAAGTGAAGTTACGGTGAAAAGGAATATCAGGAATTCAGTTAATGGAATCCATTACAGAAAATTTGCGATTTCATAAATTTAATTTTTGGTTTGTATGTAAAACCTGGAAATAACAAAACTGCCTCAAACAGTCTTAAACTAAATATTTCCTTTTATTCATTAAACATAAACCAAAATTTTCATACAAGCATTATATTAATATACTAAATTAAGAAAATAATTTCTGCCACTTACCTAGCTGCTTCTAGAAGTTCATCCTTCTTGTATTCACCTATGTGATTAAGCAAAATATCTTGTTGGTGCTATGACCAGAAAACTATACTTCCAATCTTCATCCTATTATATTTTAAAGGGGTGTATGGGATTAGACAACTATTGCCATCACAACCATAAGGTGGTAATGATAGAAACGCTACATATGTCAACACATGGAGGTGGTCCTCGACCGCAAAAATGCCTAGCACTTGCAGATTCACATGGATTCCCATAAAAACAGCGGTATCAGTAATGCAACGCAGTGATTCTCTTTAGCATTGATCTCTAAGTGCTAAGTGAGAGACCAATGTGAAGTGGCAGACAAAATGTTTAGAGCTGTTGCTCTAAATCCCTTAAACCTCTACAGTTTTGCCTAATAACTCTGGAGATCAAGATTTTCTATTTGATTGCTTCTTCCATATTAGCTGTATTGTTGCTCGCATAGTGTTAGTGCAATCAGGGGAGCTGTACATATACATTTTGCAGTGTTTGTCTACATAGCATTTTTGAGAAATATTTTCATGCCCCAAGTAGGTTTGTTTAATTTATGCAAATTTCCACTGAATAGTACATTTTGACAGTGCCAATTCTGCCATCAGCTAAACATCCATAATAGCATATTGACAGCAAGTTTGTCTTTTTGCAAGTGTGATCTTCGTTGAAGATTCACGCAAAGGAGAATGTACAAAAGATGACCATTCACCGAATTGGAGATGTAAAAGGAGATATTGATCTAAGATGGGTAAATAAAATTAAGCTAAAAATGTCATTGTTCAGCAGAATTGTTAAATAAGGTAAAATGGCCTTTTCTTGTTTCTCTCATTAAACGGCTTTTAAATCAGTTGCAAAATCACATTACCATTTCAAGTCTTAAGACAATTCTGAAAATAGCTTCAGGAATAAACAATAATACTTAATAATTTCACAAGCAGTTCAAGAAACTAATGCTTGCTGCTGATTGTATGTGATATTAAGAACAGAACTTACCTTATTAATTTGTATAAATATGATGAGTACTTAAAAACATCTTTTCAGTAGCATTGCAGTGGGGCAATAGTGGAGGAGGAGAAGACAATGGGAAAACTAAGCTTCTCTTACCTGTTAGTACTGCTTTTGCAGAAGGATCCGACAAGTCTTGAGCAGTTTTCCCATCAGTATTCTTAATGTTGGGGTCAGCTCCGTGTTGCAGAAGAACTACGTAAAAAATACAAAAGCAGCATCTCATTTGTCGAACACAAACACTATTTAAAAATTATAACACATTGCATAAAATATAAATTGCAGCAGCATCTTACCACTGTCAATTAAATCAAAAGACAAAATGAGCTAAGACTTTCATAATATAAAACATTCTTACAATACAATGCACTTCCCCAGTTTTCAAAGGAGGTATGCCCAGCAGTAAATATAAATATCAATGCAATACCAATGACAAGCTTCACACTGTACAATTTGTCTTTTACTCAGTAATCCAATAAATAACTGCCATTGTAGAATTGCTGATGGAGTGAAATCATTGTACTTGCAAAAACCTTAACACTGACAGCAAGAGATGAATTTATAACATCTATCTATCTATCTATCTATCTATCTATCTATCTATCTATCTATCTATCTATCTATCATTATATAAAAGTCTGTGGCTGCCGCCTGCCGTCTGTCCGTCCGGCTGCCTTTCTTCCTTTTGATTCGCTGCTCCTTCCTATCAGCTTCCAACACACTTCAAAACAAAGTTGCAAGACAGGAACACTCTGAACTTTTCACCTCAATGGGATATCACAGCAAGTGCTTCAACAGGAGGGGGAGTGCCAATTGGTATTGCAATTGGAATTGCTGCAGCAGGCAGGGAAGGTGCAATTGAATTTTTTTTTCAATCCACTGCTGAGGGAGGCAGGGGAGTGCTGGAATCTTACATTTGAGAACGGCTTCAGTTCCATTGGAGGAAACGAGTGCATGGTGGAATATTGGGTTGGGGGATCACACCATTGGGGGAGCAGACCCAATGGGTCTGCACCTGGTCTAGTTATATATTAAAACTGTGTGCCTGCCGCCTGCCGTCCGGCTGCCTTTCTGCCTTTTGATTTGTTCCATCGTGTGATGTCACAATGCCCAATACTCGCAGATGTCCAATCGTAATGGATCCATTTACATGGACGGCTGCCGACCGCCTTTCTTCCTTTGATTCCTTGCATCTCCGAAACCAGACGCAGAATCGCCGACATCTTTTCCATTTCGGTAGAGGTTTCACTTTTCTTTCTAAGTATCCGCTCCTCATTACATTTCGTCGTGTTTATGTACACGTTTTTAATCAAATCCTTCTCCCCCCCTCCAATATTTCAAAAATAAACTGGCTTCTAACCCATAGAAGCAGCACCAGCCCCAGCCCCAGCCCCTGGTGAACGTTCCATTGTGTGATGTCACAATGCCTGATGCTCACAGATGTCCAATCGGAATGGATTCATTTACATATGCCTTTGCAGGAGCCCCAGCCCCTGGTGAACGTTCCATCGTGTGATGTCACAATGCCCAATGCTCAAAGACATTGTTGCCATAGAGGGAGTACAGAGAAGGTTCACCAGACTGATTCCTGGGATGTCTGGACTTTCATATGAAGAAAGACTGGATAGACTCGGCTTGTACTCGCTAGAATTTAGAAGATTGAGGGCGGATCTTATAGAAACGTACAAAATTCTTAAGGGGTTGGACAGGCTAGATGCAGGAAGATTGTTCCAGATGTTGGGGAAGTCCAGAACAAGGGGTCACAGTTTAAAGATAAGGGGGAAATCCTTTAGGACAGAGATGAGAAAAACATTTTTCACACAGAGAGTGATGAATCTCTGGAATTCTCTGCCACAGAAGGTAGTTGAGGTCAGTTCATTGGCTATATTTAAGAGGGAGTTAGATGTGGCCCTTGTGGCTAAAGGGATCAGGGGGTATGGAGAAAAGGCAGGTACAGGATACTGAGTTGGATGACCGGCCACGATCATATTGAATGGTGGTGCAGGCTCGAAGGGCCGAATGGCCTACTCCTGCACCTAATTTCTATGGTTCTATATCTCCCTCTCCTCACCCCTCTCCCTCTCCCACCTGTCCCTCTCTCCCCCACCCCCCTTCCCTCTCTACGCCACCCCCCCTTCCCTCTCTCCACCCGCCCCCTTCCTCCTACCCCTTTTGTCCCTCTTCCATCACTCCCCTTACCCCTCTCCTCCTCCCTCCCCACTCTTCCACCTCTCCCCTTTCCCCTCCCCTCCACTCTCCCTCCCCACTCTTTCCCCTCTCTCCCCCCCCCACCACTCTCCCCCCCTCCCCCCCTCCCCCACATCTCTCTCTCCCGATCCCCCTCAACTCACCCCCCTACCCCGCTCTCCTTTCCCTCCCAAATCTGTCCCGTTTCCTCCTCCTCCTCCTCCTCCTCCCCCCCCTCCCTCCCCCATTGTGTGTTTGGGGGGTGGTTTATGCAATGCAAGTTTTTGATGCCGCCCCCCCCCCCCCCCCCCCCCTCCTCCTCCCCTCCTCCTCCCCCCCCCCCCCCCCCGCAAACACCGTTGGGGAAACAGACCCAACGGGTCTGTACTTGGTCTAGTTATATATTAAAACTGTGTGCCTGCCGCCTGCCGTCCAGCTGCCTTTCTGCCTTTCGATTCGTTCCATCGTGTGATGTCACAATGCCCAATACTCGCAGATGTCCAATCGGAATGGATCCATTTACATGGACTGCTGCCGGCCGCCTTTCTTCCATTGATTCCCTGCAACTCCGAAACCAGACGCAGAATCGCCAACATCTTTTCCATTTCGGTAGAGATTTCACTTTTCTTTCTAAGTATCCGCTCCTCATTACATTTCGTTGTGTTTATGTACACATTTTTAAATCAAATCCTTCTCCCCCCCCAATATTTCAAAAATAAACTGGCTTCTAACCCATAGAAGCAGCCCCAGCCCCTGGTGAACGTTCCATTGTGTGATGTCACAATGCCCAATGCTCAAAGATGTCCAATCGGAATGGATCCATTTACATATGCCTTTGCAGGAGCCCCAGCCCATGGTGAACGTTCCATTGTGTGATGTCACAATGCCCAATGCTCAAAGACAATGTCTCCTAATCTGTTGCCATAGAGGGAGTACAGAGAAGGTTCACCAGACTGATTCCTGGGATGTCAGGATTTTCATATGAAGAAAGACTGGATAGACTTGGCTTGTACACGCTAGAATTTAGAAGATTGAGGTGGGTATCTTATAGAAACGTACAAAATTCTTAAGGAGTTGTACAGGCTAAATGCAGGAAGATTGTTCCAGATGTTGGGGAAGTCCAGAACAAGGGGTCAGAGTTTAAGGATAAGGGGGAAATCCTTTAGGACAGAGATGAGAAAAACATTTTTCACACAGAGAATGGTGAATCTCTGGAATTCTCTGCCACAGAAGGTAGTTGAGGCCAGTTCATTGGCTATATTTAAAGAGAGTTAGATGTGGCCCTTGTGGCTAAAGGGATCAGGAGGTATGGAGAGAAGGCAGGTACAGGATACTGAGTTGGATGATCAGCCATGATCATATTGAATGGTGGTGCAGGCTCGAAGGGCCGAATGGCCTACTCCTGCACTTAATTTCTGTTTCTATGTTTCCCTCTCCTCACCCCTCTCCCCTCTCCTCACCCCGCTCCCTCTCCTCGCCCCTTTACCTCTCTCCCTCACCCCATTTCCCTCTCTACCCACGCCCTTCCCTCTCTCCACCCGCCCCCTTCCTCCTACCCCTGTCCTTCTTCCATCACCCCCCCCCATCCCTCTCATCCTCCCTCCCCACTCTTCCACCTCTTCCCCCTCCACTCTCCCTCCCCACTCTCCCTCCCCCCCCCCCACTCCACCTCCCCCTCTCTCCCCCCCCCCCCCTTCCCACCTCCCCCTCCCCCCCATCCCTCTCCCCCTCCCCCACATCTCTCTCCCCCTCCCCCCTCTCTCACCCCCTACTCTGCTCTCCTTTCCCTCCCAAATCTGTCCCATTTCCTCCCTCTCCCCCCCCTCTCTTCTCACCCCCCCCCCCCCACCTGTGTGTTTGGGGGGTGGTTAATGCGAGTGTGATGCCGCAGCCCCCCCCCCCCCCCCCCCCGCAAACGCCATTGGGGAAACAGACCCAACGGGTCTGCACTTGGTCTAGTCACATATAATAATCTGATTAAATGGTAATTGACAAACAATAATTAATATGATACAACGCCGAGCAGAGCCATTGTGACGTCATGAGAGAAAAACAGTCGGTTTTGTTTTCAACGTTTTTTTAGATTATTGAACATTTTGAACATAATTGAAAAATAAAGCATGAATTTTTCAAATAAGACAATTTCGGAGTCCACGGGATCAATCTCTACCGGAATATGTAAATATTTTACCATTAGAGTGTCGATTTTTTTGAGAAGATGTGATTACACACACACACATCCAAGATCAGAGTTTTAAGTATATAAGATAAGGTGAGGAACTGCAGATGCTGGCTTACAGAAAAATATACAAAGTGGTGGATTAACAAAGGGTCAGGAAGCATCTCTGGAGAACATGAATAGGACACGTTTTGATTCAGAACCGTTCAGACTTTTTATTTGGTGCTTTAAATCCCTTTTTCATTAGAGAAGGCAGCTGCATCAAATTAAATGTTTGCTTTGTTGAACTTCAGCCAACAATATGCAGAAGTACCCATTTAAAGTGCCAGTTTACTTGTTTTTAAAAGCCATGGTTGTAATTATTATTCAGATAAAACTTTCCCTTGTATTCTTGGGTGAACGAGGTGGGAGAGATGATGGCAAACATGGAAAGAAAAACATCCCGAGGTTAGGGTTGAACCCGGATCTCTGGCTCTGTGAGACAGCAGCACTACCAGTTGAACAACGCTACCACCCTTAAAGATTTTGGCCTAGCTTCTGCTCTTTTTGAAAATGACAAGTGGATATTTTGCACTGACAAAAAATTAGATAGCTTATTTTCCTTTCTCATTTCTGGAATGTCTATTAAATAACACTTTCTTGCCATTGCCAGACCCGAACCATTATAACGTTATCCATTTTTGTGTCAAATCACTTCACATTATCAATAATTTTGCAAACATAATTACTTACCAATGCAGACATCAATCTTTCCTTTGATTGCTGCCTCGTGCAAAGGAGTATAATTCCAATTGTCTCGAGCATTTGAATCTGCTCCATGACACAGCAGCAAACCGACAACTTCTGCATGACCAAATGAGCAGGCGTTATGGAGTGGGATCAGTCCGCCATCATCACGTGCATGAACATTTGCACCATTTTGTAAGAGGTGTTCTACAACATCCTTTCTTCCAAATCCTGCAACAAGAAAATCAATCTTAATCAACCGTAAACCATTATCATATAATCAAATATTTCAGTTTCACACAAAAATTGCTCAGGGTATTTTTTTTTCAGAATTTAGCAGTGGATTAACTTACTCCATAATATTCAAACTGATATTTATCAAACTAATCACCTTAACATTTTTGAAAAGATCAAGCCCTTGAGTAAACATAAATAAACAGGAAAAAATATACTGTATTATTTAGGGGTTTCAGAATAATGTTAGCATTAATATTTTTGGGTCTTCTTACCAAAATGGTATTCTTTTTCCAAGGGCAGCTACACAAAATTATGAAACTAGGAATTCAGTATATACAGTGCCCTCCATAATGTTTGGGACACAGACCTTTAGTTATTTGCCTCTGCACACAATTTGAGATTTGTAATAGAAAATTACATGTGGCCAAAGTACACATTGTCAGATTTTAATAAAGGCCATTTTTATACATTTTGGTTTCACCATGTAGAAATTACAGCAGTGTTTATACATAGTCAGCCCATTTCAGGGCACCATAATGTTTGGCGTATAAAAGGCATGCCCAATTGGGTTCCGATCGGGTGATTGACTTGGCCACTCAAGAATTTACCATTTTTTAAGCTTTGAAAAACTCCTTTGGTGCTTTAGCAGTATGTTTGGGACCATTATCTTGCTGTAGAATGAACCACCGGCCAATGTGTTTTGAGGCATTTGTGCAAAATTGAGCAGATAGGATGTGTCTATACACTGCAGAAATACCTGATGACCCCAATTAAGTCTTTACCCCTATCCCCACTCATGTTATTAAGAAGGAGTCAATTATAGTAGGGATTGTAATATCTAGTCCTACAAGGTCAACTGCAGGTAGTATCCAAAGCGATTGTTAGGGATTGTGCAACAAGTGATTATAAAATTAATCAATGGTCAGTAAAAGAAAAACTGCTCGTCACACTCCACCACTTTCTCCACACAGCCCTGTAAATCTACAATTGCAACTATCTATGCTATTACCCCTAGCAGTGCACTCTAGATCCTGGGCACTTGCTACAAATAAAAGCTATTCATCCTCCGATTTTTGGTCTCTGGTTTTACATTTGCAACCCTTAGGTGCCATCGGCAGCATTTAAAAAAAAATGTAAGTACCATTTGTTAAGGTTTATAAATCAAAGCCCTTGAGTTACGCAGCTTTGGATTGGGAACCTTCAGGGATTTTATTTTCTTGCAGATTTTCAAATCTTACATTTATTTTAAAGCTTTTGGGACCTTTGCTTTAAACTTCAAATAGACATTATGTTCCTCTAGGCTTGCATAATACATAATCTTGCGAATGAAAAAAATATACTAATTTAAGATGCTTAATTCCAATTGTTAGGAATCATTCTAGGTTATACCATAAGATAATCTATGGTCAAAGGAGGATCTTTTGTGATACAACAATTCAATGTTAACATTGGAGAATCTGTTCCAGAAGGACAGTAATGATTCATGAAAGCAATGAGAATAGGCAACAAATGCAGGATATCCCAATGATACCCAGATCCAAGAAAATGATTGCATTTTTTAAAATTGGAATAAGGCTCTGCTGCACAATATATGCAGTCACTCACTTAACTTTTTTTTCTCCGATACCAGCCGGGCAACCTAGGCTGCTTTTAAGTGCATAGTTATCAGTCGGATTTATGCTCAATGAAGCATTCACATATTATTTCTGCTTCAAATAAAGTCAAATTAAACATATTCTCCAATCAAGACATGATATATACCACAATGACGTGCAGCAAAATTATAATACAGTATCTCAACTCTTTTTACACGTTATAATGAATGCAATTTCTATTGTTTCTTTCCGCTTCCAAACAAAAATGTGGTTGGATTATACAGCGTATGATCAACCTGTGCCAATAAATCCTGGACCATGGTAACATATATGCTTAACCATGCACACTACAGATTGATGCAAGCATGTTTTCTGTGAAGGACCAACAATTATCATGAAATGGCCATAACATGAGTCTTTTCCTCTTGAATTTTCAATCATCTGAATCGATCTGTTTGACACCTTTGAAGGTAGACACAGTAACAACATCAAGAGGGGGAAAAATAGATGCATAATATATCCCTTCTGCTCTAGGATTTTGTAATTTAAAAGAAATAAAGAGAATGGAAGTGTACTTTGATTTTCTTTTTCTTGTATCATACTTGTTACTGTATTATTATTATTACCTGACCAGACCTACACCATACTTTTGAATGTACATAGTACCTCTTTTTACTCTGTGCCCACTAAGAAAAGTAAATCCAGAGCTGTTCAAATCTAAAAATCAATTTAATTGTCATTCGAGTCCTCATCAGACTTGTCACTGTCAGGGTGAGGTCCTGAGGCAGATGCTGCAGCTGGGTCTTCTTCCGTGTCAGGCCTCATTGCTCTCATCCCTCCTGCATGCTACAAGCTGATGGCTGGCCGGGGATCAAAGTCCTTGATGTTACAGGCGTGCAGCATGATGAGGAGCTGGTCCATCACCTGGTCGTCCTGGACGGAACTTCTTATGGTGGTCTTCAGCTGCTTCAGCCGGCTGAAGCCTCACTCAGCCTCAGCTGACGGTGCCGGTATCGCAAGGACGAGGTCAAGGAGAGTGCAGATGTTGGGTAGCTCTTCTAGTGTGGGACTTCAGGAACACCATGCTGTATCATAACAACCCTTTCAGCAACATGGCTGTTACTTGGCACTACACTGGAGCATTAGAGGTAGCTTCAATGCCCAAATTTTGGGATGGGTTTCTGATGAAAAAGTGGGGGAGGACTGGTAAGCGAGAGAGAGACACAGAGAAAGAGAGAGACAGAAAGAGCAGAGACCGAGGCAGGGGCAGGGGCAGAGACAGAAATAGCAGAGACAGAGAGAGAAAGAGCAGAGACAGAGAGAGAAAGAGCAGAGACAGAGAGAGAAAGAGCAGAGACAGAAAGAGCAGAGGCAGAGACAGAAAGAGCAGAGGCAGAGACAGAAAGAGCAGAGGCAGAGACAGAAAGAGCAGAGACAGAGACAGACAGAAAGAGCAGAGGCAGAAAGAGCAGAGACAGAGACAGACAGAAAGAACAGAGGCAGGGGCAGAGGCTGAGACAGACAGAGCAGAGGCAGAGACAGAAAGAGCAGAGGCAGAGACAGAAAGAGCAGAGGCAGAGACAGAAAGAGCAGAGGCAGAGACAGAAAGAGCAGCCATGCAGTGAGAACGGAGAGGCTGAGAAGGAGTTTCTTCCCAGAGGCAATTCGGACTGTAAACGCATTTCTCACCAGGGACTAACTGTACAGAACGTTTTTCCTTCTATTATTTATTACGTAAAATAATATGTGTGTTATGATTGTGTTTATAATTTGTTTGGTTGTTTTGTTGTTCCGCGAGCATTGCCACTTTCATTTCACTGCACATCTCGTATGTGTATGTGACAAATAAACTTGACTTGACTTGACTTGACAGAGGCAGAGACAGAAAGAGCAGAGGCAGAGACAGAAAGAGCAGAGGCAGAGACAGAAAGAGCAGAGGCAGAGACAGCATCTCTGGAGAGAAGGAAAGGGTGACGTTTCGGGTCCAGACCCTTCCTTAGACTGATGTCAGGGGGGTGGTTGGGACAGAGATAGAATGCAGTCGGAGACAGTAAGACTTGTGGGAGAACTGGGAAGGGGGAGGGGATGGAGAGAGGGAAACCAAGGGCTACTTGAAGTTAGAGGTCAATGTTCATACCATTGTTAACCACTAGTCACTCCAGCATTTTGTGTCTTCCTTCGATTTAAACCAGACAGTTAGTTAGTTTAAGGGCCTGTCCCACTTGGGCGACATTTTCAGCTGAAAGCCTGAAAAGGGGTTGTTGCGTCGTGGTCGGGTTGTGACACATGTAATGACGCACGCATGCAGACGTATGCTGTCCTGCGGGTGACGCCCGGTTAGGGTTGGGGTTGGGGTTAGAGACCACAAATGGGTTGTAAAATATTCTTCCTTCAATGCATGGATTTTAAAATTAATATATTAAAATTAATACAATAAAATCAATTGTGCAAATAAAAAGATGTCTGAATCGCTCAGTTTTATTTTGTATTGGTCCACATCCAGATCCAATCACCGTCTCTAACTTTTCACAGGGATGGATTCAGTGAGTGTAGACTGAACTCCACTCTCCCCTCCACCTACCCCCACCCCTCCTTCTCCACTCCCCTCCTATGCTTCTCCCCCCCCCCCCCCATTTCCTCCTTCCCGCTCCACTCTTCCCCCCCCCCCCCCCCCCCCCCCCCCATATCCCCTTCCAAAATGGGTGGTGGGGATTTAGACTCGGTGGACAGAGCAGGTGGGTGACACTGGTACATTGACAACATCGCCAGTACCCAGTTGAAAAGCCCGCTGCCTCTGGGGGTTTGGAGAGACCATTGGAAGAGAGACCTGCCTCTGGGACAACTCGTGGCCAACAGTTTAGTTCCCATGCAGAACATTGGGGGTTCGAGTCCAACCCCTGGGGCCCGTGTCACATTTAGTTCAGAGATACAGTGCCCTTCGGCCCACCGAATCCGCACCGACCAGCGATCCCCCGCACACTATCCCACACATACTAGGGACAATTCATACTTGAATACCAAGCTTATCAACCTAGAGTTATGGTTAGGGTTACCTCCCGCACTCCAAAGGCGCACAGGTGTGTATAAATTGTCCCTGGCGAGTGTGGGATAGTGTGGGGGGCGTCGGGGAAAGTGGGGGGGTGGAGAAGGGAGGGAGAGGGGGAGAAGGAGATGTGAGGGGAGGGGGGTGGAGAGTGGAGAAGGGGAAGAAGAGTGGAGGAAAGAGAAGAAGGGTGGGGGGGGGGGAAAGAAGGAAGGATGGTGGAAAAAAAAATAATTTTCCACATACTTGAGCAACAGCAGCTGGTTGTTTTCCTATACAAACAGATTTATTTTTAGTAACACAGTAACATTTGAATCTCAGGCAAATAACTCAACCCCTACTGTACGTCTAAATCCTAAAGAAGCTGCTGGATTTGGTAACCGACCCTGACAATATGGTTCTGCCAAATTGGTCAAGGAGTAAAATCATTTTCCGATTCAGTTGGGTCACAAAGGACTTAACCTCCAAAAATTCAAGCTAACTAGCAATATCAAAACATACAAATAATATATATTTTTAGAAGCTTTAGCTTATTGCCAGTCAATTTGTATCATGTCAATGACGAGATGCTTTGGATTCATTATCAGGTGATTCATGATATAATGGCCACAAATGTCATAATCAAAAAAAAACAGCAGCAGTAACTTATTTCTTTGTACAAATATTTTGATAGGTTAGCGCTCTTCCACGTATACTTTAAAGAACTTCCAAAATAGCTAATTAGAATCTTACAAAGACAACTGCTGCAAACACCAGCTTTACAGTGAATGACCTGCAGGCTAGCGTGAAGACAAGACAATCTACTGTTGAAGCTTGTCATTAATGATGGGAAGCATCAGAAAGAGGCAGCTTTAACTATGATCATGACCAGCTGAACAATTTGGTAGAAATTACCATTAAAAAAAATTGACTTGCAAGAACTTTATGTAGCTACTTCAATATAGAATAGATTTGAGGACTGAATTAAAAGGAAATCCCTTCATTTCCTTCCCTTCCAGATTTCTTCCAATTCCCAAATATTTGGGAAATCCTAAATCAAACAAAGGGTGACCTCTAGGCACTTCCTTAGACCTGTCCTACTGCAGCCACTGAGGTTATTTCCCCAACAGCCTCTCTCCTAGCTAACACCAACATGCTAACAGCATCACAATCCAGTGGCAGAAGAGACAAATAACAAATTTGGTCTTTGCATACCCTGAGTAACTATATGATACATCAATCTGCACCTTGTTCAACCTAGCCCAATGTATGCAACTCATACAGCTGAATGAAAAGCTGTTTACCAACAAAACCATTAAAAGTGTTATTCTTTAAATTGGTTCCATATCTGGATCACTCACCTCTACACTCATTGGCTTCCATTATCTTTCATTGGTCAAAATGTTTTAGTAAACAAGTTAAAGTAAAGCACAACAAAATCTATTAAACTAAGGATGAAAAGTTTTCAACTAGCACTGCAAGTTAGCCATCAAGAATGGTTATCATATTATATATTTTGATTAAGCCAGTAAACAAACACATTTCACAATCTCAGGACTAAAAATCATGTCCTCATTTCATGTCATGTGGAAACTGTAAATTTGCTGTAAATTTGTACATTACAAGGTTCTAAGGCAACAATAAAGATTAATAAACATTGTTCGGGACAGAAGACCCCCAGCTCCTCTTGGAATACTGCCTTCGGATCTTTTATGTTCAACTAGAAGCCAAAAAATATTCAGTGCCCGTGGATTCGACATTTATAAATAAAAAAGGGAAAAGTAAAAACACATCCATGATTAACTGCAACTATAGTTTGTGCAGTGTATACTTGGAGATTAGTGGGAGGGTATTTAACCTGCAATATTTGCAATTCTGCCCACCTTAAAAGGGATCAATAAAATTAACCATCAGGTTTACTGGTTGCAAATGGTCAGCATTTACTGGTTAATAAGAGTGGTTTGACTGGTTCTGATATGAATGACATGACGTGGTAATTTCTCATGAATGTAATTTGTAATTTATTTATTTAGGGGACAGTGCATATTAATAAACATTTACATGTAATATGCAAGATTGTAGCCAGTAGCTAATTTCCATCTTTAGTCCCTCTGGTAAACAAGGTAAACACATCACAACACAATCAATCAATAAGAGAAGAGACAAAACAAAAATCAAAAACAAAACAAAAACAAAACAAACAAAAGTGCACTTCAAACAACCTGTAACCTAACATAGTATCCTAACCAGAAACATAGAAACATTCCTCTCAGTCACCTGCACCGCCATTCTTATTGAGCTGCAGGGCCACATCCTCCCAGACAATGAACTGACCCTTTGGCAAAATGTTCTTACTTGTGTGAAAAAAGTTCCTCATCTTCGGTTCTAACTTTCTGTACCCCTTGTCCTGGACTTCCCCAACAATTACTAGCCTCACAACCTTAAGAATTTTGGAGTTCCCAACCCTAAACTTCTTTACATCCCTCAACATCACTTCAGATCTGACTTATTGCTTTCAACAAGTCTGATACAAAACTTTGACATTGCTTTATGATAAAATATATATATATATATATTTTTTAATTGTCCTTCCCATTATTCTTCTATCCCATTACTATTTCTCCCCCTTAAAATTCATCACTTCATAGTTCATTAACTAATAAAATTAGTTAACTTCATTAACTAATGGAAGTTAATGGTCACTACTACTTCCATTAACTCTTATTTTTTGCATTCATTTTTGTTTGATTATATACCATCAAAGCAACAAACTGCCAATGCAAACTTATTTTAGTCTTGTAGTCACCTCTTCAATTTGAATGCAAAGTCTAAACATTTTTATATCACTTAATTTGACAGTTGCCCTCTAACTACTGTCAATTTGCCCCAACTCGGTTAGGAACACAAGCACAATAAGGAGTAACAGCTTCATATTGATTGGATCACATTGGCCAACAGATTGTACTTGCAATGGTGATTAGTTCAAGTTCAAGTTACATTAATTGTCACATACACCAATTGGTGCAGTGAAATTTGAGTTACCAGACAGCCACACAAATAAAATAAAATGAACACAACACTATAGAATTTAACATGAACATCCCCACAGCGGAATCCACTTTTCCCACTGTGAGGGAGGGCAATAAAGTTCAGTCATCTTCCTCTTGTTCACTCGTGGTCGGGGCCTATGAGCCCTCCGCAGTCGCCGCTACGGCGGCCCGATGTTCAGGCCCTATCGCCGGGATGATAGGAGCACCGGCGTCTGCTACTTCTTACCGGAGACCATGGCTTCCGAAGTCCACAGGCCGAGCTGGGCGGAGCTCCAACACTGACGATCCCAGGCAAAGGATCCCAGGACTCCGCGATGTTAAAGTCAGCGCCGCCCGCTGCTAGAAGCTCCGCAGACCACAGCTCAACGATGTTAAAGTCGGCAGGCCCAACATTCCGGAGCTCCAACACGGCGATCCCCGGTAAGGCATCGCCCACTCCGCGATGACAATTCAGCGCTGCGCCGCTGAAGTTCTGGCCGGTCTTCGGTAGAAAAGGCCATGCCAATCCAGATGGAGGGCCGCAAGGGGGGTGCGAAGATGCAGCTCGGAGAAAAGACGCATCCTCGACCAGGAAATGACTGGGAAACGGTTTCCCTTCTCCCTCCCGCCCACCCCCCCCCACATAAAAAAGACTAAAAGACCTTCAATAATATACTTATTGACAGACTAAAAATAACAAAAAGGGTGAAAGGGTGGACAGCTGCTGGCGAGGCTGCCACACTTGATGGCACCACTGCTTCCCCAGATAATTGCACTTGACCCAACTCAGCAAGAAGGCTAAAATTACAACAAATTAAAACTACGGAACCTTTCTATAAAGAGTAGGAATGGGTGACGTTTCGGGTCAAGACTGGTCTGAAGAAGGGTCTCGACCCGAAACGTCACCCATTCCGTCTCTCCAGAGATACTGCCTGTCCTGCGGAGTTACTCCAGCTCTTTATGTCTTTCTTCCGTTTAAACCAGCATCTGCAGTTCCTTCCTACACCTTTCAATAAAGATTGCAGATGCCAAAACCACTCCACAGTTCATCTTTGAATACAGATGCTCTGTGAATTGCTAAATGAGATCATCCAAGAGCAAACTCATACAGGATACATACCCTTCTTGCATATTTACAAAAATATTTACAATTAAAAATAATAATTGAATACTGAATAATTAATTTTACTTACATTTATGCATGCTAGTGGTCAAAAACAAAATGTTTCTTTTTTTAAGCAGCACAAAGAATGTTAAAGGTCAGGCTTAAATTAACAAATACATAATTGTTGAAAGATTAAAACACATGAGCAGTAACACATAGAAGTCACAACTTGTATTGTTGTCTTTCACAATTTCCCCCCACCCAGATTCATAGACAATTTCAGGTCTCACTAAAATAAGAACTGGCAAAATAGTAATAGTAGGGTTAATATTTGTCCTTGGATACTTTCCAGAATAGCAAAATTAAAAGCAAGTACAAGTAGAGGATGTTGATCCATGCATGGCTATCCAATGAGCTGCAATTTATTGCAAAAAAAGGAGGGAAAAAAATCAACATCAAGTTTTATTTTAACATGCTGTCTTAAACCTCTGGCATATTTTCCATTTATATCAGTTTTAGAGGTTTATTTTATCAAAACCATGGCTAATAAAGCTCCATTGTAACTTGGTGAATAAATGAACAGTAATATTGCAGTGTTATAAAGAATTATGTATATGCTGCTGGATATCTGTTTAATTTTCTGATTTCAATGTGGTAACCAGGATGTACAATTAACAGAAAAAAAAAGACAAAGTGTTGGAGCAACTCAGTGGGTTATGCAGTATCTCAGGAGAATGTGGTTAGGTGGTGTTTCAATTTAACAGCTCCATTTAAGGAGAGCCACAAAAAAGACACCAGAGAAAACAATTAAAACTTTGTCTCTGATGAGATAATTCAATTCTAGACTATTGCATTCACAAAACATGAGCAAAAAGTAGTTTTTAAGCAACAATAATTGGCAAATGTAATTTCTTGAAGTCAGATACATCTACCTGCCAACAATTCAAAAACAGTCTATTGTATTATTCTGAAATGATAAATAACAGAATATTCAGGGTAGAACTATAATCTGCTCCAAATAGGCAGAACGGTTACGATATTTTGAGAAGGTAGCTAGAATCTCCTGATCAATGAATCGCGAAAATGTTCAAAATAATTCCCTGCTGACTGTGTTGGCTTTTTCATTTTGAGTACAAGTAGCTGCCTACATCCAGCAGAGACCATTTCTGAATAAGCTAATTATTGACATTGGGATAAAACAGAACACAAAGCCCACATTTGCAAAATTACTTACTTTGCAATTCCTAGAGAACATTGGTTCAACTCATTCAATGCCTGTTTGATCTACCAGATGTCAATAATCAATGCCATCTTAGACAGCCAAAAATAAGTATGAAAATAGAGTGAGGCTAATCGCAAATTGGGGAACAGCATCTCATATTTGCTTGGGCAGCTTACAAACAGCTTGGTGGCCGATTGGGAAAGGGGGAGATGCAGCGAGACCTGGGTGTCATGGTACACCAGTCATTGAAGGTAGGCATGCAGGTGCAGCAGGCAGTAAAGAAAGCGAATGGTATGTTAGCTTTCATTGCAAAAGGATTTGAGTATAGGAGCAGAGAGGTTCTACTGCAGTTGTACAGGGTCTTGGTGAGACCACACCTGGAGTATTGCGTACAGTTTTGGTCTCCAAATCTGAGGAAGGACATTATTGCCATAGAGGGAGTGCAGAGACGGTTCACCAGACTGATTCCTGGGATGTCAGGACTGTCTTATGAAGAAAGACTGGATAGACTTGGTTTATACTCTCTAGAATTTAGAAGATTGAGAGGGGATCTTATAGAAACTTACAAAATTCTTAAGGGGTTGGACAGGCTAGATGCAGGAAGATTGTTCCCGATGTTAGGGAAGTCCAGGACAAGGGGTCACAGCTTAAGGATAAAGGGGAAATCCTTTAAAACCAAGATGAGAAGAACTTTTTTCACACAGAGAGTGGTCAATCTCTGGAACTCTCTGCCACAGAGGGTATTTGAGGCCAGTTCATTGGCTATATTTAAGATGGAGTTAGTTGTGGTCCTTGTGGCTAAGTGGATCAGGGGGTATGGAGAGAAGGCAGGTACGGGATACTGAGTTGGATGATCAGCCATGATCATATTGAATGGCGGTGCAGGCTCGAAGGGCCGAATGGCCTACTCCTGCACCTAATTTCTATGTTTCTATGTTTCTAAACCAGTGGTATGAATATTGTTTTCTCCAATTTCAAGTAACCCCTCTTCACCCAAGTCGCGCCAATTTCCCGTTCTCAAATAGCAAACAGCTAACAATGGCCTGTTTCCTTTATCATCGTTACTCAGGGCTCGAAATTAGCGGTTGCCAATGGCAACCCACAGATCCGCGAGGCAACCTAAAAGCCATGCCTTTTTGCCTGGCTTGGCAAGCACCCGGGACACCTCTCGTTTAATTCTGAGCAGGCCTCCTCTCTATCTCTTTTCTCTCTCTCTCTCTCTCTGT
This sequence comes from Leucoraja erinaceus, assembly GCF_028641065.1. NCBI lineage: Eukaryota > Metazoa > Chordata > Chondrichthyes > Rajiformes > Rajidae > Leucoraja > Leucoraja erinaceus. The sequence goes on from NC_073379.1 coordinate 53,008,315, forward strand.
CACTCTCTGTGTCTCGAGTCTCCGCTCAATGTCCGTGTCTCGGGTCTCCGCCCGCTCCTCCGCTGGCACAGCCGGTCCCCTTACACATACGCACAACCACGGCCAGCACCAAAGATCCTATAGCAAGGATCTTTGACCAGCACATCATCGGCCGTGGTTGTGCGCACTGCCACTGCAACTGTCGGCCACTGTCGGCCACTTTCTCCCTCCCTTTGCATGGTGGGAGATCTGGCTGCCATTACTGGCCACTCGCAGCGACCGCTGAAAACCAACGCAGACTCACTCGCTGGAGCTGGAGTAACTCTTGCTGCTTGGTTTCCTGGTCCTCCAAAAATATTTGAAATGGAATTTAAACAGAATTTAAACTCCACCACCAAACTATCAAAAATAACAGCCTATTGCATTTTATCTGTTTATTTTTATATATATATATATATATATATATATAAAATAAATGCTCAATCAATGCAAGACATATCCTAAAAACCAATTTAAAACTTTACATAGACTATATTACTCAAAAACTAAAATAATTAAACTTTTACCAAATGTCTCCCCCATCTGTGATAAATGTCTATCCCAAGAAGCAACTATAGCACATTCTTTTGTTTTTTGTATAAAAATCCAAACATTTTGGAATTAAATCTTTGAAATTTTTACAAAATTATTTAAAATAAAACAAACCGAACGCAGAATTGATTATTTTTGGAACAATGGAAGTCAGCCTTGAGCTGACTTCGTTCCAAAAGAGCTTACTTAATTACGGTTTAATAACGGGGAAAAAAACTCATACTTAAATTCTGGAAAAACGCCCCAACACCAACGATAAATATATGGATTTCAAATACGTCCGAAATGTTACACTAGGAAAATATGAGACTCCTCCTTGCAGGTAAACCAGACCATTTCCAAAAGATTTGGTCTCCATTTATCGACTTATTACAAGTATAGGGTGCAACATAACTTTGAAAATAAATAGTTTCAGGACCTGGTGAGGGGGAAGTAAAATATCTTCAGCTTTCTTTTTCTCTCTTTCTTTTTCTTTGGCTTTCTCCTTACCTCTTTTTCGAGTTTTACGTTTCTAAGGGTCTCTCTTGATCACTCTTTCACGCACTCACTATCCTAGCTAACTCTCTTTACTTTTCTTCTTTTTAAAGTTTAAAATATAAAGTGGTACAGGAAATGTATTATGTTATTTTTGGCTTATATCACTGTAATGTACACTACTTCCTATATATAATAAATTAAAAAAAAAAAAAATTAATTGCTTCTGGTTGGGTACCTACAGTAAGGTGAAGACTATTCCATGCTTTAATTGTGCAGCAGAACTCCATGGAACAGCCAGCATCTCTCGATAGAAGAAATTGGGTGACGTTTTTGGTAGCGACCCTTCTTTAGATTTCCTCTGGTTTTAGTGTTTTAGTTTAATTTAAAGATACAGCGTGGAAACAGGCCCTTCGGCCCACTGAGTCCACGCCGACCACCGATTACCCGCACACTAGTTCTATCCTACAAATTAGTGACGTAAGTGACGTAAGGCAGCATCTATGGAGCGAATGAAATAGGCGACGTTTTGGGTCGAGATCCTACTTCACACTGATGTGAGGGTGCAGGGGGTGGGAAAAAGAAAGGAAGAGGAGGGTCTACCTGAAATTGGAGGTCAATTTTCACACCGCTGGGGTGTAAACTGCCCAAGCAAAATATGAGGTGCTGCTCCTCCAATTTACGGTGGGCCTCACTCTGGCCATGGAGGAGGCCCAGGACAGAAAAGTCTGATTCGGAATGGGAGGGGAAGTTGAAGTGCTAAGCCACCGGGAGATTAGGTTGGTTAATGCGGACCGAGCGGAGGTATTGGGCAAAGCGATTGCCAAGCCTATGCTTGGTCTCACCGATGTAGAGCAGCTGACACCTAGAGCAGCGGGTGCAACAGATGAGGTTGGAGGAGGTGCACGTGGACCTCTGCCGCTCCTGGAAAGACTGATTGGGTCATTGAATGGAGTCAAGGGGGGAAGTAAAGCGACAAGTGTAGCATTTCCTGCGGTTGCAAGGGAAAGTGCCAGGAGAGGGTGTGGTTTGGGTGGGAAAGGACAAAATTACCAGGGAGTTACGGAAGGAGCTGTCTATGTGGAATGCTGACAGGGGAGCAGATGGGATCACATTGGTAGACGAAGCTGGAGAAAATCAGCGGGTGAGGCAGCATCTATGGAGTGAAGGAATAGGTGATGTTTAGGGTCGTGACCCTTCTTCAGACTAATGTCGGGGGCGGGGGGGGGGGGCAGGAAAAAGAATTAAAGATCCGGAGACAGTAGGCTGTGGGAGAGTTGGGAATGGGAAGGGAGGAGGGAGAAAGCAAGGACTACCTGAAATTGGAGAAGTCAATGTTCATACCGCTGGGGTGTAAACTACCCAAGCAAAATATGAGGTGCTGTTCCTCCAATTTGCGATGGGCCTCACTCTGGCCATGGAGGAGGCCCAGGACAGAAAGGTCGGATTCGGAATGGGAGGAGTTGAAGTACTGAGCCACCGGGAGATCAGGTTGGTTATTGCGAACTGAGTGTAGGTGTTGTGCGAAGCGATCGCCAAGCCTGCACTTGGTCTCACCGAGGTTGATCATACGCTGACTAATCCAACCAGAATTTTGTTTGGCAGTGGAAAGAAAGAATAGAAATTGCATTTTTTTGCAACGTGTAAAAGGAGATGTGATACTGTATTGTAATTTTGCTGCATGTCATTGTGGTATATATCATGTCTTGATTGGTGAATATGTTTAGTTTGTGACTTTATTTGAAGCAGAAATAATATGTGAATGCTTCATTGACCATAATTCTGACTGGTAACTACGCACTTCATCCGAGCACATTATCGCACGTGTCATGGAAGCCGTCTTAAATGACCACCTAAACTGTTATTTGGCAACCTAAAAAGCTACCTAGGTTGCCCGGCTGGCAACAGGGAAAAAACGTTAAGCGAGAGCCCTGGTTACGTTTTTGTATATATCATGTATAATTGATTTGTTCCATATCTCGCCACCTCACTGTCTATGTCTCTCGTTTTACTTTCCCCTGACTAGTCTGAAGAAGGTCTCGACCCAAAATGTCACCCATTCCTTCTCTCAAGAGATGCTGCCTGTCCCACTGGCTTTCTCCAGCATTGTGTCTCGACCATCACAGAACTGTTGTATAATTCCAGACTAAGGAATCCTGGGCACAAGTATTACAACATTACCTTGTTTTAGGCACAAGGCCTTGAAGTGATTGGCTAAAAAAATCCTGATTTTCCATAGACGTTTTATTTTAAAGCAGGGTCAAAACTCATTGTTCAAAAATATTATTTTTTGTACAAAATGACATTCTTTAACAAAACTATTGGGAAAGTTGAATCCTCAGAAATACCAAGGTGAATAAAACCAGATCTGCGCAGTCAAAATTAAATTTTACTCTTAACTAATTTTGGTATTAATATGTTTTGTCTTAAATAAGTAACCTTCATGGAGGCATCAAGAATCATTCAATCATCCAGATATCTGTGGAGATGGAAACGCAGACAAGGATTCATCTAAGTTTATCAAAGTAGTGTATTTAGGACAGAAATAAATGAAGTAAATGAAATCTGCAATTGAATTCCCCCATTTAATATGCTAGCTTTAAAAGTACTTTAAGGATTTGGCTCCTTGGTTGCCTACTGAATTTGAGCATGCTTCATACCACACACTCAGACTTTAGCAGCTGGCAGATGTACACTTAGTATTTAAATCACAATAAAAATGAAGGCAAAGGCATTTTCGATGAAAACGTGTCTTCAATCTACAAACCGCATATACCTGTAAAAGCTTCCTTTCAGTAAGTCACAGCATGTAGCACATCAGATTTGACAATTACCTCCAATTCAATCAATAGTGTCAAACGTAATAGAAATTAGTAAAATGACTGAAACAATTAGTTAAAATACCTTTTCTGAAGCAAATATTAAATTATCCTTTCTCAAAATATTGATTGGTGGTGATACTTAAAAAAATCATATTAACACTTAATAGAATTTTCACTACAATGGTAATTAACAGTAAGACTGCTTGAAAAAGGATAGGTTTACAACATTACAGAATAAATTACCATTACTTTCTAGCTGGAGACAGAAACATCATGGGTATAGGTAGCAATGTTACAAAATTTTGAGATTTAAAAAATCAAGTCTGCAATTTATCCCATCAGATAAAGCATAAAAATGTTTAATTTGACACCTAATTCACTTTCATATCTCAAGTAATAAAAAAGTTATGGCCATTTTCATACTCGGAAATTAGCATCTTGTTCCCTATTGATTTTCTATGGACATAACAAAAAAGCTGTGATCGTGGACAGTCAAAAGCCCATAACCTTCTTAAAAATTAAGAGAACTGAATGAAATTTTCAGTTATCATAGATTGAACCATTCTGAAACAAATATAAAATAATCTTACTTGGATGACCTGAAATTAAAGCATATAATTAGTTAGTTACCCAGTTGTAGCTAATTTCAAACTTCAATTACTAGATCTAAACATCTATCCATTTCTTAATAAATGATTAACATTTTTAAATAGCCTAAGTGTCCAAATAATATTCATAAATAATTCACAATAAAACATGATTTTTAAATCTCATTTACATTAATTTATAGGCCAAATGGAAGGAATTTAGTGTTCAATTGCTGTAAATTAAAGTCCATTTTAAATCGGCTTTCTAGTGGGTTCCTGTGAACGCGCTGGTTTAGAACGTTCACATTGCGCTGGATTTGTGCCCTCAAATGCCCAGAAAAATACTGCGGGATATAAAGAGCCCAAAATGAGCTACTCGCTATAGAAAACTTTGTATACAGGGTTCTTAAGAAGCCCCTTTTAATGTAAAAATAAGGTACATACCTTTAATTGTTTGCTTTATAAAGCCCTGGGGCTGCGAGAGGTTGCAGGTTTAGAGAGTGATTTTTAAACTACTATAACTATTATACAAGGCCATAAAAACTAATAATACCTTTTGCGACGGGGTCTTTCAGCGATTTTTCGTTAATGATTTACTAGGCTGAACATTTTCGATTGCAACAGCCTAGTAAAAATCGCGTTTTAAACCCGCCCCCTCTAAACAGCGCCAAAATCGCACACACGGCCTGGGGCAGTTTCTCAACGACGATTCAGGTAGGTTTTGCAACATACCTAGTATAGGTTCAGATGTACGCTGTGGCAAAATGAGAATTAATTCCAGAAATAAGTTACAGAATGAAGCTTGGCAATTTCTTAAAGCTATTATTTGTGTCATATTTTAAGATTATGAATCAAGGGATATTGAGGTGGCACATGACTGTTTTAATTATAACTCAAACTACATGAACCTTGCATCTTACCCTTTGATGAACCGCCCACATCAATCCATAACAAATACAGAGTGTAACATTATGCTGCAAAACTAGAAAAAGCTTGTTAGCAACTCTTTCCTAAACCTTGCCACAGACATCTACTATTTGGTAAACAGGTACATATTCCTAAATTCCTTTCCCACACAAAAAAATGCACTATTTACCCATATATTCAATTAACCCGTGACTAGTTGCCCTAATAATTTGTTAACCATCCCAACAAAATACTCAAAATTTTGATCAATTGTGACCTCACATATGCTTCATAATGGTCCCGATTGTTTTAAACTGTTGTGTGAATGCAAGACATCAATTAGTATTATTGAAATTTCATAGCGGAAAAAACACTTTTGATCTACCCATCGCTATTTATTACATTTTGTTCATAGGTCGAAGGGACCTGTTCATAGATTGGTTCCCTACCAATTCAATCCAGCCCAAACACAATTCATTGTAAAAACTCTAGAACTGGTGCAATACTTTTGAGTATACACCAATAGTTTTCAGTTTTCTATATTATTTGCTTGTTTGAATTTTTTCCTCACAATGCCAAGTCCAAGGTGATTACAGGTACAATTAATTACTTGATATAAATAATATCAGCTCCACTCTATCTAAGCACTTTTAGTTCAATTAGTAATAGGGACTGAAGAAGTTCATCAAATTGTGTACTGCAATTCCCCTGAATTTCTGGAACCCAACAGGAAATAACGTAGAAAATAGCTTCAAACTGCACTCTGCTGAACCAAGAAGAAAAAGTTGAATCGCTTATGATCAATCCTGAATTTTAACGACAATTGAGATAGGAAGATTTAACAGTTGTTCCAACAATCCTGATAAATGAAAATCTGAAAAAGCTACTGCAGTGGGCAAAGGAGACAACATACCAAATAGTATTCTTTTAAAATATTGTATCAAACAGAGGTTTCTTCAAACACGCAATCCACGTGATGTACAAATTTAAAAACATAAAATATGTTCGGCCCTTCAAGCCTCCTTTGCATTTAATGTAATAACCAATTATACAAACTTAACAGCCTGTCCTACTTTCTCTCCATATCCTTTAAATCCATGTAGACCCAAGAACATAATCTAACTTTCAACATGTGTTGATTTGGCTTCAACTGCTTTCAGTGATAAGAGAATTCCATGAGTTCACCACCCTCTGGATAAAAAAAAACCTCAGCTCAATCCTAGATGCAATATCTCCTATCCTTAACATGTAATTCCTGACCTGAATTTCCATGCCACTGAGACATTTTTCTTGCACTGTGTCAGTACAGCCCTATTAGAATTTTGTAAACTCTAAACTCAAGTGAACATACGTTGAAATGGCCCAATCTCTCTTCACACATCAGTCCTGCCACCCAATGAATTTGTTTAGCGAATCCTCACTATACTTTTGATAGTGAGATTATTCATGTTTATGATTGGAGCAGAATTAGGCAATTCGGCCCATCAAGTCTACTCTGCCATTCAATCATGGCTGATCTATCTCTTCCTCTCAACCCCATTCTCCTGCCTTCTCCCCATAATCTCTGACACCCGTACTAATCAAGAATCTAACTCTGCCTTAAAAATGTCCATTGACTTGGTCTCCACAGCCTTCTGTGGCAATTAATTCCAGATTCACCACTTGCTGACTAAAGAAATTCCTCATCTCCTTCCTAAAGGAACGTCCTTTTATTCTGAGGCTATGCCCTCTGGTCCGAGACTCTCCCACTAGTGGAAACATCCTCTCCACAACCACTCTATCCAAACCTTTCACTATTCTTCTTCACTATTTTTCATATAAAAAGGCCCAAACAGCACACAATACCAAAGGTGTGGTCTCACCAAGGCTTTTTAGAATTACAACAGGACAATATTGCTGTTGCACTTCAATTCTCTCAATATCAAGATCAATCAATCATATGCTAGCTTGCCCATTGCCAATGACTTACTTTCCCAAATCACTGTTCACATAATAACTTGCCTTTTTTCATTTCCCCGTTCCCTTCCACCTATATTCCTTCCCCAGGCTTCATATTTTGCACCCTTTCTATCCTTATTCTTTATTCACACTTTGTCTTTTCATTGTTCATAAGTTATGGGAGCAGAATTAGGTCATTCGGCCCATCGTCTACTCCACCATTCAATCACAGCTGATCTATCTTTCCCTCTCAACCCCATCCTCCTGCCTTCTCCCCATAACCTTGGACACCCTTATTAATCAAGAATCTGCCAATCTCTGCCTTAAAAATACCCAATGACTTGGCCTCTTTTGCTGTCTGTGGCAATGAATTCTACAGCTTAACCACCCTCTGACTAAAGAAATTCCACCTCATTCCCTTTCTAAAGGTACGTCCTTTTATTCTGAGGCCGTGCCCCCTCGTCATACACTCTCCAACTAGTGTAAACATTCTCTCCATATCCACTCTAATCAGGTCTTTCACTATTCAGTAAGTTTCAATGAGGTCCCCTCTCTTTCTACTAAACTCCAGCAAGCTATTTTGGCAGTACTGTCAAACGCTCATCATACGTTAATGCAATCATCCCTAGGATAATTCTCGTAAACTTCCTCTGGACTCTCTCTTGCCAACACCAGCACAGCCTTCCCCAGATATGGGGCCCAAAACTGCTCACAATACTCCAAATACGATCTGACCAGTACCTTATAAAGCCTCAGCATTACACTGACTCTCAGTCTGAAGAACGGTCTCGACCTGAAACGTCACCCATTCCATCTCTCCAGAGATGCTACCAGAGTTACTCCAGCATTTTATGTAAATCGCTCATTTAAACCAGCATCTGCAGTTTTCCTTCCTACACTCCCTCAGATCCTCTTTCCTGATCGAGAGACCCACTCTGTCCTCCGACCTCAGGATTGCAGAGGAACTTTCTTAAAAATTTCCCACGCGTCACGGTTCCCATTCCTGGTCCAAAGAGCATCGCCAAGACGCTCTCAACCCAATCAGCATTACATCCCCGTTTTTAAATTCTAGTTTTCTCAAAAAAAAAAGCTAACATTACATTTGACTTCTTTACTACTGACTCAACATATGAACCACGGTAGGCGGCGCGACTCTCGTCAGCAGCGGTCCTCTGCAGCAGGTCCGCTTCTGCGCTGTCACTTTAATTATTTTTTGTCTCGTTTGCTATTTTTCAAGGGAGATGTAGTTTTTGTTATTAAAATTGAATTTTTTGTTAGGCGGGGGACTCTCGTCAGCAGCGGCCTCTGCAGCCCGTCTGGGTGTGGGTTGGGGTGTGGGGGGGGGGGGGTGGGTGGGGAGGGAGGGGGTAACTTTTAATCTCTCCCTGCACGGGAGACCCGACCTTTTCTTTGTCGGGTCTCCCTGCAACGAGGAGCGGCCTCCAACAGGAGAAGACCGGGGGCTCTGGTGCCGACGACTCACCTCACCATCGCGGAGCTGGCCGAGTCCGGAGCGGGTGGAGCGGTGGTGGAGCGCTGCTGCGGCCCGACCTCCGGAGATTCGGAGGCTGCAACTGCGGGTCTGGCGGATGGCGGCACCGGGAGCCCGCGGGTCCCTGGAGGGAGACCGCTTTTCAGGGCTCCCGCAACGGCGACTTCTCCCGCCCGAGTTGCGGGGTCGAAGAGCTCCTGGAGCGGGGCCTTACAGCACCGCCCTGCGCGGCTTGGAATGGCCGCGGGACTCTGCGAGCGCACGCCGGGGGCTCTAACATCAAGAACCCGGTGTGCGACCTTACACCACCCGGCGTGGCTTTAATGGCCGCGGGACAATCGCCATCGCCAGCCGGGGGCTTTGACTTTGACATCGGGGGGGGGGCAGAGGGGGGGGGGGGGGGGGGGGAGAGTGCAGTGGCGAGATGGCCTGTTTTTTTGGCCTTCCATCACAGCGATGTGATGGATGTTTATGTAAATTATGTTGTGTCTTGGGTCTATTTGTTTGTAATGTATGGCTGCAGAAACATCATTTCGTTTGGACCTCAAGGGGTCCAAATGACAAATAAATTGAATTGAATTGAATTGAACTTCCAAACTAACCTTTTGGGGATCTTCTATCCATGCTAGTACCTTCCCGTCTAATACCATGGGCTCTCTTCTTCTTCAGCCGTCTCCTGTGCAGCACCTTATCAAAGGGTTTCTGCAAATCCAGGTAAACAATATCCACTGACTTTGCTTTCCTTTTCTCTCCATCCCCTCACTTCAAGTAGCCCTTGCTTTCCCTCTATCGCCATCCCCTCCCACTTCCCAGTTATCCTACCAGTCATACTGTCTCTGACTTTTATCACTGTATCGCCCACTCCCCTGACATCAGTCTAAAGAAGGGTCTCAACCAGAAACGTCATCCAATCCAGCCTGTCCAACATTTTGTATCTATCTTCAATTTAAACCAACATCTGCAGTTCTTTCCGATACATTTTGTCTGCTCCACTAACTCTATTTACATGCTCAAAGAATTCCAACAGATATACAAGACAAGATTTTCCCTTCCCATGCTGAATTCTGCTTAATTTATCATGTGCTTCGAAGTACTCAAAGTACACAGGGGCACCACTCCCGAAAACTCTCAGTGAACCAATTTGTTTTCCTGCAAGTCAGTGCAGTTCAGTAAACACAGAAGTCCCAAGGGACTTTAGTGCACATTGAGATATGGAAAATCTCAATCCTACATCAATGTTGTATTTTTACTAGATTTAAGAACACAAAATTGCCCAGGGTGCCTACAGCTACTGTTCATCAGTTATTTAATGTATTTAAAAAAAGGACGTATTGTTAATGTGGTAGATTTGTACATCCCAGCAAATGATTCATCCATGAAACGAAATTTAACATGGAACATAAGGCATCCAGATGTTAATGAATACTGGTTTGTATTTCTGTAACTAAATTTCCTATTTTCAAAATATATGGGAAAATTTGTATACAATAGTCAGGTCTGTAACCCAGGGATCATGTGTACTTAAAATCATGATACTCTACCCATGGAGAAGGCTGGGTCGACAAGATTCAGTTCGTATCTATAATTTCTTCATGTCATTTTGATAATATTGTGCTTTTACATTTGACATTAGCTGGGATGCACATTTCTAGCAATGCTCATGCGCAAGAAACACAATAAAACTACCGGTTGCATCAAAACATTTTTTTTAAACCTTATCCCGCACCCTGCACTTCTATGAAAATACAACAGGAATCCATGCCGATATGTGATAATGCTACAATGAGGATTTCAGATGTTTAACATCCACTCAGTGAAAGCCGCCCGGGGCCCGCCGCTGAGCTTGGCAGCCGTGGTACTGCGAGCCGGGCCCACAACATTTCTTCTCCCATCCCATCCCATCGCTAATAAGTTGTTTTGGCATCCCGAGGCCTAAGCTCTGCAGACGGTCCCCCGCCCCAGCGACCACAGACTTTGCTCCAACCCCATGACCCATGGGAGGGAGTCACACACCTGCAGCGAAGTGTAGCGGAGTCGATTTTCTGCCGGCCATGTCCTTGGCGTTCACATTGCCCGAGTCCACCAGGCGCTTCACCCGCAAAACATCGCCGTTCCTGCAGGCCTCGAACAGCTCTCGGCCCGAGTCACTCACAGGGCCGCCCGCCGTCGTCCCCGTGCCCGGGGGGGTGACGTGTCCACCGGTGAATCCCGGCGAGTCGGGCCTGTCGGAGGTTGGAGCCGCGGTCGCGACCGACGACGGCCCCGGGTCCGAGGCGCTGGGAGAAAGCTGACTGCGCCGCGCCGCCATCTTCCCCGTCACTGCAGCAACGCCGGCTGACGTCACCCAGTGGGCGGGAGCGCGCACGCACGGAACGCTCGCTCCCTCCACTCCCCCCACTCCCTGGGCAAGGTGGTGGTGCATGGGGATGGGGGTGGTGCATGGGGGTGGTGGTGGGGGTGGTGCATGGGGGTGGTGGGGTGGTGGATTAGCTGGTGGTGGTCATTGCCTTTCGGTCTGGTGGTGACAAAACACATAGTCAACACAAATTTAACATCCACCACAGTTAGGTGCATGGGGCTGGTGCTCTTCCCTCTTGGTGCATGCTGCGCCGAGGGGGTTGGTGGTGGTGCATCGGGGGGGTGGTGGATGGGGCTGGTGCATGGGGGTGGTGGATGGGGCTGGTGCATGGGGGTGGGGTGGTGCAGCTGGGGGTGGTGGATGGGGCTAGTGGTGCCGCCACAGCATGGGGGTGGTGGTGGTGCATGGGGTGGTGGATGGGGCTACAGGTGCCGAGTGGTGGATGCCGCTGGGCTGGTGGTCGGTGCATGGGAGTGGTGGAGGAAGGGCAGGTGGCACGTGACGGTGGTGGGGGGATAGGGCTGGTGCATGGGGGGGTGGTGGTGAATGGGGCTAGTACATGGGGTGGTGGATGGGGGGTGGTGGGGGTGTGGGGCCTGCATGGGGGTGGTTGATGGGGCAGGTGGCATGGTGGCAGGACAGGCTGGTGGATGGGGGTGGTGAATGGGGGTACATGGGAGTGGAGGGGGGGGTGGCCTGGGCTGGGGTGGTGGCAGGACTGGTGGATGGGGTGGCAGGGGGGGGCCTGGGGTGGTGCAGGCTTGCGGTAGGGCGGTCTGGGCTTGTAGGTGGGGAGGCAGGGGTGGGGATGGGGTGGCAGGGCTGATGGATAGGGTGACATGGCTGGTGGAATGTGGCCTGGGCCTCCAGGTTTGGTGTATGGCTATCAGGAGCGCCGGAGCTAGTGTATGCCGGCCTGGGGTGGCAGGGCTGGTGGATGGATGGTGGCCTGGGGTGGCAGGACTGGTGGATGGCAGTATCGGTCACCCACATACCGCTCAGGAGTGTCACTCACCCAGGCTAATGCACTTGTGTTCCGCCACTTTACAGAAGTCCGTGATACAGAGAATAACAATAGGATGTAGGTGGCATAATGATTAGGTTTCAGGACTGGCAGTGAGACACATTGGCATAGGAGTCAGACCTTTGAGTTTGAATTCCACCATGACAGTCAGGAGGCGGAAATATATTTTTAAATAGTTGGTGTCTTTAAAATCTGAACGTTGATTAATGCTCTTCAGGAAAAAACTCTGCAATTTCTTACTGGTTTTGTATTTCCGAGATAAATTAATTATTGTAATGAGTCAACAACATTATAGATGTGAAGGCGAACCATATAAATCTTGCTTTTTGACAACCCCCACTTTTGTAAACCCAGTGATCCACCAGTAGGGGTTGCAAAAAGCAAGGTTTATATGGTTCGCCATCACATCTATAATGCTGTTGAGTCATTACAACAATTAATTTTTATCAGCTAGTCTGCAACACATGCAGATGTGAAGTGAGGATAAACAGGGCTTGGGAACCTGCAATATTCAAGCAAATATCTTAAAGTAATGCTAATTTAGTTATTACAAAAGTCCTTTGGAGCCCATTCCAGCATATCTGCTTATAAAGAGAGATGATTGCCAAACACTTGAATTTTCAACCCTGCTCCCAAACTCCTCCCCTTGAGGGAAAAAATATATAAGCAGCCAAAGGTAGAGAAAACAACAGAGGAGATCATGTCCCAGGGTCCAGGATGTAGAAGCAAAAAAGCACAAATTACCATGGGCAGGATGATGCCCTGGTGGCTTTTTGTTGGTTAAGGGGGATGTGAACTCAAGAAGGATACTTCTAAAGGGTATTGACAGAATGGATGCTAAGAGGATGTTTCCACTAATCGGGCTGTGTCGTGCACATGGAATAGTTCAGGAATAGGGATTACCCGTTTCAACTGAAGATGAAGAGGAGTTTCTATTCTCTGGGAATGATAAACCTTTAAAATTCTCTACACCGCAGAACTGTTGAGGCCAAAGTCATTAAATATAATCAAGGTGGATATTAACTTGCCATTGCATTCCAAGGAAGTTAAAGGATTTGAGGTGGAAGAGCAGGAATTGGTGATGAAGCCAAGGTTCGATCAGCCATGATCTTATTTAGTGGTAAAGGCAGGGTCGATGAGGCCTATTGGCTAAATTCTACTCCTGTTTCTTATATTATTGTGGTCTAAATAGGTCACAATACACAGATAGACACAAAATGCTGGAGAAACTCAGTGGGTGAGGCAGCATCTATGGAGAGAAGGAATTGGCGACGTTTCGGGTCAAGACCCTTCTTCAGACTGATGACGGGAGGGGGTAGGAAAAAGAAAGAAAGTAGGCAGAAACAGTGGGAGTAGTGGGAAGACTGGGAAGGGGAGGGGAAGGAGAGAGAGCAATGGCTGCCTGAAGTTAGAGAAGTCAACGTTCATACCGCTGGGGTGTAAATTACCCAAGCGAAAGATGAAGTGCTGTTCTTTCAATTTGCGCTGGGTCTCACTCTAACAATGGAGGAGACCTAGGACAGAGAGGTCAGATTGGGAATGGGAGGGGGTATTGAATTGCTGAGCCACTGGGAGATCAGCTTGGTTAAGACGGACTGAGCGGAGGTGTTCATCGAAACGATCGCCGAGCCTGAGCCTGGTCTCGCCGATGTAGAGAAGTTGAGACCTGGAACATCGGATGCAGTAGATGAGGTTGGAGGAGGTGCAAGTGAACCTCTGCCTCACCTGGAAAGACTGTTTGGGTCGAGGGGGGAGATAAAGTGACAGGTGTTGCACCTTCTGTGGTTGCAGGGGAAAGTACCTGGGGAGGAGGTGGTTTGCGTAGGAAGGGGCGCGTTGATCAGGGAGTTACGGAGGGAACGCTCTGCGGAAAGCAGAAAGGAGTGGAGATGGGAAGATGCGGCCAGTAGTGGGATTCCTTTGGAGGTAGCAAAAATGTTGGAGGATTATATGTTGTATGCAATGGCTGATGGGGTGGAAGGTGAGGACAAGGGGGACTCTGTCCTTGTTACGAGAGGAGAGAGGCGGAGTAAGAGCGGAGCTGCATGATATCGAGGAGACCCTAGTGAGGGCCTCATCTATAGGTTCCCTGTTCCTTAAAGTAGCAATGTTACAAAATTTTGAGATTTTAAAAATCAAGTCTTTAATTTATCCCATCACATAAAGCATAAAAATAAGTTTAATTTGACACTTAATAAACTTTCATATCTTCAGTATTAAAAAGGTTATGGCCATTTTCATACTCGGAAATTGGCATCTTGTTCCTTATTGCTTTTTCATTGACTTAACACAAAATCTGTGATCGAGAACATTTAAAGGGCGATAACTTTCTTAAAATTTAAGAGAACTGAAATAAATTTTTAGTTATTGTAGATTGAAGCATTCTGAAACAAATATGAAACAATCTTACTTAGATTACTTGAAATTAAAGCATATAAATAGTTAGTTACCTAAATGTAGCTAATTACAAAATTAAATTACTCGATCTAAACATCTATCCATTTCTTAAGAAAAGATTAACATTTTTAAATAGCCTAAGTGTCCAAATAACACCCACACAATAATTCAGAATATAACATAATTTTTAAATCTCATTGTCATGGGTTTATAGGCCAAATGGAAGGAATTTAATGTTTAATACCTGTAAATTAATGGCCCTTTAAATCAGCTTGCGAGTGGGTTTTACTGGAACGGGACCATTTAGAACGTTCAGATGCGGTGAATTTGTACCCCCATATCTGCAGCAAATACACTGCCTGTCTTGGGGGGGGGGGGGGGGGGGGGGGGGGGGGGAATCACCGTTTCGCGACGTAAAATGTGAATTAAATACATCTTAAGCAACACTTTTATACATAAAAATAAACTACTTTCTTTTACCTGGTCCTACATAAAATCCGTCCCTGTTGTCGGCATTGACGGCTTCAGAAGCTGCTTTTAAAATGACTCCAGCAATTAACTTGTCGGGTGAATTTTTTTTTAAAGCACACAGAACGGCCGTAGGAACGATTCTTTAGCAAAATCTTGCACTCCAACAAATATAATTCAGGACCAGGTCGGGAAAAACCCCGTTTTAATCCCGCCCCCCTCCTCAAACGAGCCAAAACGCGCATATGGCCAGTGGCAGAATTACAGCGCCGCTGAAGGTAAGTTTTGTAACATACCTACTTAAAGAATGAGGACATCGCCAATGCCCTGGTGTGGAAAACCTCGTCGTAGATGCAGCGTAGACGGAGGAATTGGGAGTAGGAGCTACTGTATCCCACAAGATAGCTGTGGGAGTCAGTAGGTTTATAGTAGATGTCGGTCAATAGTCTTGTAATGTATTTATACATATTCATGTATATGTTAATTAGTTGGTGTTCAATATAAGCAGGGAATGTTGTGTAATAAATCTTTCTCTCGTGATCCAGGCAATCAGTGTGTAACTTGTTATTCATTTTGCCGTCCGGAATATAACAAAATTGGCAACGAGGATGTGATAGAGTTTGTGAACTCATCCTTTAAATACAGTGCAGGACTGTTTTGCAACATGCAGTATTGTTTAACATTTTAAACAGTAAATACGAAGTTGCGCGCAGTTGTTTGCGAGCTGGACACGATAGGCTGCAGATCCTTCTATGCAGGGGACTGTGGTTTAAAACAGCAGCTGGACAAATCGTCGAGAGTTTGTCAGACTCTGTTGTGTCTACGTGGCAAGATGCCGTCCTTGGGATTGTATAAGATTTTTTTTTGTCGCGTTCCTCAAGCTGAATAGCCTTTGTACAGCTAAGTTTTAGGTGAATTGTTATACCAGAACAGACTGGAAATCGGGGTTTTTGACCCGACGTAAAAAAAAAGAGAACGACACGATGGCAGTGTCCATGGGCTACATCGGAAACCTTGGCACTTTAGACAAGAGTAGAGAGCCATTCAGCTCCTATATGGAGAGAGCAAACATGATTTTCACGGCAAACAATATATTGGAGATTAGTGGTGAAGGAGAGATAGTGACTGAAACAAATAAGGCTCTTTGCGAACGCATGAAAGCAATTCTGCTCACGGAGATCGGTCCTGAAGTGTACGACACACTCGTGAATCTCCTTGCACCCATAAAGGCAAAAGATGCGCCATTCAATGACATTATGAAAAAGTTGGGGGAGCATTTCAACCCAAAGCCTCTGGAAATTGCAGAAAGCTATAAATTTGTCACGAGAAACCAGAAGCAGAACGAGTAAATCAATGAGTACATTGGTCCCTTGAAAAACTTAACTTTGAACTGTAACTTTGGAACCTTTCTCAGATGCGCACTATGCGACAGATTTGTTTGTGGTCTAGTGGATGAACAAATTCAGTCCAAACTCATGAACACTCCAGATCTTATATTCGAGAAAGCATGCAAGATGGAGATGGCATCAAAGAATGCGTGCGAGTTTCGTCCACCACGGACTGCAGTGGCCGTTTACAATCACAAGGCAGTGCCTTTGGCCAAACCAAGAGGCGCTAAACCAAAACCAAAGTATGGCAGGGAGCCGAGTTCAGTAAGAGTCTTCACTAAACTGGATTTGTCTCACCCTTACGCCCAACTCAATGTTGACAAGGAAAGTCAGCAGTACTTGACTATCAACACACATAAGTGCTTGTATTCATATACAAAACTGCCCTATGGTGTGAAATCCTCCCTGAAAAATTTCCCGTCCGTCATGGACAAAATGTTACAAGGCATTCTGCACTGTGTGTGTGCATCAGGATGACCTACTGATATGGACAGAGGGCATGGTAGAACATCTGGAAATCCTAGAGCAAGTTCTCACACGACTGAACTGCCACAATGTCAAACTGCGACAAAGTAAATGTGCATTTGCGCAGTCAGAGGTGGTCTACCTTGGACTCAAAGTAGATGCCAATGGACTTCGCCCTGTGAAGGCGAAAGTTGAAGCAATAGTGAATGCTCCAAAACCCAACAATGTGTCAGAGCTACGATCATTCCTTGGGATGGTGCAGGTATATGCACGATTCCTTCCAGATTTAGCAACTGTGCTAAAGCCACTACATCATCTGCTACAAATAGATGTGAAATGGGTGTGGGGAAAGGAACAGCAACGTGCATATGACATCTGCAAGGAAAACTTGACAAGTGACAAACTCCTTGTTCACTACGATACGACACGTGAGATGAAACTTGCTTGTGATGCTTCAAGTTATGGTGTAGGTGCAGTGATCTCCCACGTAATGAATGACGGACAGGAAAAGCCTATTGCTTTTGCATCCCGCACCCTATCACCGAGTGAACGCAATTATGCACAGATAGAAAAGGAAGCACTCAGCATCGTGTTCGGAATCAAGAAATTCCATCAGTTTCTTCTCGGCAGACCATTCACCCTAGTGACTGATCACAAGCCACTACTAGTGATACTTGGTCCCAAGTCAGCTATACCTTCCATGGCGGCATCAAGGATGCAGCGCTGGGCAATTTTGCTGTCCCAGTATGACTACAAGGTGGAGTACAGAAGCTCCAAGTGCAACGCAGTTGCAGATGCGTTGTCCCGGTTGCCCCATGAGAACTCTGACGTGGGAAGTGAGAACTCAATCTACAAACTGCAAGTTGTAGATGAAGACTTTCCAGTGCAACAGAAATTGCAGCAGAAACAGAGAAAGACACTGTGCTGAAGAGGGTCTATGAACAGACATTGAATGGTTGGACTGAAATCAATAGTGGATTGAACTCAGTTCTGAACTCAGAGCTGAAGCCTTTCCATAATTGAAGCCATGAATTATCATGTGAGCAGGGATGCATTAAGTGGGGTTACAGAGTGGTTGTACCAGAGTCTTTGAGAAACAAAATTATGAATGAACTTCATGCCGAACATCCTGGCATAGTAAGCATGAAGTCAATTGCCAGAAGTTTTGTGTATTGGCCTGGTATTGACAGTGACATCGATTCACTGGTGAGCAAATGTAGCGTCTGCCAAAATTGCCAGAGTAAACCACCAAATACACCACTGCAACCGTGGTCATGGCCAATTAGGCCTTTTCAGAGAGTTCACGTAGATTTTTGTGAAAAGGATAATGATCACTTTCTGGTGCTAGTATATAGTCATTCCAAATGGATTGAGGTTAAGCATGTGGGGTCAAGCACTACCACCGAGCGTACCATAGATGAGTTGAGATCCATGTTTGCATGCCATGGTTTACTGGAAGAACTTGATTCTGATAACGGGCCTCAGTTTCGTTCAGAACAGTTCAAAGAGTTCATGCAGCGGAAAGGTGTAAAACACACACTTGTTCCCACATACCATCCAACCTCCAATGGGTGGCGGAAAGGTCTATTAGAGTTGTTAAAGATGCTCTCAAGATACAGGTTTTGCAGGGAAGTTCAAAGCTCGTTTGGCTAGTTTCTTGCTGCAGTACAGAACCACACAACCCAACAACGGGTTACTCACCTGCAGAACTGTTGATGACGAGAAAGCTAAGAATACGCCTAAAGAGCCTGTTCCACTTGGGCATCATTTACGCAACATCATTTCGCGTCACGACGCACGTGACACGCACATGATGCGCGCGCATGGTGAGGCATGG
The DNA here is from genome assembly GCF_028641065.1 of Leucoraja erinaceus. Lineage (NCBI taxonomy): Eukaryota > Metazoa > Chordata > Chondrichthyes > Rajiformes > Rajidae > Leucoraja > Leucoraja erinaceus. Next base: position 53,027,042 of record NC_073379.1, read on the forward strand.
TGGTGTAGACAGTGAAGCGCAACCGCGCGCGGCACACCAGGATTTTGGGATTCACAAAACCTTTGCGCGCCACCTGCATGACACGCAAATGACACCCAAGTGGGACAGGCCCTTAGGTCTAGTTCAACCCAATTTGGCCTTGAGAGTTGAGCAATACCAGTGAAGTCAAAAATGCCATTTTGACTCCCACAAAAAGGAGAGGTACTTCAAGTCAGATGAGCAAGTTCATGTTCTCAGTCCTCCCAACAAGTCCAGTCGAGACAAATGGGAGGTTGGGGGAAATAGTGGAAGTGTGTGGAACAAAAAGATACCTAGTTGAAGTTGGAGATAGGATCAAAAGTGTTCACGTTGATCAAATGATTCCAGCCAAAGATAAACCAAAAACTGAGCATGAAGTCCTAATCCCTGAGTTTTTATCTGAAAGTGAGTTGGAAGAGACCACTGTGATTGAAACACAAAGTTCAGTTAGTACAGACAAAGAAACAGATTCCTCTTGTCAAAGTCAGGGTACTAAAACAGAGCCAAACAAGCCAACAGTTGAGTCAACACCTAAACCTGTTACACCTGTTACTGTTAGACGATCAGGCAGGATCCGTAAACCAGTAGTCAGATTAGGTTTGTAAGTTAAGTAACTCACTGTATAAGTAAAACAAAAATGTGTAGGTATGTAAAATAAATATATTATGTTTCTCATTTAAGATTTTACAAATACTGGTTTAAATCAAGTATCACAACAATAAAATTGTAACTGAATACTTAGATGTAATACTTTAAAAAAAAGGGAGAGCAGTATAATGTATTCATACATTACATGTATATGTTAATGAGTTGGTGTTCAATATAAGCAGGGAATGTTGGGTAATAAATCTCTATCTCATGATCCAGGCAACCTGCATGTAAGTTGTTATTCATTCTGCCATCCGGAATATAACAAGTCTGTTTCCTGTGATGGAGATGATGATATCTAGAAACAGCAGGGAGATGTCGGAAATGGTCGAAGTGCAGTATGAAAATTAGTGGTGAAGTGGATGAAGTCAGTGAGTTCTGCATGGGTGCAGGGGATAGCACCAATGCAGTCGTCAATGTAGCGGAGGTAGAGTTCGGGGATAGTGCCAGTGTAAGCCAGGAACAGGGATTGCTCGACGTACCCTACAATGAGGCAGGCACAGCTTGGACCCATGCGAGTGCCCATAGCTACGCCTTGGATCTGGAGGAAGAGTGAGGAGTTGGAGAAATTGTTGAGGGTAAGGACCAGCTCTGCTAGGCAGAGGAGAGTATTGATGGGTGGAAATTGGTTGTTTCTGCGATTGAGGAAGAAATGGAGGGCTTTAAGACCCTCCAGGTGGGGGATAGAGGTGTGGAGTGGCTGGACATCCATAGTAAAGTTGAGGGAGTAGGGTGGCCTGGAAAATGGAAGTAATGTAAGATACAAAAAGCATGTGAGGTGGCTTGGGCGTAGGTGGGGAGGGATTGGACCAGGGGGGATAGGGTGGAGTCGAGGTATGTGGAAATTAATTCGGTTGGGCATGAACAAGCAGAAACAATGGGTCTGCAGGCAGCTTTACTAGTTTGCAATAGCACGCTTCCGCAAGTGTACCGTGGGTGGTTTTTGCAGATTTTTAGTGAAAGGTCATGCATTGTTGAGATGATGACGAAGCCACAAATTATCATGGCCAAATCACAAAGTAATGGAGGAACTCCGCAGGTCGGACATAATCTGTGGAGGGAATGGGCAGATGACATTTTAGATTAGGACCTCCTTTGAATCAGTCGCTTGACCATTCCCTCAACAGATGTCCCTAATCCATTAAATTCCCGCAGCACTTTGTGTTTTTTACTCAAGATTCCAGCATCTGCAGTGCCTTGTATCTCCAATTATCATAGTCAATTATATGAGATAGCTGATACAAATGGGAAAGGATGGCTCTGGCACTGTACATTGGTGAGGCAGAAATACATTGTGATGCATGGCATCCGTGACTCTAGATAAGGTTTTGCTACAGTATGAGCTACATCATTGACTTGCACAGTGTTAATCTTGGGTTATAAGATTGTATTTGTATTTATTTGGGAGCCAAACCCAGTTATTATTGTCCGGAGATAGACACAAAATGCTGGAGTAACTTAGCGGGTTACGCAACATTTCTGGAGAAAAGGATCGGGTCGAGCCACTTCTTCAGACGCATCTTATTGTCTGGGCTTGTTCCTTTTACTCTTAAGCCGCAGCTGAAAGAGGACCTATGTAGACTAGCATAATATGTGGTATTGGTAAAGACTCAACATGGTGATAGTGTAAACCCTTTGGTTGTGACCCTCAAGCCAGTCATAAGTGTGTGCTTGTGTGGAAACTCCAAATGATTAACTGAACTGTAGATGAGGAGATTATTTGTGGAATTGGCAAGTTCTCATTGGTTTAGCAAGCTGGACTCAGGAAGTCAGACAGAGTTGACCAATTCAATGCACCAAGGAGTTATAAGCTTACGCCAAGTTATCACAAGGAGTTAAGTTAGTTTTGTTTTGAGATACAGTGTCACCCACCGAGTCCACGCAGACCATCGACCATCAGTAGGCAGGTAGGCAGGTAGTGCAGGACCATTTTGGATACTGTTGAGGGAGATTGCTCATCAGGGGAATGCAGCAGCAGCCAAGTTCATGGCACCATGGGTGGCTCTGCGGCACATGAGGGGGGGAAAAAGAGTGGAAGGGCAATAGTAATAGGGGATTCAATTGTCAGGGGAATAGATAGGCGTTTCTGCGGCAGCAAACGAGACTCCAGGATGGTATGTTACCTCCCTGGTGCAAGGGTCAGGGATGTCACTGAACGGCTGCAGAACATTCTGGAGGGGGAGGGTGAACAGCCAGTTGTCGTGGTGCATATTGGCACCAACGATATAGGTAAAAAAAGGGATGAGCTCCTACAAGATTTAGGGAGCTAGGAGATAAACTTAAAAGTAGGACCTCAAAGGTAATAAGCTCTGGATTACTACCAGTACCACGGGCCAGTCAGGGTAGAAATAGGAGGATATTGCAGATGAATACGTGGCTTGAAAAATGGTGCAAGGGGGAGGGATTCAAATTTTTAGGGCATTGGAACCAGTTCTGGGGGAGGTGGGACCAGTACAAACAGGACGGTCTGCACCTGGGCTGGAATGGAACCAATGTCCTCGGGGGAGTGTTTGCTAGTGCTGTCGGGGAGGATTTAAACTAATGTGGCAGGGGGATGGGTACAAGAGCAGAGAGGCAGGGGGGGTATAAAATGAGGGTAGAAGCAATAGGTAGCAAGGTGAAAAGTAAAAGTGGCAGGCAGACAAAACCAGGGCAAAAATCAAAAAGGGCCACTTTCAACATAATTGTATAAGGGGTGAGAGTGTTGTAAAAACAAGCCTGAAGGCTTTGTGTCTCAATGCAAGGAGTATTCGTAATAAGGTGGATGAGTTGAATGTGCAGATAGCCATTAATGATTATGATATAGTTGGGATCACGGAGACATCGCTCCAGGGTGACCAAGGCTGGGAGCAGAACATCCACGGATATTCAATATTCAGGAGGGATAGAGAGAAAGAAAAAGGAGGTGGGGTAGCGTTGCTGGTTAGAGAGGAGATTAACGGAATGGAAAGGAAGGACATTAGTTTGGAGGATGTGGAATCGGTATGGGTAGAGCTGCGAAACACTAAGGGGCAGAAAACGCTGGTGGGTGTTGTGTACAGGCCACCTAACAGTAGTAGTGAAGTTGGAGATGGTATCAAACAGGAAATTAGAAATGTGTGCGACAAAGGCAAAACAGTTATAATGGGTGACTTCAATCTACATATTGATTGCGTGAATCAAATTGGCAGGGGTGCAGAGGAAGAGGATTTCTTGGAATGTATGCGGGATAGTTATCTAAATCAATGTGTAGAGGAACCAACGAGAGAGCAGGCTATTTTAGACTGTGTATTGAGTAATGAGGAAGGGTTAGTTAGCAGTCTTGTTGTACGTGCCCCCTTGGGCAAGAGTGACCATAATATGGTTGAGTTCTTCATTAGGATGGAGAGTGACATTGTTAATTCAGAAACAATGGTTCTGAACTTAAAGAAAGGTAACTTTGAGGGTATGAGACGTGAATTGGCCAAGATTAACTGGCAATTAATTCTAAAAGGGTTGACGGTGGATATGCAATGGAAGACATTTAAAGACTGCATGGATGAACTACAAAAATTGTTCATCCCAGTTTGGCAAAAGAATAAATCAGGGAAGGTAGTGCATCCGTGGATAACAAGGGAAATCAGGGATAGTATCAAAGCGAAGGATGATGCGTACAAATTAGCCAGAAAAAGCAGCATACCGGAGGACTGGGAGAAATTCAGAGACCAGCACAGGAGGACAAAGGGCTTAATTAGGAAAGGAAAAATAGATTATGAAAGAAAACTGGCAGGGAACATAAAAACTGACTGCTAAAGTTTTTATAGATATGTGAAAAGAAAGAGAATAGTTAAAACAAATGTAGGTCCCTTGCAGTCAGAAACAGGTGAGTTGATCATGGGGAACAAGGATATGGCGGACCAATTAAATAACTACTTTGGTTCCGTCTTCACTAAGGAAGACATAAATAATTTGCCGGAAATAGCAGGGGTTGGAGGAATTTAGTGAAATCCAGGTTAGTCAGGAAGTGGTGTTGGGTAAATTGAATGGATTAAAGGCCGATAAATAGTGGATGCATTAGTAATAATCTTTCAAAACTCTTTAGATTCTGGAGTAGTTCTTGAGGATTGGCGGGTAGCAAACATAACCCCACTTTTTAAGAAGGGAGGGAGAGAGAAAACGGGGAATTACAAACCAGTTAGTCAAACATCGGTAGTGGGGAAACTGCTAGAGTCAGTTATTAAAGATGGGATAGCAGCACATTTGGAAAGTGGTGAAATCATTGGACAAGGTCAGCATGGATTTACGAAGGGTAAATCATGTCTGACGAATCTTATAGAATTTTTCGAGGATGTAACTAGTAGCGTGGATAGGGGAGAACCAGTGGATGTGGTGTATCTAGACTTCCAGAAGGCTTTCGACAAGGTCCCACATAAGAGATTAGTATACAAACTTAAAGCACACGGCATTGGGGGTTCAGTATTGATGTGGATAGAGAACTAGCTGGCAAACAGGAAGCAAAGAGTAGGAGTAAACGGGTCTTTTTCACAATGGCGGGCAGTGACTAGTGGGGTACCGCAAGGCTCAGTGCTGAGACCCCTAGCTATTTACAATATATATTAATGATCTGGATGAGGGAATTGAACGCAATATCTCCAAGTTGGCGGATGACACTAAGCTGGGGGGCAGTGTTAGCTGTGAGGAGGATGCTAGGAGACTGCAAGGTGAATTGGATAGGCTGGGTGAGTGGGCAAATGTTTGGCAGATGCAGTATAATGTGGATAAATGTGAGGTTATCCATTTTGGTAGCAAAAACAGGAAAGCAGACTATTATCTAATTGGTGGCCGATTAGGAAAAGGGGAGATGCAGCGAGACCTGGGTATCATGGTACACCAGTCATTGAAAGTAGGCATGCAGGTGCAGCAGGCAGTGAAGAAAGCGAATGGTATGTTAGCTTTCATAGCAAAAGGATTTGAGTATAGGAGCAGGGAGGTTCTACTGCAGTTGTACAGGGTCTTGGTGAGACCACACCTGGAGTATTGCGTACAGTTTTGGTCTCCAAATCTGAGGAAGGACATTATTGCCATAGAGGGAGTGCAGAGAAGGTTCACCAGACTGATTTCTGGGATGTCAGGACTGTCTCATGAAGAAAGACTGGATAGACTTGGTTTATACTCTATAGAATTTAGGAGATTGAGAGGGGATCTTATAGAAACTTACAAAATTCTTAAGGGGTTGGACAGGCTAGATGCAGGAAGATTGTTCCCGATGTTGGGGAAGTCCAGGACAAGAGGTCACAGCTTAAGGATAAGGGGGAAATCCTTTAAAACCGAGATGAGAAAAACTTTTTTCACACAGAGAGTGGTGAATCTCTGGAACTCTCTGCCACAGAGGGTAGTTGAGGCCAGTTCATTGGCTATATTTAAGAGGGAGTTAGATGTGGCCCTTGTGGCTAAGGTGATCAGAGGGTATGGAGAGAAGGCAGGTACGGGATACTGAGTTGGATGATCAGCCATGATCATATTGAATGGCGTTGCAGGCTCGAAGGGCCGAATGGCCTACTCCTGCACCTAATTTCTATGTTTCTATGTTTGTGAAATGCTTCCTGACTTCAAACCCTGGGCAGCCTGGTTCTGAATTATTTACTGTTGCAGAGGGTTTTTTTCCTGTTTACTGAGACAATAGACTCTTGTTTCTATTTAATGTACAATCTGGATCAAAGCTTTTCTTTATTTGCATGTAAATTCTAAATCTCAGGTCCTCCAAAGTGTCTAATTTTTTTGCTAACATTTTTGGCTTCTCTATTTCTTTATCATGTATAAATAAGTGAAAGGCTGAGAAGACCCGTGGAAGTGTTGAGGGGGTGCCCTCTTAAAAATGAGAAAATAAGAAATTGCATATCTCCTTGCCAAGATCAGACTTTTCATACACTTGGAAGTTGCGAGATGGCAATGAAATGTGTGTCTTTTCACCCAGAGAGTTGTGAATCTGTTGAATTCTCTGCCACAGAAGGCAGTGGAGGCCAAATCACTGGATGTTTTCAAGATAGTCAAATATAGGGCTAATGGAATCAAGGGATATGAGGAGATAGCAGGAACGGGTACTGATTTTGGATGATCATCCATGATTATATTGAATGGCGGTGCTGGCTCAAAGGGCCGAATGGCCTACTCCTGCACCTATATTCCATGTTTCTACTCTTATCAGATTTGTGAGATTATTTCCCAAGCACAGAGCTTTGGATTTACCTTTGCTGCCAGCTCATTGAGTGCCAGCTGCCATGTCCTCATTTTCCCTCCTGATTGATTCCTTAAGGACACTCTGACAATTTCTGTACTCTCGGAGTGATTCGCATGATCCTGACGCCAGATATGATATATGCATTCTTTTTCTTGACCAAAGACCACATTTCTCATCAACGGGAGTTCCCTAAACTGCCAGCCTTACCCTTCAGCCTAAAAGGAACATGTTGTCCCTTCTACTCTTGCTACCTCACTTTTGAAAGCCTCCCACTTGCCAGCTGTCCCCTGACCTGCCTACAGACATCCCAATCAACCTCTGCAAGTCTCCTTAATGCTCTCATAATCGGCCTTGCGCCAATTCACGATCTTAATCAGAGAACCACACCTATCTTTCTCCATAACAATAAAAAACAATAGTTATATTCAGAGTCTGAAGAAGGGTTTTGGCCAGAAACGTTGCCTGTCTCCTTCGCTCCATAGATGCTGCTGCACCCGCTGAGTTTGTCCAGCATTTTAACCATATAACCATATAACAATTACAGCACGGAAACAGGCCATCTCGGCCCTACAAGTCCGTGCCGAACAACTTTTTTCCTTTAGTCCCACCTGCCTGCCCTCATACCATAACCCTCCATTCCCTTCTCATCCATATGCCTATCCAATTTATTTTTAAATGATACCAATGAACCTGCCTCCACCACTTCCACTGGAAGCTCATTCCACACCGCTACCACTCTGAGTAAAGAAGTTCCCCCTCGTGTTACCCCTAAACTTCTCTCCCTCAATTCTGAAGTCATGTCCTCTTGTTTTGAATCTTCCCTATTCTCAAAGGGAAAAGCTGGTCCACATCAACTCTGTCTATCCCTCTCATCATTTTAAAGACCTCTATCAAGTCCCCCCCCTTAACCTTCTGCGCTCCAGAGAATAAAGACCTAACCTAACTTATTCAACCTTTCTCTGTAACTTAGTTGTTGAAACCCAGGCAACATTGACCTGTAGTTTAGCTGAGAGAAACAGTAAATTCGGCCCACCGGGTCCGCACCGACCAGCAATTGTGTACCTTAAACTGATAGTCATGGTCACTGGTCACAAACTACTCTGCCACTAACACTCTGTCACTTGCTCTACCTCGTTCCTGAAGAGGAGATCCAGCATTGCACCCTCTTCAATAAAACCCTCTATATATTAATTATAGAAGCTTTCTTAAACACACTTAATAAATGCTTTTTACACCATGGATGACCCAATGAATATTATATTAGGAAAGTTCAAATCTTCCACTTATACTTCCATATTACTTTTACAGTTGGTCTTTCCTCTCTTTACTGTGCACCTCTTGACCTGTCTGCGAATCTTGCGTTCTTTGACTAAATTATTTGATCCCAAACTTTCCTCTGCCTTTGTTCTGCACTGCGACGCTCCACTTGCCAATCTAGTTAAATCCTTCCGTGGTAAATCTCCCTCTCGGGATATTGGTCCCCTTCCAGATTAGGTGTGACTCTTCCTTCTTCTACAGGAAGGAGTGGCACAGTGGCACAGCAGTAGAGTTGCTGCCTTATAGTGTCAGAGACCCAGGGGTCTTGACCCGAATCGTCACCCATTCATTCTCTCCAGAGATGCTGCCTGTCCCGTTGAGTTACTCCAGCATTTTGTGTCTACCTTTGATTTAAACCAACATCTGCAGTTCCTTCCTACACTGACTATGGGTGCAGTCTGCACAGAGTTTGTACGTTCTCTGGGTGCTTTGGTTTCTTCCTACATTCCATAGACGTGCAGGTTTGTAGGTTAATTGGCTTCTGTAAATTGTCCCTAGTGTGTAGGATAGAACTAATGTATGGGTGATTGCTGCTCGGTGCGGACCCGGTGGGCCGAATTTACTGTTTCTCTCAGCTAAACTACAGGTCAATGCCCCAGAAGAGATGCCAATGATCCAAAATCCAAACCATCTGCCCCCAGCACTGGTTCCTCTGCCAAGTATGCATCTGGCCTATCCCTGCCCTCACTAACATGTGAAACATGAGTAAACCAGAAATTACCAGCCTCAAAGTCCCATTTTTTAACCTTTTGCTTAACTCTCTATATTAATTCCGCAGGAGCTCATCCATTTTCCTACCTGTGTTGTTGACCAACAATCTCTGGTTGTTCAGTCTCTCCTTTGAGAATGTTCTCGAGCATCCTGACTTGAAAATGACAATGCTGAAATTCTACATGGATGTTCAATAGTCTTTTTTTCAGTCCGCCTCATGATTGTTTGCCTTCAGTCAGCTCTTCGTGAAGTAGCAGGTTTGTTATTCTGTCATCATACATTCTTCTGGCATATCCTGCCAACTTAATCTGTGATTCTTTCAACTATGTGTAGATGCTGGGAAGGTTCGTTTGGGACCGAATCCATAGATTCGCCAAGGACTGCTCTCACCCCAACCATGGACTGTTTACCCTCCTACCATCCGGGAGGTGCTACAGGTCTCTCCGTTGCCGAACCAGCAGGTCGAGGAACAGCTTCTTCCCAGCGGCTGTCACGCTACTCAACAACGTACCTCGGTGACTGCCAATCACCATCCCCCCCCCCCCCCGGCCACTTATTATTATTTATTCAAATCATTTGCTATGTCGCTCTTCCAGGGAGATGCTAAATGCATTTTGTTGTCTCTGTACTGTACACTGACAATTACAATTAAAATTGAATCTGAATCTGAGATGTTGGAAATCGGAAATAAAAGCAGAGAATTCTGGAAAATCGCAGTAGGTCATCAGCATTGCATCGAAAAAGAAACAGCCTCAGCCTGAAAATGTTAATTGATTCTCCTTCCACAAATCCTGTCTGACCTGCTGAATTTTTGCAGCATTTTCTGGTTTTGTTTTTGAAAAGTAGTCACTCTGTTGTTATTTAGGAAATGTAAAAAACAATTTCCACCCAACAACGTCCCACAGAAAACTATGAGCTTGAATCTGAGATTGCAAATCATTGAACTGGATGCATTGATCATTGTGTGTTGATTGATGCATTGATATTGACTTAACTACCAAGAATAACTCTTCCTGCTTTTCAAAGTGGTATGATGGGATTCTTTCCATCTAACTGAGAGAACAGGAAGTGCATCAGGCTAACATTTATCCAAAAGAAGATTTTTTTAAAACATGCACTTCACAAAGTAGGCACAAGGAACAGCAGATCCTGGAACCTTGAGCAAAAAATCCAAGTGCTGGAGGAACTCAGGGGGTCAGGCAGCATCTGTGGGGGGAATGGATAGATAACGTTTCGTGTCGGAACCGTTCTTCCGAATCTGAAGAAGGGTCCTGATCCGAAACGGTGTCATGCCTTTCATAAATCTTTCTGATACAATTGAGAGATATTATAATTTATTTTACACATAGTTCATCCATATGAATACAAAACAGAACTAAAGAAATAGCAGTTTTTTTTTATCACTGGGATTTGAATCAGAGTGGATCTGACAGGAACATATTGCATTTCATTCACTTGAACAGCAGAGGGCACCAAATACCCTAAAATATGAAACCATGTTTGTGAAATCTTGTTTGATTAAATTCTTGATGCAAATTTGGTGGAGTGTTACCAAAATTCCCTTGAAATAAAACGATGAGTCAAACTGAAGGAGGTTCCAACAGCAGTAGATGTTTTGACAGGTACGATGTTGTGGATATCACAGTCGTGGCTGACAAAGGATCAGAGCTGGGAGCTGAATATCCATGGATACACATCCGATCGAAAAGACAAGCTGATGAGCAGAGGGGGTGGGGTGATTCTATTGGAAGGGAATAAAATCCAATCTTTAGCAATAAGTGACATAGGATCAGAAGATGTAGAATCCTTATGGGAAGGATATGGCCCCCACTGTGATATCACACTGGCCAACAAGCTTAATACCATGTGTTCAAGAAGGAACTGCAAATGCTGGAAGATCGAAGGTACACAAAATTGCTGGAGAAACTCAGCGGGTGCAGAGCTTAATACCATCTTTGCACGAAACTGGGAACACAACACGGAGTGCAATAACCCCGGCCATGGCGGAGGGACAGGCCTTAACATTGAGCACACAGGATGTACAGTGCGCTCTGCGAAGGGTCAATCCACGCAAGGCTGCAGGCCCCCGACGGAGTCCAGGGAAGGGTACTAAAGGACTGTGCTGTACAGCTTGCTGAGATATTCACGAGGGTCTTTAACCTGTCTCTATCTGGCAATGGCCCCCAAGTGCCTGAAGTCAGCTACCATAGTGCCGGTGCCGAAAAAGACAAAAATCACCAACCTGAACGCCTACCGTCCGGTTGCCTTAACACCAATATCCATGAAGTGCTTTGAAAGGCTGATCCTCTCACACATCAAATCCAGCATCCCTGCCTCACTGGACTCGCATCAATTTGCATACAGGGCAAATAGATCAACAGAGGATGCCATCTCTCTGGCTCTTCACACTGTCCTGACTCACCTGGAAAGACAGCGCACGTACGTGAGGATGCTCTTCATAGACTACAGATCTTCCTTCAACACGGTCATCCCCACCAAGCTCACCACCAAACTGCACCAGCTAGGCCTCAGCTCGTCGATATGCGACTGGATCCTGAATTTCCCGACGCAGCGACCGCAGGCAGTGAGACTGGGCCCGCACCTGTCCTCCACTATTACCCTGAGCACCGGCACACCACAGGGCTGTGTACTAAGCCCCATGCTCTACTCCCTCTTCAGACACGACTGTGTTCCTGCATTCGACACCAACACCATCGTCAAGTTTGCAGACGACACAACGGTGATTGGGCTGATCACCAACGGTGATGAAACACACTACAGAGCGGAGGTGCAGAACCTGGCGGACTGGTGCTCAGATAACAACCTGTCCCTAAACACCTCCAAGACCAAGGAGCTGATTATCAACCAGAAGGACACATAAAGGGGAATACGCTCCAATCTCTATCAACGGAGACAGTGTGGAGAGAGTGTCCAGCTTTAGGTTTCTGGGCACACACATTACAGAGAACCTCACATGGTCCACCAACACTGCTGCGCTGGTCAAGAAGGCACAGCAACAACTGTTCTTCCTGAGAACACTGAAAAAGACTGGTCTGCCCCAACAGTTGCTGACAACTTCCTACTGCTGCACCATAGAGAGCATACTATCGTATGGCATCTCTGTGTGGTATCTCAGCTGCACGGAGGCGGAGAGGAGAGCTCTTCAGCGCGTCGTCTACAGAGCGCAGAAGATAATTGGGAGACAGCTACCAGCCTTGGAGGACATCTACTATACACGGTGCCTCAGGAAGGCCGTCAGCATTCACAAAGACTCCTCACACCCCTGTAATAGTCTATTCGAACCTACCTTCCGTCAGACGTTACAAGGCCTTCTACGCCCGCACCTCCAGACTTAGGAACAGCTTCATCCCCAGAGCTATAGCTGCTCTGAACCGGCCCGGAGGCAGTGATCAGAATATGATAGATTCAACCTTCTGTTGAAAGGGAGAAGCTGAAATTGATGTATTGGTATTACTCTTGAGTAAAGGTAACTACAGAGGCATGAGGGAGGAGGGTGAGGGAGCATGATGGGAGGCAGGAGTTTCTGGGAGTAATTCGGATGATGCAGGATCTTTTCATCTGAAAGTTGAAGTCATATTAAGGGGAAAATGAGGCAACCGTGGCTAACAAAGGAAGCCAAGGATAGCATAAAAGCAAAAGAGAAGGCATATGACATGGCAACGATTAGTGGGATGCCAGCAGATCGGAAAGCTTTTAAAAGCTAACAGAAGGCAACTAAAAATGCAACAAGGAGAAAAAAAGGTGAAATGTTAAGGTCAGGCAGCCAATAATATAAAAGATGATACCAAAAGTTGTTTTCAGATATATAAAGAGTAAAAGAGAGACAAGAGTGGACATTGGACTGCTGGACAATATGGAACCATTAGTAGTGATCTTTCAAGAATCACTCATCAGGAAGTGTTCCAGAGAATTGCAAAATCTCAAATGTAACGCCACTGTTTAAGAAAGGAGCAAGGCAAAAGAAAGAAAGTTATAGGCCAGTTGGTCTGATCTCTGTGGTTTGTAAAATTGTTGCGTCCTCCAATACTGTTTCAGGGTACTTGGAAGCACACGATAAAATAGGCTGAAGTCAGTATGGTTTTGTGAAGGGAAGATCTTGCTTGAAAAATCTGTTGGAGATTTTCGAAGAGGTAACAAGCAGGATAGACAAAAGTGGATGTTGTTTACTTGGATTTTCAGAAGGCTTTGATAAGGTGCCACACTTGAAGCTGCTAAATGTGATAGGAGCCCATGGTATTAGAGGCAAGGTTATAGCATGGATAGAAGATTGGCTTACTGGCAGAACGCAAGGAGTGAGAATAAAGGGGGCATTTTCTGGGTGTCTGCCAGTGGCATGGTGTTCCGTAGGGGTTTGTGTTGGGTCCGATATGTTTCATGTTGTATATCAATGATTTGGATGATGGAACTGATGGCTCTATTGCCACATTTATGGATGATATGAAGATAGTTGAAGGGGCAAGTAATGTTGAGGTTGCAGGGAATCTGCAGAAGGACTTGAACAGGTTGGGAGAGTGAGCAGAGAAGTGGCCAATGGAATACAGCGCAGCAAAGAGTATGGTCATGCCCTTTTGTAGAAGGAATAAAGGCATTATCTGCTTTCTAAATAGAGCGGGTGCTCAAAAATTGGAGGTGCAAAGAGACTTGGGAATGCCGGTGCAGGATTCCCAAAAAGTTAATTTGTAGGTTGAGTCGGTGATGAGGAAGACAATGCAATGCTCAAAAGCTAGGATGTAATACCGATGCTTCATAAGGTGCGGGCGAGACCACATTTGGAATATTGTGAGCAGTTCTGGGCCCCATATCTGAGGAAGGATGTGCTGACGTTGGAGAGGGTCCAGAGGAGGTTTACGTGAATGATCCCGGATGATTGGGTTAATATATGAGGAATGTTTAAAGACTCTGGGCCTGTACTCGCTGGAGTTTAGAAGGATGAGTGAGGGGGGGATCCCATTGAAACCTACAATAATGAAAGGCGTAGATACGGTGGATGTGGAAAGGATGTTTCCTGTAATGAGGGAGGTTTTGAACCACCGGGCACAGCCTCAGTATAAAGGGACGTACCTTTAGAATGAAGATGAGGATTTCTTTTTTTTTGCCATAAGGTGGTGAATGTCAATTCATTGCCACAGACAACAGTGGAGACCAAGTCATTGGGTAGTTTTATTTTACTTTATTTTTTTTTTAAATATTTTTATTAGAAGTAATGTACAATAATATAAGACATGGATAACATTTCATGTACTTCTTATTTTTAATTTAATAGTAAAAAAGAAGAGTAAGAAAAGCAAGAAATAAAGAGAAAGAGAATATTATATAGCTTGAAAAAGAAAACAAGAAGGTGATGTGAAATAAGAAAAAAAAAAGAATAGAGAAGAAAAAAAGAGGAAAAAAAGGAGAAATTGAAAGGGATATGCCTACTTCGTATCTTTACCCACCCCTCATTGGGTATTTTTAAAGTGGAGATTGATAGGTCTTTGATTAGTAAGGGTATCAAAGGAGAATGGAATTGAGAAGGAAAAATAGATTGGCAATGATTGAATTACCTAATTCTGTTCAATTCCATTCAATTCAATTCAATTCAACTTTAATGTCATCGCACAAATACAAGTATCAGTACAACGAAATGCAGTTTTGCGTCAGTCCGTAGTGGTTGTACATAAAGAAAACAAAAAAAATAGAAAGAGGGAAGATACAGAATAATCAGGAAATACAGAATAATTAAACAAAGGGGACGGAGGGACCAGAGAAATCTATCGGCGGGACTCCGAGTTCAGCAGTGTGATTGTGTTGTTGTAAAAGCTGTTCCTCATCCTACTAGTACGTGACCTGAGGCTCATGTACCGCTTCCCTGATGGGAGGAGGGCAAACAGTCCATGGTTGGGGTGTGAGGGGTCTTTGATGATCTTCCCAGCCCGTCTCAGACACCGTTTTCGGTGGAGGGCATCCATGGCAGGTAGCGGGGCACCGATGATGTGCTGCGCGGTTTTCACCAACCGTTGTAGTGCCTTCCTGTCCGCAGCAGTGCAGCTGCTGTACCATACCGTGAAGCAGGTGGGCAGGATACTCTCTATGGTACAGCGGTAAAAGTTGGTCAGGATCCGGGGGGGACAGGTGGGCTTTCTTGAGCCTCCTCAGGAAGTAAAGGCGCTGCTGTGCCTTTTTGATCAGCTTGGAGGTGTTGAGGGACCAGGACAAATCCTCCGAGATATGTACTCCGAGGAATTTATAGCTGGAGACGCGCTCCACCTCAGTCCCGTTTATGTGGATGGGGGTATGACTGCCTCCTCTGGTCTGCCTGAAGTCAACAATAATCTCCTTCGTCTTTTTGGAGTTGAGGACGAGGTTATTGTTGGCACACCAGGCTGTCAGGTGCTGGATCTCATCCCTGTAGGCTGACTCATCGTTGTCGCTGATCAGTCCTACTACCGTGGTATCGTCAGCAAACTTAATAATAGCGTTGGATCCGTACTTTGGGATGCAGTCGTGGGTGAAGAGGGAGTAGAGGAGAGGGCTGAGCACACAGCCCTGTGGCACTCCGGTGTTCAGTGTTATAGTGGAGGAGGTGAGGTTATTGACCCTAACAGACTGTGGTCTGTTAGTGAGGAAGTCCAGTGTCCAGTTGCAGAGGGAGGTGGATATGCCAAGATGTTCCTATTTCTTATGGTATTAAGGCACAGGCAGAAGTTCAAGCAGAGGTTGAATTACAAGTAACAACGTTGACACAGTCCTGTGGCTTCTCATTTCCCCAAGAGCTGCTAGAATGTCCTTCCTAATGCCAAACTCAGTCAGCTCAGCTACTTGACACCTTTCAGATGAGAGAGGACAGATTTGATATGAACCAGAAGTGCAACTTTGTCGCTCAGAGGGTGGTGGGTACATGGAACGATGTGCCAGAGGAGGTCATTCAGGCAGTTATTATCACAGAATTTAAATTACATTTGGACAGGTACGCAGAGAAGAAAGGTTTAGAGAAATATGGGCCAACCACAGGCAAATGTGACTACCAGATAGGGCATCTTGCATGGCATGGGCAAGCTGGAACCTGTTTCTGTGCTGCATGGCTCTGTGACTCTGTGACATGACAATGTCATAACGATCAGATAAATATTGTTTCCAACCTTGATTGAAGGATAAATATTGGCCAAGATGCTCTCTACTCTGCTTCCAAATAATGCCTTATATAGTTTGCATGAGCACCAGAATACTGCCTGATCACGCGCTCACATCTCTGCCACAGAAGGCAGTGGAGACTAATTCACTGGATGTTTTCAAGAGAGAGTTAGATTTAGCTCTTAGGGCTAAAGGAATCAAGGGATGTGGGGAAAAAGCAGGAATGGGGTACTGATTTTGGGTGATCAGCCTTGATCGTGTTGAATGATGGTGCTGGTTCGAGGGGCCGAATGGCCTACTCCTGCACCTAGTTTCCATGTTTCTAAGAGGGGCTTGAAGTCACATTTTCTAACTCGGAGGTGAGAGTGGACACACAGAGTCAAAGGTACATCATAAAATATTTTTATATCCAAAGGATGTGAATAAATGGAAATTCTTCCAGTAGTCAACAATGAAATGGATGAAAGGTGTTAATTTGACCAGAGGGCCCTCCTGGAAGCAGCTCCAGGTCCTTTGTCTTTCACATTTCACACGAATGATTTTGATTTAAATGTAAGAGACACAACTCACAAATTATTAACAAGAGGCAAAAATTGAATCCATAGCCCGATAGTGAGGACAAATGTTGTAGTCTACGGAAAAGCTGGGTGGGTGGGTGAGACATAAAGGCAGCAAAATGACAAAGATTTCTGTTAGGAGAAATCTGGGGTTATGCATATATGGGGAAGCTAAACAAAGCAAGGAAACACATATAACTAGCAACATACTAGTAATTTAAGAGCAGGGAAGTTGTTTTGGATGATACAGGTAACTAGTTAAGGCCATGGTTAGAACACAGTGTACCATGTTCATGTCCCAATGTAGCGGCATAATTGAAAACACAGAAATGTTGAAGTTGCTTGTGCTGGAGAATATTATCTGGAGGAAGTATTTTGGGAAACCTAAACGACCCTTTTTGAAATGGTATAGGATTAAATCATTATAAGATGAATAGGAAGGATTTACCTCCCTCACCAGAAGGCATAGATTTAAGGTAAATAGTGGGGTGATTATGGATGAAAATCATAAATGACTGATGATGAAAGTCTGAAATGAAACAAAAAGAAAAGGCAGCAACGGTGAAAAAAGAAAAGGTGTTAACATCTCAGGGCTAAGATCCTTTGCCAGAAACTCTTTCCACAGATACTGACTGACCTGTTGAGGCTCTGAACATTTTTTGTTATAATTGTGAATGATTGGAGGTGATTTGATGAAATGTTTTACTCAGACGGCAGTCAAGTCTGGAAATCACTTCCAGAAAGAGGTTGAAATTGTCACCGTCTAAGATGCTGCTTCCGACTAAGAGATGTGAGATGATGACTTATTCTTAGAATAATGGACAAGGAAGGGCACCTGTGAGCGAGAGGAGCCATTGTGACGTCATCCAGCTCGTTAGATTTTAAAAAGATGTCAGATTGGTGAACAATTTTAGTAAATGACTCGGGATATAATGAATCAAATTTACAGATGAGGGGATTTTTGAAATCATGAGGTAAATCTCTACCGGAATATGTAAAAATTTCACCGTTACAGCATTGGGTGGGGCGGGGGAGAGGGATTGTGGGGGAGGGGGGGTTGTGGGGGAATGGGGGGGGGGGGTGTGGCTGCTGGGGATGTGAAGGGGTGTGTGGGGACAGGTGGTGTGGGGGTATGTGTGTGGGGTGCCGTGGGGTGTGCGTGGGGGGTGGTGGGGGTTGTGTGTGTGGGTGGGGGGGTGTTGGGCAGGGGGCTTGTGGGGGGGAGGGGCGTGGTGAGTGGGGGGAGGGGTGTGTGAGCGAGGGGAATGAGCTCGGGAAAAGACGGTGGAAGCCCATGGGGGGGAGAGAGGGGGGCTATAGGGGGGGGGGGGGGGGGGTGGAGGATGGGCGAGGGGGACCAGAGGGGTAGTGGCTGGAATTGGCAGTGCAATGGACTCGTCGTTCTCCTCCACCGAGATCAGAGTCTCCTCTTTCGGTTTGGCGACATCTCCGACTCCGGGCTGGGCTTGGTGTCCGACTCTGGGCTGGGCTGGGCCGGGCTGGGCTAGGGCTGCTGCTTAGAGCAGGGCTGCTTGGGGCAGGGCTGGACTGCTTCGGGTCCCTCCGACAGTCTGTTAGAAACCTCCGCCGGCCACCCTCAGCTCCAGAAAAGACACAATGGTGCAGGAAGGGGCCTGACCGTCCTGGTGAGTGACAGGGGAAGAGACTAATCCACACGGCGCCGACTGGCAGGAGAAGAAATCCATTTGCACATGCGTGGTTTTTAAGATTTTTAAATCTTGCTAACTTTTACGACATTCAAACGATCAGAACGGTGAGTGAACTGGCAAAAAAAATCATAGCACTATCGCGAACTGTTTTTGCGCAAATAAAAAGACCGCCAAACCAGAAGATAACAAGATCAGAGTTTTAGTTATGTATATATCTTCTATATTACTAAATCTCTGTTCTTGACCGCTTTTGGCCTTCTGTGCTGCGATTTCCGAGAGAACGCCGCCACCTCGCTCAGAGCCCCCCTCCGCCGCATGTGTGCCGAGGATTTTTCCCGTCGATGAAAAATGACAGAGAAATTAATGTTTTTACAAAATTCCCCATTCTCTCTGCTGCCCCCGCTGGCGGCAGGGGGGAGGGAGGGACTATAAAACCAGGAAGTGGTGTGCCTCAATTAATCTGCAAGATGGAGTTCTGTCAATTAGTCTCTGTCACTCTGAGCTCTGAATGACATTGAACAAATGTCTACAGCACTGTGAGTACCCTTAATTTGGTTTGAAAATGAAAATATGGTTAGAAGTAAAAAAAAGCACTGCCTGGAAATGTTTGTTTGGGTTGAAGTAAAAAGGCACTCTCTCTCTCTCTCTCTCTCCCCTGCTCTCTCTCTCCCCATCTCTTTCTCTCTCTCTCCCCCTGTCTCTCTCCACCCCTCTCCTCTCTCCCCACCCTATCCTCTCTCCCCCCCCCCCCCCCCCCCCCCTCCCCCCCCTCCTCCCCCCCCTCGCCCCCCCCTCCTCTCCCCCCCTCCTCTCCCCCCCCTCCCCTCCCCCCCCCTCCTCTCCCCCCCCTCCTCTCCCCCCCCCTCCTCTCCCCCCCCCTCCTCTCTCCCCCCTCCCCTCTCCATCCCCTCCCCCACCTTCCCTCCTTCCCTCCCTAAACCCCCTACCCTCTCACCTCCTTCCCTCCACCCTCCCCCCTCCCTGCTCCCCACCTCTCCCCCCTCACCCCCTCTCAGCACCCCCTCACTGTACCCCTCACTCTCACCCTCTCTCTCTCCTCCTCCCCTCCTCCCCCACCTTTCCCCCCTCACCCACCCTCCCTCCTCTCTCCTCCTTTCTGCCCCCCCCCATCTCTCTTGCCCCTCTCTCTGTGTCTCTGTCTCTCTCTGTCTCTGCCCCTTCTCTCTCTCTGCCCTCACTCTCTAACCCCCCCCCCTCCCCTTCTCTCTAGATGTGACTGCAAGTTGGGGGCTATGCGTCAGTAGATAGGGTGTTTATGGGGTAAAAGGAGCAAATTAATAATATTAATATAATATCAAGGGGGGGTGATTAGCGTGAGTGCAGGGGGGGGGGATAGTTAGTGTGTGTGATGCTGCATGCCGCCTCCCCCCCCCCCCCCCCCCCACAACCGCACGTTGGGGGAACAGACCCAATGGGTCTGCACTTGGTCTAGTATCTATCTATATTACCAAAAGTCTGTTCTTGACCGGTTTTGGCCATCTGTGCTGCGATTTCCGAGAGAACGCCGCCACCTACGGCCGTCATTTTGGCCACCTTGCTCAGAGCCCCCCTCCGCCGCATGTGTGCCGAGGCTTTTTCCAGTCGATTAAAAATGACAGAGATATTAATGTTTTTACAAAATTCCCCGTTCTCTCTGCTGCCCCCGCTGGCGGGAGGGGGGAGGGACTATAAAACCAGGAAGTGGTGTGCCACACAGTCTCTTCAAGATGGAGGAAGGCAGAGGGTCACGTTTCTCAGAGCTGTGAATAACACTGAACACATGTCCACTAAAATGTAAGTGCCCTTAGTGGTTCTAAAATGCTTGCAGAATGTCTATTGGTTCTAAAGCTTGCAAAAAAAGTATCTATTGGTTCTAAAGCTTGCAAAAAAAAGTGTCTATTGGTTCTAAACGTTGCAAAAAAGTGTCTCTATTGGTTCTAAAGCTTGCAAAATGTGTCTCTATTTGGTTCTAAAGCTTGCAAAAAATGTCTATTGGTTCTAAAGCTAGCAAAAAAAGTGTCTATTGGTTCTAAAGCTTGCAAAAAAGTGTCTATTGGTTCTAAAGCTTGCAAAAAGTGTCTCTATTGGTTCTAAAGCTTGCAAAAATATGTCTATTGGTTCTAAAGCTTGCAAAAAATGTCTATAGGTTCTAAAGCTTGCAAAAAAATGTCTATTGGTTCTAAAGCTTGCAAAAATATGTCTATAGGTTCTAAAGCTTGCAAAAATATATCTCTTGGTTCTAAAGCTTGCAAAAAGTGTATCTATTGGTTCTAAAGCTTGCAAAAATGTCTATTGGTTCTAAAGCTTGCAAAAAAATGACTATTGGTTCTAAAGCTTGCAAAAAATGTCTATTAATTCTAAAGCTTGCAAAAAAAATGTCTATTGGTTCTAAAAATAGTTCATGCTAGCGCTCCAGAAAGCCTCCCCCCCTCCCTCTCCCTCCCCCCCCCCCCCCCCCCCCCTCCCCTCTCCCTCTCCCCCCTCCCCCTCCCCCCCCCCTCCCTCTCCCCCCTCCCCCCCCCTCCTTCTCCCCTCCCCTCCCCTCCCTCCCCCCCCCCCCCGGTTGACTAGGCTTGGGTTTGTCTTGAAATTGAAAGGCACTACTTACTGCAAATGGTGGCTTGGGTGTGGCTTGAAGTTGAAAGACACCACTTACTGCAAATGGTGGCATGAAGTTGAAAGGCACTACTTACTGCAAATGGTGGCTTGGGTGCTTTGGCTTGAAGTTGAAAGGCACTATTTACTGCAAATGGTGGCTTGGGTGCAATGGCTTGAAGTTGAAAGGCACTACTTACTGCAAATGGTGGCATGAAGTTGAAAGGCACTACTTACTGCAAATGGTGGTGGGTGCTTTGGCTTGAAGTTAAAAGGCACTACTGTAAATGCACTTCCTGTTTGCACTGTATATTGATTTTAGATGAAACACTACCTCTTACGGCTGTGATTTTTGGCCATCTTACTCAGTCCCCCTCCACTGGGCAGGTGCAGAGAATTCTTCCCATCAATGAAAAATAGAAGTGTTATTAGTTTTTTTTTAATGTTGAGAATCTCTCTCCTGTCAATCACTCCATGAAAGCCACACCTTTTCCGGTGGGGGGGGGGGGAGGGGTTATAAAAGCACAACAGGCTTGATTGACTGAGACGCCAGGCCAAGAATCCATTTGGCGCACAATTTGCATACTAGCCCTCTGGAAACCAGTCCCTTCAGCCCACAACACCCATACTAGCGCTCCAGAAAGAGCCCCCCCCAACTGGCCACCAATATTAGAATTGGTGGAGAGGTGGAATATTTTGTTGGATGACCAGCCCTCCTGTGTGATGCTGGGACCCAACGGGTCCCACTTAGTCTAGTAGATAGATATATATTTAGACATACACATGAGCAGGCAGGGAATGGAGGGAATAGACCCTGTGCAGACAGATGTACACTTTAAATTTGTGGTTGCAGCACCTAAACTGTGGAATAGTATCCCGCTCCTCATCAGAACTGCCCCCACCATCGACTCATTTAAGTCACGACTCAAAACCAATTTCTACTCCCAAGTGTTTTTGAGCCCCTCTGATGGGGCACCGTAAACAGTTTATGTATGTATTGTTAGGTCTGTCTACCATTGTATGTATCAAATTAGTATCTGCACTGATGTGAAGTACTTTGGTCAACGTGAGTTGTTTTTAAACGTGCTATACAAATAACTTTATTATTATTATTATTACTATTATAAAATGGCATCATGGTCGGCATTGACATCATAGGTCAAGGAGCCTGCTGTTCTATGTTTTACAGGGCAATCAACATTGTGTGCTGAAAATATATTTCCAAGTCAATTGTAATGGATCCCTACACTTTCCCCTTAACTGGACAGTTAGTCAGTTGTGACAGTACACCCTACAATGGTGATTGATCGTTCAAAACACACTTTGCAAAAGGGCTTTTGACCTTTGATACATTCAAATTATTTTCAGTTCTCAATGAACCCAGTCATTCCAGTTTATTTCTTGGGAAGGCAAACATATGAAATTATGAGCCTTAGGTTTTGTGTTTCCTGTCAGGCACAGTGGAATAATTACCCTTAACAGTATTGTGGATTCTCTTAAACAGCCAAGAAAGAACCAGTATAACATATGAAATGACACCAGTCTTTAACCTAGAAATTATTTTATTCTGCAAAAGATTTATGGATTTCATATACATAACTTTAGTCAAACATTGTATGCTTGGGCTTTGTTCAACGGCTATGTAAATAACACAACCCATAATATTAAATCAGACAGGTGTCTTCACTAGTGGCTAGTGATAAACAGAAGTATAAAAACATTAAACATACAAGTGTCCTCTGGTTAAAGCTTCCCATGTCAAATTCCATTCATTGAAATGATAAAAGGATCCTCCTGTTCTCATCCATTTTTTTGCAATCTTCCCCAAGCCAAGCTAGATGGACCTTTGCATATTGTCTGCTACAAGATTGGGTGATTTTTTTACATATCCATACTTCCTCATGGCCCAGAGAAGTATTTCGACCCCTCTAGTCAATGCTGGCTCAGAGCAAATGTCTTCTCCTACTAATTTTCCCTATAACCTATTCTCTCCACATTCCAATCCTCTCTCCCCAAATTTTACCACTACCTTTGAGTCAATTTAGAAGAGCTCATTTACTTTTCAACCCATATGCCTTTGAGAAGTGTGGGGTGAGGAAGATTCCAAAGATTTGAGCCTTGGTGTACACCTCTGCAGCATGAGTGCTAATATATTGTCATCTTGGTTTAAGTCTGTGAAAATATCCCCATAGAAATCAATCATTCACTGTATGCCACTGTAATCCTGCACTAATTGTTGTCTCCTCGTCATGTAACTGCTGAATCAACTCGGTATAATTTGAACGATTTAATAGACCTATAATTTCAGTCAATGGTACAAATAGGAAGAAAGAATGGGGCAGGGCGAGAAAGGGTTTATCTCAAAGAGACATTTCAAGACCCACGTCCCATAGCCTCCTCATCCCACTGTTTAGGCTTTTAGCATTTAGCCTTGAATCAATGCACTCGAACTGACTCGTTAAATCCTCCTGCTTCTCCATTTTTGCTCACTCTATTTAAATCTTTAGTCAAACCTGCCATGCTTTAAGCTTACCATGCTTTAGACCAGTCCTCATAATATCTCAGACTTCATTCCCTTTTATGGGGGAATTTTGCACATTTTCTTATTTTACTGGCAAAAGAGATCTTTAACATATCATCAAATCTGAAAATCTGACATCCCCAACAATCCTGTTGACTGCCTGGATTTAGGGCACAAATCTCTGGAATAGGATTTGAGCCCTTAATCTTCTGCCTTAAGCTTGGAGATCAAAGTTAACCCGATGTTAAATTGTTGTAATTAGTGATAATGAAAAAACGAGGAATAATCGCTATAACAATGTGTTAAATTGGTTGAAGGAGTTCTTTTATTATTGTGCAGTGAGTGAGCAGGCTGCTGATTGTTCTGGTTATATCCAGTTTGAGATGTCACTGACAAGTGCCTGGGGATGGTCAGGAGTGCTCCCTCCTGTGGCAGGTTATCTGTCTCTTCCCAGTTCATAATTCTTTTCAACTGATTTTCTTTTGGCCATTGAAATCTCAGTGGTTTTGTCTTGGCTGTGGCTCAGTGACAGAGTTGTCAAGAGATAGCGTGAGACATAAATAAAAAAATTCTGAATGTGAACACATTATGTTCGGGCAAAATGCTGCCAATGCTGGATATATTAAATAAAAAATAAAAATATTCTAAATACATAGGACACTGGGAGTACTGAATGGTTCACTGAAAGTGGTGAGTCAGGTGGATAGTGTGGAGAAGAAGGCGTTGGCACGCTTGCTTTGGTTGGGAAGGGTATTGAGTACAAAAGTTGGGAGACCATGATACAGCTGGACGTCTTGTAAGGCCACACTTGGAGTTTACCAAATGTGTGACTCTGGCTGCCCAGCTGTTGGATGGATGATATCAAGTTGGAAAGGATGCAGAAGAAATTAATTAGGATGTTACTTGCGGACTTGAGCTACAGCAAAAGGTTGGATAGACTGCGACCTTATTGCAATATAAAAGACCACAAGAGGCAGAGATAAATGCTTACTGTTGTTTTTAGAGATTCTAAACCTAAGGGGAATAGGTTTAAGGTGAAAGGATAAAGATTTATGAGGGATTTCAGGGTCAACTTGTTCAGAGTAGTCTGTATCTAGAGTGAGGTGCCAGAGGAAGCAATAGAAGTGGACACAATTATGAGTTTTAAAACACATTTGGATAGATACATTGATAGGAAGGGTGAGAAGGCAATGGGCCAAATACAGGCAAATGGGACAATCCCAGTATGCCAAATTTGTCAGCATGGATATGGTGGTCTGAAACACCTGTTTCCAATCTGTATTGCTTTATAACTCCGTGACTATAGCAGTCCAGCATAAGAACAGGCCCTTGGCCCACAATGTTTGCGCTGAACATAATGCTAAGTTAAAATCATTTCCACTGCCTGCATGTGATCTATAACCCTCCACATAACCATGTGCCCATCCAAAGCCTTCTCAAATGCCACTATCGGATCTGTTTCCATCACCATCCCCTGGCAGTGCTTTCCAAACACCCACCATTCTCTTTGCAAAAAACTTGCCTTGCACATCTCGTTTAAACTTTCCCCATCTGACCTTAAAGCTATGCCCTCTAGCCTTCGATGTTTTCACCCTGGAGAAACAAAATCTGACTCTCTACCTTATCAATGTATCTCATAATTTTGTATACTTCTATCAGGTCTTGCCTCAACCTCCAATCCTCCAGTGAAAACATCAAGTTTGTTTAATCCCACTTTATGGCTAATATCCTGTAATCTAGGCAGCTTTCAGATAAACTTCTTCTGCACTCTAAATACCCACCAAATCAGAGATCACCACTCATTGATTTGAAACATTTAACTCTGTTTTGGTCTCCACAGATGATGCCTGACCTCTTCCAATATTTTAATTTATATTATACTTACACAGTACCTTTCATATTCTTATTATTAAACTTACTCCAAAGTTCTGTACACCCAGTTTAGTGTAGGCATTGCAGTAATGTAGGAAATTCCACACACATTCAAAAATGTACAGGTTTGTACAGTTTTGGCTTCGGTAAAATTGTAAATTGTCCCTAGCGCGTAGGATAGCGTTAGTGTGCGAGGATCGCAGGACGGCGTGGATTCGGTGGGCCAAAGGGCCTGTTTCTACGCTCTATCTCTAAAACAAAAAAAAAAACAGTGGAAGTTAATTCCTATCTCTTTATTGGGTAATGAAAACTTAGATGGTCTTTGAAGAAACAATGAACTTCCACCATTAATATTTCCATTGGAAATTGTGGTCTCAGTGCTGTTTCACAGCTGCACTCAATGCAGAAGATGGAGTTATATACAAGGAATCTGAAAGCATTGGTTCTTGAAATATTGCAATGGTTTAATGTGGCAGTGTTGCAATGTTGTCTTTGAAATTGTTTTCCCCAGGTTTCCAGGCTGGCAGAATGATGCAGAACAAAAATATGGCAGAACAATTGTCACAGGGATCCAACATGGCTCTGATGGGGTGCAGGTTCCAGAGATTACAGTGGGTGGGTAGATGGTGGTATAAATGGGTGAAGTAGATAATATCAGTAACAAAATGATATTGGGTGCTCTTTTCATGATCGAGAGCATGGGATGGTCGATGAAAGTCTAATTGGATGAAGAACAGAAGAATTGCTGACTTTATTCTATACTAGATTAAGTATCACACGGGAGGGCTGGTCCCCCAACCCAATATTCCACCTGTCCACCAATTCCAATATTGGTGGCCAGTAGGGGTGGGGGGGGGGGGGGGGGTATCTGGAACGCTAGTATGTGTGTTGTGGGCTGAAGGGACTGGTTTCCAGAGGGCTAGTATGGACATTGTGGGCCAAATGGATTATTGGGCTGGCGGCTCAGTCACTCAAGCCTGTTGTGTTGACAGCTCACTCACTCACGGCTGGTGGGCTGGCAGTTGACTCACGGCTGTTCTACTTCAAGCAGGGTGCAAGGCCACCAAATTCAAGTGCAGTTTCTTACCACTTCAAGCAGGGTGCAAGGCCACTAAAGACAGCAAGTCGTGACCTCTCCCTCCTCCATCTTGCAGAGACTGAGCCACACCCACACTTCTGGGTGTTATAGTCCCTCCCCCCTCTCACCAGAAGGGGCGTGGCCTTCATGGCGTGGTTGACAGGAGAGAGAATCTCAACATTTTTTAAACACTAATAACTCTTTTATTTTTCATCGATGGGAAAAATCCTCTTCTCCTGCACAGCGGAGGGGGACTCTGATTAAGATGGCAAAAAATCACAGCCGTAAGTGGCAGTTTTTTCTAAAATTAATATACAGAACAGGAAGTGGTCAAGATCAGACTTTTAGCAAGACAAATTTTCAAATCAATATATAGATTGTACTTAGAGGAAATGTTCAAATGTCTCATGGTTCTCTTCCCTCAGCAGTCATCCAGTCCATCCAACTCCTTTGATGTGCTGACCCTCCAAAAATCCACACACCTCCTTTAAAGGTTACAATGGCAGACTCACCCCTATGAACAGATGGGTTGCCTTGCACCTGTTGCATTAGAATCAAATTAATTCAAGCATTATTCCACATATTTTTAACAGTTAAAATAGTTAAAATTGAACAGTTAAAATAATTCCTGGGCATATGTTATCTCAGAGTGTTGGCACATAAGTGTCAATTCCATGCTGACAACGCTCCACTGCTAAGCCATTATAGAACTATGGCGGTCACAAGCTGACTAAATCTGTTAAGAAATAGTAAAAAGCAATTATTGATTTGCTGAGCTTAAGTGGCCAGACTTCCAGTGTTCAAAGGGTCTCAACGCACAGTATGGACAACCCCGAGCTACACAGATGTACAGCTTACTTATGAGGAACAGGTATCTGATTCCTGCAACTAGAATATTTGGACTAGTCCCTTCTATACAGGATTCGCAAATGTTTCCCAGCAATTCAGTAGCCGTCTTTCCACCTCATGAAGAAATGCATCGCGTGTTAAATTTGTGGCAATGCCTAATCTTGAATAAAACAGCAAGAGATAAGATTCATAATTCCCCATTGCGATAATCTGTTTAAAGGAGCTATTCAAGCAAGACAGACAATAGCTCATTAGTAGATTTGTCC
The DNA here is from genome assembly GCF_028641065.1 of Leucoraja erinaceus. NCBI lineage: Eukaryota > Metazoa > Chordata > Chondrichthyes > Rajiformes > Rajidae > Leucoraja > Leucoraja erinaceus. The sequence goes on from NC_073379.1 coordinate 53,054,471, forward strand.
TTGTCCCTGATCTTAGATCAATGTATTTTTGGATACGTTAATATTTTACCATATTGATTGTTTTAACAAAGGATATTCCTTCTGCAAGCTCAATATGGCAAGTAAAGGTCAGAAAGGAAGGGATTTGAGATATGACACTACCCATTGCAGGAAACTCCAATCATCACCATTCACAGTCCCTCTCAATCAGAGCATACTTCACATTGAAATGTGGCACCTCACCCTCTAACCACATCTTACAGTTTACAAACATTATAACCATGTTATCCACTAGTAGTGCACTCTGTTCCCAAAGATCTGTCACTCTCTCCTTCAGATCAGGTAGGACACACCTGAAGATCGCAGAAGTCAACTGGGAGAAATGTGTCTGACTCCAGGTAGGTCAATGGTAGGTGGTCTACCTGCCGAAGGATATGGATGTTTTACTTGGGGGAAGTGGGTGATAATACGGGTAACAAAATTATATTGGGTGCTCCTGTCATGATGGAGAGCATGGGATGGTCGATGAGGGTCTAATTGGATGAAGAACAGATAAATTGCTGACTTTGTTCTATGTTGTTCTTAGGGGAAATGCTCAAATGTCTCATGATTTTGTTCCCTCAGCAGTCAGAGTCCCAACCATCTTTACCTGATCCCTGCCAAAGAAGTCTGGCCAGCAAAGTAGCAAAAGCTGGAGGTAAAAGTCATCGAATGGCCCGAGTGCTGGATAGAATTGTGCCAAATACTTCCCCACAGGGTTGGACCTCTGGTCACAAATCATTTCATGGTCTCATAGCAGGATTACTTGGCCAAACATTTCTCAGAAAAGCCCTCTCTGCCATACCTGACGGTGCAGAAGGACTGATTATCCTCTCTGTCTCTCGTTTGGACCAGCCATGTCAATCCATCTAACAATCTGACACTGAGAGAGGTCTCCAGTGGAGGTCGCATTATCCAGGACGTTTCCCTTTAACGTATATATCAGTTGAAAAGTTGGGTGAAGCATTGGCAGATGGAACTTAATTCCAAAATATGTGTGGTAATGCATTTTGAGAAGTCAAATAGTGCAGGGTGTGAATAGAAAATAGGAGGGCACTCAAGAATGGTGATGATCACCAACACCTACAGTATAGGTCCAAGTCCATAGCTCCCTGCCAGTGGCATCACCATTGGATAGAGTGATGAAGAAGGCATGCACCATGCTTGCCATCTAAGGTTGGGCATAAATGATAAATCGGGTCATTACGTTGCAACTTTACAAAACACTGGTTAGACACACTAGGGGTATTAATAATACTATTATGTGCTGTTCTGGTCACCAAACTACAGCAAGGATGTGGTTGAACTGGAGAGTTTGCAGAGGAGATTCACCAGGATGTTGCCAGGATTGGAGGACTCTGGTTAAGAGAGAGATTGGATAGGTTGATCTTGATTTCCTGGAGTGAATGAGACTGAAATGTAGCCTGATAAAGGCATATATAACATGTATAGGATAGGATAGATTGTCAAAGTATTTTTCTCACAGGAGAATGAAAAATAAGAAGGTATAGTATTAAGGTAAGAGGCAAAAGTTTCAAAGACAATCTGACGGATAGGTTTTTTACACAGAAAGTGGTTGATATCTGGAACTTGATACCCGAGGAGATGGTGGAATCACATAAAGTTACTACATATGGAGACGTTCAGACAGAAACTTAAATAGCCAAGGCATGGGGGGGTGGGATCTGTGTAAAGTGAAACACCCCAACACTCAAGACAGGTGCCATCTCCTCAGACAGTGAAGTTGCACACTTTCTTCTGCAAAAAAAACCCAGGGTCTAGCTGCAGAGTTTATCTGATGAGTAGGTACAATAAAATACTTCATGCTTTGGAAAGCTTGTCAGAAAACCTGCGTTCATTATCAAGGCTGGCAGTGGAGTGCAGCATCAACTTCATCATGTATTTTCAGTCTGTTTTTTCGAGCATGGAGATGGTTCACCTATCCATGATGTGGCATCTGCTGCTGTTTCCATGGCAGCGCCAGCAGCTGCCAGCCTGACTGCAGTAGTGGAAGTTATTATGTCTCCACCATAGCTGTGGATTACAGTGAGCAGAGGAGCTTCCAAGACCCCAGCAATCTGTTCTCCAACAGTTCACAAGCATTACAGGGCAGATTGCTCCAGGAGATGTCCTTGTTCAGTAAAATGGCATTGTCACCACCTATGATGTTGCTGATCAGTCAAGGTGACATCCGCCTCGGCCCAGATGGTGCATTCTGACGCCAGGCTGTTTAGGCCTGGAGCTATTTCAGCTTATCCTCCAAGGCTACCTGCTCTCTCCCACATTAAAAGGCAGCAATCCTCAACCAGCCACACTGAAGCTACTGGTTCTATACTGCATTGAAGCACCAGGATCGGTAAAAAATACCTAGGAGACTGGGATTAAAGGTTTGCACGAGAGTGCTCAGTTACTTTTTATTTACAACATAGAAACATAGAAAATAGGTGCAGGAGCAGGCCTTTCGGCCCTTCGAGGCAGCACCACCATTCAATATGATCATGGCTGATCATCCAGAATCAGTATCCCGTTCCTGCTTACTCCCCATATCCCTTGATTCCGTGAGCCCTAAGAGCTATATCTAACTCTTGAATGTATCCGGTGAATTGGCCTCCACCGCCTTCTGTGGCAGAGAATTCCACAGATTCACAACTCTCTGGCTGAAAATGGTTTTCTCATCCCAGTCTTAAATGGTGCAGATTGGCTATAGCATGTTAGCTTATTAAAATGCTTTGTAATTATAACCCCGCCTAATTATAACATTCATAGTGTAAGTTCCTGCCCACTGCCTACCAGTTAGACTAGCAGTGTGAACGTATGATGACCTGCTTGGTAGTTAATGACCAGAACAATAAAGATGCTTGTGCTTCAACCTGTGTGAGTCTGAGCTCTTTACATGGTGTCAGAAGTGGGATTCGAACTCATGCCTCCAGACCTCTTTCAACAGCGATGTCATGCCGGTATCCTATGCTTCTCATCCTTGATGGATACCGAACAGTGCTACGCACAGATAGAGAAAGAACTGCTCGTCGTGGTTTTTGCCTGCTCCAAATTTAAAGACTTTATTTTCGGCAAAACTTTCACGGTAGAAACTGATCATCAGCCGTTGGTCACCATCCCGAGCAAGCCAATCCCAGCAAGGCTTTAATAAATGATGATGCAGCAACAATGGTTTGATTTTCGCATTGTCTACAAAAAAGGTAAAGACACGCACATCGCAGACACTCTATCTCGAGCACCACGCTCCCACCAGCGAACACACTTTCAAACAAGATGAATTCTCCGTTCTGAAAGTTTCTTTTGTTCCAACAGACCGCCTGCGCCGCCTAATGGAAAAGATACTTGGAGGTAATATATATAAGCATCTGGATAAACAGGGTCTGATTAGGAACAGTCAACATGGATTTGTGCCTGAAAGGTCATGTTTGACTAATCTTCTTGTATTTTATGAAGAGGTTACTAGGGAAATTGATGAGGATAAAGCAGTGGATGTCGTCTACATGGACATTAGTAAGGCCTTTGACAAGGTTCCTCATGGAAGGTTGGTTAAGAAGGTTCAATTGTTGGGTATAAATGCAGGAGTAGCAAGATGGATTCAACAGTGGCTGAATGGGAGATGCCAGAGAATAATGGTGAATGGCTGTTTGTCAGGTTGGAGGCAGGTGACTAGTGGGGTGCCTCAGGGATCTGTGTTGGGTCCACTTTTGTTTGTCATGTACATCAATGATCTGGATGAAGGTGTGGTAAATTGGATTAGTAAGTATGCAGATGATACTAAGGTAGGTGGTGTTGTGGATAATGAAGTAGATTTCCAAAGTCTACAGAGAGATTTAGGCCATTTGGAAGAATGGGCTGAAAGATGGCAGATGGAGTTTAATGCTGATAAGTGTGAGGTGTTACATCTTGGCAGGACAAATCAAAATAGGACGTACATGGGAAATGGTAGCGAATTGAGGAATGCAGTTGAACAGAGGGATCTAGGAATAACTGTGCATAGTTCCCTGAAGATGGAATCTCATGTAGATAGGCTGGTAAAGAAAGCTTTTGGTGTGCTGGCCTTTATAAATCAGAGCATTGAGTATAAAAGTTGGGATATAATGTTAAAATTGTACAAGGCATTGGTGAGACCAATTCTGGAGTATGGTGTACAATTTTGGTTGCCCAATTATAGGAAGGATGTCAACAAAATAGAGAGAGTACAGAGGAGATTTACTAGAATGTTGCCTGGGTTTCAGCAACTAAGTTACAGAGAAAGGTTGAATAAGTTAGGTCTTTAATCTCTGGAGCGCAGAAGGTTAAGGGGGGACTTGATAGAGGTCTTTAAAATGATGAGAGGGATAGACAGAGTTGACGTGGACAAGCTTTTCCCATTGAGAGTAGGGAAGATTCAAACAAGAGGACATGACTTCAGAATTAAGGGACAGAAGTTTAGGGGTAACATGAGGAGGAACTTCTTTACTCAGAGAGTGGTAGCTGTGTGGAATGAGCTTCCAGTGGAAGTGGTGGAGGCAGGTTCGGTTTTATTATTTAAAAATAAATTGGATAGGTATATGGATGGGAAAGGAATGGAGGGTTATGGTCTGAGTGCAGGTGGATGGGACTAGGGGAAAATAATTGTTCGGCACGGACTTGTAGGGCCGAGATGGCCCGTTTCTGCGCTGTAATTGTTATATGGTTATATGGTTATTCCCCAACACCCCCCCCTCCACCGCGATGGTCTTCCCCTACGGCCTCTCCCCAGAGCCCCTCGGGCTCACCCAAACGTGCCCTCAAATTTTTGGAAGAAAAGGTTAATGAGGCAGCTCCTTACCGTACAAGGACCGGGCGGGTTAGCAAGCCGCCTGTTAGATATGGCGACTATGTTTAACCAATGTTTAACCGATTATGTTTAGCCAATATTATTAGATGTGGCATTTTGCATTTAACAATTTATGTACTCATTGTAGTGATAACGCTGTATCTACTTTTCATTTATAGAAGAGAACAATAAAGATGCTTGTGCTTCAACCTGTGTGAGTCTGAGCTCTTTACAAATGGCCTACCCCTTATTCTTAAACTGTGACCCCTGGTTCTGGACTCCTGCAATATGGGGACCATATTTCCTGTATCTAGGCTGTCCAATCCCTTAAGAATTGTAAATGTATCTATAAGAACCCCAACATTACATGATTATTTTCAAAGTATTGTTCCAAATCATTATTTTGTGGTGGCTTTTGGATAAAGTGGACAATGGCCAGTGACAGAAAGAATGAAGCAGGTATATGGGGAAATTGGGGCATAAATTTCTGGTTTCACATTTCAGTACCTTTTTCATGGACAGCTTGGGCGAGAACAATCTCTCAAGGTTGTCTCTTCATCCTCTTCATGCTCCTGCTCCTCAGTTGCATAGCAAGAACCACCATGACACTTGATGTTCTTCTGCTAAATACTACAGGTCTCCTCTTGAGTGGTCCATGCTATTGCATTAGCTTGCCATATATCTGTTTTATCTCATTTGCCTAGCAGGATGGTTTTCATTGTTTACATGCCCTTCTAGTGTGCATGTATTATGTACTGTAGAGTATCAGCTGATTGCTGTCGCCACCTAATGGCCATGTTTTCATTTGCTGTTGGGCTCGGGTGCAACTGGGACAGAGTCCTGAAAGATAATGAAGAGATTATCACCATCAGGCTATTGGCAAAAGGCTGCCAGTAATCTGCATGATTTATTGTCTGTGAGCACACAACAGAATCACCGTTCCAATAAAAGGAATTGTTAACATGTAGTGCCAGTACAGTGACATACCTACACTCAGTGACACACTGTCTCATGGCGAAGCAGGGGTGGCATGTGGCTGCTTTTCCGGTTTGGGACTGGGAAATTAGAATGAAATGTAATTCGATTTTTTTTTCCAAATTAAGAGCTTAGGTCTTCTTCATGCTTTTGAGGCAGCAGAAGTCCGCAGTAGGGTGATGCCATCCGGTTTGACACCCATAGGTGCCCGCCCTCAAAAGGGCGCATGCTCTGGGTTGGTGACAAGCTGCAGCGCTGCTGCTGTCTCTGTTTGTTGTCGTTCACCTGACTGAGGTTAGTTAACAGGGCTCACCATGGGGAGGTCGACAACATGAGCCCCAGAGTTTAGGTAATGGCTCTTACACAACAGCGAAGAAAAGAATTAGATTCTGGAAAAATTCTCAGCTCTAACTTGGAAAATACACAATGCACAAAATGTCATGGCTGTTTCACAGCAGCATGTGGAAAATTACTTTGCTGCTGTCTACCAAAAGCATGGTAAATCTTATTCAGCCAATTATAGCCATGTTATTGGATGCTCAAACATCAGCAAAGTTATAGAAGGTGTTGTCGACTATTTACTCAACTATAACCTGTTCATCATTGGTCTGTCTAGATTCCTCTGGGAACACTCATCTGGGTGTCTCATTACAGGTGTGGTCCATGCATGAGACAAAAGGGCAGAAAGTAAGTCCAACATTAATTAACCAAATTAACCAACGGTGAATGGTCAGAAGCTGGTTATCATACACTGAGTGACTCCCCTAAGCCTTTCAACAAGGCATTAGTCAGAAGTATGAGGGAGCAACTCTCCATGTGTCTGGTGGGTGTAGCTCTAATGATTATGGTCATGTTGAAAGGCTTAGGGGAGTCGCTCAGTTTATGATAACCAGCTTCTGACCATTCTTCATTGGTTGGCCCATGTGTGGTAAAACTGTTACTTTTTGCTCTTTTGCCTCATGCATGGACCATGAAGAGTCATAGAATCATACAGAGTGGAAACAGGCCCTTTGGCTCAACTTGCTCACGCCAACCAACATATCCCATCTCCAGTACTTTAGTCCCACCTGCCTGTGCTTGACCCCTATCCCTCTAAACCTATCCTATCCATGTACCTGTCTAAATGCTTCTTAAACATTGCAAAAGTACCTGCCTCATCTACCTCCTTGCAGCTCGTTCCATGCACCCACCATTCTTTGTGTAAAAAAGTTACCCCTCAGGTTCCTATTATAAGATCACCCTTAATTCTCCTACACTCCAAAGAATGAAGTCCTGGTCTGCTCAACCTCGCTTTATAACTCAGGCCCTCAGGTCCAGGCAATATCCTTCTCTGCACCTTTTCCAACTTGACAACATCTTTCCTATAACACGTTGACCAAAACTGAAAACAATACGGGGAGCCGTTGGTGCGAGGAGGACTTACCTGGAGCTGTGAGTATAAAAACAGTGCGGGGCTTGCTTCTACAGAGGCCCGGGGAGCCGTTGGTGAGAAGAGGACTTACCTGGAGCTGTGAGTATAAAAATAGCGCGGGGCTTGCTTCTACAGAGGCCCGGGGAGCCGTTGGTGAGAGGAGGAGTTACCTGGAGCTGTGAGTATAAAAACCCAAATCTGCAACGTTCCATCTCAATTCCAGAGAGGGAGTCTGGTGGAAGCCTCTGATTGGTGGAAGAGGACCAGAGGAAGCAGCTGATTGGCTTGTATCCCGGGTAAGGCTTTATTGTATTTGGATGAGGGGGACAATGAAGGCCAGGGCAGTTTACTGTTCTGGATGTCAGATATGGGAGGTCATGGAGTCTGAGTGCTCTCCAGACGTCCACATCTGCGCCAGGTGCGTTGAGATGGGGCTCCTAAGGGACCGTATTAGGAACCTGGAGCAGCAACTCGATGACTGTCTGCTCAGGGAGAGCGAGGGGGTCATAGAAAGGAGTTACAGGGAGGTGGTCACTCCAAGACCACGGGAGACAGAAAACTGGGTCACGGTTAGGAAGGGCAATGGGCAGAGGCAGGGACTGGTGAGTACCCCGGTGGCTGTACACCTTGAAAATAAGTACTCATGTTTGAGTAAGGGTGGGGGAGACAGCCTACCTGGGGGCAGCGACAGCGGCCGGGTCTCTGGCACAAAGACCGGTCCGGTTGCTCAGAAGGGTAAGGAAAAGAAGAGGAGGGCAATTGTAATAGGGGACTCTATAGTCAGGGGGTCGGATAGGCGATTCTGTGGAAGCAGACAGGAGACCCGGATGGTAGTTTGCCTCCCTGGTGCCAGGGTCAGGGATGTGTCTAAACGTGTCCAAGAAATCCTGAAATGGGAGGGAGAGGAGCCTGAGGTTGTGGTACATATAGGTACCAACGATATAGGTAAAAAAAGAGAAGAGGTCCTGAAAGAAGAATTTAGGGAGTTAGGTAGAGAGTTAAGGAGAAGGACTGCAAAGGTAACAATCTCAGGATTACTGCCTGTGCCATGCAACAGTGAGAGTAGGAATGGAGCGAGGTGGAGGATAAATGAGTGGATGAGGGACTGGTGCAGTGGGTATGGATTCAAGTTTCTGGATCATTTGGACCTCTTTTGGGGAAGGTGCGACCTGTACAGAAAGGACGGGTTGCACTTGAACTCGAGGGGGACCAATATCCTGGCGGGGAGATTTGCAAAGGCTACTGGGGAGACTTTAAACTAGTATGGTTGGGGGGAGGGACTCAAATGGGGAAAGCTAGCAGTCAGTGTGTGAAGCAGGGGGCAGAGAATGGTAGCACTCTGACCCAAAATGTAGGGGAGAGAGAAGAAAAAGAAAATAAACAGAGAATAAGAGATGGTGCGTTCCTTAAATGTGTATATTTTAATGCTAGGAGCATTGTAAGAAAGGTGGATGAACTTAGAGCCTGGATTGACACCTGGAAGTATGATGTTGTGGCGTTCAGTGAAACATGGTTGCAGGAGGGCTGTGATTGGAAACTAAATATTGCAGGATTTCATTGCTTCAGGTGTGATAGAATTGGAGGGGCAAGAGGAGGAGGTGTTGCATTGCTTATCAGGGAAGATATTACAGCAGTGCTTTGGCAGGATAGATTAGAGGGCTCGTCTACGGAGGCTATTTGGGTGGAATTGAGAAATGGGAACGGGGTAGAAACACTTATAGGGGTGTATTATAGACCGCCAAATGGGGAGCGAGAATTGGAAGAGCAAATATGTAAGGAGATTGCAGATATTAGTAGTAAGCACAAGGTAGTGATTGTGGGAGATTTCAATTTTCCACACATAGACTGGGAAACACATTCTGTAAATGGGCTGGATGGGTTGGAGTTTGTAAAATGTGTGCAGGATAGTTTTTTGCAGCAATACATAGAAGTACCTACTAGAGAAGGGGCAGTGCTGGACCTCCTGTTAGGAAATGAGACGGGACAGGTGGCAGAGGTATGCGTTGGGGAACAGTTCGGGACCAGTGATCACAATACCATTAGTTTCAATATAATTATGGAGAGGGTCAGAACTGGACCTAGGGTTGAGATTTTTGATTGGAGAAAGGCTAACTTTGATGAGATGCGAAAGGATTTAAAAGGAGTAAATTGGGACAGTTTGTTTTATGGGAAAGATGTGGAAGAGAAATGGAGGACATTTAAAAGTGAAATTTTAAGAGTACAGAATCTTTATGTCCCTGTTCGGTTGAAAGGAAATAGTAAAAATTGGAAAGAGCCATGGTTTTCAAGGGAAATTGGACACTTGGCTCGGAAAAAGAGAGAGATCTACAATAATTATAGGCAGCATGGAGTAAAGGAGGTGCTTGAGGAGTATAAAGAATGTAAAAAGAATCTCAAGAAAGAAATTAGAAAAGCTAAAAGAAGAAATGAGGTTGCTTTGGCAAGTAAGGTGAAAGTAAATCCAAAGGGTTTCTACAGCTATATTAATAGCAAAAGGATAACGAGGGATAAAGTTGGTCCATTAGAGAGTCAGAGTGGACAGCTATCTGCAGAGCCAAAAGAGATGGGGGAGATATTGAACAATTTCTTTTCTTCGGTATTCACCAAGGAGAAGGATATTGAATTATGTGAGGTAAGGGAAACAAGTAGAGTAGCTATGGAAACTATGAGGATCAAAGAAGAGGAAGTACTGACACTTTTGAGAAATATAAAAGTGGCTAAGTCTCCAGGACCGGACAGGATATTCCCTAGGACATTGAGGGAAGTTAGTGTAGAAATAGCAGGGCTATGACAGAAATATTTCAAATGTCATTGGAAACGGGAATAGTGCCGGAGGATTGGCGTACTGCGCATGTTGTTTCATCGTTTAAAAAGGGGTCTAAGAGTAAACCTAGCAATTATAGACCTGTTAGTTTGACATCAGTGGTGGGCAAATTAATGGAAAGGATACTTAGAGATAATATATATAAGCATCTGGATAAACAGGGTCTGATTAGGAACAGTCAACATGGATTTGTGCCTGGAAGGTCATGTTTGACTAATCTTCTTGAATTTATTGAAGAGGTTATTCGGGAAATTGATGAGGGTAAAGCAGTGGATGTTGTATACATGGACTTCAGTAAGGCCTTTGACAAAGTTCCTTACGGAAGGTTGGTTAAGAAGGTTCAATGGTTGGGGATTAATGGAGGAGTAGCAAGATGGATTCAACAGTGGCTGAATGGGAGATGCCAGAGAGTAATGGTGGATGTTGGTTTGTCAGGTTGGAGGCCAGTAACTAGTGGGGTGCCACAGGGATCTGTGTTGGGTCCACTGTTGTTTGTCATGTACATCAATGATCTGGATGATGGTGTGGTAAATTGGATTAGTAAGTATGCAGATGATACTAAGATAGGTGGGGTTGTGGATAATGAAGTAGATTTTCAAAGTCTACAGAGAGATTTATGCCGGTTGGAAGAGTGGGCTGAAAGATGGCAGATGGAGTTTAATGCTGGTAAGTGTGAGGTGCTACATCTTGGCAGGACAAATCAAAATAGGACGTACATGGTAAATGGTAGGGAATTGAAGAATGCAGGTGAACAGAGGGATCTGGGAATAACTGTGAACAGTTCCCTGAAAGTGGAATCTCATGTAGATAGGGTGGTAAAGAAAGCTTTTGGTGTGCTGGCCTTTATAAATCAGAGCATTGAGTATAGAAGTTGGGATGTAATGTTAAAATTGTATAAGGCATTGGTGAGGCCAATTCTGGAGTATGGTGTACAATTTTGGTCGCCTAAGTATAGGAAGGATGTCAACAAAATAGAGAGAGTACAGATCAGATTCAGATTCAGATTCAATTTTAATTGTCATTGTCAGTGTACAGTACAGAGACAACGAAATGCATTTCAGACAACGAAATGCATTTCAGATGAGTTGATAGAGAGAGAATACTAGAATGTTGCCTGGGTTTCAGCAACTAAGTTACAGAGAAAGGTTGAACAAGTTAGGGCTTTATTCTTTGGAGTGCAGAAGGTTAAGGGGGGACTTGATAGAGGTTTTTAAAATGATGAGAGGGATAGACAGATTTGACGTGGATAAGCTTTTCCCAATGAGAGTAGGGAAGATTCAAACAAGAGGACATGACTTGAGAATTAAGGGACAGAGGTTTAGGGGTAACATGAGGGGGAACTTCTTTACTCAGAGAGTGGTGGCTGTGTGGAATGAGCTTCCAGTGAAGGTGGTGGAGGCAGGTTCGTTTTTATCATTTAAAAATAAATTGGATAGTTATATGGACGGGAAAGGTATGGAGGGTTATGGTCTGAATGCAGGTGTATGGGACTAGGGGAGAATACGTGTTCGGCACGGACTAGAATGGTCGAGATGGCCTGTTTCCGTGCTGTAATTGTTATATGGTTATTAGAAACATAGACATAGAAATTAGGTGCAGGAGTAGGCCATTCGGCCCTTCGAGCCTGCACCGCCATTCAATATGATTATGGCTGATCATCCAACTCAGTATCCCGTACCTGCCTTCTCTCCATACCCCCTGATCCCCTTAGCCACAAGGGCCACATCTAACTCCCTCTTAAATATAGCCAATGAACTGGCCTCAACTACCCTCTGTGGCAGAGAGTTCCAGAGATTCACCACTCTCTGCGTGAAAAAAGTTCTTCTCATCTCGGTTTTAAAGGATTTCCCCTTTATCCTTAAGCTGTGACCCCTTGTCCTGGACTTCCCTAACATCGGGAACAATCTTCCTGCATCTAGCCTGTCCAACCCCTTAAGAATTTTGTAAGTTTCTATAAGATCCCCTCTCAATCTTCTAAATTCTAGAGAGTATAAAAACCAAGTCTATCCAGTCTTTCTTCATAAGACAGTCCTGACATCCCAGGAATCAGTCTGGTGAACCGTCTCTGCACTCCCTCTATGGCAATAATATTATATGGTTAATACTCTAAACCCGCTGAGTTTCTCCAGCATTTTTGTCTACCTTTGATTTTCCAGCATCTGCTGTTCCTTCTTAAACAATACTCTAAATGTAGCCTCAGCAACGTCTTATATAACTCCAAAATGACCTCCCAACTGCAGTATATTCAATACTCTGACTGATGAAGGACAATGTGCCAAAAGCCTTCTTGACCACCTGTCTATCTGCGACACCACTTTCAAAGAACTATGTACCTGCACTCCAAGATCCCTCTGCTCAACAACACTCCTCAAAGCACTACCATTCATTGTGTAGATCTTGCCCATGTTAGACTTCTCAAAATGCAACACCTCACATTTCTCTGTATTAAGTTCCATCAGCCATTCCTCAGCCCACCTGCCAAACCAATCAAGATCCTGCTGAAATTTTTGACAATCATCTTAAATACCTACAATAGCACCCACTTTAGCATCGTCTGCAAACTTGTTAATCATTTCATGTACATTTTCATCCAAATCTTTGATATAGATGACAAACAGCAAAGGGCTCACAGCTTTCTCCAGAGCAATTAGAGATGAACGATAATGTTTCTTAAACATTGCAAAAGTACCTGCCTCAGTATTGCTCTCGTCTCACAGGTGTATGTAACAAAAGATTCAAAATTACTAATCCACTCATACCTGGATTTTTCAGAAACATTGAAATCAGGAAAAAGTCCTTCAGTAGCAGCCATAGCACTTCTATAAACTTATTTAACCTTTCCTTGTATTTCCAAACACTCACGATCCACATCCTCACTTGCGACCCTACACCTCATTAAAACCATTGCTCTCCATCACCCCGACTGCTGACATGGCACTACTCTATATCCACATCCTTAAGTCTACTAAACACACGCTTGAATGAATAAGGTGAATTACAACATTAATAGTATTGTATATTGCAAGATTTGACCGGCCTCACTGGCTTTTGGTATCAGCAACAAAACTGCTCACTACCTCAGGTTTATCTTGAATGCTAATATAAACCTCAACTTTGTTTCCTTATTGCACATTGTCTCCATTTATGTCATCAAGCACAAATGATCAATTCTATAAGAACCTATTCCTACTAAAAATAATTCGACGTGCTGGACTTAGTCAGGCAGCATCTCTTGAGGACACGGATAGAGACGCAGTTGGAACACTCTGAAAAGGAGCATTAATTGCTCATTTTCCTCACACACAACCAATAATAGCTCCTGGTTAATTATTCCACATTTTGGCTTTAAATGTGGTGCAAAGGCCATGTGTGCAGAGTAGAAGATTGGAAAATCTTTGGTTTGCATAATATTTGAACAGTCTATACTGATAACAGATAAAACATTTGTTAATCAATTAGACATCCCTGAAACTGCATGAATTGCTTATTTTATGCAATTTTTTATTTCAACACATTGATATATGTTACAACAATGTTGAATCTTTCTCTTAATTTGAACTTGGAGTTATTGAGTTATGTTGCCCTGGCCAATGTTGATCCATCAATCAATATCACTGAACAGTTTATCTCGTTGAAAGAAGACACAAAGTGCTGGAGTAATTCAACGGGCCAGGCAGCATCCTTGGAGAACGTGGATAGGTGACGTTTCAGGTCGACACCTTTCTTCAGACTGATGTGGAGGGGAGGGATGAAAGATGGAATACAGGAGGGGCAGAACAAGACATGACAGGTAACATGTTCAGACATTTGAGGAAGTCTTTTTGATGGTCAGATGGTTGGACAAAGGCCAGAGAAGAAAAGACTTAAGGTGTAAGACACAAGGACTGAAGAGTTGCAAATTGTGAAGCTAGAGAGGGGAATGTAGGTGGAAGAGGAGGGGGAGGGGAGAAATGTGTGCAAGTCCAGGTGGGGTGGAGGGGGAGGGGAGGGGGGAGGGGGGGGGGGGGGGGGGGGGGGGGGGACCCTGTTTACTAAAGAACAAGGACATTTTAGATGCCCCAAAATGAAAAGTCTCATCTTAGGAGCAGATGCGGGGGAGATGGAGAAATTGAGAGTAGGTGATAGCATCTTTGCTAAAGACAGGGTTGGAGGAAGTGTAGTCCACTTAACTGTGGGAGTCAGTAAGTTTGTAGTGGACGTCAGTTGATAATCTGTCCCCTGTGATAGAGACAGAGAGATCAAGAGAAAAGAGAGAAGCGACAGAGATAGATAGTCAAATGAATAGATTTTAGTTGATAGACAGTCAAGGGAGAGATAGTCAGAGTTTACCACATTGCATTGCGTGTAGCATTGTACACAAATAAGATGCTGTGTATTCTATATTATTATTGGGACTACCCTTGAAGAATATCTCTACTGTAAAACAGTTTGGGAAATCTCAGACTGGTGAAAAGCAGTATGTAGAGGCAGATAGACACAAAAAGCTGGAGTAACTCATGGGTCAGACAGCAAATCTGGAGAAAAGGAATTGTGACGTTTCGGGTTGAGACCCTTCTTCAGACCCCCGTGAGTCTGAAGAAGGGTCTCGACCCGAAACGTCACTTATTGCTTTTCTCCAGAGATGCTGTCTGACCCGCTGATTTACTCCAGCTTTTTGTGTCTATCTTTGGTTTAATCCAGCATCTGCAGTTCTTTCCTGCACATTGTGTAAAGGCAGACCCTGTAATTATTTCAAAGAAGTGGTTGGTGAGGCAATGATAACTGTGGTTGATGTTGGTGAGCTCTTCTGATTGGATGGTTTCTGGGAGGACCAATGATCCTTTCACCTCGGGAGATTGCAACCTTCACGTGGTCCAACCTGTTTCAATTAATGCAATCAACCCGATGTGCACAAACAATTAGATCGAATAGAACAAGTTGACCGACAACTTTAGGCTGCGCAATATTCTAAATATAGACCTACCATCGACAGAGGTACTTAGAGAAGAGTGGGAACGGGAATTAATGATAAAAATTACGAAGGTTAAATGGGAAAAATACCTGATATATATTCACAAATGTTCAATTAATGTAAGACATAATCTAATACAATTTAAAATTGTACATAGATTATATTATTCAAAAACAAGATTGAACAAATTTTATCCAAATATATCCGCCACTTGTGATAAATGTCTAGCCCAAAAGGCAACTATGACACACTCCTTAGTTTCCTGCATAAAACTTTATAGATTTTGGAATGATATTTTTGAAATACTTACAAAATTATTCAAGACAAGAATGGAACCTAATACTGAAATGATTATATTTGGTGTAATGGAAGATGGGAATAAATTGAACACATCTCAAAATCTATTCCTTAATTATGGTTTAATAATAGCAAAAAAATTAATACTTAAATTTTGGAAGGGTACATCAATACCAACGCTTAAAATGTGGATTGCAAGTATGTTGGACACCGCTCATCTTGAGGAAATGCGATTCCTCCTAATGGATAAATCAGACCAATTCATAACGAGTTGGTCTCCATTCGTCGTTTTTTTGGAATCATATGGTGCAACACAATTGTAAAAAATAACTGTTTCAGGACTGGACGAGGGTTGGTCAAGACTATAAATAATGATCTCCTTTTCTTTTCACTATTTTCTCTCTCAACTTTCTTCATTTACTCGTTTTCTTTCTTCACACACTATATATTTCACATTTTTCTATCCTTTACTATCTAACTTCTTTTTCTTATTCTCATCTTTTTTCAATGTAACAAAAAAAAAAGAAGTTGTACATAAAATGTATTATGAAAATATATATTAGGCACTTTGGTGCCATATGACTGTACTTACTTCTAATAAAATAAAATAAAAAAATAAAAAATAAAAAAAAATAAAAAAACTTTAGGCTGCGCACGGCATACACAAGACAATGAACCTCAGGAGAAGTTGAATCCAGAGCCATTCAAGAGTGTTTTAGTGCAGCTGATTCATCTGATCAGCAAAGGAAGTTTCTACAGCAGTGCAGGCGAGGATCACAGGCAGGCTCCCAGTGAGCACACTAAAGCACCAAGGCTGTTTGAGGCCGTGAAATCCCAGTCACGCCACCACAGATCAGCACATCTGCAGATTAGTGCAACTGCTGACACTGAAATTGAACTCTCAATGTTAACACTGCTGACTGTTTGCAACTGATGGTCCTGTTTGGGAAATATCTACTCCTCAGCCTCAAGCTGACATTCATTTTAAATTAAATCGCTCAAAAATATGTGCTCCATTTCCTCATCTACATTTCAATGGTGTCTTCATCTCAGGAGGTCCCCTGGGGTGAGGATGCCTCCAGTTCTATTGAGGCCAATGTAGGACCTGTGGATTCTGCCACAGGAGATGTTTGGCAGGGCTGGTGGATCGGTGGCTTGGAAGGTGGTGGACTTCCTCCACTATTTATATTCGTTTTCTGTGTCATTTGAGTGAATGGATTTGTAGTAATCAATGCCATACTGAATGCTCTTGCTTAATTTTGAACAATTACAGACCATGCATTCCCTTGAATTTATAGTAATGTTAGAATTTTTCAAGGAGCCTTTGGAAGCTGTATCAAAGCTTCAGGTCAGGATCAAATATCAGGAAAGCACCAGCCATTGCAAGGCCTACTGAAGCCAGCAGGTAATCACGTCCATAATGTTGAGTTTCTATGCCTGGGAGAGGATGCTGATCTTGGTTTTCTCAATATTCCAGTGGATTTTGAGGATTTTGCACAGAAGATGTTGGCTGTATCTCTCCAGTATGTTTGAGGTCCTTTCTGTCCATGTCCCAGATGCATACAGAGGTTTTGTCTCACTGCTGCCCACCAGTAGACCATGAATGTTGTGCCAGACATGATGTCATGAGTTTAAAACATAGCTTTCCTCAGAAATAGGAAAATGCAGTGCTGGTGCAATGATAAATGCCATCATTAATGTGAGTCTTTGTTGAGAGATTCCTCCCGAGATATGGGAACGGGTCTTTGTTTTCCAGATGTCATGGATTATGTAATGGAATTGTGTTGTGCCATAGAAGCAGGTTGGTATTTGGTAGAGGGCAGGAGAATAGGATTGAGAGGAAAGATGGATCAGCCATGATTGAATGGCGGAGTAGAATCGATGGGCCGAATGGCCTAATTCTGCTCCCATTATTTAAGAATTTATAATCTGCAAATGTTTAGTGTGTCGCCCTTCAATTTATTTCAGTGAATCAGTCAGCAATGACTCCAAATTTAATCCCTGCACTGCAGTTCAATGGCTTGGAGTGACCTTAATTCTGAATGAAATTGGTGTAGATTAAACTGTTTACCTTTTGCTTGTAACTTAGTTCCACTCAAGTAGAAAGCTTGTTGGAAATGACATGCAGAATTGAGAAAAGAATTGGGTCAATGATGCAGACTCATTTTATATCAATCAATTGGTGTCTGCATCAGAACTGCTGCTTAAGATTACATCTTGAATACCACCATGAGACAGCAATAAATATCTGAAGGCAATCAAATTTGAGAAGCTTATTGAATTAATAAGCTTGTTTAATCAACACCTGTTTCAATTGAATTTGTCCTTTTTGATGTTGCAAGACCCCTTCATCCAGGCTGCATTTAAATGAACGCTCCGCTTCTTCCGACCCAGCCTTCTATATGCAAAGTCCCGGCTGGGGTTTTACGCGGCCATCAAGGAGACATCGAGACCGTGACGGAGAAGGAGACATCGAGACCGCAGCCGTGACGCCTCGTGACAATGGGGCCACTGGAGAGGTGAGGAGGGATTGTGGGGGGATTGAGGGAGAGGAGGGGGTAGGGAGGTTATTTGCCACGTCTACACTCCCTCTCTCGCCCCCTCCCTCTCTACCCTCCATCCCCTTCTCTACCCCCTCCCTATCTCCCTTCACTCCCACCCTGTCTACCCCCTCCCTCTCCCTCCCTCTCCCTCCCTCACCCTCTCCCTCTCTACCCTCCCTCCCGCCCACTCTACCCCCCTCCCTCTCCCTCTACCCCATCCCTCTGTCTCTCTACCTCCCTCCCTCTCTGCCCCATCTCTCTCAACCCCCTCCCCCTCCCCTCCACCCTCCTCTCTCTACTCCCCTCCTTCCCTCTCCCCCTCTCTCTCCCTCTCCCTCTCTCTCTACCCCCCCTCCCCCTCCCCCTCCCTCTTTACCCCCTCCCTCTCTACCCCCCGCCTCTCTAGGGATTGAAGAGGGAGTGTGAAGAGGAGGAGGAGGGAGGGCTGGGGGATTAGGAGAAATGAGCCGCACCTGCGCAGTTGGGGGCTATGCGTGAGTGGTGGAATATTGCGTTGGGGGAACGGGTTGTGTTGCGGGAACGGGTGAGTGGTAGAATATTGCATTGGCGGAGCAGATGGGTCTGCACTTGGTCTAGTGTACATATATAGATTGAAGATAAGAATTGGTATTTTAATCTGTCTGAACCTGTCAAATATTGCTGTGCAGTCTTTTTCCACTGTGAATAGTTTCACCACACTGCTTGTATTGGTTCAACAAAGTAACTCGCCAACAGTTGATAATGGGATCATACTGTTTGCTGTCAGTCGTTGAGCAATCTCAATCCGTGGCCCACAATAGGAAACTATCCATAATGCAATACTAAAGGCAAATCTCAGTCAAATGTGCTTGAGGATAACTGTGTTGGAGAATTTAAAAAAAGTGCCACAGTAATGCAGCAGGGGGAGCCTTCCCGAAACTTAGGTAAGAACATATTCGTGGGAAAACAAAGGACTGGTGGATGAGAATCTGGCTGGGATTGTTTGCTCTTGGCAGATATCCATTTTTTGATGGACTCACAAAAGATGCTGGGATCTGGAGCAATAAAGAAGCTGCTGGAGGAACTCAGTGAGGGACCAGTCCTGATGAAACGTCTCGATCTGAAACATCAACCTTTCGTGCATGGATGCTGCCTGATCTGCTGAATTCCTCCAGGAGCTTATTTTTTACTCTAATTTTTTACTTTTAGAGTGAATTAGATATACTGTGGATGAGCCAATGTCTAAAGCCCAAAATACATCTTTGGCAGTAAGCCACCCTTCTTTCAGCACAACACTAATGTCAGGGTAAATCATGTCTTCAGATCCGTGGAGCAGAATTTGCATTATTGATTATGAGGACATTGTAATGCAGTTGAGTTACTTTTGGATTTGTAAAGAAATGTAAAGGATTCTACTAAAAATCCTGTTCCCATCCCATCCTGGAAGACTTTAGGTTTTGTGATGAGTACATAGAAACATAGAAAATAGGTGCAGGAGTAGGCCTTCGAGCCAGCACCGCCATTCAATATGATCATGGCTGATCATCCAAAATCAGTACCCTGTTCCTGCTTTTTCCCCATATCCCTTGATTCGGTTAGCCCAAAGAGCTATATCTAACTATCTCTTGAAAACATCCAGTGAATTGGCCTCCACTGCCTTCTATGGCAGAGAATTTCACAGATTTACAACTCTCCGGGTGATTCCACAGATTCACAACTCTCTGGGTGCACGAGCCCTAAGTGGTTAATAATTCAACGGGATTGGAACTCCCAGTAAACTATGACGATATTGTTAAAGCTTCATGTAACTGGTTTGATGATATACTTGAGAGGGGAAAAAGTGTGATTCACAAGCGAAAGATTTGAAGTTAATCAAAGCTGACTTTTGAAAGATGAGATGGATATTTACCACAATAGATGGAGGAAAGCTATTAATGGATTAAACTGTGGGTGAACAGTAGGAGAGGTACAAAGAGACAAAGAGCATGAAGATCTCTTGTTATTAGCAGAGACATATAGATCTGAGTGAGTGGAAAGTAGAGATTACACGGTGAGCCAGGTGCCAAACCAGCGGGATTTCACAATAGTCAGACTATTATCTGGGTTTTACTGCATATCTTTTTCCCAAATAAGGACACCAGAACTGTCCAGTACTTCAGGTGTGATCTCCCAATAAAACTCTGTACATTTGTAGCAATATTTTCCTTTTTCTAAATGCCAACCCTTTTGTAAAAAAGGCCAATGGGCCGTTTAGGTTACTAAATGTCCACTACACCTGCCTGACTTTGTGCGGTTCATGTACACAACACCTAGATTTTCTGTACTTAGCCATCTACAGTCTTTCACCAATTATATATTAGTCTATCTTTTGATTCTTCATGCTGAGGTGCTTAACCTCCCACTCTCCCATGTTAAACTCCAGTTTCCAAGTTTTCACTCACACACTCAATCTATCTTTCTTCATTGCAACATAGCCTCCCGCCTCTTTTTGTACTGTCAGCTTTGATATCATCCATTTATTGTCCATACCTGCCTTTGGTTGCCTTTCTCTTAAACTGCAATGAGAAGCAGCTCTGCAAAGAGCAGTGCAATGAATGACTGGAGAGGTTTCCTCTAAAGATAGTTCAGATTCAGGAGCGTTGGTGCAGGTCTAGAGTTATACTTGGGCCTGACTAGAAAAGGCAGCAAACTTCCTTTCACAAAGAACATCATGAAATAGTTGGGTTTTCATGGTAATCTTAGTTTCTTTAACACGAATATCAACTTCTCTTTTCTTAGATATTTTAAGCTTTATTCACAGTTTGGATCTGTTACTGAAGTCGTGTTTCCTAACAGTAGTTAGTAAATGGCCACTTACGTGTGTCTAGATTGAGGAGCTGTTGAAACGTTGTCGCTCTCCCTCAATATGGTATCTGTACATGGATTGTGCGGAACGTGGAAGTTAAATGTGTAGCTGTTGACCTCAGAGAACATTGAGGAAGTAAAGAGGGACTATGCATGTTGGAGAACTGTGAAGCCCCTCTTTGACTCCCCGACACACTGGTGGGAAGCAACCAAGGAGAACATCAAGAGGTTCTTCATATTTAAGGGGGTTCAGAGAGCAAGACAGAGTCTGTGGGAATTGTGTCAACTCCAGACAGATTTGTAGCAGCTGCTCCTTCTGCAGTCGAGAGGGGTGGATGTGAGGAAGGAACTTAGAGAGGTGAAGGACCGGCAAGCTCGGCTCTTTACCTCCAAATCCTCCAAGATTATATGCCGATCCAGGGTCCACCACGTAGAGCAGGAAGAGAAGTGCTCACGCTCCTTCTTCCATAAGGTTCACAGGGGGAGCTCTGTAATCAACAGCCTTAGGGAGGAGGACGGTTCAGTAACACCCTTGCAGACGGACATGCTAGGATCTGCACATCCTTTTACACAAATTTGTACGACAGAAAGGCCACAGACAGCATCGCCTCCCAGAACTTCCTGTCCTCCATCACGGAGGTCTTGGAGGACAGCAAGCGGGAGAGTCTGGACCAACCACTGACCCTAGAGGAGCTGACTGGCTCCATCCGTTCCTTTGACTCGAGTAAAACTCCCGGAAGCGATGGCTTACCGGCCGAGTTGTATTCAGCTCTGTGCGACTGGGTGGGCCCGGACCTGCTGGAAGTGTACAATGACATGTTTCTAGCCGGCAGCATGTCAGACTCCATGAGGAAGGGCAGCATCTCCCTCATCTACAAGCAGAAGGGGTGATGAATGATAGAAGGAATTGGAGCCCATAACATTATTGAATGTAGATTACAAGATCCTGTCTAAGGCCATCGCCAACCGGGTCAAGTCTGCTCTGGGACGGGTGATCCACCCGGACCAAACCTGTGCTGTACCTGGCAGGAAAATCTCAGACAGCCTGGTGCTGCTGAGAGATACCATCGCCTACGTGCAGGACAGACGGGTGGATGCCTGCCTAGTCAGCTTGGACCAGGAGAAGGCCTTCGACATGATATCATACACGTACATGAGGGACGTGCTCTCCAAAATGGGCTTTGGGGAGGGAATCAGGAATTGGATCCAACTGCTCTACACCAATATCCGTAGTCCAGTCCAAATCAATGGGTGGGAATCAGACAGTTTCCCCGTCAGGTCTGGAGTCAGGCAGAGTTGCCCTCTCTCCCCTGTCTTGTTCATCTGTTGTATTGAACCTTTTGCCGAGTCCATCAGGAAGGATGCGAGCATAAGAGGAGTGACATTGCCAGGCAGTGGGGGCATTCAGGTCAATACTTCCTTGTACATGGACGATGTTGCTGTCTTCTGCTTGGATCCAAGGTCGGTCCGCAGATTGATCAGCATCTGCGACCAGTTTGAGTCGGCCACAGGAGCCATGGTGAACCGCAGGAAGAGCGAGGCCATGTTCTTTGACAACTGGCCTGACCGATCTTCCATCCCCTTCACCATCAAGCCTGACTTCGTGAAGGTGCTGGGGATCTGGTTCGGGGGGGCTGAGGCGTGTGACATGAATTGGCTGGAGCGGATAGCCAAGGTGGGGAGGAAGCTGGAGCTGAGCTCCATAATGGGGAAAAATTTGGTCATCAGGTGTGAGCTGCTCTCGGGGCTGCTGTACTTGGCACAAGTGTGGCCTGTCCCTCTCTCCTACGCCACAGAGATCACCTGGGCCGTCTTCCAGTTCATCTGGGGGTCGAGGATGGACCAGGTGAATCAGGCCACAATGTACAAGTCGGCAGACAACGGGGGTAGAAGCGTGCCCAACGTCGCCCTCGCCCTGATGGCCACCTTCGTGTGTGGCTGCATCAGGCGGAGTGTAGAGACAAGACACGTGAGCACCAAGTGTCACTACCTGCTGTGGTTCTACCTATCCCCAGCTTTGCTAAGGATGGGCCTGGTGCAGATGCCACACAATGTGCTAGTCAGCTGGACATTGCCGCATCATCTGTCGTTCATGGAAAGGTTCTTCTGGACCAACACCTTTGATCACAATTCCAAAGGGCAGTGGCCAGCATGGAACGTCCTGCAGGCACTGCAGGGAAATGACTCCATGGATCCTGTGGCGTGGTTCCCAGAGCAGACTGCCTAGCACGTCCGGCGAAATGCCTCATCGCCTGAACTCACCAACAAGCACCAAGACCTGCCTTGGCCGGCAGTGAGGGGAGCCCTCCCAGTCAGATCCTTCCTGCTCCGTCAGAATTTCACTACCAGACGCTCTTTGGTGTGCCTGAGCTTCGTTGACCTCCTGGCAGAGCGAGATGACTGTTGGGGAATGTTGCCAACTGGCCCGCTGCAGACTGCAGGAGTACATGCTGAGGGATGCACTGAAGCTCGGTGTAGCCAACACTAAGGCTCTATGGGGGAGTACCACAGTCTAGGTCCCCTCGGCTGCTGGACATGGGGGGCAGGGTGTGGTGGAGACACACCTCAAAATAATGGAATGGATTCCACGCCAGTGGGCCGCATGAGTGGCAAGGGTGGGGGTAAAATTGTGTAATTTGTGTAAACAGTATTGAATGTATGTAAAGCCTCCAAGAATGTCGGATGGAGTTTTGTAAGGATCATGTATTGTATATAATTATTTCTCGAATAAAGAATATTTTGAAATTAAAAAAATGTAAATGGATTAAGCGCTTAACCCTGGGTTCTGAGCCCTGTTTTTGCAGGAGGCTCGAATAGATATTTGTTCTCGCTGATGTCAAGGAAGCTACATCAGGAACACCAAACGCAGTACATGAGGTTAGAGGAGATGGAGGAGGTGCAAGTGAAGATCTGCTGGGGTCCCTGGATGGATGTGGGAGAGGAGGCATAGGGCCAGGTGTTACGGCAAGAGGGCCCTGAAAATTATCGGACTGGCTGCAAGGCCACAAATGGGCCCCGATCTCGGGTGTTTCACAGAGGAAGAGGACTTAACTTTCTGGTGCCTTTCCCCACAGTGGAATTTTTTGATTCTGTTGTGGGGGGACGTTTGTGTTGAACTCTATAATGTGTTGTTACCATTTTCTTTATTTGTTTTACCTTTTTCTATGGTTTGTATGGAAACTTATTATTTATTTTATGTAAAGCGCTTTGGTGTCAATGCGAGTTGACTTAAAACGTGCTATATAAATAAAACTTACTTACTTACTTACATCTCCTGCGATTGTAAGCAAAAGTACCTGTTGAGCGGGTGGTTTTGGGTGGGAAGGGATTAGTGAACCAAGGAGTTGCAGAAGGAGAGGTCCTGGTGGAACAAGGTGGGGGTGGGATGATGTGATGGTTCTGGGCTCACGTTGAAGCTGGCGAAAATATCAGGGATGATGTGTTGGATGAGGGGGCTGTTGGGGTGAAAGGGAAAGATGAGGAGAGCTCCCCTTTCTCCCAGGTGCAACAAGGATGGACTTCCCCTCATCCTTCCCTTTCACCCCACCAGCCTCCCCATTCAACATGTCATTCTCCGACATTCTTATTTGGAGTTGAAAATCCAAAAATATTACATTTGATCCTGAGAGACAGATTCTCCTGATAGTTTTGTGTTAGCTGGTCTGTGAAATTCCAGTTGTAGCAGATTACTTTTTTGGGGAGCTTCAGTGGCCTTGACGCAATCTATTTGAACAACTGATTTTTTTTATTTGCTTGGACCTCACTCATGTTTGCACATTATATAAACATTGCTGACATTTATTTTGTCTCACTGGTATCTTTTTTGACTGTACCCTCCCCCATATGCCAGAGACAAACATAAAGTCGTACTAAAAATAAGTCCAGTAATGGACATTTGAATCCTGTCTGCTTACACATTATCAGTGTAACAGTGCAAAGTAGCTCACTGTCAATCTGAAACAAATGCACACTAAGCATGTATTTTAAATGGATCGACTAAAACATAATCTAGTTTCTCAATATCACAATGAAACAAATCCTGAGATATATTCAAAAGGTGATTGACTATATCCTTGAAATGGTAGAGAGTGTGAGAACAATGAAAATATTAAATACATTGCTCTTTAAAAGAGCTGGAACACACATAAAATAGACTTATGGCCATGACCCACTCTATGAGTGCAAGTGCTCTCCCGAGTTTGAATAAAAACTCGTGGTAAGCACATAGAATGAACGTAAGGGGTACGTCGGAGCTCGGGGACGTCTCTTAGCGGCAGGTACTCGGGAAATGCGGTAAGCTCGGGAAGACTCGTGAAGATATTTCAACATGTTGAAAAATGTCCACGTGAGCCCCGAGTACCGATGAGCGGCCATTACCGTAAATCTCCGAGTTCGAATCCGGGCAAACTCGGGAGGAATCTTTGAATGAACTCGTACAGTGGGACAGGGCTTTAAAGGGCCTGTCCCACTGTACGAGGTAATTCAAGAGCTCTCTCGAGTTTAAAAAAAATCAAACTCGTGGTAAGTACGTAGAATGAACTCGGGAGAACTCTTGAATTAGCTCGTACAGTGGGACAGGCCCTTTATTTAGTTGGATTCTACACTGCGTCTGGGCGTAATTGAATGAGTATGATATTCATTCTGGATCTGAAGCAAACGTTCTAATCCAAATGTAACCATACCTTTGACTACATTGAAGAGCTAAGCCATGACAAGACATAACATCACTCCTCCTGTCAGAGAATTCCAGGAAAAATACATTTACATACAATTATACAAGATACAAAATACAAGATACATTTGCTAGGCACAATTATGATATATTTTTAGTAACAACAACTCACATTTATTTGTGCTTTAAAAATAGGTGATCACTCCTCAATGCCTCATAAAATTGCTGGAAATTACAAAGTCAAGGAATTAGATTTTAGGAGGCTGTACCTTTAGGTTGGTTAAAGAGGTGGATTTTTGTACTGGAGTATGAGTAGAGGGAAACCACTTTTATTCCCCATCCTATTCCCAGACCTATCCTGGGTCTCCTCCATTGCTCGAGTCAGGCTACATGCAGACTGGAGGAACAGCACCTCATGTTCCACTTGGGTAGCTTACAACCCAACGGTATGAACATTGTGTTCTTCCATTTCAAGTAATAATCCCCTACCCACTCTCTCTTTCCTATTCCCCTCCCCAGCTCATTCCTCACTATCTCCCACCCCCTCCCTATCACCCTATTCCTTTCCCCTTCTTCATACATTCATCCATAGTCGAGTCCCTCATTTCGCTTTTATCCGCCATCCCTCTCTCCCCTCTCCCCTGTCCGCTGTCACATATATTCCTCCCTCTTTACAATTCATTCCTCTCCTTATGTGACATATTACTGTCTCCTTTAACACATGTGCCAATCAATCCTCCTCACCTGTATCCACCTATCACCTGCCAGGCTTGAGAACCCGACAGTCCTTCCAGGTGAGACAGAAGTTCACATGCACCTCCTCTAACCTCATCTACTACATCAGGTGTTCCCGATGTGGGCTACTGTACATTGGCGAGACAAACCGTGTCACTTAATGCTTATGCTCAGTCCTTCTGCTGGATTTTCCCGGTTAGCAGCCACTTTAACTCCCCTCCGCCCTCTACCACTATCAGTCTGAAGAAGGGTCCTGAGCCAAAACATCACCTATTCCTTTTCTCCAGAGATGCTGCTTGAACCGCTGAGTTACTCCAGCATTTTGTGTCTATCTTTCCTATAAACCAGCATCTGCCGTTCCTTATTATTACATAGAAACATAGAAACATAGAAATTAGGTGCAGGAGTAGGCCATTCGGCCCTTCGAGCCTGCACCGCCATTCAATAAGATCATGGCTGATCATCCAACTCAGTATCCCGTACCTGCCTTCTCTCCATACCCCCTGATCCCCTTACCCACAAGGGCCACATCTAACTCCCTCTTAAATATAGCCCTTAAATATATTACATGATAGCACTTCTGTTTCTGTTGCAGAGCTTTTGGATCTGAGCCGACAAGAGAGACAGCACACAGGGAATGCTGTGCTGGGATTACTGCCTCCTTTTGTAAGGAACATTAAGGTTCTCTGTTCCTAAACCAACTGCAGTTAACAAACCCCATAGCAAAAAATGAAAAAGAAAAGGGAAATTTTCATGGTTCTTTGGCAACATTTATTAATCAACCAGGAAATTAATCGGAACATTTTGTCAGTTTGAGCATGCATTGTGCAATTTTGTTGCTACATATCCTACTATTCAAATAATGACGATATTTCAAATGTGTTACGCAAGCTACACGTTTGAAATAAGCCCTTGCTCTTTTTTTAGCTTAAGATTTCTGCATTTGGCCATTCTTTAGCTCCTGATCTTTAAATATATCAAAAGTGTGAATCAGTTCAAAAAATGAACATTTTTGACACACAGCATGCTGAAGTAACTCAGCGGGTCGGGCAGCATCTCTGGAGAAAAGGAACAGGTGATGTTTCGGGTCGAGACCATTCCTCGAGACTGAAGGTCAGGGGAGAGGGAAACTGCAGGAATGACAAGGTTTAGATCACATCAGAGCTGGCATCAGTGACCAAGGAGAGGTGGAGCTCACAATGGTCCATTGTTGGCTGTGGAAGTGGTGATAACAAAGGGATACATGGATGCAAACAATGGAACCAGCGGGTCAACTAGGCTGGGGGAGGGGCGGAGAGAGGGAATACAAGGGTTATTTGAAATTAGAGAAATCAACATTCAATACTCAAAAATGTGCAATTGCTTCCTGTTAAAGCATGAAAGGGACCGCTTTAATTTGCAAGTGTGAATGCGGAAACTGGCTGCAATTAAATTCCCTCAAAGCTAACACCAATTGTAAGGAATAGTCAGCCGTGTTAACAGCAGGTCTTTGCTCTCAGTGTGCAAGAGTGAAGTGAACAGTGAGGAAGGATATCTAAGTTTGCAACGGATCTTGATCAGTTTGGAAGGTGGTTCAAGGAATGGCAAATGGAAGATTTAACTCTGACAATTGTGAGGTGCGGCACTTTGGGATGTCAAACCAGGGCAATACTTTCACAATAAATGGTAGAGCCCTGTAGGGTGTTGCAAATCAGGGAGACCTGGAAGTACAGGTGCATGGTTTCCTAACACAGGAGAATTGTGTGCTAAAGCCTTCAATGGGAAGGATATGGAGCACAAAGTTGTGACATCATGATACAGCTGTACAAGTGTGAGATCACACTTGGAGTACTGTGTGCAGCTCTGGTGACCCAGCTACAGGAATGATTTCATTATGCAGGATAAGAGATTCACTTAGATTGAGTGAATCCAAACCCTGAGATTATGGACGAGTTATAAGGAGTGGTTGGATAGGCTGGGGCTTTGTTTGAAGGGTAAGAGGCTGAGGGGTGACTTTTTGAGAAGTGCAAGATCATGAGGGGTATGGATAAAAAGAATGCTCACAGCCTTTTTCCCATGGTGGAGGGTTTTAAATCTAGAGTTGGTTTAAGCTGAAGAGGGGAGGGGAGAAATCTAAGGGACCTCAGGGACACATTTGTTCACTCGGCGGGTCGTCCATATTTGGAATGAACTGTCAGTGGAAGCTATTGAAGAAGATACAGTTATGATTTTTAAAAGACATTTAGATAATATATGGATTGGAAAGATGAAGGGGGGCTATTAGCCAAATGAAGGTAAATGGGACTAGCCCAGTATGTCATATTGGACTGCATGGACAAGATGAGCTGAAGGGCTTGTTTCCATGCTGTATAGCTCAATGTGCCTGCTACGGCAGCAAATTAGATGATTTATTAACCCGCTGTGGGTGTGACTGGGAACTCATCGGCTCAAATCGCTTGCAGTTTCAGGATGTCCATTGAGTGTCCGTCTGTGATTCTCATCTGTGCTGGTGTAAACTCCTTTGCTGATGAGATGAATCTGAATGCAACTCCACCAAACGTGAAGGAATCCCTGGTCCTGCCAGGAATCACCCAAATATAAGAGTATAACAACATCAATGCGGTGAGCACTGTCCCAATAACGACTTCTGTGAAAGAACGATAGAGCCTGCCTTTATACTGTGCTCTCACCAGCCTGAGATGTGCCAAACTCTTTTACCGCAATTTGGTCGTCTTCAAGGGTAACGTAGGAAACTGAGAAACAACTTTATGTGCAAGAGCACTTGCACACCTTGAAAATTCAACACACAAACATGCACAAGCAAACAGGCCACAAACATACATGCAAACATCCTCACGTGCACATCTAAAATACCTGTTCACATGCAAATACAAGTACACGCAAACACACATATGCAGATAGACAAAAGCACACACACACACTCATATGCACGCAAACAAATGAATACAGACACACAAACGTAACTGTACATATACTACACATGTGCACAAATACATGCACACACCAACACATGCACACATGGTTATAAACACATGCAAAGAAACAAATACACATGAAGCCAAACATGCTTGTATACAGCACAAATACACACATTCATGCATATATACCATATACAGACACGTACACACACGCACACACACACACACACACACACACACACACACACACACGCACACACACACACACACACATGCATGCAATCCATTCCAGGAAATAAAGTGAGTTAACAAAGAAGGGTAAAGGAAGGAAGCAGGAAAGGGGGGAAGGAGAAATGAGGAAGTGAGCAGAGAGGAGGAACAAAAAAAAGGTTGGAGAAGAAGGGAGTATGTAGGCAGTAGAAGGAGGAGAGAGATGGGATGGAGAGCAGAGAGAGAGCATTGTCGCAATCATCTTAAAGTGGATGGGACTTCAGTATTTAATTAGGGAATTGGATTCAATATTCAACATAATTTTCTTGCTTAGTTTCTCTGACACTCAGCCTTCAAAGACCAAGTCCAGAGTCCTGAATTAAATGATACCATGACAGTATTAGTCTGGGAGTGTGTTTGCCAACCATTATGTATTGCAGAGCTTGCGATATCTAAATAAATGTTTGACATTGAAGCAGGATGCCAATTTTCTTCAATGTAACTCTATAGCGGTGGTGGGGGTGGGGCCAAGAGTAGCCAGGACAGCCACATCTTCAAAAGGTGTGGTGAGTGCAGTGTTTACCTTGATCAGCTGGCAGAGCTTGGCGGAGGCCTGGCTGAAGACACCAGTTAAGCAACCAGTCTATCTAGACACAAGGAACTGCAGGTGCTGGTTTTATAAACCCACTCTATCTGCTGCGTGCTGCATTCCCTGGGCCCAGCCTAGCATTGTTTCATGCAATGTTAGACGTGGCCTCCAGAGAGCACCATCTCTCACTGCAACTGCACGGTGCTCTTTTAAAGAGCTTCTACCGGTACCACATGTCGTAAACTTCTGAGAATTACCCTCCCCGCGTCAGCCCGCTCTCTGTCTTAACTCATAAGTTTGAGCAATGGTCAGGCTTTAGGAAAAGGTAACTGGCAAATGCCTGTCGAACGTTTTTCTTCTCTACTTGTAGATCTTTAATATCACAATATCCACTGTTACTGGAGATAGTCTGGCTCAGGACCTGTGTTGTTCCCAGAGTTCACTGCCGCTTGTGGCCCCTACTCCCCCTTCCCATCCACTCCCAAAACAAACCTCGAAGCCCATAGTCACCAAGCCCAACTCACAACCTATCCCTAACTGTTGGGACACAGTGCCATGGAGTCAAATGATACATACATTGGCAAGTCAGAGCAGTCAGAATGCAACTGGCTCCATCCAAGTCCCGATCCTAAACGTCACCCATCCAGAGATGCTGCCTGACTTGCTGAGTTACTCCAGCACATTGTGTCTATCTTTAGTATTTACCAGCATCTGCAGTTCCTTTCTACCCAGCCTGACGTATCAACCGGTCACCTCCTGTCCTATCACAGTGAGGGCCTATTCAAGTGTGAGGAGCAGCACCTAATCTTCTGTTTGGACAGCCATCCAGACTCAATATTGAATTCTACAACTTCAGGTAACTTGGTTTGTCACTCTGTATCAGTCACTCAGCTGTAACATTACTCAGCCTGATTTTCTTCTCTCTCTGGGAGTGAAGGACATGACTAACCTCACCTGCTGGGCACGTCCTCCTGCCGTGCATTTCACAACTTCCACCCTCTTGTCACAGTTTATCCCTGACTTCTGAAGTCAGCAACCTGAGGAAATATCCTCTTTTCTTTTGTATCAAACACGATACAAAAACCAAAAGTAACCAAAACCGTGGTAACACATCCACCACCATAGTACAAAAATCACCAACTTATCTAAATGTTCAAATAATGATGTTACA
This sequence comes from Leucoraja erinaceus, assembly GCF_028641065.1. Classification (NCBI taxonomy): domain Eukaryota; kingdom Metazoa; phylum Chordata; class Chondrichthyes; order Rajiformes; family Rajidae; genus Leucoraja; species Leucoraja erinaceus. The sequence goes on from NC_073379.1 coordinate 53,085,403, forward strand.
ATCCTTACAAATATATTAAATAACTACTATACAACTATCTGTACTATACAACTACTATACGTCCCCCTCTCTAACACCACCCAGGCATGGACGTACCCACGGTAAAGGAGCAAACATCTGGCTCGGGCAAAGCTCTTTTCCGCCTGGCGCTGTGACTCGCGATGGCCAGCTTGGCCAGGCCTAGGAGCAACCCAATCAGGACATCTTCGGCCCTGCCCACTCCCTAGATCCCTTCACCAGTCCTTTGGTTGCTGACAGCAGAGCCACTCCTCCCAAGGAAATATCCTCTTGCTGATATCCTGTCAGCGTCTCAAGGAACCTCATATGACTGAGTGGATTCCACTTCTTAATCTGCTAATCTCCAGTGAATGTGGACCAATATTACTCAATGGTTCCCTGTGGAATAACCCCTCATTCCTGGAATTAATCCACACTGACACCAAGGATAGTATTCCCTTTTTTAGTACAGAGATCAAAAATACACATGTCTTCCAAACAAAGTCTTGCTAAAGGCCTGTAAAGCCTTAGTAAAATGTCCTTCTCTTTTGTGCTCCAATCTCTTGATAAAAGTACAATAGCCATTTGTTGCCAGATCACACTCTGCACATAGAAACATAGAAACATAGAAAATAGGTGCAGGAGTAGGCCATTCGGCCCTTCGAGCCTGCACCGCAATTCAATATGATCATGGCTGATCATCCAACTCAGTATCCTGTACCTGCCTTCTCTCCATACCCCCTGATCCCTTTAGCCACAAAGGCCACATCTAACCCCCTCTTAAATATAGCCAATGAACTGGCCTCAACTACCTTCTGTGGCAGAGAATTCCACAGATTCACCATTCTTGCATGTTGCAACTAGCATCTTAACACCCTGCAGTCTGTAGGTAACTTCATCCTAACCAAACTCGCTTTTTGAATAAAAGAGCCATTGTCAGGGCAGAGAGGAGTGTGCTTCACTTGAGATTTATTATCGAACTTAACTCTATCAGATGGTGGAACTCCCACATACTTCTACATGTGTAAGAGCTATCTCCTTAAATTCTTGGGGAAAAAAGTGAAAAGAAATTTCCCTACCTTTTGGAAATCTAGAATGTTTCAAATATCGATTTGCTGAATTGAAAATCAGCACTCATTTAGCTAAATTAAATCTGCATGTATTAACAGTTTATGAAAAAATATGTATTTATTCCTGACCAGCATATCTTCCTTGTCAACAGAAGAAGCTTTCCCCTCCTTTTCTAAATTACGTCTTGTTCCACACTGTCACTGTCAACTCCTGTCCCAGATAATTTGCCGTTGTGACCTTAATGTGTTTTCCATATTCTCCTCACATGATGCATATGAAATGGAAACTTTCCAAATGTTCCAGGACAAACTCTTCCTCTCCCAGGCAGCGACCTGAGTGAACCCTGTAACTAATAATAACCAGTTCCATGTAGACTCTTACCAGTGAAGCCGAGTCCAAAATAAATTCAATGTCCCTTTGCTTTCTCTACCCTTGGTGTCACCGCTAATTAAATTTGGAACTGCAGATGCTGGTTTACACTGAAGATAGACACAAAATGCTGGAGTTACTCAGCGGGGCAGGCAGCATGAAACTAATATTGTCCTTTCTCATTTTATTATTACCTACTGTAGCAATGTTACAAAATTTTGAGATTTTAAAAATCAAGTCTGTAATTTACCCCATCAGATAAAAATAATTTGTCACCTAATTCACTTTCATTCATTGTGTTCTCTATTGCTTTTCCATTGACTTAACACAAAAGCTGTGATCGAGGACAGTCAAAAGCCCATAACTTTCTTAAAGATTAAGAGAACCAAAAGAAATGTTCAGTTATTATAGATTGAAGCAATCTGAAACAAATATGAAACAATCTTACTTAGATGACTTGAAATTAAAGAATATAATTAGTTAGTTACCTCATTGTAGCTGATTACAAAATTCAATTACTAGATCTAAACATCTATCAATTTGTTAAGCATAGATAAACATTTTTAAATAGCCCAAGTGTCCAAATAACATTCACACAAGAATTCACAATACAACATAATTGTTAAATCTCATTATCATGAGTTTATAGGCCAAATGGAAAGAATTTAATGTTTAATACCTGTAAATTAATGGCCATTTAAATCTTGCCAGTGGGTTTTTCTGGAACGCGACCATTTGGAACGTTGCGGTTTGCAGTGCTTTAGACCCCCATATCGGCATGAAAAACGCTGCCAGTTGGTATGGGGACTAAATCACCATTTCGCAACTTAAAATGTGAATTAAAGGCAACTTAAGGACAACTTTTATACATAAAAATAAACAGCTTTCTTTTACCTGTCACCTACATGAAATCCGTCCCTGTTGTCGGCGTTGACGGCTTTAGAAGCTGATTTTAAAATGACTCCAGCGCTGAACGAGTTGGGCGATTTAAAAAAAAGACACAGAACGGCCGTCGGAACGATTCTTCAGGAAAAGCTTGCACTCCAACCAAATATAATCCAGGACAAGGTAGGAAAAAAAACACATTTTAACCCCCCCCCCTCAAAGGCGCCAAAATCGAGCACACAGCCAGTGGCAGAATTGCAGTGCCGCTGAAGGTAATTATTGTAACATACTTACCTACTGGCATAACTCCTCAAATAACAAGGTGTCTTTAAAGATTAACTTCCATGGAATAGTCACTGGAGTATCAAACAGCATTATAGATTATTTTTAATTCCTTTGAATATTTCCATTTTAACTATGTTAAATATGTGGGAGATGTGGATTGAAGTGTTGTTTGCCTGAATCTTGACTACTCATTTTCTATTGAGAGCGGCGCCTTGTGGCTGCGGCCGGCTCACCTGGTGCGGCTTAATCGGCCGCGGGACTTACCATCGCCCACCGGGGGCTTTAACATCAGGAGCCTCGACGTGGGTGAGGAGTAAAGAACAGGGAAGAGATAAGACTTTTGCCTTCCATCACAGTGAGGATGTGTTTGGAGATTCACTGTGATGGATCTTTGTGTGAAATTGTACTGTTTGTGTGTTATGCTTATTTTATTGTTATGACTGCAGGGAACAAAATTTTGTTCAAACCTCTGTCTGTTTGAATGACAATAAAGGAAATTTGATTTGATTGATTGGAAAATTCAAGGGGCCTGGAATCAGCTGGCCATTGACATCAACATAAGAGCAAGGGCTCATGTGATGAAACCACCAGATGTACATTCGGTTGCATCAGTCAGTGTGAATTTAAACACTGTCTGCATTGCTATGAATAGGCACCGGTTAGTTGCGTAGAAGATTCCCCATGCTTGGTTTTGGCAGTTTGCCAATTTAATCCCATAAAACAGGTTGTTTTATTGTCGACATAAGGGACTACTGAAGCTGGTTTACAAAAAAAGACGCAAAGTGCTGCATTAACATGGGGGACAGGCAGAACAACCAGAGTCAAGTCCGATAAACGCACTTCAAGGGCACAAAGGATTTTAGGACTACCTGATGAGGTGAAAGAGTTTGGACAGATGCAAATCTGTCGTTCTTGGTGATGACTCTCAGTGCGGGAGAGACTATTCGTTTTGAAGGCGTCTCAGTAGAAACGATGGGCTGTGTGTGGATATGATGTTAATCCACAAGGGGATGTGGTTCAGGAATAAATTTCAGGTTAAATCTGACAAAATTGACATGGGTAAGCACTCTGTTTAGGAGAGATACGTTTCCACTTAAGCCAAAGATAGACTCAAAGTACAGGAGTAACTCAGCGGGTCAGGCAGCAAGCATCTCGGGAGAAAATGGATAGGTGATGTTTCGGGGGTCGAGACCCTTTTCCAGACTGGTGGAGTCTGAAGAAGGATCCCGACTCGAAATGTCACCTATTCTTTTTCTCCAGAGATGCTGTCTGACACACTGAGTTACTCCTGCAATTTGTGTCTATCTTTGGTATAAAACAGCATCTGCAGTTGTTTGTTTCCATATTTCCACTTAAGCCTGTCAGTCTTTCAATTATAGTCACAGTTCTTTTGTTTTAAGCTAGTTTGGGTGCTTACTCGACCAGTGTAAGTTCCTCAGTGAAAGCAGGTCAAAATCTCAGTGGCAACTGTGGAGTCCATAACATTGTCTTGGCCCTCCACAGCAGGCCTGACGGCTGCAATGTGCATGTCTGCAGTCCCTTTAAATCACAGAGAACAGGTCATATCAGAGTGGTCTGGTGCTAAATAGACCAGAAGCCTTGAAAAAACTGATAAGCAAATAGCCAAGTTAAGAAGCCACCAAAAGGGTAGACCTACTTTTAAAGTTTACATGCCTACTTTATTGAATGGTTATTAAAAAAAAGAACATGCATTGAAATACATGCATTGAAGCTTTTCACTGTAGCTCAGTACACGTGACAATAAAGTAAACTAAACTAAACTAAATACATCAATACCAACGCTTAAAATGTGGATTGCAAGTATGTTGGACACCGCTCATCTTGAGGAAATGCGATTCCTCCTAATGGATAAATCAGACCAATTCATAACGAGTTGGTCTCCATTCGTCGTTTTTTTGGAATCATATGGTGCAACACAATTGTAAAAAATAACTGTTTCAGGACTGGACGAGGGTTGGTCAAGATTATAAATAATGATCTCCTTTTCTTTTATTTTATTTTATTTTCTCTATTTTCTCTCTCAACTTCCTTCATTTATTTGTTTTCCTTCTTCACACACTATATATTTCACATCTTTCTATCCTTTACTATTTAACTTATTTTTCTTATTCTAATCTTTTTTCAATGTAACAAAAAAAAAAGAAGTTGTACATAAAATGTATTATGAAAATATATATTAGGCACTTTGGTGCCATATGACTGTACTTACTTCTAATAAAATAAAATATTTAAAAAAAACTAAACTAAATACAGTAATTGCAATACTGGAGAAAGTGCAGCAAGAGATGAAAAGGTTGCACAGTGGCGCAGCAGGAGAGTTGCTGCCTTACAGAGACCCGGGTTCAATCCAGACTACGTATGCTGTTTGTACAGTGTTTATACGTTCTCCCTGTGACCGCAGTGGTTTCATCCAGGTGCTCCAGTTTTCTCCAACACTCCAAAGACGTACAGATTTTTTAGGTTAATTGGCTTTGGTAAAATTGTAAAATTGTCCCTAGTGCTTAGGATGTTGCTGGTGTATGGGGTGATCGCTGGTCGGCAGTAAAGTAAAGCGCAGCAGCCATTTGACTAGAGTTATAGAGTCATACAGCAAGGAAACTGGCCATTCTGCCCAACTCATCCATGCCGAAAAAGATGCTCCATCTAGCTAGTCCCATTTGCCCTGGTTTGGCCCATATGATATCCCTCTAAACATTTCCTGTCCATGTACCCATCTGTGTCTTTTAAATGCTGCTATTGTACCTGCCTAAACTACTTCCTCTAGCAGCTCATACCTTATATATAGGGCTGAGGGGGGATCTTATAGAAATTTTAAAAATTCTTAAGGGGTTGGACAGGCTAGATGCAGGAAAATTGTTCCCGATGTTGGGGAAGTCCAGAACAAGGGGTCATAGTGTAAGGATAAGGGGGAAATCTTTTAGGACCGAGATGAGAAAGACATTTTTCACACAGAGAGTGGTGAATCTGTGGAATTCTCTGCCACAGAAGGTAGTTGAGGCCAGTTCATTGGCTATATTTAAGAGGGAGTTAGATGTGGCCCTTGTGGCTAAGGGGATCAGAGGGTATGGAGAGAAGGCAGGTACAGGATACTGAGTTGGATGATCAGCCATGATCATATTGAATGGTGGTGCAGGCTCGAAGGGCCGAATGGCCTACTCCTGCACCTATTTTCTATGTTTCTATGTTTCTATGTTCCTATATCCACCACCCTCTGAATGAAAACGTTGCCCCTCAGTTTCCTATTAAATCTTACCCCTCATCTTAACCCTATGTCATCTGTTTTTCGATTCCTTTGCCCTGGGTTGAATTGAATCCTTTATTTGTCATTCAGACCTTTCGGTCTGAACTAAATGTCGTTGCCTGCAGCCATACATGTAATAATAAACAACACACAATAAACACAAATTAACATCCACCACAGTGAGTTCACCAAGCACCTCCTCACTGTGATGGAGGCAAAAGTCTTAGCGTTACTGTCTCTTCCCTCCTCTTCTGTATCACGATGTATTCCCTCTCTGTTCTCTATTCTGTATTCCCTCCTCTTCTGTATCACGATGTATTCTATGTACCACGCTGTATCACTCTATCCGGGCGTCAGTGTGACAAACCTTCGCTCTTCCTGCCTCAGCTCCTTACATCAAAAGGCCGTCTTTATCAATACAGTACAGTTTTGGTCTCCAAATCTGAGGAAGGACATTATTGCCATAGAGGGAGTGCAGAGAAGGTTCACCAGACTGATTCCTGGGATGTCAGGACTGTCTTATGAAGAAAGACTGGATAGACTCGGCTTGTACTCGCTAGAATTTAGGAGATTGAGAGGGGATCTTATAGAAACTTACAAAATTCTTAAGGGGTTGGATAGGCTAGATGCAGGAAGATTGCTCCCGATGTTGGGGAAGTCCAGGACAAGGGGTCACAGCTTAAGGATAAGGGGGAAATCTTTTAGGAGCGAGATGAGAAAAACATTTTTTACACAGAGAGTGGTGAATCTCTGGAACTCTCTGCCACAGAGGGTAGTTGAGGCCACAGTTCATTGGCTATATTTAAGAGGGAGTTAGATGTGGCCCTTGTGGCTAAGTGGATCAGAGGGTATGGAGAGAAGGCAGGTACAGGATACTGAGTTGGATGATCAGCCATGATCATATTGAATGGCGGTGCAGGCTCGAAGGGCCGAATGGCCTACTCCTGCACCTAATTTCTATGTTTCTATGTTTCTATGTTTCTCCCTCTGCGCTGAGGTGATACCCCACCGGGCGATGGTAAGTCAGTCCCGCGGTTCAAGCTCCGCGGCCCGGGGGTGGTCGAAGCTGCCGCCCTCCAGTCCAGCGGACGCAGTTGTTGCCACGGGAGCTCCGGAAAACAGGCATCAACCTGTGACCCGCAAGCTCCCGACGATGTCGTCCACTGGCCCGTGGCCGAGCCCCGGTTTCAGGTAACCGCCGCCAGAACGCCGCCTCAGCCACCGGAGCACCGTCTCCACCCCGCACCGGGCTGCCCACACGGGAGCGTCTCAACCCCGCACCGGGCCGCCCTCACGGGAGTGTCTCAGCCCCGCACCGGGCCGTCCTCTCGGGAGCGCCGCACCGGACCGCCCTCCGGGAGCGCCTTCCAGCCGGGAGCCGGGCCGCCCACATGGGTGAAAGACTGTGTGCATTCACTCTATCTCCTGTATACCCCTCATGATTTTATACACCTCTATATGATCACCCCTCAGCCTCCTGCACCCCAAGGAACAAAGACAGCAGCTGAGAGATTAATGTCTGAAAGCAGGAGGAAAACTACATTTCCCAAACAAAGTGGATATCTCAGATCCTAAAATGAAAAGCCTCATCTTGGAAGCAACTGCGGCAGAGACGGAGAAATTGACAGAAGAGGATGGCGTCTTTGCAGGAGGCAGGTTAGGAGGTGGTTTAGTCCAGATAGTCGATGGGTTTGTAGTAAACATCAGTCAATAATTACTTTGGTTTAGTTTAGTTTAGTTTAGTTTAAAGATATAGCGCGGAAACAGGACCTTTGGCCCACCGGGTCCGCGCCGACCAGCGATCCCCGCACATTAACACTATCCTACACCCACTAGGGAGAATTTTTCCATTTACCAAGCCAATTGGTACAAACCTGTACGTCTTTGGAGTGTGGGAGGAAACCGAAGATCTCGGAAAAAAACCCACGCAGATTACGGGGAGAACGTACAAACTCCGTACAGACAGCACCTGTAGTCAGGATCGAACCCAGGTCTCCGACGCTGCATTCGCTGTAAGGCAGCAACTCTACCTGTGCCACTGTGACCATCCTATAATCCATCCCTGTGATGTAGTCAGAGATATCAAGAAAGGAGAGACAGTGATAGTCCAAGTGAATTTAAAGGCAGGGTGGAAGTTATTGGTAAGATTAATGAAATCAATGAGTTCTGCATGGGTTCAGGAGGCAGCCCCAGTGCAGTTGTTGATGCAGCAGAGAAAACTCTGGCAGTTGGTGCAGTGTACATTTCGAGCAAGGACTGTTCAACGTAACCGACAAAAAGGCAGTCATACAAGAGTCCATAGTTACACCTTTAACTTGAAGAAAGTGAGAGGAGTCAAAAGAGAAGTTGATGAGGGTGAGAACAAGTTCCACCAGGCAGAGCAGATTGTTAGTCAGTGGAAACTGATTAAGTCTGTTGAAGAAAAAGAAAAAGACCCCAAAAATAAAACATTAGTGCAAAACACAATTCGAATACAAGTTGATAGTAGCGTGAAGGTGGTCCGTTATTGAGGTAGGGGTCGGGTTGTGTAGGTTGGTTCATGAACCTGATTTGTGGGAAAGTTGCTATTGCTGTTCCTGAACCTGGTGGTGGAGGGTTTCAGGCTTCTTTAGTGCCTGTTTCTGAGGCAGCGAGAAGACGGCCTTATCCAGATGGGTGGGATCCATCATAAAAGATGAGGCAGTGCCTCATATAAGTGTTTTCAATGATGGGGAAGCCTGTGCAGCACTGGACTGATCCAGCAGTCTCTGTAGCCTCTTGCATTCCTGTGCATTGGAATTGTGGTATCAGGCCATGATGCAACCAATCATGATCATTTTTACAGCACATCTGTAAAGGTTTATTATTATTTGTTTTAAATTTCAAAATAAACTTTATTCAGGTAATAAATATATACAACACATGAACCGTGCGGAGAATTCATCCGACATTTTCGGAGGCTATACAAATTGTTCAATGCAGTTTATATACATTTGTCAAATTTCACAAATCTGTCCCACACCCGTGCCACTCATGTGGCCCCCTGGCGTGGAATACCTTCCCTTATTTTGAGGGGCGTCTCCACCATACTGTGCCCCCCATGTCCAGCAGTGGAAGGACCCTAGACTGCGGACCTCCCCCACCGAGCCTTGGCGTTGGCCACACCAAGCTTCAGTGCGTCCCTCAGCACGTACTCCTGCAGTCTGCAGCGGGCCAGTCGGCAACATTCTCTGATGGACATCTGGCTCTGCTGGGTGGTGAGCAACGCTCGGGCAGACCGAAGAGCGTCTTTCACCGAGTTGATGACCCTCCAGCAGCACTCGATGTCAGTCTCTGGTTCCCTGGGAACAGTCCGTAAATCACAGAGTCCTCTGTGATGGAGCTGTTCGGGATAAAGACTGCCTGGGACCCTTGCTGACTTCTCCAGACTCTCTTTGCAAATCCACACTCTGCGAAGAGGTGGGCGACCGTCTCCTCTCCATAGCAACCGTCCCGAGGGCAGCGTGCGCTGGTAGTGAGGTTCCGACGGTGCAGGAAGGATCTAACTGGGAGAGCTCCCCTCACCGCCAGCCAAGCCAGGTCTTGGTGCTTGTTGGTCAGTTCTGGCGATGAGGCATTTTGCCAGACAAGCTGGGCAGTCTGCTCTGGGAACTACGCCACCGGATCCATCGAGTCCTTTCCCTGCAGTGCCTGCAGGGCATTCCGTGCTAACCAATGCCCGATGGACATGTGGTCAAAGGTGTTGGTCCAGAAGAACCTTTCTACAAACGACAGATGGGCAGCCATGTCCAGCTGACTGGCACATTGTGTGGCATCTGCGCCAGGCCCATCCTTCGCAACACCGGGGACAGGTAGAACCTCAGCAGGTAGTGATACTTAGTGCCCACGTGCCTTGGCTCTACACTCCGCCTGATGCAGCCACACACAAAGGTGACCATCAGGGTGAGGGCGACGTTGGGCACGCTTTTACCCCTGTTGTCTGCCGACTTGTACAATGTGACCCGTCGCACCCGGTCCATCCTCGACCCCCAGATGAACTGGAAGACGGCCCGGGTGATCCCCGTGGCGTAGGAGGGAGGGACAGGCCACACTTGCGCCAAGTACAGCAGCCCCGAGAGCACCTCACACCTGATGACCAAACGTTTCCCCGTTATAGAGAGGGAGCGTTGCTTCCACAGCTCCAGTTTCTTCCCCACCTTGGCTATATCCGCTCCAGCCAATTCTTGTTACTCGCCTCAGCCCCCCCGAACCAGATCCCCAGCACCTTCACGAAGTCAGGCTTGATGGTGAAGGGGATGGAAGATCGGTCGGGCCAGTTGCCAAAGAGCATGGCCTCGCTCTTCCTGTGGTTCACCCTGGCTCCCATGGTCGACTCAAACTGGTCGCAGATGCTGATCAATCTGCGGACCAACCCTGGATCCGAGCAGAAGACGGCGACATCATCCATGTACAGGGAGGTTTTGACTTGAGTGCCCCCACTGCCTGGCAATGTCACTCCTCTTATGCTCGCATCCTTCCTGATGGACTCGGCAAAAGGTTCAATACAGCAGACAAACAAGACAGGGGAGAGAGGGCAACTCTGCCTGACTCTAGACCTTACAGGGAAACTATCCGATTCCCACCCATTGATTTGGACTGCACTACGGATATTGGTGTAGAGCAGTTTGATCCAATTTCGGATTCCCTCCCCAAAACCCATTTTGGAGAGCACATCCCTCATGTACGTGTGCGATATCCTGTCGAAGGCCTTCTCCTGGTCCAAGCTGACTAGGCAGGCATCCACCCGTCTGTCCTGCACGTAGGCGATGGTATCTCTCAGTAGCGCCAGGCTGTCTGAGATTTTCCTGCCAGGTACAGCACAGGCTTGGTCCGGGTGGATTACCCATCCCAGGTCAGACTTGACCCGGTTGGCGATGGCCTTAGACAGGATATTGTAATCTACATTCAACAATGTTATGGGTCTCCAATTCTTTATATCCTTCATCTCTGCCTTCCGCTTGTAGATTAGGGTGATGCTCCCCTTCCTCATGGAGTCTGACATGCTGCCGGCTAGAAGCATGTCGTTGTACACTTCCAGCAGGTCCGGGCCCACCCAGTCCCACAGAGCCGAGTACAACTCGGTCGGTAAGCCTTCGCTTCCGGGAGTTTTACTCGAGTCAAAGAAATGGATGGAGCCAGTCAGCTCCTCTAGGGTCAGTGGTTGGTCCAGACTCTCCCGCTTGCTGTCCTCCAAGACCTCCGTGATAGAGGATTTGCAGACCCTCAGCATGTCTGTCTGCGAGGCTGCTACCGAGCCGTCCTCCTCCCTAAGGCTGTTGATCACAGAGCGCCCCCTGTGAACCTTATGGAAGAAGAAACGTGAGCACGTCTCATCCTGCTCCACATGGCGGACCCTGGATCGGAAGATGATCTTGGAGGATTCAAAGGTAAAGAGCCGAGCTTGCCGGTCCTTCACCTCTCTAAGTTCCTCCCTCACATCCACCCCCCTCGACTGCAGAAGGAGCAGTTGTTGCAAATCTGTCTGGAGTTGGCACAATTCCCTCTGACTCTGTCTGGCTCTCTGAACCCCTATAACTATGAAGAACCTCTTAATGTTCTCCTTGGTTGCTTCCCACCAGAGTGTTGGGGAGTCAAAGTGGGGCCTCACCGTTCTCCAACGTGCGTAGTCCCTCTTTAGCTCCTCAACGTTCTCTGGGGTCAACAGCTTCACGTTTAACTTCCACGTCCCTCTGCCTGCCTTCTGGTCCTCCTGTAGGTGACAGGAAGCCTGAAGGTGGCAGTGGTCAGAGAAGAACACCGGCGTGAGGTCGATGTGTCTCACCGTGACGGCCTTCGTGGTGAAGACGAAGTCTATCCTGGATCGGGCTGAACCGTCCAATCTCGACCAGGTGAACCGCGGCTGTGACCCGCCTGCAGGGTCGCTGAAGGCGTCGTGCAGCTTTGCATCTTTTACCATTTCCATCAGGAACTTGGACGTGATGTCCAGTCTGTTGTCGGCACTGCTGGATCGTCCAGCCGCATCAATGATGCAGTTGAAGTCACCGGCCAGAACGAGCTGCCGGGACGTGGCCAACAGCATTGGGAGCTGCTGGAGAATGGCCAGCCGCTCGCTCCGCACAGGTGAGGCATACACATTAATCAGCCGGAGCGGAGAACCACGGTACATAACATCCACCACGAGGAGACGCTCCCTGACCTCAGTGATGGCGAAGTTCCCTCCCCGCAGCAAGATCCCCAGGCCGGAAGCACGACAGTCATTGCCCCCTGACCACACCTGGAGAAAAGTCACATCTGCCTTGAACTTGGCCAGGTACTGCAAGGCATTTACACATCGCGCGGTGCTCTTCATACTGCGCATGTTTATAGATGCCAGTTTGAGCTCCATTGCCTTTAGAGTCAGTGACTATTCTCGTGTCCCCTCACGCCCACCACTTCAGTGAATTGCCTCAGCGGTCCTGGGCTCAGGGAGCCGGTGATGGCATCCTCTAGGTAGGATTCCTGTGTCGTAACCCGATGTGTCATTGGGGGGGACCTACTTGTTCCACCCCCTTCTGGGCACACCGCCCCCTTCATCTCCTGTAGCTGGGGTACGGTGGCTGATTCACTGCTCCCGTTGCCCGGAGCTGGGGCCCATTGGCCGCTGCGATGATCCCTGTCTACAGGGGCTGGAGCCTTCACCCGCTGCTCTGTTCTCGGTCTCCTGGGGCTGGGGGAGAATCGGCGTGACCTTTCTCTTTTCCTCCCCTGTTTTCTTCCTCAGCCTCCGTCGTTGGGTCACCTCATCTCCAACGAGGAGAGGTTGCTGCCTTCTGTCAGGGAGGGAAGTCATTTTTTGGATTTTATTTTGGACTTACCGGCCCTTATCTGGTCTCGGCTCTTTGGGCTGAACCCTCTGGTGTTTCGTATGTGTCCATTTCCATTTCCCCTGCTATTCCCCCTCCTCCATCAACTCTCCCTCCTGGGCAGGGTGCTGGGGGTCTCCTTCTGGCATTTGGGGGCTCGAGGTGGTCGGGCTGTCCTCATCCGTGTTCCGCCTTTCCGCTGGGGTCTTGGCAGTGGTGGGGGGTGTCTCACCCACCCTGGGGGTGCTGGCAGCAGCCCCTCTTGTTGCCTGTGCATAGGTGCAGGCTCTTTTAGTGCAAGCCCTGTAGAGGTGGCCTGCCTCCCCGCACAGGTTGCAGTTCTTGCTGGCCTGACAGTCCTTTGTCTCATGGCCCTCCGTCTTGCATTTTTTGCAGACAACTGCAGTGCATTGGGCCATCCCATGCCCAGGCTTGTTGCATTTCCTGCACAGCCTGGGTTGCCCTTCGTAGCTCATGTATCCTCGGTTCCCTCCAACCGCGAAAACCGAGGGAGGGTGGAGGATTGCTCCATCCTTGTCCACCCTCAGCTTTACTTTCACTTGCCGCTTGCTCGTCCAAATCCCATGCAGGTCCTTCACGTCCACGCAGTTCCGTTCCCTTGACGTAACGAGCAAGGAAGGTGAGGACATCCACTACGGGCACATGTGCACCGTGATCATCCTTTCCTTCTGTGTGGGGAGGGTGAAGAGCGGCTGCACTTTCAGCAGCAACAGTGGAGCTTCATTCCCCTTCTCCCGGAAGTCTTCTGTAGATTAATGATGCATGTGAACCAATCACACATAAGCCAGCATCACTCGTCCCCGCATGCCTTGCACCCCTCCACATCCCTCGGTCTCCACTAACCACGGGGCCTCACCTACCGCATGTTTCCCCGTTCGGTCACCACAAGCCTCTCCCGCGCCATTCTCGCCTCCAGGCTTTCCGTCTCATCTTTCAGGAGAGGGAGGGGAGGGTTGGGTCCGCACGCGCTCGGGCCCTGTTAGTAGACCAGCAGACAGATATGGCGAGTATGTTTAACTCCATGGTATGGGTGCCCTTTCTACACTTAATCTTTAGGGGGGCGGCGCGACTCTCGTCAGCAGCGGCCTCTGCAGCCCGTCTGCATTTTTATTATTTTTTGTCTATGTTTCTATGTAGTTTTTGGTTATTTTTTGTTGGGGTGTGTGTGTGGGGGGGGGGGGGGGGTGGGGTGGGAGGGAGGGGGCAACTTTTAAATCTCTCCCTGCACGGGAGACCCGACCTTTTCTTTGTCGGGTCTCCGTTGTCGTTGGGGCTGCAACGAGGAGCGGCCTCCAACAGGAAGAGACCGGGGACTCGGGGGCCGACGACTCACCTCACCGTCGCGGAGCTGGCCGAGTCCAGAGCGGGTGGAGCGGTGGTGGAGCGCTGCTGCTGCTGCGGCCCGACCTCCGGATATTCGGAGGCTGCAACTGCGGGTCTGGCGGACGGCGGCACCGGGAGCCCGCGGGTCCCTGGAGGGAGACCGCTTTTCAGGGCTCTCGCAACGGCGACTTCTCCCGCCCGAGTTGCGGGGTTGAAGAGCTCCTGGAGCGGGGCCTGACATCACCGCCCCGCGCGGCTTGGAATGGCCGCGGGACTCTGCGAGCGCACGCCGGGGGCTCCAACATCAAGACCCGGTGTGCAACCTCGCACCACCCGGCGTGGCTTTAATGGCCGCGGGCCAATCGCCATCGCCAGCCGGGGGCTTTGACTTTGGCTCTGACATTGGGGGGGGAGAGTGCAGTGGAGGAGAGATACGTTTTTGTGGCCTTCCATCACAGCAATGTGATGGATGTTTATGTAAATTATGTTGTGTCTTGGGTCTATTTGTTTGTAATGTATGGCTGCAGAAACGGCATTTCATTTGGACCTCAAGGGGTCCAAATGACAAATAAATTGAATCTTGAATCTTGAATGTAGATTGATGATGCATGTGAACCAATCACACATAAGCCAGCGTCACTAACTCCACCCCACTATAACACTTATACTAACACTCGTTTCCGGCACTGTCAGTTTGAGCAGCTAGGATGTACTGACAACATATTGTCCTTAACGCTGTTAAGTTTCAGTGCTGATTAAAGATGTGTTGAAATCATACACTGTGTCTGGTGCTTGTTTACATTTTCCATCAACTTTTGCCATCCTGTCAGATACCTGAAGGTAACATCAAAATAACCGTAACCCGGGAAGTCCTGGAGGCAGTAGATGTCCTTGGCCACAAATTTGCAGGCCTCCAGCAAGACCTTCTTCACGAACAGGTCCCGTGAGAAGGGAATCCCCTTGCTGAGGTCCTTAACGCTGATTCTCAAGGTATTACGGATACCCTGTACTCCCACTCCAGTTGCCGCTGCCATTGTGGTTGGATGAGGTGTTAGGTTGGTTACGCAACCAGCATGGATCCATTGCTAAGCCCGCAGCCAACCTACTCCTCGTCACCGATTTCGCTCCGCGATCCACTGCCCTTGTCCCCAAGGGACCGCCAGAACTGTTCTAATAAGAACAGATAGTCTCTTTTACTCAAATAGCTCGTCCTGGGAGAACCGCCTTTTTGATCACAGTCTCTCCCCTGCCAGGTTTATTAGAGTAAAAGGTGAAATGACAAATCTCTTTAAAAGTCTAAGAAAGTGAAAGCACTGATACAGCTTCATCATGATGACATCTTTGTGCTGGGCTGAGGGCCCTTCATGCGAGATGCAAATGCTCAGGAATTTGAAGTTCTGTCACAGAACTCCAGTGGCTTGCTCAAATACACCCAGCCACATAAAGAAATCAAGAGAATCAAAGAGACAGAAATGGTATTTTCTTTAAAAAAATTATTTACTTAAGCAGAAAGAGCAAAAGATTTGAGTCAGTTGATGCAAATTAGACTGATCAAATCTTCAAAGGGGGTTCTGCTTTGCAAAAACATTGGGCAGAACGTAACATAATTCAATTCACTGCAACCGATTGTGTATTACAACCCCAAGCCAATGCATAGAAAGCTATGGATCTAGTGCTGATAAATGGGATCAGTAGTAGCAGGTACCTGATTGTCTTCATGCACGTAGTGGGCTGAAGGGTCTGTGACTTTGTTTCTGCAACCAGTTTCATTTCCAGTTAAGGGTGGCATGGTGGCGCAGAGCGGAAGAGTTGCTGCCTTGCAGCACGAGAGACCAGGTTCGATCCCGACTACAGGTGTTGTCTGTACAGAATTTGTACGTTCTCCCCGTGACCGCATGGATTTTCTTCGGTTTCCTCCCACACTCCAAAGAAGTACAGGTTTTTACGTTAATTGGCTTGGCATAAATGTAAATTGTCCCTAGTGTGTGTAGAATAGTGTTAATGTGCGGAGATCGCTGCTCGGTGCGGACTCGGTGAGATGAAGGGCCAGTTTGGTGCTGTAAAATAAATCACTAAAATAAAATAAACTAAATACTAAATTATTTTTTTTAATAATTATTACAAGATAACCAGAGACTTTGTTGGAATTTTTATGTAAAATCCAATATTTACAGTATTCCTTAGTTAAAAAGCTGATCAAGCAAATTTCCAAATCTGCATCAGCTTTGACACCATTTCTTAATCTTCGAAGATTTAAATATTGTAGAACTTAACTTTTTATGGGCACGATGCAAACTACTTCAGCTTTTTGCTCGGCCTAGCAGCAATACCGACAAAAGTACATCAATTACTGGAAAAGCAATAAGAAATCGAAATTGGATAAGGAACAGCAAAACGCTTGTGGTGAGAAGAGACTGGGAAATGAGTAGGACAGGGTTTGTATGTTGAAACCTACATGTGTTTCTTCATATAATGAACAATGGCCAAGAAAATTAAATTTCATCACCGTCATCTACAATGACAGAATGAAAGAGATCATGCTCGCATTGTGAAAAATGCTGAATTAAATTTGGATGGGAACATACAGGGCAAGATTAGCAAGTTTGCTGAGGACACAAAAGTTGTGTTTTTACAGGTAGTGAAGATGGTCGTGAACAATCGCAGCAGGATCTGGATCAATTGGCCAGGTGGGCGGAGGAATGGTTGATGGAATTTAATACAGAGAAGTGTGAGGTGTTGCATTTTGGGATGTCGAACAAAAGCAGGACCTACACAGTAAATGATAGGCCTATGGGTAGTGTTGTACAGCAGAGGGATCCAGGAGTGCAGGTGCATGGTTCCTCAAAGGTTGAGTCGCAGGTAGATAAGGTGGTCAAAAACTTTTGACACTTTGGCCTTCATCAGTCAGAGTATTGAGTATAGAAGTTGGGAGGTCATGTTGCAGTTGTATAAGACGTAGGTGAGACCGCATTTAGAATATTCTGTTCAGTTCTGGGCACCATGTTATAGGAAAGATATTGTCAAGCTTGAAAGTATTCAGAAAATATTTATGAGGATGTTGCCAGGACTAGAAGGTGTGATCTATAGGGAGAGGTTGAGTAGGCTGGGTCTCTATTCCATGGAGTGCAGGAGGCTGAGGTAAGATCTTATAGTATACAAAATTATGAGAGGAATAGATCAGGTAGATGCACGGAGTCTTTTGCCTAGAGTAGGGGAATCGAGGACCAGAGGACATAAGTTCAAGGTGAAGGGGAAAAGATTTAATAGGAATCCGAGGGGTAACTTTTTCACACAAAGGGTGGTGGGTGTATGAGACAAGCTGCAAGAGGAGGTAGTTGAGGCTGGGACTATCCCATAGTTTAAGAAACAGTTAGACAGGTACATGGCTAGGATAGGTTTGGAAGGTTATGGACCAAGCTCAAGCAAGTGGGACTTGTGCAGCTGGGACATGATTGGCCGGTGTGGGCAAGTTGCACTGAAGGGCCTGTTTCCACACTGTATCACTCTATGACTCTATGAATTACGATTTCTGCTGTCCTGCTAGAAGAATTAGCCTCAATTGGTGTACTTTATGTCACTGTCACACAGTTGGTACTGTCCCAACTCACAGCTATTCAACCGTGGCAGACTCAGTCACAGGTCCCACTTCCCCCTTTCTTGCAGGAGAGGATGCACATGACAGGTGGCAAGAATGAATATCAGTGAGTTTTAGCTCCATAGTGCTGGCTGACATGAGAATGGTCAGGGATTATGGTGGACATGTCTACGTAGAATATGGAACAGTGTGACACAGGAACAGGCCCTTCGGCTTGCCATGTCTGCGTCGACCATGACGCTGACTTTACTAATTGCATCTGCCTGCGCTTAGTCTGTACATTTCTATTTCCTGCAGATCAACTGTCTGTCTAAGTGTTTCTCAAATGCCACTACCATTCTGCTTCCACCACCACAGATGGCAGCATCCTCCATGCACCCACCACCCCTGTGCAAATAAATTGCATCACACACGTCCTTTACACTTTGCCCCTCTCTCCTTAAACTCTCTGAAATTTTGACATTTGACATTTCCACCCTGGGAAAAAGATTCTGACCATCTACCCCATGCATGCCTCTCATGATCTTATATACAAGTAGCAAGTCACCCCCTCAGCCTTCAACGCTCCGGAGAAAACAATCCAACTTTGTCCTACCTTTCTCAATAGCTACAGTAATACACCAATCCAGGCAATATCCTGACACAGTGACATAACGATAGAGCCACTGCGTTACAGCACCAGGGACCTGGGTTCAATCCTGACTATGGGTGCTGTCTGTACAGAATGTGTATGGTCTCCCTGTGAGCACATGGGTTTACTCCGGGTGCTCTGGTTTCCTCCCACACTCCAAAGACAAACAGGTTAGTAGGTTAATTGGCTTTGGTAAAAATAATAAATTATCCCTAGTGTGTAATATGGTGCTAGTGTACAGGGGTGATTGCTGGCCGGCATGGACTTGGTTGGCCAAAGAGCCTATTTCCACGCTGTATCTCTAAAGTCTAAATCCTGGTGAACTACTTCTGCACCGTCTGCAAGCCTCAATATGTTTACTATAGTGTGACAACCATAACTGCACACAATATACCAAATGTGGCCAAATCAAAGTAATACACAAAACTGCCGATGAATCTGATGAAGGGACCCGACTCAAAACATTTTCTAACCATTCTCTCCATCAATGCTGCTTGACGTGCCAAGCTCTTCCAGCTCTTTGTGTTTCGCTCAGGATTCCAGCATCTGCAGTTCCTTTTGTCAGTCAATTTTGTTCCCTTTGTTTAAGACCAAGTCAGTAAGACCACAAGTCTGTCTTCATCGACAGGTCGGTGGAGGAGAGAGTCAACAACTTCAAGTTCCTGCTTGTGCATATCTCTGAAAATCTGTCCTGGATCCACCACATTAATGCAAACATAAAGAATGCCCTTCAATGCCTCTACTTTCTTAGAAGATTGAGGAGATTCAGCATGTCGACGATTACTCTCTTGAACTTCTACAGGTGTGTGGTAGAGAATATATTGGCTGCTTGCATCGTGGCCTGGTTTGGCATGCTCCGGTACGTAGGTGATTATAAAAGTGGTGGACACTACCTGGCCCTTCACAGGTACTGACCCCCCCACCATCAAAGAGATCTATGGGAGGCAATGCTTCAAAAAGGCAGCTGGCATCATCAGGACCCACATCCCCCTGGCCACACTCATTTCACTCTTGCCATCAGGAAGAAGGTGTAGGAGTCTGAAAACCATGACCTCCAAGTTCAGGATCAGCTTCTTCCCAACAACCATCAGGCTATTGACCTCTACAAATACCAACTAAATTACAAATTACAAACTGTCTTGGTTGTAACTAGGACTTTGGACCTTTGTTTTGTTTTGCACTAACATCGTTTTTTTTTTAATTTATTGAACTTTTATCTTTGTTTATTACTTTATCTATTGACCACTGTGTTTACAGACCTGCTGTTTATAGCTGCTGCAGAGAATAATTTCAATGTTCCATTTCAGTACATGTGATAATTGAACATTCTTGACTATTGATTTGAAAAAGGGCTTCCGGGACAGACAGGTAGGCTGGAGTGCCTTATATCTGTGGTAGAGAAATTATTGGAGAAGATTCGCTGACAAGACTTACTCACATTTGGAAAAGCATGGGCTTATAAGGGAAAGTCATCGTGGTTCTGTGCAGAGGAGTTCCTGCATCACAAATTTGTTCTGTGTCGAAACATTCAGCATCACCTGTGGCCTTTCCTATGACAGCCAGTATCTCTTGCAAGGGAATTATAACGCACGCACGCTGGAAGTGTTTCAGTGAACAATCTATTAATGCTTTGATGATGCCATGGTTGAAGAGCTGTGAGGATAGGGCAGTGGATTTGTTTTCATTGATTTTAGTATTTCTGTGTGTTTAACCTTCTCCGTGCACCGACGACTAACACACAAGAGGTTGGTGATGCAATCACATTTATAACACTTCCTCCCTCAGCACTTAACAAATCATATCCTGTTTTAAATTTCTGATAACTATTTATTTTCGGTTTATCTGGCCATCTCTAAATTCTGTGCTAATGGGATTGTGCCAATCTACTTTTCACTGACAAGCTGTTAACATGTAATCAGGTACAATATCCAAATCCCCAGTGCCCAGATTAATGCTATGGGGTAGGGAGGGAGGTGAGGTAGGGAGGAAGAGAGGGGTGGGTTGTGCAAGGCTGGAGTAGCACAGGTTGCTTGATTACCTGACAACAAGGCCGGTAGTTCTGCTGCAGGGAAGCGATGTGAGGACTTCAGTAGTCTAGACTACATAAGAAAGGAAGATGGGTGTACATAACCAAACAGATGGTCCACTGAAAAGTCTGTCAGAATGCCTACACTTGATCTTAAAAGGGAGTAGAGAAACCTGGCTCCAATGGGGCACAGAGCTTTGCATTGATGATGGAACCCATCTTTACCAATGTGGAATGTTGTTCAACAATGGTTCAATGGTTCAATGGTTTCTTTATTGTCACGTGTACCACGTACAGTGAAATACATTTTTTGTATATAGCTCAGCAAGACTATCCTCGTACATAAGCACAATTGCCCCAGTTAGTACAGTATGCACTGAACAGTCCAATGGGTCCAGATGCAAGATACGCCATTTTGGAGCCATTTTATAATCCCAGCTGCAGCTGATCACAAAGGCCGTTGCAGCCGTTGCCTCCATTTCGATGTCCCACTCCATGCTTGGCCCTCTCCCTTGTTCCCCGGGGGCGTCTCTTGCAGCCGACCTCAAGCGCGCAGAAGACGGGAAGGCCCCCGTCCCCGGTTCCTCTTTCCTGCGTCCACCCCTGTCGCCATCTCCTTCCACCCCCTTTCCATTTCCCGATCCATGGGGTGAGCAGGAGCCGGGCTCAGCGGCCTTCCCTCTCTGAGCGAGCAGGGCCTGCAATTGGGATGCAGCCACAGCTTAACGGGCTGCCGGGCCATGCTCCATGCTGCTGCAGTGCCTCCTTCGGCCCTCTCCACCATCGAGGGCCTGCACTGTTTCCCTTCGCCGCTCCGACTCCCTCTCTTGGTCCTCGGGTTCTCGTTGCCGTGGCAGCGAGCCAGGCCTGTTGTCGGCATTAGCTGCTGCCCATCGGAAAGCAACCGGGAACCTCATCAATTTTCCCAAAGATACCTCGAAGATGCACCATCGGATGGTCAATATCTTTGCTTCCAGGGCAACACATGTAGCTTCCATCAAAGGTCTTTGGCTTGCACTGAAAGTTCAGAGGGTTCCTGTCACAATTCTAGAAAGCTTGGCTCTTCCAGAGCGTCAGAACAATTGTCGGATGACCAAAGCCAGACTCTGGTACACTGACAGCCCAGAGGCAGGGTTATCAAGCTTCAGACAATACTCTGCCATGAATAGATGAATGAATGACCATAGATGAATGAATGACCATATTGTTCAGGAACCAGCCATTGTTACACTGTCAAAAGCCACAGCCTCAGGGAACTGCCACAGAATGCAGGAATCATAATCACCACCAATATGACTCGCACTCCCCAGCCTGACTTGCATCCAGCTTCACTGTGATGGAAGAGTCAGTACATGGGAGTGGTCCAGTTCATGCAGCAGCCTGCACCATGGGGAACCCAAATACACTCTTGTGCTCTTTCTGACAGCTTCTCTCAGGCAAAAGAAAGTGAGATGAAAGATTTCTCTATATCGAGCGCGTCTCAGTGACCTTCCTTACTCAGCAATATTCTGCAAACCACAAGATGCCACTTACAGTAGTGGTAGGAGCCTACAAGGAAACGGCCCATATGTCACCTTGGCACCTTGGTTGGCACAGGCAATGCTTTCCCCTGCTTGTGGTTGCACTTGTGGCTGCAGTGACTGACAATCAAACCTTCATTATGAGGCAGAGACCACATCGGAATGGGTGCAAACTGTGAGAAGAGGTTTGCTTTAATGACTCTTGATGGGCATGGTATCTGGTAGGAACCCTTCTCCTCTAACCCCACTCCATTTTCTGACAGCTTGTGCTCATTCTGCCTTCTCTAGATTAAAGGTAGACAAAAATGCTAGAGAAAGTCAACGGGTGAGGCAGCATCTATGGGCTTTGGATCGAGACCCTTCTCAGAGTGACGTGGGGGTGGGGGGGGGGGGTGGGGGGGGTGGAATTGGGATACACAGCTCCCCGGGGGATGGACTTGGGGGGGGGTTGGATCTTTAATGTTAGAAAGGAGCAATGATTAGAGAGGAAAGAACGAGGGGGGGGGGGGGGGGGAAGGAAGGAGAAAGCAAGAACTACCTGAAATTGGAGAAGTGAATGTTGATACTGCTGGGGTGTAAACTACCTAAGCGAAATATGAGGTGCTGTTCCTCCAATTTGCAGTGGGACTCAGTTAGAAATTGGCAAATATGATGTTGTGGGAATTATAGATACATGGCTGCAAGAGGGCCAGGGCTGGGAACTGAATATTCAAAGATATATACCTACTATCGAAAAGACAGACAGATGGGCAGAGGGGGTGGGGTAGCTCTGTTGGTGAGGAATTAAATTCAGTCCCTTGCAAGGAGTGACGTTGAAACATGAGATGTGGAGTCAGAACTAAGAAATTGTACGGGTAAAAAGACCCTAATGGGACATCCACAGGCCCCCAAACAGTAGCCTGGATATAGCGTACAAGTTGAAACAGGAGTTAAAATAGGCATGTAGCAAAGGTAATGCTATGGTTATTATGGGAGATTTCAACATGCAGGTAGACTGGGAAAATCAGGTTGGTACTGGACCACAAGAAAGGGACTTTGTAGAGTGCCTCCATGATGGATTCTTAGAGCAGCTTGTATTGGAGTCTACCAAGGAGAAGGCAATTCTGGATTTAGTGTTATATAATGAATCGGATTTGATAAAAGGAACTTCAGGTTAAGGAGCCATTAGGAGGTAGTGACAATAACATGGTCAGGTTTAATCTACAATTGGAGAGGGAGAAGAGTAGATCGGAAGTGTCAGTGTTACAGTTGAATAAAGGGGACTATGGAGCCATGAGGGATGAGCTGGCCAAAGTTGACTGGAAAGAGACCCTAGCAAGGATGACAGCGGAACAACGATGGCAGGTATTTCTGGGAATAAAACAGAAGGTGCAGGATCAGTTCATTCCAAGGAGGAAGATATATTCCAAGGGGAGTAAGGGGTGAATGTGGCTGACAAGGGAAATCAGGGACAGTATAAAAATAAAAGAGAAGTACAATGTTGCAAAGATGAGCGAGAAGCAAGAGGATTCGGTAATATTTAAAGAGCAAAAGAAGATAACTAAAAAGGCAATACGGGGAAAAAAGAAAAGGCATGAAGGTAAGCTAGCCAAGAATATAAAGGAGGATAGTAAAAGCTTCTTTAGGTATGTGAAGAAGAAAAAAATAGTTCAGACCAAAGTTGGACCATTGAAGACCGAAAAAGGTGAATTTATTATGGGGAACAGGGAAATGGCAGATGAGTTGAACAGTTGGATCCGTCTTCACTAAGGAAGACACAAACCATCTTCCTGATGTACTAGTGACCAGAGGATCTGGGGTGACGGAGGAACTGAAGGAAATCCACATTAGGCAGGAAATGGTGTACTTAAGGAAATAGCTCTAGAAATCGTGGACGCATTGGTGACTATTTTCCAATGTTCTATAGATTCATGATCAGTTCCTGTGGATTGGAGGGTAGCTACTGTTATCCCACTTTTTAAGAAAGGCGGGAGAGAGAAAACAGGGAATTATAGGCCAGTTAGTGGTGGGGAAGAGTTCAAGAAGCAACTGCGGATGCTGGAAGATCGAAGGTACACAAAAATGCTAAAGAAACTCAGCGGGTGCAGCAGCATCTATGGAGCGAAGGAAATAGGCGACGTTTCGGGCCGAAACCCTTCTTCAGACTGATGGGGGGTGGGGGGGAGAAAGAAGGAAAAAGGGAGGAGGAGGAGCCCAAGGGCGGGGGGATGGGAGGAGACAGCTCGAGGGTTAAGGAAGGGGAGGAGACAGCAAGGGCTAGCAAAACTGGGAGAATTCAATGTTCATGCCAACCGGACGCAAGCAACCCAGGCGGAATATGAGGTGCTGTTCCTCCAATTTCCGGTGTTGCTCGCTCTGGCAATGGAGGAGACCCAGGACAGAGAGGTCGGATTGGGAATGGGAGGGGGAGTTGAAGTGCTGAGCCACCGGGAGTTCAGGTAGGTTATTGCGGACTGAGCAGAGGTGTTCGGCGAAACGATCACCCAACCTCCGCTTAGCCTCCCCGATGTAAATCAGCTGACATCAAGAGCAGCGGATGCAGTAGATGAGGTTGGAGGAGATGCAGGTGAACCTCTGTCGCACCTGGAACGACTGCTTGGGTCCTTGAATGGAGTCGAGGGGGGAGGTGAAGGGACAGGTGTTGCATTTCTTGCGGTTGCAACGGAAAGTGCCCGGGTAGGGGGTGGTACGGGAGGGAAGGAAAGAATTGACAAGGGAGTTGCAGAAGGAGCGGTCTTTGCGGAAAGCAGACATAGGGGGAGATGGGAAGATGTGGCGAGTGGTGGGGTCACGTTGGAGGTGGCGGAAATGGCGGAGGATTATTTGTTGCATTTGCCGGCTGGTGGGGTGAAAGATGAGGACTAGGGGGACTCTGCCCTTGTTGCGAGTGCGGGGTTGGGGAGAGAGAGCAGTGTTGCGGGGTATGGATGAGACCCTGGTGTGAGCCTCATCTATGGTGGCGGAGGGGAATCCCCGTTCCCTGAAGAACGAGGACATTTCCGATGCCCTGGTATGGAACGTCTCATCCTGGGAGCAGATGCGGCGTAGGCGGAGGAATTGGGAGTAGGGGATGGAGTCTTTACAGGGGGCAGGGTGGGAAGACGTGTAGTCCAGATAGCCATGTGAGTCAGTTGGTTTGTAGTGTATGTCGGTCAGAAAGTATGCCGGTGGGGAAGATGCTGGAGTCAATTATAAAAGATGAAATAGCGGCACATTTGGATACCAGTAACAGAATTGGTTCGAGTCAGCATGGATTTACGAAGGGGGAATCATGCTTGACTCATTTTCTGGAATTTTTTGAGGATGTAACTAGGAAAATGGACAAGGGAGAGCCAGTGGATGTAGTGTATCCACAGACTTTCAGAAAACATTTGATAAGGTCCCACGTAGGAGATTAGTGATTAAAATTAGGGCACATGGTATTGGGGGTAGAGTGCTGATGTGGATAGAAAATTGGTTCGCAGACAGAAAACAAAGAGTAGGGATTAACAGATCCATTTCAGAATGGCAGGCAGTGACTAGTGGGGTACCGCAAAGCTCGGTGGCAGTGTGAACTGTGAGGAGGATGCTATGAGAATGCAGGGTGACTTGGACAGATGCAGATGCATGGCAGATGCAGTTTAATGTGGATAAATGTGAGGTTATCCACTTTGGTAGCAAAAACAGGAAGGCAGATTACTATCTAAATGGTGTCAAATTGGGAAAAGGGTAAGTACGGGATCTGGGGGTCCTTGTACATCAGTCTATTAAAGTAAGCATGCAAGTACAGCAGGCAGTGAAGAAAGCGAATGGCATGTTGGCCTTCATAACAAGAGGAGTAGAGTATAGGAGTAAAGAGGTCCTTCAGCAGGTTGTATAGAGCCCTAGTGAGACCACACCTGGAGTAATGTGTGCAATTTTGGTCCCCTAATTTGAGGAAGGACATTATTGCTATAGAGGGTGTGCAGCTTGGTTTACAAGGTAAATTCCAGGGATGGCGGGACTGTCATTTGCTGAGAGAATGGAGCGGCTGGGCTTGTATACTCTGGAGTTTAGAAGGATGAGACGGGAACTTATTGAAACATTTAAGATTATTAAGGGTTTGGACACGCTAGAGGCAGGAAACATGTTCCCAATGTTGCGGGAGCAGAACCAGGGGCCACAGTTTAAGAATAAGGAGTAAGCCATTTAGAACGGAGATGAGGAAACACTTTTCCACACAGTTGTGAGTCTGTGGAATTCTCTGCCTCAGAGGACAGTGGAGGCCGGTTCTCTGGATACTTTCAAAAGAGATCTAGATAGGGCTCTTAAAGAAAGCGGAGTCAGGGAATATGGGGAGAAGGCAGGAAGGGATACTGATTGGGGATGATCAGCCATGGTCACATTGAATGGCGGTGCTGGCTCGAAGGGCCAAATGCACGTATTGTCTATTGTTTATTGACAAGGGGGACTCTGTCCTTGTTATGAGTGGGGGGATGGGGAGTGAGAACGGAGCTCCAAGATATAAGACCCTGGTGAGAGCCTCATCTATAGTCGAAGAAGAGAATCCCATTCCCTAAAGAATGAGGACATCTCCGATGCCTTGGTTTGAAACACCTCATCCTGGGAGCAGATGCGGCATAGACAGAGGAATTGGGAGTAGGGAATAGAGTCCTTACAGGAAGCAGGGTGAGAAGAAGTGTAGTCCAGATAGCCATGTAGTAGATGTCGGTCAGTAAGTTACCGGTGATGGAGGGTTCCTTCCCAGCTCTCCCACAGGGTGTGGGGGTCCCGGTACATGCTGGTGCCAGCAGCCTGCCTAGTACAGCTGGTATTTTTTTTTTTTTTAATTTTTTTATTTTGGCCTGTATAACAAGAGGTTTTTAGAGTATAGGAGCAAAGAGGTTTTTCAGCAGGGGGAAGAGGGCACGATAGGGGGACCACGTCCTTCAGCCAATGTGTGCAATTTTGGTCGCCCTATTATTCGAGTCGCGGACCTCCCCCCCCTATAGAGGGTGTGCAGCTTGGTTTACCAGGCCTGGATTGGCGCGGGATGGCGGGACTGTCCGGAGCTGAGAGAAGGAGCGGGACAGCGCTGGAACATCGCGGGCCTTTAGAAGCCTTAGACGGGGGTCGCCGTCTGGAGCCCGGAGTGTTTGGACCTGCTAGAGGCACCAACATCATGGAGCTGCGGTTTGCAGAGCTCCCAACGCGGGCGGCGCTGATGGACAGTTTAAGAATACTGTGACTCTGCCCGGCTTAGGCCTGTGGACTGAGGAAACACTTTTCCCAGCAGTTGTGAGGCGGCTGATCAGAAGGTCAGAGGGCCGTGGAGGCCGGAGGATGCTTTCAAAAGAGTCTAGGTTCGGCGTCTTAAAGAAAGCACCAGCCCGGGTGAGGGCCTGAAGACGGGCCACCCGGATTGGGGATGATCAGCCATGCACATTGAATGGCGGTGCTTGGAAGGCCGAAGACCACGGATGAACGTACGTCTATTGTTTATTGGCAAGGGGGACTATGGTGCCATCGAGTCACCTTGGTGAGAACGGAGCTCCAAGATTGTGTCGTGAGACTTTCATCTATGTTTGAATCCCTTTTTTTAAAATTCATTTCCGATGCCTTGGTTTAAAACACCTATTCCTGGGTGCATTATTATTATTTAGACAGAGGAATTTTTTTAGGGAATAGAGTCCTTACAGGAAGCAGGGTGAGAAGAAGTGTAGTCCAGATAGCCATGTAGTAGATGTCGGTCAGTAATATGTTACCGGCGATGGAGGGTTCCTTCCCAGCTCTCCCACAGCCCACTGTCTCCGCCTCTTCCTTTCTTCTTCCCCCCCACCCCCACATCAGTCTGAAGAAGGGTCTCGACCCGAAGCGTCACCTACTCCTTCCCTCCATAGATGCTGCCTCACCCGCTGAGTTTCTCCAGCATAGGTTAAGCTCAGTTCCCAGAAGCCTTACAATGTCACCCTTCTTAGGTAGCAATTAATTTTCGAGTCATGGAGTCAAACTGCTTGGAAATAGATTATTTGGCCCAACTAGTCCATGCTGACCAAAATGCCCCATCTACACTAGTCTCACCTGCCCATGTCTGGCCCATATTTCTCTAAGAATCCATGTACCCGTCCAAATGTCTTTTAAATATTATATTACCTGCCTCAACTACCCCATCTGGCAACTCATTCCATATGCCCACCCCCTTCTGTCTGAAAAAAGTTGCTCCTCAGGTTCCCATTAGATCTTTGCCCTCCACTTTAAACCAATGTTCTCTGGTTCTTGATTCTGGGTAAAAGACCCTATCTATTCCCCTCATGACCTTATTCACCTCTATTTGGTCACCCTCTTGCATTTGAAGGAATAAGTAGCACAAGCTTTTCAGTCAAGAGAATAATACTTTTAATGCCTGTTAAAGCCATTTGCCTGAGGATCATTGAAAATATAGGAATGCTCCAAAAGTTAATTGAATAACATCAGCAGCCATAGATAATAACCCAGCAACTAAGCTGTAAGTAATTCCTTGTTCTTAAAATAGCATTTGCTGTAGACTCTCTCATTCCATTTAAATAATCGGAAGAATGCTCACATATTTTGTTCCTCATTTTTGACACTTGTGTGCTTTTGTCAAGTTCCTAAAAAGGAAGCCATGCCATGCCACGCCACATACTCTGCCCCCAAATGAGGGAAATAAGGTTGCATTTGTTAAAGTGGTGAATTCCAATAACTATTGAAATAAAATGGTTGCTGCATGAATGGAGGCTACTATAATTTTGGTCAGTAGGGTGTAGCAGGGAACTTTGCATCAGCTGCCAACTAAAAATATCTCCTATTTCATTTCCGTAAATCAATAGAGAGATCAATAATGAGCAGTCAAACTAACCACATGCACTATTCCCAAAGGCAAGGTAACCTAAGAGGCTGCAGTCAGGGGACTTTTATAAAATGTACTTGCACACTGTGAATATAAACAAATATTTTGCAATGTACTTCAAGGTGCTGAATCATTCATTCTGAAACTTACCATCTCAAGCATTACTGACTGGTGAACATTTCTTTCTGAACTACACCCAAAGTTTTCTTTGTCATATGAGCAAACAAATCCAAAAGTAGTACAACCCATGTAGGACAACTAGCTTGCTAGTCTGGTTTAATTTGATTGTTGGAGAAGTAGATCAGCTGGATAGCTGGATAAACTCCAGATAGTCATCATATGTTGTGATGCCTATCTGATTATTGCACTGACTTGACAACAATATCAGATTGACTGCTCATCGCAGGATGCAGTTGCTGATGAAGCTGATGACTCACTATGACATGTATTCACTATCAATGAATCTGCCCCACATCCAGTATTAAGGTGAGGCAAGGTTCTCTGTCAACGCAGTCAGTTTGATGAAATTTAAATAATCTTTAATGTGCCAGCAATGGCTTTGGTCAATTGAAGAAAAGAATGAGCGGCACGGTGGCGCAGCGGTAGAGTTGCTGCCTTATAGCGCTTACAGCGCCGGAGACCCGGGTTCGATC
Organism: Leucoraja erinaceus; assembly: GCF_028641065.1. Taxonomy (NCBI): domain Eukaryota; kingdom Metazoa; phylum Chordata; class Chondrichthyes; order Rajiformes; family Rajidae; genus Leucoraja; species Leucoraja erinaceus. The sequence goes on from NC_073379.1 coordinate 53,114,688, forward strand.
CTGACAACAGGTGTTTGTCTGTATGGAGTTTGTACATTCTCCCCGTGACCGCATGGGTTTTCTCCCAGATCTTCGGTTTCCTTCCACACTCCAAAGACGGACAGGTATGTAGGTTAATTGGCTTGTTGCAAATGTAAATTGTCCCTAGTGTGCATAGGATGGTGTTAATGTGCGGGGATCGCTGGTCGGTGCAGACTCGGTGGGCCGAAGGCTCTGTTTCCGTGCTGCATCTCTAAACTAAACTAAACTAAAAAATATTTGAATTTCCTCGGATCTGGCATAAAACACAACGTCTACAGAATTCCAACCCACGCCACCAACCATCATTCTGATCACCCAAATCATACCTGAATTACCGGTCAGAAAATTGAGTCATCAGAAAGATGGCACATTCACCGATGCATGTCCTCAGTGAGGTTGCTTCGAAAGGTCAGATTAGGTTAAGTGCTTTAGCTGGAATCAAGAGAGCTAACCACAAAGAGGAAATGATTCAGAATAAGACTGAAATACAATAACCACATTCTGTTGGGTGAACAAATACATTAAAAGCATCCTGGATGTTGAGAGAATCAAGAGATGCAGGGTTAGTTCAAGAAAGTGGAACTAAGGCAATAGGTTGGCCATGAGTTGAATAAAGCAGGAATGTAGAGCATGACTTCTGCATCCATTTTTATGTACCTATTGTTGATCCTATTACCTATTTAGGGCATCAACTGATGTGTCAAACAAAGAGACTCTAAACCAAGGTTTAGTACAACTTGAGAAAAACAAAGAGTGCTGGAGGACCTCAGCAGGTCAGGCAGCATCTGAATGGATAGGTGACGTTTCGGGTCGAGACCCTTCTGAATGTTTGGGTCCCGACCCAAAAGATCGCCTATCCATTCCTTCCACAAATGCTGCCTCACCTACTGAGTTCCTCCAGGACTTTGTGTTCTGCTTAAGATTCCAGTATCTGCAGTCTTGTGTGTCTCGTTTAGTACAACTTAATCTTTATTAGTACTTCAATTACTTCAGCATGCCACTAACTTCTAATAATTTCTCATTTGAGTTACTGTTCTAGCTTATCGCTTCTTATGCTGAATTACAAGACTCTCGACATGCACTCAAACGCTATCCAGGTGAAATGAAGTGAACGGGTTCACACTGCAGATGTTGTCTTCTGAGATCTGAAAATGTGCCCTCCTCGCAATAGTTGTTCCAGATATCTTTACTAACGTCTCAGACAGTCCATCTTTTAAATGATTTTCCTTCAATCAAATTATTTAATATTGTCACTTATCTAAGGAGTGGATAAACAACACACATTTTCCTCCCTTCTCAAGCTCCAAAATTACAAGAGTGTTATTCCATACTTTCAGTTCACCATGCAATCTCTTCACCGTTGGCCATTCCCACGCCCACTTGCCTTGTTTATACTGTTTCCCACGGTCAGATCACGTAGCTATAAAGCTACAAATGCTATAGTCTCAGACTCTCAACTGATACTGTGACCTTCCTTCACTGTGCTTTCCTTGTTCTGAGATCCTGTTGCTCCTGCTCTTTCTGAGTATTTTAACCAATATCCCTCCAGGGTGCTTTAGCCAAGTTTATTTTTTGAGGCAAATCCTGATGTAATCTCACAACTGGTTAATACTTAACTTAAACAACAATTATCCATCCCAGACACTCTCTTTTAACAAATGTTATCTTGTATCTAGTTTTAAACTAACCTGAGGCAGATTCAATGGAGTTTCAGTTTCTTGCCTCTACCTCACTTGGAGGATTGGATTCAGAGCTTTTTCCAAACTCATTATTTTTAAAGTGACTAGCAGTGGTTTTCCCACTTTGCCATCCAATTGGTCAAGCCAAAAGAAGTTTCTGGAAGGCCACAGCAGGGGTATAACTAAAGTTCATCAGCAAGCCAGGGCAGCAGTAACTCTGCCCTGCTACTGAATCTTAACTTCATCTGGTATTCAGCTGTGATGAAACCTAAACAAGTCAAGTCAAGTTTAACAGCAGCCAGCAAAGCCAGTGAGAACCACAACCAGTGAAGGGATCACCTGAGGTTCCACGGAGGAGTGAAGATGGCATTGACACCACCTGTGGCAGGTAAGCAGCCTCCGTGTAGAGCAGAGAACTCTGGACTGTGGGAGTCCAGTGAGGACACTTGTAACCAGCAACTTCCCTCCCCAGAATGTCCCTTCACTCCCCACTGGATTCCTCCAGCAATTTGTGTTTTGCTCAAGCCTCCAGCATCTGCAGTCTCTTGTGTCTCCAGCTTCAGACTGTATGTCTGGTCCAGCTAGTTTAGATGTAGATTCCCATCTTCCACTTGTCTAAGATCAGCTTGCCCAACCGTCCCCATGGCTCCCAACTTTCCTGTTCAGGGAGCTGCTTGGCCACAGTTCTCAGCATATAGCAGAGTGCCCTTTCACAGCCTGTCATGGTGTTTGAACCTTGTCTCCAGCTACATGTGCATCAATAACATAGATACAAGAAAATGTTTCTATCATTTTGGCCTGACCAGTGACAGTTAATACATGAATGTTGCATCACATGGATGGGACAGCTGAGATACACCACTTATTGACTCAACTAGCAAGTGCAGCTCTTCACGTAGCAAGGGGCAATGCCTGGCAGCACATCCTTTCAGTCAGAGTAGCAAGGCTGCAGGATTGATGCTGCCTTTTGAGCTGCCAACATTTGGAAGCCAGTCCAGCAGAGTCTGAAGTCTCTGCCAAAAGCCTCAAAGGAGCGGTTTAAAATTACACTCTATTATACCACATTATAACTTTAAAGGAAAGCTTATTTTACTGAAATCAACTGTATTATTTTTCATTCAGTCTGAACAATGGTCTCGACCCGAAACGTCACCCATTCCTTCTACCCAGAGATGCTGCCTGTCCCGCTGAGTTACTCCAGCATTTTGCGTCTATCTATTAGGTTTCATGGTTGGGGGCTGTTATTTTCCCTGCATGGTTGATAAGTGAATTGTAAGAGCAAAGTCTATGTTTGAGCAAGCTCTGTAGTGGCATCTTGGTTGCAGCGCGCGCACCCTGTTGTGATGCTTCGCCTCTTACTTCCGGTTTCTTCTGCCTCATGTAATTGATGTTTTGCACAACAATCAGCTTTTTTTTAAATTTTTTAATTCAATTTCAATTTTATTTTTAATATGTTTTATTATTTATTTATTATTTATTTTTATTATTTTTTTGTGATTTTTATATGATACTGCCTGTAAGGGAAATTCATTTCGTTGTCTCAAATTGAGACAATGACAATAAATTTGAATACAATACAATACAATACAAAATGAACTTCCCATGCATTTCCACTGTCATTTTTCCTGCACCATAAATTATTTATAATGCAGAGATATTTTGGCACTGTTTAAAATGACAATATGATTGCCTATAAATAAAGCTGTCTGTTACATGGCCAAGGGATTACTCTGAGATATTTGAAAACATATTCTCATGCCTGGGGGGGTGTATGCATTATAAACCCTTTAAACCCTGAAGGTGATGATGATGGCCATCATCAGGGCATTAACACTGGTAGCACAGCCATTGTCTTATTGAATGATCTCCTCATCCAGGAATGCTGGTAAAGATGTTAAGTAGCAGCCTCTGGTAGGGCATATACGTACATCCTTAACATTAGCAGAGAAAAATGCTGAATATTGTTAAAGAAGAGGTAGCAGGGCACTCACAAGGGAACAATCGAGCAGAATCAACATGGATTTATGAAAGAAAAATCAATTTAAAATAGTTCAATCTAAAATAGGCTAAGTGAATGGGAAAGGATGAGGCAAATATAATATAATGTGGAAAAAATTGAGATCTTACACTTTGATAGAAGAGTAATCGTTCTCCAATTATATGGCTTGCTCATGAGATCACATCAAGAGCAGTTTGTATGGGCCTGATCTTACCTAACGAAGGATACGTACGGTATATAATGGAGGGAGACAATAAAAGGCTCTGAGATGGTGAGTTTGTCATATGAGGAGAAATTAAGCAGACTTTGCCAATAGTTTTTGAAGAATGAGAGGTGATCTCTTTTAAATGTATGATATTATTATGCTGCTTAACAGGCTGGATATAGGGTTGATGTTCTGCTGAGCTGGTTGCCGTGAACTAAGGATGACAGTCCCAAACCAAGGCTTGTCCATTCAAGGCAGAGCTGAGAAAAGAAACGTCACAATAGTGGGGAATGAACCCTACGATTGCCCAAACCAGGAAGGCAGCGCTAAATCTGTGGTTGAGTCTGTCTCTATCAGTCTGATGCCAGGCACCAACTCTCAGACACCTCCTCCTACTTATCCTTGGACCATGACCCCACAAACGAGCATGAGGCCATTATCTCAAACACTATCACTGGCTTCATCACTTCAGGCTCCCTACCCTCCCAAGCCTCCAGCCTCATCGTTCCCCAACCCTACACGGCCCTATTTTCCCTTCTCCCCCAAATCCACAAACCTGACTGTTCTGGCAGACCCATTGTTTCTGCTTGCTCTTGTCCCACCAAACTTATCTCCACATACCTCGACTCCATCCTACCTTTGTCCAAGACACCTCGCCAGCTCTTCGTCTCCTCCATGACTTCCGTTTTCCAGGCCCTCCTTCCCTCATCTTCACCATGGATACCCAGACTCTACACCTCCATCCCCCACAAGAGGGTCTTAAGCCCTCCGTTTCTTCCTCGACCGCAGAACCAACCAATCCCCGTCTACCGATACTCTCCTCCGCCTACCTAAGCTGGTCCTTACTCTCAACAACTTTTCCTTTGACTCCTCCCATTTCCTCCAAATCCAAGGCGTAGCTATGGGTATGCACATAGGCCCCAGCTATGCCTGCCTCTTTATAGCGTACGTCAAACAATCCTTGTTCGAGGCGTACCGTGGCCCTATCCCCGAACCCTACCTTTGCTACATTGACGACTGCGTTGCTGCTACCTCCTGCACCCATTCAGAACTCACTGACTTCATCCATTTCACCACTAACTTCCATCTGGCACTCAAATTCACCTGGACCATTTCCGACATCTCCCTACCGTTTCTAGACCTCACTATCTCCATCGCAGGTAACAGACTACTGACCGACATCTACTACAAACCCACTGACTCTCATGGCTATCTGGACTACACTTCTTCCCAGCCTGCTTCCTGTAAGGACTTTATCCCCTACTACTAATTCCTCCGTAAACGCCACATCTGCGCCCAGGATGAGGTGTTCCAAACATTGGAGATGTCCTCATTCATTAGGGAACAGGGGTTTCCCTCTTCAACTATAGATGAGGCTCTCACCATGTCTCTTCTATATCTCGTAGCTCCGCACTCACTCCCCACTCCCCCACTCGTAACAAGGAACGAGTCCCCTTGTCCTCACTTTCCACCCTACCAGCCGTCACATACAATAGATAATCCTCTGACATTTTCGCCACCTCCAACGGGATCCCACCACTGGCCACATCTTCCCATCTCCTCTCTGTTAGATTTATGTGTGTACAGCTTATGGAAATGAGTTGTGAGTGTGATGTATGTGAAATGCCGTAAGCATGCATGCTTCTTGGTTTTAGTCTGCACACGTTCTGAAGTTCCATCTCTCCAGGAGTTATTTATGTAGGTTTTCCTTAGTCATATTGATGTAAAATCAACATCGCATTGAACTACATTTAGTCACGATTTCACATCACCACAAGTACCCTCCACATTGGCAAAAGCAGGGCAAGCAAGCCTCACAAAGTTGAATATTCCTCCTCCGCAAGGTTCCTGGTTAGAAAAAGTGAAATGTAGCTTGTTGCCCTTGATTTATCAGAGACCTCAATTATTCACCAATGAATAAAAAAGCGTGAGGTATTGCCAACGTCACTAAGCATCAATCTTCAACTTGGAAAAGATGTTGTAAAAGTCAATTGCCATGGTTACCTTGACAGCACGTGCTGTGCTCTGAGATTGCATTTGTGCCTGAAAATAGTGGAATGATTCATTATGGTTCATCTCAGTAAAACACATTTAGATTGAGAAAATGCTTGTAGGATACAGATGGACTCCTCCTCCTTGTCCTCCACAGTTTTCCTACATTCAGTTCCTTTGTACAGCTTCCACTCTTTCTCCCTGTCATGCTATTATACAAGGGAAGTTTGTGTTTCTGACACCAAGTTTGCAGCCACCATTTTTTGAAAATCTTCAAATCAGGAGAAAGTACTTCATTGTTGGCCAAACAATTTACCATATAATTTAGCAATTTGCCACAAGTCTGGATAACATCCTAAGGCACAGTGAAGCAGCTTGAAGAGCCAGAGACCTTGGTTCAAACCTGGCTGTTTCTTCCTGTGACTGTTGGGGTTTCCACCTGGAGCTCCTGCCTCCACAACATCTCTAAGATGTGCAAGGTGCTAGTTTAATTGGCCATTGGTGTGCCAGTAAATGGCAGAATCTGGGGGGAGTTAAAGGGAATGGGGGAAGAATATAATAAAATGGGATTAATGTCAGATTATTGTAAATGGGTTGTTGATGGTCAGTATGTTCTCAGTGGGTTGAAGGTCCTGTTTCTGTGCTGTATCTCTTGATGACTTGATCACCAAGCACCCGCAGAACCAAGCCAAAGGGAATCCACATTAGTCAGGAAATGGTGTTGGGTAAACTGTTGGAACTGAAGGCAGATGAATCCCCAGGGCCTGATGGTCTGCATCCCAGAGTACTCAAGGAGGTGGCCCTAGAAATCATGGATGCATTGGTGATCATTTTCCAATGTTCTCTCGAATCTGGATCAGTTCCTGTGGACTGGAGGGTAGCCAATGTAATCCCACTTTTTAAGAAAGGAGGGAGGGAGAAAACGGGGAATTATAGACGTTAGCCCTACACCGGTAGTGGAGAAGATGCTGGAGTCGATTGTTAAAGATGTTATAGCAGCGCATTTGGAAAGCGGTTCCAGGATCGGTCAAAGTCAACATGCATTTATGAAGGGAAAATCATGCTTGACTAATCTTCTGGAATTTTTTGAGGATGTAACAAGTAGAATGGATAAGGGAGAGCCAGTGGATGGGGTGTATCTGGACTTTCTAAAAGCCATTGACAAGGTCCCGCACAAGAGATTAGTGTCAAAATTAGAGCACATGGTATTGGGGGTAGGATATTGAACATGGATGGAGAACTGTTTGGCAGACAGGAGACAGGAAGCAAAGAGTAGGAATTAATGGGTCCTTTTCAGAATGGCAGGTAGTGGCTAGTGGGGTGCCTCAAGGCTCGGTGCTGGGACCCCAGTTATTTACAATATATATTAATGATTTAGATGAGGGGATTAAATGTGACATCTCCAAGTTTGCGAATGACACAAAGCTGGGTGGCAGTGTGAGCTGCGATGTGAATGCTATGAGGCTGCAGGGTGACTTGGATAGGTTGGATGAGTGAGCAGATGCAGTATAATGTGGATAAATGTGAGGTTATCCACTTTGGTGGTAAGAACAGGAAGGCAGGTTATTATCTGATGGTGTCACATTAGGAAAAGGGGAGGTGCAACGAGACCTGGGTGTACTTGTACATCAGTCACTGAAAGTAAGCATGCAGGTACAGCAGGCAGTGAAGAAAGCTAATGGCATGTTGGCCTTCATTGCGAGAGGATTTGAGTTTAGAAGCAAGGAGGTCCTACTGCAGTTGTACAGGGCCCTAGTGTATTGCGTGCAGTTTTGGTCTCCTAATTTTAGGAAGGACATTCTTGCTATTTAGGGAGTGCAGCACAGGTTCACCAGGTTAATTCCCTGGATGGCAGGACTGACATGTGATGAAAGAATGGATCGACCGGGTTTGTATTCACTGGAATTCAGAAGGATGAGAGGGAATCTTATGGAAACATATTAAATTCTTAAAGGATTGGACAGGCTAGATGCAGGAAAATGTTTCAGATGTTGGGGGAGTCCAGAACCAGGGGTCACAGTTTAAGAATAATGGGTAGGACATTTAGGACTCAGATGAGGAAAAACTTCTTCACCCAGAGAGTTGCGAATCTGTGGAATTCTCTGCCACAGAAGGCAGTGGAGCCCAATTCACTGGATGTTTTCAAGAGGGAGTCAGATTTAGCTCTTAGGGTTAAAGGAATCGAGGGATATGGGGATAAAGCAGGAACGGGGTACTGATATTAGATGATCATCTATGATCAAATTGAATGGCAGTGCTGGCTCAAAGGGCAGAATGGCCTACTCCTGCACCTATTTTTCTATGTTTCTAAAAAAAAGAAACCAACAACTAACGTGAATATACAGTGTAATTAAAGAGCTCATTGACTGAGGTTTTTTACCGTAACAATATCCAGCACAATTCCATGAGAGGAATTCTCCATTTAATTGAGTTCTCAAATTGCAGATTTAAAACCAGATAAACAGTGCACTCTGATTGATATCTTGGTCTGCCCACATGAATACTTTAAGACCAGGCTAAGCTAAGGCCCTTAGCATGATGGCCTCATAACTTGCTCCACATACACTGAGTGCACGATTCTGACACTGAAGAAGGGTCTTGACCTGAGACGTCACCCATTCTTTCTCTCCGGAGATGTTGCCTGTCCCGCTGAATTACTCTAGCATTTTGTGTCTATGCACAATTATGATTTATGGGTTAGTCACAAATAAAAAGTGGTTCTGATATATTTTGCAAATTGGATGAGTATTCTCAGTGCAATTATAATTCCTGAACATGAAAACAACACTGTTGGAGTTCTCAGTCGGACTGGGACCAAGGGTGACTGATTCCTGCTGACATACAATCGCTGTGGTCTCTTGCTGATTTTTCTTCTCCCCTAACTAGTCATGTGTCTCAAAAGTATCACTGTTTTAGAATCTCTACCTGAGAATGACTCAGGTATTTCTGTTCACATTATGCTTATTACTGTCACATGTTTTCTCTAAGGAACTGGCAATGTTGCTTGGTTTCAGATTGAGATTCCCTCTCACAGTCATTAAACTAATGCCTTTTGACAGATCCTATCAACAGCATCTCACATGATTAACAGACTGGACATCCCAAGGCATTTCACAGAGATAACGATAAGGACGGCTAAGGCTGATCAATGGGACAACTATTCGGAGAACCAAGGACATGGGTTCATTTTGGGTTAATACAGATCAGTGGGATTAATGCTGTGGTACTAAATGCAGGCTTAAATGTAAGCATGATGCTGAAATTATGTATACGCGGGTTGTTGTTTGCATGTCTCTCCTTTGAGAATAATTTGATGTAATGGAAGGATTCACAGGCTGATTAACATTGATGCACCTTAACATGAATACATCTATGTTTGTAACCATTGGATACTATCTGACAGCTGACAGGGTTAAATCTCACAGGGAATGACTATAATGAGTGTGAACATCGACCCAGATATTTTGCTGCATGTAAATTCAGTTTAGACCCAGTTGTGCATAAGTTCAAACACTGCACATACAGAATCATGAACCTTCATTCACAGTCATGTGCTTGCAACATCACATGATAGAAATAAACTGATAACAAAGGAACATAGGATCATAGGCTTTTGCTCAACAGTGCCAGTGAGAATCCTGTGTTCTTCACTGATCTCGGTGGTATCGTGTGGAAGATTACATGTCAATTGTTTTTCTATGCATTCTCTCAGCCCTTTATGTATCGTGTACCAATTGTTAAGAATAATCATAGTCATGCAGCATGGAAACAGGCCCTTCGGCTCCACTTGCCCATGCTGACCAACATTCCCCATCTACACTATTCCCACCTGCCCATGCCTGACCCATAAACCTCTAAATATACAGTATCTTATCCATGTGCCAAAGGTCTCTGAACCATTATGATAGTACCTGCCTCAACTACCTCCTCCAGCAGCTCGTTCCATATACCCACCGCCCTTTGTGTAAAATAGTTACCCCCTCAGGTTCCTATCAAATCTTTCCCCCTCACCTTAAACCAATGTCCTCTGGTTCTTAATTCCCCTACATTGGGCAATTGACTGTGCATTTACCTGATCTATTCCTCTCATGATCTTGTATATGTCTATAAGATCACCCCTCATCCTCCTGCACCCCAAGGAATACAATCTTAGCCTGCTCAACTTCTTCCTATAGCTCAGGCCCTCGAGTCCTGGCAACATCCTAGTAAATCTTTGTCAAAGAAGTCATCAATTGGTTGAACACAATTTCTCATCCATAAAATTATACCCACTCAGCTGCATAAGTATTCTGTTACAATTTCCTTCATTTTCCTAACAAACTGGCCTGAAGTCATTTTCACCCCCAATATTTTCAGTATTTTGCTGTCTTCTTCTCAGCTGGGACTTTTCTGCAATGTAAAGTCCAATAAATATATTAAAGCAATATTATTCTATTAAATTGAGTGAATTTGAGAGTACATAATATTTTCTGTGGTATTCATAACACAGCAATGATAAAAAAAAGACCTTTGTTTTGATTGCACCTACTAACATGCATACATTATTATATTACAGTTAAAATGTACCTAGGGCAAATTTTTGTTCCCTTACTCCCCATTCCCAATTACTTTTACATTGAAGTGATTGAAATCCAAGTGAAGTTTAAATGGCATCAGAAAAATAAAACCTCCGGAATGGATGATATTCATTACGTTGTTGGTTGTAGTCAGTATCAGCACAATTACTATATTAAACTTTGAATCTTCAGATATCCTGGTTCAAACTAAAACTAAAGACAAATAATAAGCTCCTCACACATTCCCCTGCACGTATTTCTGTCTCTCCTTTAAAATATACCCCTTCTTTGAACAAGCTCTTAAACATCACATCTGAATCAGGTTCCATCTGATTACACTCCTTGAGGATGTTCAGCTACGTGCTCAATTAATAAAACACCGAGATTGGGGACATTTCTATTCAACCTGTCAAAAGGAATTTGGGGGGTGGGAGGGTGGGGTTTAGAAATAGTCAGTGAGGTAAACAAACATAAAAGTTGAGTGGCAAATGATAATAGTGCTACCTTCCCAATATTTAACTGAAGGAAATAATGGGTTATCAGGGCTGTATGTTGTTACAGACAGCCTGACAACTTGCATGTCATTTTAATATTATACTTTTTCCATCCCCCTCGATATTCCAGATTAATAAATTAAGGTTTTGTCAACTAATTGCAAATCAGGCTAAATCAGGAGTGGAGCAACTGAGTGGGGGGTGTGGGAGGGAGGTGTCCCCCCTCCCACGGTAGGGACCTTTTGCAGAAGTATGATTTCAATGTTTTTTGTTTGAAGTATTTTTAAGGTAACTTTTTATGGGGTAACTTTTTCCACACAAAGGGTGGTGGGTGTATGGAACTAGCTGCTAGAGGAGGTAGTTGAGGCAGCGACTATCCCAACATTTAACAAAAAGTTAGACTGATACATGGATTGGATAGGTTTGGAGGGATATGGACCAAAAGCAGGTAGTGTAGCTGGGACATGTTGGCGGGTGAGGGCAAGTTGTGCCGAAGGGCCTGTTTTCACACTGTATCAATCTATGACTACATTATACCTCCACCATGCATGAATGCTTCAAATCAAGTGGTTGAGTTTTATTGCCATTTACTCAAGCATAGAAACATAGAAAATAGGTGGAGGAATAGGCCATTCGGCCCTTCGAGCCAACACTGCCATTCATTGTGATCATGCTATTCATCTAAAATCAGTACCTTTCCTGTTTTTTTCCCCCATATCCGTTGATTTCGCTAGCCCTAAGAGCTAAATGTAACTCTCTCTTGAAAACATCCAGTGAATTGGCCTCCACTGCCTTCTATTGCAGAGAATTCAACAGATTCACAACTCTTTGCGTGAAGAAAGTTTGTCCTGATCTCAGGCCTACCCTTTATTCTTAAACTGTGATCCCCTGGTTCTGAACTCCCCCAACATCGGGAACATTTTTCCAGCTGTTACGGCAAGCAGAATGCTTTCTCCAACCACCCCCATTTGAAGGCCACTATCTTCCACCATTTCCACCCAGTGCTTAGTACTTACTTCCAGTAGCCATTGGTTGTCCTCCAGGATGCACCGAGCCGCAGCCTGGTCCATGCCGGTCACCTGGGCGAATTTGGCACAGAGATTCTCACGGCAGCGGCGCAACGCATCCGACGCCTCCGACGGCCCGGGACTCTTGCACTGAGGCTGCTCCATGGCCGGAGCTGCAGTGAGCGACTCGCCACCCCGGCAAACACTCGCAAGCCCGGCAAGCACTCGCCGGCCCCGGCTACCCGTCCGCATCCGTCTACTTGTGTTTCCATCCCTCAATCAGCCCCGGCTCGCTAACACTCGCGGCCCATGCACTTGATATGCGTTTTAAAATTTTTGTTGATCACAGAATTTCTCATGACAGAGCATGAGAAATTTGTGATCAGCGTGAGAATTTGTCGAAATGCGTGATTCTCATGCTCAATGCATGAGAGTTGGCAGCCCTGCCACTGGGGGGGAGTAGGGAGAGGGTGGGAACAACTGATGTGTGGGGATTGCAGTGGTGCTGGGAGCTGGGGGAGAAGGGGGGAATGACTCGCACAGGGTGGGGGATTGCACTGGGCCTGGGAGCTGTGGGGGGTGAGTGGGGGGGGGGGGGGGCGAGGGAACAACAGGTAGCAGTGTGAGGGATTGCACTGGAGCTGGGAGGGGGTGGGGGCGGTGGTGGGGGGGGGTGCGGGGCAGGGGACTGACTGAAGTGTGGGGATTGCAGTGGTGCTGGGAGACCATCCCCAGCATGATCATGTTAAAAAGCAGTGGATAGCCCCAAGTTGGTTTAATTTTCTGTTTGAAGCTGATTGGTGCTGTTTCAGCTCAGCAACATGAAGAGTTGGGTCCTCTAGGTCTTTTTTTGGACCTGCAAACCACACGTCATCTGGTCCAGGCACATTCCCCAGATGCCTACTTTCTCCCAATACTAACATTACAGACACTGATTTCATGATTCATATTTATTATTTATTTTCTGCCTGCCGTATTAGCACCTTAGCTACTCATGTAATGCTGATATAGGCGAGGCGTTGTGGAATTCCTGGGCTATTGTGGAATTTAACTTCAGCAATCGCACTTCAGAAGAAGATATGGTGTGAATTTAATAATTTCCCTGTGTCCTGATTGTACTGATTTTCATTTGTTCACACCTGTATTTACATCCCAGCATAAACTGGCACGGCTTCAAGATTATGGCAAAATGTGCACAAATGTGTATAGGAATAACTTAAAACTAACTGTGTGCTATTGCCCCACAGGAGTTTCATCCCACCCCTCAACCTCACAATTATTCACACTTCACTGACATTCATCTTATCTTGGTGCTGAGTGTAGGATGTAAATATAGATTTGCCCACATTGCTCAGTCATTCCAATTTTAGATCAGCAATGAGTTAATAGGCTACTGGCAATGCTATTGGCTACCATAGAATGAAGACCAGTTTTATTCTCAAGACAGACACAAAAGGCAGGAATAACAGCGGGTCAGCCAGCATTTCTGGAGAACAGGAATAGGTGTCGTTTACTGGTCGAGACCCTTTCATCAAGCTGAGCTTTGGTGGCTGTCCGGTTTAAACCAGCATCTACAGTTTATCCCTATACATTATTATTATCATCTCTTGGGTCAATAGGCTATAAATGCACTTGCTGAGACTTGAATACAAAAGGTTCAATTTTAACTCTATGTGGGCAGCGCCCGGATAGAAAGGCAGAGGGGTAAATGGAGCGGGGTAAATGTACACATGTTACGAGTGGCATTAAAACTGCCAGTGCTCAGGAACAAGCAAATTCTTGGCAGCCTAACAGAATATAGTGCCAGAGTACTAGAGCTATACAAGTCCTTTGGCAAAACACATCCATGTCATAAAAGGTGCTTAACCCATTTGCCTGCTCCTGCCACATACTGTATCCCTCCATGCTTTTCCTATTGATGCGCTTTCCTAACTGTCTTTTAAATGTTGTAATTGTACCTTCTGTCACATTCTCTGGCAGCTATTTCCACCTATGCACCACCATCTGTGTGATATAATTGGCCCTCAGGCCCTTTATAAATCTTTCCGCTCTCACCTTAAACCTATACTCTCCAGTTTTGAACTCTCCTATTCTAGGAGGAGACTGTGGCTATTCAGTTTATCAATGCCTCTCTTGATTTTCTCCAACTCCATAATGTCACTCCTCTGCCTCATACTCCAGGAAGAAAAAGACCCAGCCTATCCTTGGGGGGGGGGGGGGGGGGGGGGGGGGGGGGGGGGGGGGGGGGGGGGGAGCGGTTAACAAATTGGGAGTATAAAGATGGAGTTAAAGGTGAAGTGAGTACAGGAAAAGTTACAAAAGACTCTCAAATTAATGGGAAGGAAAGTTCGAGAAAGGATAAGAGAATAAGGTCAGGGCCAATAGTGATCCGGTGTGAGAGGGGAGGTGAATATCGAGGTTAAAGTATTGCCTCGGAATGCGCGAAGTATAAGAAATAAAGTGGATGAGCTTGAGGCTCAGTTAGAAATTGGCAAGTATGATGTGGGAATTACAGAGACATGGCTGCAAAAGGACCAGGGCTGGAACTGAATATTCAGGGGTATACGTCCTATAGAAAAGGAGGAATGAAATTCAGTCCCTTGCAAGGGGTGGCACAGAATCAGGAGATGTAGAGTCAGTATGGATAGAACTGGAATTGTAAGGGTAATGTAAGGGTTATCTACAGGCCCCCAAACAGTAGCCTGGATATAGGGTGCAAGTTGAATCGAGTTAAAATTGGCATGTAGCAAAGGTAATGCTACGGTGGTTATGGGAGTTTTCAACATGCAGGTAGAATGGGAAAATCAGGTTGGTGTTGGACCCCAAGAAAAGGAGTTTGTGGAGTCCCTCCGAGATAGATTCTTAGAGCAGCTTGTACTGGAGCCTACCACGGAGAAGGCAATTCTGATGTAATGTTGTGTAATGAACCGGATCTGATAAGGGAACTCAAGGTAAAGGAGCTATTAGGAGGTAGTGACCATAATATGATAAGTTTTAATCTTCAATTTGAGAGGGAGAGGGGGAAACCAGAAGTGTCAGTATTACAGTTGAGCAAAGGGGACTATGGAGGCATGAGGGAGGAGCAGTCCAAAGTTGAATGGAAAGATACCCTAGCAGGGATGACAGTGGAATGACAATGGCAGGTATTTCTGGGAACAATACAGAAGGTGCACGATCAGTTCATTCCAAAGAGGAAGAAAGATTCTAAGGGGAGTAAGAGGCGACTGTGGCTGACAAGGGACGTCAGGGACAGTGTAAAAATAAAAGAGAAGTAGTGTAACATAGCAAAGATGAGTGGGAAGTTAGAGGATTGGGAAACTTTCAAAGGACAGATTCAAGATCAGAAGATAACTAAAACGGCAATACAGGAAGAAAAGATGAGGTATGAAGGTAAACTAGCCAAGAATATAAAGGAGGATAGTAAAAGCTTCTTTACGTATGTGAAGAGGAAAAAATAAGTTAAGACAAATGTGAGTCCATTGAAGACAGAAACAGGTGAATTAATTATGGGGACCAAGGAATTGGCAGACGAGTTAAACGGGTACTTTGGATTAGTCTTCACTAAGGAGGACACAAACAATCTCCCAGATGTATTAGTGGCCAGAGGAAATGGGGTGACGGAGGAACTGAGGGAAATTCACATTAGGCAGGAAATGTTGGGTAGACTAATGGAACTGAAGGCTGATAAATCCCCAGGGTCTGATGGTCTGCATCCCAGGGTACTTAAGGAAGTGGCTCTAGAAATCGTGGACGCATTGGTGATCATTTTCCAATGTTCTATAGATTCAGGATCAGATCCTGTGGATTGGAGGGTAGCTAATGTTATCCCACTTTTTAAGAAAGGCGGGAGAGAGAAAACATGGAATTATAGACCAGTTCGCCTGACATCAGTGGTGGGGAACATGCTGGAGTCAATTATAAAAGATGAAATAGCGGTACATTTGGATAGCAGTAACAGGATCGGTACTAGTCAGCATGGATTTGCGAAGGGGAAATCATGCTTGAATAATCTTCTGGAATTTTTTGAGGATGTAACTAGGAAAATGGACAAGGGCGAGCCAGTGGATGTAGTGTACCTGGACTTTCAGAAAGCATTTGATAAGGTCCCACAGAGGAGATTAGTGGGCAAAATTAGAGCACATGGTATTGGGAGTAAGTTACTGACATGGATAGAAAATTGGTTGGTAGACAGGAAACAAAGAGTATGGATTAAAGGGTCCCTTTCAGAATGGCAGGCAGTGACTAGTGGGGTACCACAAGGCTTGGTGCTGGGACCGCAGCTATTTACAATATACATTAATGAGTTAGATGAAGGGATTAAAAGTAACATTTGCAAATTTGCAGATGACACAAAGCTGTGGAGGCCAATTCTCTGGATGCTTTCGAGAGAGATTTAGATAGAGCTCTTAAAGATAGGGGATATGGCGAGAAGGCAGGAACGGGGTACAGGTTGTGGATGATCAGCCATGTTCATATTGAATAGCGGTGCTGGCTCAGAAGGGCCGAATGGCCTACTCGTGCACCTATTGTCTATTGTCTTTCCTTATAATTCAAACCCTCAAGTCTCAAAAATCTCCTTGTAAATCTTTTTTGCACCCTTTCCAGTTTTATAACATCCTTCCCATAACAGGACGACAAGAACTGTACACAGTGCTCCAAATGTTGTCACACCAACGTCTTCTAAAGCTGCAACATGCCATCCAAACTCATGTACTCAATAACCTAACGATAAAGTCAAGCATGCAAAACACCTTCTTCATCAGCCTGTTCATCTGTGTTGCTAGGTTCATGGAATATGTACCTGCACCTCCAGATCTCTCTGTTCTACAACATTGCGCAGGCCCTATTATTTATTGTGTAAGTCTTGTCCAACCAAAATGCGAATCCTCGCACTTATCTGAATTAAACTCCATCTGCCATACATCAGCCCACTGGCCCAGCTGATCAAGATCCCATTGTAGTTGCAATGAAGTGGCAGCTAGAGATCAGTCAGGGGATTAGGTGGAGAAGTTGGTTATCTGGGAATAGAATCTGTGAAAGTAGTAATTCCTTGTGGAGCTAAAAGATAATTGCATTTATACTGTGTCTTCACTTGACCTC